>NW_028263384.1:21589136-22274136 GCF_051168715.1 Poecilia mexicana | reverse complement strand
TTTAGGTGTTCATATAAGCTTTGGAAAGTCCCAAGTAACAAGAGAAATGTCAAAAATGGGAGAAAGTGGCATAGAGATGCAGAACAAAAATCAATTAATGCAAACAACTAAAAGGGATTCATGTCTGTGCCAAGAAAGAAACAAGAGAGCATATTTATTTAACTCTGGCCTTGCTGTGAAACCTGGTGTTTGTTAAAGTCTCAGTTTAAGGTGAAGATGAAGCGAGTCATATTTCTGGGTCTACATGGCAGAGGGATCTCTGAGGGCCCATTGGGTCAGAGACAGACATCAGGATTACGAGGTTCTGAGCGCGGACGTACTATCAGGGAGTCCTGAGAGCTTTCTGAGAGTCTAATGGATTCCAGAGGTCAAAGGTTAGCTTTGCTCTCCTTTTTCAGGAAGTCACTGCAGTGAAAAACTGGAGAGTTTAAACTGGATTAGTTAGATTCATGTTTGTGTTGCTGTGCAGGACTCAGTAAAAAGCTGAACTTTAACTGAGTGAAGCAGAAAGACGAACCATTTGCTTCCAGTGCAGAAGGGAGAAAATTTATGAAATCGTATTAAGTGGAAAAATGACGTGCAAAAAAGAAATAACCAACAAAAGTATTTATCCACCAGCTGTCCTTCTGCCACAGCTAATTTGTATTCCTGGTGTTTCCTATGAAAGTTCCAGCTTCACTTCAGGATGACCTTAAGCAGTTCGAAGCAGAGCTGTGGTATTTAAATCACGTTAGACTTTAACTTATCTTGTTCTACTTTCAACAACACAGACACAGCATTGATTTTTTTCTCTCTGAAAATCTTATATATTCAACATGTGGTTTTCAGTCAAATGATCCATAGATCACTGTCGATAGGCAAGAGCTGCAGTTCTGTGAAATTCTGTTATCAGTTATTGATTTTGCAGATGACAATTTGAGTGTCTTTACCAATAAATACTTATTATACGGTAGGAAATAGGACAATATTTCTAAAATGTTTGCATGAAACATAAGAAATCATCTTTCACAAAAACATTTTTACCATTATAAATAATTAGATGCTTTCTGAGTAGGATTTAAATATGATGAGGTCGCAGAAATTGGAGAACTAAATAAATTTACACGAAAAAGTCAAAGCTCCACAAAAACATAAAGTTAGCATGTTAAAAATAACTTAGACAGTTTAGTTGATTTGGGGGTTAGACTTTATAAAAACCAAACATTACGCTGCTGCATTGCTGATATTGAGGACAGCTTTAGAAAACAGCTTCATCTTCGCAGTGGTGACTCTCACTGTGACGCAGTAAAAGCACATGTAGCCGTCCTGTCCTGGATCAAGGTGGTGATTTCCTGTAGCTGATCTTCATCTGACTCCAGACACTCCTGAAGAAGCTCTGAACTGCCATCCACTTTCACACCATTAAGGTGTTAAGGTGGCCAATAACAGCCACAAAAACACAGAAAAACATATGTAGAAACAAACAACATGAGAGCTGGAAATGTTTTAACAGTAGAGTGGAGAAACTACAAATGTCTTTTTTTTTGTTTCTACAAACAGGTTTCACACATCAGTGTAAAATAATTCCATCCATGTTTGATTGGAAACGCACTAAATTTCCAGAAGTATTTGGTCATCCACCCAAAACATTGAATCCAGAGGTTCCAATCACTTCCCTGGTCACAGATGCATGAAATCCAGGAACCAGGCAGGCTGACTATTTCTACAAACATTTGGGAAGGAATGGGTTTCTCCCTGCAGCTCGGTTAATTCCAGAAAGGTTCTGTGAGAGAAACCACTGTGCAATAAGTCCAGTTCTGAAATCTTCTCATCATTAAATATTCCAGCATCAACTATTAGTGGAATTACAACAAAGTGGAAGTGACTGGAAATAAGAACAACTCTGCAACAGTAACACATGCTGCTAACTCTGGAGCTGCAGATCTGACGAGCATACATCTCTGGGATTAGCAGTTACTAGGTTACCAGATTACATTGTGTATAGTGTAAACTCTGGTGCAGAGTGGATTATAGGATGGGGCTGGTTTTCAGGAGCTCTTTAACTTCAGTAATAGAATCTTAATCTACTTTCAGCTACCAAGAAATTGTCCAGACTGACTGGAAGTGACTGGAAATAAGAACAACTCAGCCACAACGTTGAAGGTTACATGAAGCGTCCAGCTCTGGTTCTTACTCTCCAATTCCTTTTACAATAGGTAATAAAATACTATTTGGTTACTTTGTAAACACTCATGTTGTCGGCTGATACAATAGTGTCTTAGACAGGAAGCCATACCATCCAAGTCAAAAACCCACCTTTCAACCAGGGTTAGCGTCTGCTCCATTAGGAAGACATTAGTGACCAATATTTCTGATAACTGGCTAACTGACCAAATAATTTGTCTTCAATTAAACAGCCGTATCTGTGTCTTCCTTCCAACTGTCCCAATTGATGATCAGCTGAGTAATGAGAGCCAAAAGTCCATCTTCACCAAGCGATGAATTCGAGCTAACTTTTGTCCAATCTGGTAAAGGCCGTTGCAAACTGTAAGACTTCTGAGTACAGTTTTTTGTTCTTATTTAGTCAGAAATGTTAAAGACATGGTGATTTGAAGGGGCAGCGCTCGGGCTGCACCCCCCTGCTGCTGGCAGCTTCAGAGGCCCAACTGTTTCCCACAATAGAGCCATGATTACACCTACACTGCGCACAAGGTTCTCAGTTCCTCCCCAACTGTCTGCTCTCCGCTTCCAACCCAGCGGGCATGTGATTGCACCGGCTCTGTTCACCCTTTCACTCCCAGCCTCCCTCCACCGCCGTCCCCTCCATCAACGTCGCCCACATGCGCCGCCCTGTCATGCTGCCATTGACATTATTATAACTTACGCGCCGTCATGTATTGTAACAAAGAAAGAAAGAAAAAATGAGAAATTACATAGAGTGAGGAAAAATGTAAGACTTATTCAGTCATTGTTTAGTATAATTTATACATGCTCTGCTATTACCAAGTGACCAAATATTTTTAAAATGATTTTAAAACTTTAACTTATAAAAAGCATTTTTGTTTAACACTGTCATAACGAACATCTACTGCACAACACATCTCCATGTGAGGATGCTAATGTGAAACGGTTTTATGAAGAAGGAAATCTAACCAAAGCAATTGCTAAATGTTAAACTCAGCAAATCACTAAACTTAAGTGGAAAACCAGAATTCCTGTTAAATGAGATTCCCTGGTTATCTACCGTTTGGACACAAAGCACAGAGATAGACTAAAGGGAAAAAGCTGGAAGCGACTCAGAAGCAGCTGTGGCAGAAATGATGAATCAACAAAAGCACCTACATTAATCACTAGGTTACACTCAAAAGCTATATTTCACATCTGAAATTAGCTTATCAATTATTCACTGATTCACTGAACTAAACGCCCTTCATCTGCATGGTTTCTTTTTTAGCAAAAATGAAATTTTATGGGAAAAAAAAATCCCTAGAAAACCCAGAGCGATGGTTAGCTTACTGTATAATATTGCAATCACCTCCGTGCTCACAGATGTGTGCACCAGGAAGAGGTGATTCCCAGACTGCATTGCATCCAGTGTAAAGTTTGTTGCAGAGCAAATTATGGTGGAGCCGTTTTTTAAGAGTCGGGCTTCAGTGACATGAAGATTTTCATGGATCCAGTTTTGTGGGAACAGTTTGATGACGTTCCCTCCTGTTCACAAAGCAACGTCCATTAGGACAGAGATGAGGGATGTTTGTGTGGAACAACTTAATCCTCCTGCACATTAAACAGAACTTTGAACTTTCTAAAGCTTTTCTATAATAGATGAAGCTGCTATGAAAGCAACACATGAGTTTACTTCCTCAAACACTGACACAATCAGCAGATGTTTGCTTTGTGTTGGTATTTTATTGGTAGAATGGTTTTGCCATATAGTTTAATCTCTTTACATTTAGTTTCTTAGTCTGTTCTTGTGCTGCCTGTACATTTCAACAGATGTCCTGAGATTATTATCAGTATTTTAGTTCTTTTGTCATGTTAAATTTTCCCAACTCATTGCCTGTTCCTTGTTTCTCTCATTACAGCTTTTCATTAAGCTGAGTCCAGGTTCCTGTCTGCCTGTTTTCTACACTTCAAAATATCTAGTGGATTAGTTGATGTGCTTGTTTCTGTGATATATAAAGATGTCTGACATTTTGTTCAGGTTTCTGTCTTCGTTTTGTTTTAAAGTTTTTAGAAAGGATTCATAATATCAGTATATTGATGGGAAAAAGAACATGTTTTATAGACTGAAATGTACTAATTATTCTTTAGACTCCAGGTGATTTTTCTTTCTGTCAGCCTGACCGGGTCGTTTCAGAGCGTAGTTTGTCCGTTACTTTGATTTCTCTCCAGTCCTCTTGAGTTTTTTTCTCATGGTGCTTCTGTACTTTGAACCTCCATGAACTAATTTCAAGCTTGCTCCTGTTTTTCCAGACCTGTGATCATTTGGGTCCTTTCTTTTCAGAACTGACAGTTAGCCTTTTCTTGACGATTCATTTGACCTCCTGTAGCCAATAGATTTCTGGTAAATTGGTTGGGAAGACATAATGCCAGACGTACAGTATTATGGACAGAGTCTTTGTGTACTGTACAGAAACTGATGGTAAAAAATGTTTCCCCATTATAACCTTCTTTCTTTCCATCTTGCTCTTGCACTTGTTTCCGCCTGGTCCACTCGTTGGCCAGACGGAGCAAATTTCTGTGGAAGCAGTCAGCCGGATAAAATGATTTCTCACCATCAGACAGCAAAGGGAGTGAGACAAGGACAGTCTCGCAACGAGTTTGTCTGTGTGGATGTGAGCGGAGATAAAGTGGAGGACAGTATGCGTGAGAATGTAGAGTACTAATTGGTAATTGTGTTTCAATCACCGTTGCATGAGATAGCGGACATCTTGTAAAATCGACATTCGGTTTTGCAGTGTCTTCTTTGTTAGGAAGGACCAACGATGTGTGGTATTTAAGCGCCTAAATGTTAGACAATCACTTCAGCAGATGGAGGGTCTTTCTGTGGCAGAGTACTTTCTGTGTGTACGGACACAGAGGCTTTTATCAGTAAGGAAAATAAATAACATTTTTATCACCTAATCAGTCTTCTCCACCAACTGCCTGACCTCAGCCCCCCCTGTCAGTACTCATGGCTGGCTGCCTCCAAAGAGCCGGAGCTGTTTGTTTAAATGTAAAGGTAATCAGGCCCAGCATGCCGCAGGGATCCACCGAGCCAGAGAGAGACAGATGGGTGGATCCCAGGGGACGGGTACAAGGACGGGCCAAATCAGCAACTTCTGTACCCTCTTTCTATCAGCTGTAGTCTTATCCATATCAATTCAGAACAAAGCACAGACTGAAATACATGGCCAAGCTTTACTGACCCAGGTTAGCATTCAGCTACACTCACTGGACAATATATTAAGTACACCATGTTGGTCTTGCAGCCTTCAGAATAACGAGGACTGCTGATGATTCAAGACGGTGTCAGAAACATTCCTCAGAGACTTTGTTGCTGTCGAACTGTTGGAGTGACGCTTCACTTCATTAAATCCCAAAGTGCTCTGTTGGATTTAAGCCTAGTGACTGTGGAGACACATGGGGTGCAGTCAACTTATGTTCAACAAAACCAGTTTGACATGATTTGAGCTCCGTGACTTGGTGCATGGTAGAAAACTTTGTTTAAAAGAACAGCCAAGAAATCAAAAGAATTAGAGTCTTCCAGATCTTTAATTACTTGCCAACAAGGAGAGATGTAGAGTTTTACAGTTGGTAGGTCAGAACGTTCTCTAACAAATGAAATGATCTTGCTTATATTTATTCCCTACATGCTTTGCACATGTATGGACAACCTTATCTTTGCAAACTGTCGTCTCCAACAGGACATGAAGTTTCTGCATGCTATGAAAGCTGCAATGTGGAAGTTCACTTCAACCATCAGGACGTCACCTTACTCTGAAACTAGACTGTCTAGAAGTATAGTCAAAGGGCAACAAATCAGTAAATGATAAGTCAAATCAATGTAATCAGTAAATAATGATAATTAATAAATAATTTACAACAGTACATAACTCTGCAGGATGTAGCAATCAGAAGATGAGTACATTATGGACAAAAAGAGACAGAAATGTTCAGTAAAAGTACTGAGGATATCTGTGGTATGTAAATATTGCTTGGCTGGTACTAAGAAACTTAAAGTGACAGGAGGACATTCCTCACAAAAGATATAATGGACTTAAATTCTGACCCGATAATCTGATCTAAATCTGAAAATGAGACTAACCGAACAAGGCAACATTTTTTTGTTCTTGTCTGACTTTCTTATGCCTGAACAAACTGCAGGCTCAGCTTCCTGTTGTTGGCTGAGAGGAGAGCCGTCTAGTTTGGTCCTCTGCTGCTGTAGCCCACCTGCTTCAGGCTTTGACATGTGGTGTGTTCACAGATGGTATTTCACTTCAGTCGAGAACATTTAGTGAAGCTACTGTTCTCTTTCCAACCACTCTGCCCATTCCTCCTAACGAGGCTTTACCTTCCACACATCACTCAGTGGTTATTTTGTCTTTTTTGGAGTATCTCAGAAGCTACTCAAGCTCTGAAACACCCAGACCAGCTGGTCTGCCACTGGCAGCCATGCCACAATAAATTCACCTAAATCCTCTTTCCATGCTCAGACCGTTCTGAGGCACTTTGAACTTCAGCAGTCACCTTCACTGTGTCCAAAAGCCTAAACACATCAAGTTTCTGCCATGTGATGGCTTATCGCTGTTCATGTTGAACAACTGAACAGATGTACTTAATAAAATGGCAGATGAGTGTTTATTGGCCCGGATCCCCTTGCTGCTACATCCAGAACCAAGCAGCACATCTTTCTGTACAGCTTTGTGACGTAATCTGTGTCAGCAGCTCATTCACAATCAAACAGCAGAGATGAGGCATCAGCAGAGACAAAGTGTTGGAACCTGAAGTGTTTTAGCAGGAGCCTGAAGGTTTTCTACCAAAAACACCAAAATGACAGAATAAAGTGACAGTGTATGTTTTTAATGTACTGCTGCATATGATAAGCCTTCATAATGATTATTTTATTTATAAAGTGTTTTCAAACAAAGTGTTGAGATAAAATGTCAATAAAAGCAGCACAAGCAACAGGTGTAAAATTAAGGAACAAATGACAAAGTGAACAAGTGAGTCTTCAGCTTTAAAACCCGAATTAAACTGAATTATTTACAGATTAAAAGTTATAAAGATTAAAATATGTACTTAAAATCAGCCTTCTTTTACTTTTAAATGTCTTATTATTTTTATACTGTTAATGAAAAGGCCACTCTAGGCTGGTTTTGGCTCCAGTTGCTCTCTGCATGTCAGGTTTCCTGCTCACCCAGAGCAGAACTTCACCCATTCACAGCCACACAGAGTAATTATTCACTATTACATCTGAGGCATAATCAGGATTTTTTTTCACATGTTAAATTTTAAACAGAATTTAACATGCTAATAATATTTAGTGGATTCCAGGACTCATTTAAATGTCAGGAACACTTTAATGGCAGAAAGGGGTAATTTTTACCTGCTGAGATATTTCTGACTTCTCTTTTGTAAAACCAGCAGTGCAGCACGTTTTTCTTTTCTTTTGTCTTGTTTCTTCTACTTTGTTGGAATTATCACCAACTTTCAAGAGACAGTAACCTTTTAACTCTAGTGGAGCACAAACAGTGATACACATACTGTTTAAGAACTGCATGCTTTTTGCGATGGAACGATTTGCATAAATATAGGCAGTTTTCAGCTAAAGCCATGCATAATTTCGCATTTTGAAATCGTCAAACTGTGTCAGTGCTGAGAGTAAACACATTTTCTTGGAGTCTCAGGTGCAACTTTGTTTCCAGGGCTTTGAAACATTCGATCGATGAGCAAACTCTGGTCTGAGAGCGTTTTCTCAGCTGGATCAAGACAACAATGGGCTTCATTTTATGAAAACTTTCTTACCTAACGAGAGAAGATAAATCTGAGAGCAGAGTTTAGGTGCAAAGGTTTAGCTACTTTAAAAACAAGGGACAATTTACTTTATTCAAGGTTTGCAATACAATCTATGGTTAACTTGTTCTTAAACTTTTAAGTTATTTTGTATATACTATAGGTTTTACAGAAACTTATTATAAAAAAACATAGTCATTTAGTTTGAAATCAAGTTGTAAAAGTAGAAGCCAAAAGTCTTTGCAGATGAAGGTTCCTGATACGAACTGCAGCAGAACCAGAGGGAGATCAGGAGGAGGTTTGGTAAAATCATATAATGATCATCTGCTTGGGGAAAATAAACCTTGATGAAGTCACTTAACTACCTGATGAATAAGAGTAAACTATAAATGATCAAGCTTATTTTCTCTTTCTCTGGAAGGAAATCTCTTTCTCATAATGTTTCCTATTCTTCACCATTTCTCTTTTTAAAGAAGTCATTTTTTAAAATAGAATTGAATGCAAATTAGACCAGAGCTGATTATCATATAAACGTCTGTTGCCTGGGGGGCTGAGAAACTCTGGGCTTATTTATTTATTTTGCCATATTTTTCACAGTTGCCCATAAAACCCAGAGTTTAATCAGTCCACAGTATTTTTTGAATTCATGGAGGATTCAGGGACCAGATGAAGTAATTTCTGTCCATGGACGTTCATGGAAGAATTTAGACTTTGCAACCGAGACACCATCATATATGCTGCAGCTGTAAGGTGTTAATTTTACCTTTTACACTTACAAAAAAAAAAAAGATTTCCAAATACTCTGTAAATAAAAATCAAAATACAAACGTGATCAACATTTTTGTCAGAACTGATGCAGATTATTCAGACCAATTAATTATCCTGGAACCAAACACAGGATGTAATGCTCTGTATAACTTACAACACCGTACAAGATGAGTGTTTCTGCTTCATACAAAAGCAGCTTTCCATTTGCCAATATTATTGATAAGCCCATATGGATGAAGTATTGATGTCAACATAAAAAATGTAGTGAGCTGTAGGGCCTCATCGCCTGACGTGTTGTAAACACAACATAGCAGTTTCTCTATAGCAGGAGTAGGAAGAGCTTCTTTCTACTAACACACCTTCACATATCGATGTCTCGACCATTGGATCTTTATCAGACTAAAACCTTCTAAAAACCTGGAAGCAACATCACATCAAATGCTGTACTTGGCTCACAGTCCTCTGCTGTTAAACGTAACAGAGTTTAAGAATGAATGGGGCGTGTACTGAGGAGCTCATGAAGTTCATAAATGACAAGAATTACTTGGTTTCTAGAGAAACTTCTGTTAGCAAATCTGAACCAACTGGAGTAAAGGTAGAGATGGGCGTCATCTGCATGAAATGAAAACTGAAATTAAGTTTGTGACAAATGTTGCAAAATAGTCAAATAGCAAAATAGACAGAACAATGAGGAACACCACTAGTGGGTTGGTTGCAGTTTGAACATTTAGGGTTTTATTGTAAACCTGCTGGAGGGACAGGATGTCTACTCCTCTCAAAACTAGCAAACACACAAAGAATTTTAATCACTTTTCATAAATTCATTAATATGAGAATTTAAGCGAGCGATCAAGAACATGCTAAACACATGAACTGGAAAAAGGGTGTGTCTAAATCATTTTATGAGGTTACGCAAGAAATCCGGAGGGAATACAGATCATGAATGATATCAGGAGTTTGTCTTCTATAACATCAGAGAAAAAAAACGTAGCTGTGCATTTCAATCTATTAAGGTTTATTCACAAAGAGCAGGGAACCTTGATGAAAATGTTGGTCCTCATGTCAGAGGAACAGACTCCAACTCATCATCCGAAGCTTGTTGTGCTTCTCCATCAATAACTGAAGACATTTTGCTGAGCAGCAGGTTATATTATACTGATCTAGGTGGAAAACCAATGTCCAGCATCCGGACGATTTTCTTTAGCAGATCCTGATGCCATGTGTACAAACCCTGGTATCCATGGTAACACCTACATGTTATCCAACGGGTCCATGAGGACATCAGTGTCATCATGACGGCCAAGAGGTTTTAATAAACTATGTAGTGATCAGGTGTTAGATTCAGACTCTATCAGTAAATACTCTTAAATGTGTGGTTGGTATGAAGAAATTAGTATTTTACCAAATTTGTTCTGTTCTTTTTACTCTTTTATTGCTGGTTAACAGATACGTAAGCAAATGGAAAAATCACAGCATGAAAGGAATAGTTGTATCCTTATTACAGCAAACTCAACTGAAAATGACAAAAATCATTTCTGGAAAGGAAGCATGTATCCCATATTTAACTCTACTCATTTTTCTCTCCCACAATTATTAGGTGGCAATGTGTTGTCAAATGAAATGACATCTTATTGATGGGACATGGCATCAGCTAAGAGGAGCTGGATGAGCTCAGACGTGTCAGAGACTCTTGGCGTCTTTCTCAATCCTCTTTGCTCTTCAGACTTTCTGCAGTTCCCTCATTCAGACGAGCAGACTTCTGAAATTACTGCTGCGCAGGTTTATAATAAAGTATCTTTATTACAATCTACAGGGGTTCATCTCTTTAGTTAGTCTTTTAATTATTATCACCACTCGTGGTTTTTGGCCCCCGCCACTCAAATCCACTTCTAATCTACGTTTTCTCCAGGTTTGGTCTGAACAGACGATGGAGGGAAGCGGGGCAGCGGCTGTCAAATGAACAACTTCATTAATTAATGTTGGAGACATCCCAGAATGCAAAGCTGAGGAGAGGAAAGAGGAACGGGATTGTGGGTAACGAGAGTTAACATTTGTGGCTGTTTCAGTTTAATTACGACGAATGAGAAAATAAAGCACGACATTAAGAGAATACTCTCCCTTTTGGAATGATGAAACTTGACATATGAAAGATTTTTATTGAAATCATATATCTTCTGTCTAACTGGGTTGGCTTTTAATTTGACAGATTACAAACATTTAGCTGGCTAAAGTGAGAGTGAAAAAGGAGAAGCAGTTTTAGTGCTTAGAAATGATTTACGGTGGGATGGAGCCTTCCCACTTCTGACTCCCACAGCGGACATGTTGACAGCTGCATGTTAATGAGAAATTCCTGGATAGTACAAGCCTTCTGTCTCTTTTCAGTCCTGCCCACTCCTCCAACTCTCACTTACAGCTGCATTGTTGAGTACATGAACATACTGACAAAACAAAAACGCTTGTCTGTTAGGACAATCTCTGGGTGGTGGAGATTATTGTTCCTCTGGCAGATTAATCATTTGTTAGAGTTTAAGTTTTTTACCAACAGCAGCAGCAGGAGCTTCTTTGCGTCTCACTGTAAGAACTGACAGGAAATAACATTAAAACTTCACATTATCCTACCTTACTGAAATGAAAACCAAAGGACACAATAGTTTGATAGGTGAAATAGACTTTTAGGGTAAAAAAATATTAAAATAGCCTTTATTTTAATATTTAAGGTGAGGTTGGAATATTCCTGACAAAACGAGAGTTTATAATAACAGAAAGTTACATGATACTGTTTTCTTTTAATAAGGCAGCAGTCCAAAGCCCTTTTTATGCTTTGGATCTTTAAAAATAACTTTTAATTTAAAGACTTTTGTCAAAAAAAAAAGAGGCAAATTTAAACTATTGGCAGCCCAGTAGTTTAAATTTGCCAATTTTTGCTCCCAGAACAAAAAGTTTGAGTTGATAACATTTCTGTCATAAAAGGCACAGGGGGAGAAAAAAACATGGGTAAAGAATGAAAGTTAAGTAACCTTAAAATTATTACACTGTTTTAATTAAAACATGTTTTATATAAACTTAAAAGTTACTGTCCATTTTTATAAATCAGCATCTTTAATCTGCTCTGTGGAGGATGATGAAACGATGAAGCTCTCAGACTCATCTGACTGTGCACAGACTGACAGCCTGACAATTAAGCAGATATTTGACAAAGATGGGCTGAGTAGGAGCATAAACATCTGCTAAATTAAATAGTTTGGAAGTTTGCTGTGATTCCCACTTCTGCCTGCTGTGACCTACTTTAACACTGTCAAGCCTAAATCTGCGCTGTTAGCTGAATAAAAGACGTAACAAGGCTTTTTAATTGTTTTCTAAATCAAAAAAGGCTATAAATATGGACTGAGGGAAACTTTAGACAGAAATAAACAAGAATAGTTAAAGGATTTGTGTATTTAAGTATTAGAAAAAGGATAATTAGGCGCCATATGGTATAGAGCAGGTGCAGCAGTTAAAGGACACTAATATCCTCAGTGCAGTGGTCACCGGTTCGATTCCCGGCTTCCCTCTGCCCGTCCTCCTGCCTGTCTACAGTTAAATTAAAAACACTAGTGCTGAAAACACTTTTAAAAATCATAAAGTGATTTGATTAAATGGAGAATTGGCAAAATTAAATAAATAAAATTTAGTTGACCAGTTTTCCAGGCTTTTCCCCCGAGGAAAGAACATTTCCTCAAAAAATGTCAAAAAATATATTCCACCCTAACAGATTTCTTCTGTTTTTCCTTTTTTATAAATTATTATTTTAAACAAAACCATTGCTATTTTCAAAGATAAACTTAGTGTTTAATAGACAATCTTTCAGGGGACAAATATCTTTTCATGCCATCAACCCAAGCGGGTGAAAAATTCTGCGACTGGCAGGAAGCATGTCTGTCTTTCATGTGAGCAAAACCTTGTCTGAATTCACAATGGAGCCTGCTAAGAGTAGGAGAGAGCCAGAGGCAGGGTGCAAGTGGCCAAGGTGGGGTGGGAAGTGCACACTGGAAGAAGGGCAGAAAGGGAACGACAGCTTATTTATTCAGAAACATGAGGAGTGAATCAAACTTTAATGGCGTTTGGAGCTTTCCGTTCTCCCTCTTCAGTCCGAACTCCGTCTTTCTGTGTGCGCCTCCTTCTTCTTCTCTCCCTACAGCCTCCCCTCTCAGTGCGCCTTTCTGTCTCTAAAACACACTTTGCTCACTCATAAACACAGTTTGCCTTCCTGACAGCCAAATCTGCACCCATCACTGTACAGAACCAAAAGCAAGGTGCTCTTCATGCTTAGCGGGATAAAGTAAATGACAGAAAGATAAAGAGAGGGATAGGAAGTGATTTACCTTCACGAGTGACAGCATGCATGATGCGCCGGCAGTATTTGTTGCATTAACCTCTGGACTGGAAAGGATGGACAGAAAAATAGTTGTACAGGGCAAACAGTCTCTTTGACAGCTCACTTAGGCAGCCATTTGCCCCGAAGCGCTCACTTTAGCCCAAAAATGAATCATCATTCATAAGAGAGACGGCTCTCTGATTATATTCTCTGTTCTTGCAAATTTTAATGACTACTATGATGGAGAAACTCTTTCTGCATGAAATATGTGAACAAACAGCTGGTTAAACATCCTGGGACTCAACAAATTGGCCATATGTAGTCTATGTGTATTACCTACATGATGGGAAAGTTAGAGTAGAAGTTTGATGATCCTGTGAAGGATGATCAAGAGGAATTTTGTAATCAGTGCTGTCAGAAATAATGATGTAGCAGATGGAAAGAAAACCTGGAAAACCACTTTAAATGGAATTATCAATTGTCTACATATTTGAGAATAAAAGATAAGGTGAGGAAAAACCAGGTGCCACTGAAATCTGGAGAAAAGATCTTTCTGTTGATGACAGATATTATAAGCAGGGCCAAAGATGAGCAAAATACCGACTGCTTCCCATTTAAGTCATTTTTCCTCTTCTTCCTTCCTAAATCCCTCCATTCCTCCCAACAGACTCGCGGTCTTAATGTCAGGGAGAATTCACTTTGAGGCCTGATCCTGTCAACCAGGCGACTCTCACTTCACTGCATTCAATCCCACTGCTGGAAGGAAGAGCTTAAAATAATTATCAGCAAAATCGAACCTTGACTGCAGAGGGAAGTGTGTTTGGTTGTTAATAGAAGACATTAGTTTGTTTTAATCCAAAATCTTATTTTGTTATATTACAACCTCAAGCTTCAAAGTGTATTGGGAAGTCATGTAAAGCTGTGAAGCAAAGTGTTGATTTGTAATCATTTTTATTTTAAAAACAAACACTAATAGATTAAAACCAACTCTAAGATGTCCAAAGCAGAGTGGACAAAGACTTCAACAACTAGACGAGCAAAGCATTTCCCTAAAGAGTTGCAGAGTAATGGCTCATGAGTGGAAAATAAAATGCTGAGGATCATGCGTCCTTTTCTGTCGTCACAATTATCCAATGTTTTGCTGATCTTGTGCATAAATTAAAAATGAAAACAAAAGAGTTCAGGGAGTTGAGAATATTTTTGCAGAGTTCTGTCCATCCAGTTAGTATCACAGATATGTTCTGCCTTCATATCAAAGAAAATGTTTTGAACACCAAACACACATTTCAATGTTCTCCAGAAGCTTTTGCAAGAGAAATCTTCGAGCAACCTGATAAACAAATTACCTTCTGATATGGTGAACTACTAAGGTACAGGGCATGAGGCTACCAAAGATTAGGGATTGAATTTTAGCTTTTAGAAGCAAACAAAGGCAAAGAAGAAAGGAATATAACAGATTCATCTATGTTGTACCTGACAGCAACAGAGGGCACATCAAATAGCAGGTGCCTCTGTTATGCTGCCAGAGCCCACATCAAGCCCTAAACAACTCATTCAGAGGCATAATAGAAGCTCTCAAACTCTCTGCCAATATTGTCTGAAATAAGTGTGTGTGAGTGTGTGTGTTTGTGAAATGCTGTTATATTCAACTCTGATTTTTGTTTTGCAGAAAGCAGCAGCCAATTGTTGGGAGGCTGAAATGATTCTGCTCTGAATTCATCTCTTTCCCAAACCGTTTGCACATCGGCAGCACCGAGCAGAACCCAAAGCTTTAGACGACAATAAACTTAGCGTTTTCCGAAGAATAAGGTAATGTAACAGTAAAATATTATTGTGAAAGCTATTAAGCCAAATGAAGCAACATTACTCCTGAATGCGAGGCTTTTCTTCCTTTCAGTATCTGACTTTCACCCAGAGAGTTTCTGCATTGTGCAACAGGGTTGAAAATGCCGGCGTTAGCTCAGAACAGCTTACCGCAGGTTACAGAGGGACAGTGAGATACCACTAATAGAAAATAGAGGCTGAGGAGAGATTTCTTCATCTGCCTGACACACCTGAGAGACAGTAAACAGATAAAGTTTAGTCATCTATCAGTTTGGAGCCTCAGACCGACGGGCCTTGCAGCAAACATATGAAATCCCTCTATGCACGTTCCATAAAGACTGTTGAAAAGTCTGCAGTACGATGTTATATGGGTCATTACTGCGTTATCGAAGGCTGGAAACCTCAACACGTCTACTGAAGGGAACGATGGAGGCGATATTGACAAGAAGATACAACCAGACAGAACTACTTTTTATTTTAAAGTATAAGTTATGGTATAAGGAAATACTTTCAGAGTTTTGCCTTCAGCTGGAGTTTCAACCAAAATGACAAACAGGAAAATAACATATAAAACCTTTGTGTTATTTTAGGAACTTTAAATAATTGAAGTTATTTTTTCAGAGGGGAATGATGACTCGACAAACAATAATTAACATTTCACCTTCACTTATCTAACGACACGTTTTAATTTGGGGCCAAATAACTCAGTCTGATTGGATCATAAAAAACTTTTTTTTTTTCACAAAATCGATACTGAAATCCCTCGTTAAGGGTCCAGTTAAAGCCCATGATGAGAGCAGGTAAATGTTTGATCTGAACTGTTTTTAGAACATCAATACGTATCTCATAAAAGTATAAAAGTGTAAAACCTCAGACATAAAAACAGAAACTGAAGAATGGTGTGAAAAACTATCATAGACAA
This sequence comes from Poecilia mexicana, assembly GCF_051168715.1. Taxonomy (NCBI): domain Eukaryota; kingdom Metazoa; phylum Chordata; class Actinopteri; order Cyprinodontiformes; family Poeciliidae; genus Poecilia; species Poecilia mexicana. The sequence goes on along the minus strand of NW_028263384.1, from coordinate 22,258,291 downwards.
AACTGTTGGACATCTGTTGAAAAACCCTCATCTTAGAGCCACTCTGTCATTTTTAAATGACATGAGATGCAGAGTTGTTGGTGTTTGATCCCCTCAGAGTGGCTCTAAGATAAATGCCAGCTCCCAGTGGGAGTGTGTGAGGGTCAGCCAGCTGGACGGACCTGCATGTAGGTAGATGGGAGGCTGTTGGAGCTGCAGCAGACTCACAGCCGGCTGAACAGAAACCTTTAGCTCTGCAGACGGTCGAGTCGACTGTCCCACTGACAGAATATGTTTTATGCTCAGTCTGTCACTCAACATTGGCTTGGCAGTGGAGCGCAGGCTTTCAAAACATTATTTCTAGTAAAAGTTGTCGCTCTTGTTTTTTCCCAGTAGCTGCTGGCTGCCAGAGGATGTGCATGCTGTAAATCTGGGCAGCTCATTAGCAGTGACAGAGGAAATGTTCGCAGCCCACCTGCTCCCCTCCACCCTCTTTATGGAGCCACAAATTAAAACCACATTAACACACAGACTGCACTGCTCACCTTCATACTCACATTTCTGTCTGCTCTCTGCTGCACAGGCCAACCTCTTCACACACTCACTATGGGCATGGTGACTTATTATTAATTACAGGCCTTTAAAGATGCATTTGAAGCATTCCTTGCACCGGGGGATGATCGCAATGATCACGTTTGAATTCATAGAGAATTTTCTCTAATATCAGGTGATCATAATTAAACATAAAACCTCAAACCTGCAGCTAAATCACCGTTAATGTAACATTAGATGTTGCATTAACATTGAAAATGAAGAGTTTATTTAAAATGAATAGGCAAAGATCCAACTTTAAGGCATAAATTCTCTAAGTTTGGGAACCATCACCAAATTTAGGTACCAATGTCCAGGTCTGAGCCTGAACATCCACAGACTGGCGTTAGCCTGTCTGTGGATGTGTGTTTGGATTCAACGTCTGGTTGAAACACTCATTTGTTTTAACTTAAATTTTAGCCAACTAGTTAATAAACTTTATATCAGCACAATGGAAACAAATTGTGAATGGGTGATTTTTTTAAATTTCTCCAAGCATAAACTATATGCTCAATATGTAGTTGGTGCTTACATTTTTGAACCTTATTAATAGAAAAGTGATTAAATATCCAGTCAGAATAAAGAAGCTCGATGATGGTAGCAAACAGAATGCTAAGAGAAATCAAACATTAATGGTAGAAATGGTAAATGATCTGTAACTGTAGAGCGCTTTCTCTCATTAAGAGGACACCAAAGTGCTTTACATTACCTCCAGTTATTTACACACACTCAGTCTGTCAGCAGACTGTCCAGGAATAGATAATATACACAATGAATTTAAACCAGTACAAAAAGTTCTTGTTTTTCTAATTCATCGCTGCCGTTTGGTGACTGATGTTTTTTCTCCCTGCAGGAAGGAAAAGGGTCAAACATTTAAAGCCCCACGTTAACAAGGCCTTTCTGCCCGAGGTAAACTTCTCATCAGCGCCGTGGCTCCCGTCTATCGCTCCACGCCAGCAAACAACATACTCTGCTATTTTCTGCTTGCCTCAGTCAATCTCCTATTTTCTGTGACATTTTAGTTGTGTAAAACCACATAATTTGAATTTCTTGCCAATCTTTCATTCATGCTCCTTCATCTCTCACATCCGTCATCGTTTCCCCTCTTTGTCTCTGATGTGCTGATGGTGTTCTAACCCCAGTTACTGTGGCATGTCCAGTGAGTGACAGCGTGATGAAGTGATGTCCCAGCATGTTTGCTTTGCCCGCTAGAGGTCAGCGGGGGTCACAGAGGTAATGAGGCCATAAAAATGCAGGTACAGAAAGTCGTGGGGAAACCAGATAAGGTGCAGAAAAGGTTAGAGGGAGATGAACAATGTGCATTTGTCGACTTCCCAGTCTGTCAGAGACAAGTGGAAGAGCTGCGAAGCTTAATAAAGGGCTCTCAGTGCACAGATTGGAATTTGTGCTGCATTATTATTGTGACACGAGGAAATCAGAACGAATTTGCCGTGTCTCGTTTATCAAGCAAGCCAGGCACGCCGAATCATTTAGACTTATGAATAAACATGTTGCACCTGCAGTATTCTGATACAGTATTCAAATACGCAAAGTCTGCGTGTGTGATTATGACTGTTCAAGTTAGAAAATGCAGATGAGTGCAGTATTCTAGGAGGAGATGTTCTGACCCACTTCAGGTTCTGAACAGGTCCTCAGAACCATGAGACGTTCATAGGTCATCTGTTCAAGTCAGTTCTCAAGTCTCACAAGAGTAAAGTTAACGTTTTCTCAGCAGATGCATGTAGTTTACTGTATGCATCACCTTTAAAAACAATCTGCACAGGTACTTCTACTTATTATTTATTGATAAATAGATTTTAAATTCTAAGAGATCGAGTAGAAATTGGTTGCTGTTGAATATCAATATGAACAAACCAGGATGTACTTTAATTTTAAAGAACTATTAATGTACACTCCACTTAAATTGCATTAAATAGTATTAAGACTCTTCTGCTCACTTTGAGTTCTAATATTTACAGGAAAACAAGGAGCAAATAATCTGATAATAAAGGAAAAGTCAGGGTAAGTTGGTGAAAGAGGAAAAAACGCTGCGTTTGAGATCAAGTGTAATAAAAGTTACCTTAACTTTAAAGAAGCAGAAGTGCTTTGTAATGATGCTCACTTAGCACTGAGCTAAATCATTTTCAAATTACCTGGAGTCATTTATTACAGAGTGAACTTTAAGAAGCATCTGTTTGGCCATTCTTATGATGCTACAGCAAACATAAAAAAGTTGTTATGGGCCACACAGTCGGGAAACACCCACCTCTGCCAAAGTTGTAATCTGTCACTGAAATAGTAAATAGTGTTTAATGGCAGCACTAAATAAAAGCAGAAGAACTTGGAAACTGTTTCTCACAGAGAAATATTCCAGAAAGCCTTTCCTTTTCTCTACTGATGCTAATAAACTGCACAAGCACTGACAGATATACTTCTCCTGTTTTTGGCCATAACTTCAGCTGTATAAATGTTTACAAGACTGATGATTACATAATTTGTCACAGAATGATCATTTTATCCCTACATTCACACGCTGCCTAATGTCAACTACAGGCTTTTGAAAGCAGATAATGCATGACGGACGTCAGACTGCAGCGGTAGTTTTAAAAAGGTGCAGCTGTCAAATGTGGCTTTTTGAGTGGAGAATGTTGCTAAAGAGCTGCCATCCAGCTCTAGAATGTAATTTAAGAAATGTTTCTGCCCTGAACATTCATGAAGCATTCATGAGCCGAGGCAAAGTTTCACCATGTGTCTCCATGACAGATCAGAAGTCACCACACAAAAAGACTTCAGTGTTTTAACGAACCAACACTTAGATAAATTATGAATATTCTGACAATCAGAGTCTGCCAACATCTCCAAATACTATAAGATATCATGACTGACACGAAATGAAAGGATGGAAAAATATATCAGCTTCCTGTAGCGTTCCTGTTGCTGCTGCACACCTTCCACTATTCTCAATGTTAACAGAAAAATATGATTCAATTCACAAAACCTTACACACCCAACACGTATTGTTCCACCTGTACCACTAAACCTGAATAAAATCTAACTGTTAAAGTTACTGGTATTTATGAAATATGAGTGTCCAGTTTATAAAATCGTTAGTTAATCATATATCTATTTACACACATCAGTTATTTGTCTGCAAGTTTAAAAAATAAAAGTAAAATCAGCCAAACTTTGTCCTGCAGAAACACAGTGGATCCCAGATTACTGGGATCAGACCAGTAATCTGGTCCAATCTGAACCATTATCGATTCTTCTTTTAGTCTGATCAAAACCTTCCAATTTCCTTTTGGTGAAATACTCAAAAGTCAGATTTCTTTAGCCTGAGAACCAAATGCATCAACATTAGAAACTCATATTTTCCACATAATCAGACAGCAGAATGTTCACTGACATGTTTCATTTGAAGCTTAGTAAAAGTAAAAATCAAATAAAGACTGGAGAAATTTGGGCAGTTTTCTTTTTTCTGGATTAAAAACAACCAGAGTGAATTTATTATCCTAGGCGCTAATTGGCTGCAACCTGTAGAGTGGAAATAAGGATCAACATGGATGTTAGCTTCTGTGGTAGCGCCAAGATGGCTTCCACTGTACATACTAAAGCAGTAACATTCTTGTGGATACTGGGTGTCCACTCACATTTTTCCTTTTTGGTCAATATTTGTAATATTTAGCTGTTGAATTAAAACAAAGTTTAGAAGAATAGATTTGTAATTGTTACAGACAAAAAAAAAAGAGTTGGCTAAATTTGAAACCTGATCAGACCTCAAATAAAAAGTGGTGCATGTCTAGTTTTATTCAGAGTGGGATGAGTGGAGCTGCTGAACCAGCACAATGACTGCAGCTGAGTCAAACTCTGATTTAACATGACCAGGTCAGAAAAAACGAGAAACTGGCCTGAGAAAATCAGTTCAGCTGTGGGTGATCTAAACGGCCTCATCTAAATGATCCTTATTTCTCCCATTTATGTGTTTGACTTTATGGATCAGGGAGAGGAAAAGCCAGTGGCTTTGAAGATTTGGTGAGGACTCAGAGAGAGGTGTGCTCAGTGTGAGCACAACAAGACGTGGGGGTGTTTTGTGTGTAGATTCAAGTCCCTGTTTGAAGTCCTTCACTTCACTCTGGCAATTACTTCATATCAAGGATTAGATGGAGGAGAAAGCAGGGAGGAGAAACAGAGGGGAGGAGGAGGGAGGTGGCAGGAGGAAAGAGGACAGAGAAGTTGGAGGAAGCGTTGCTATAGTGCAGATTAAGGTCTCCGCTGCAGGGAGGCTTTTCCCTTTATTTAAAGGAGGTTATGATGACGGTCTAAACATGAGCTGGAGGACAGCATCTGCAGCAGAAACGGCTCCTGGGTTTTGAAATCATTACGTTACTTTGTGTTAAAACTTTAAAGCTCCTCAGTGAAAACATGTTTCTCGATTCTTTACTCCTTGGTGCAGAAACTGGTTGGAAGTTGATCTGTTAACTGATGTTCATGTTTGTGTAAAGTGGAGATGAAAATCAACTATTCAGACTATCAACATGGAAAAGACGCAATCAAAACTCAGATGGAGATATTATATTATCACATGTGATAAGTGATACGTTTCTGTTTATGTCTTAGTGAAGGACAGAACGAAATGGAAAACCTTTGATTGACCTGTTTGTGGTGCATCCACAAGAAAAAGACGTAAAACTTCAGATATTTCATAAATGTGAGATTAACTTCGAAAACCTTTACAAAAACCATATATTGTAGCAGAAAGACTTCAAGAGGCTGCATGAACTGAGTAGCACATTACTGTGAGTGAATGTAAAAGTATTGAATGGGAAGCTGTCATTTTTCACGGGAAAGCAAAAGAACAAAATGTTCCCCATGTTCCGACGTGGCTCCGTACAAAGTGACAAATATGGAAAAGAATGAAGACTTTTATCAGACAACATACATCAGCATGAACAGATATGGGACTTTTAACCTTAATCTGTCTTATTTAAAATATTGAACTTAAATTTTCTGCAAGAAGAACTTTGGATAACTGCAGATAAGAGAAATGAAACATGGGCTCAGATTTTTGTTTATTTCTCCATATGCAATTAAAGTAAGAGTTTCTTACCTCAGGGATTTGAACCGTGTACGGCTGCCCATGGAAGTTTGGTGCGTTATCATTCACGTCTCCAATCTGGATGTTTACTGTATCTTTCACCACCTGAGGGAGGAGATCATATGCATCAAGCACAAAACGGCTGGACTCAGACTAACAGCAAAAAACGGTGCAGAGGGAATTATAAATTATCAAGGGGAGCGTGGGCTGAAAGTCAGTTGATTTTTGCACATAAATTTTGTTAAGTGAGACAGATGAGAGAGAAACGGAGACGACTTGTGGTCAGGCTATATTCACGATGTCAGCATGTGACATGAAAATCACAGCTCAGATCTGCCTCGTACCTCCTGAATGTCGCTCACGTAGAACTCCACCTGCATCTCTGACTTGGTCTGGTGCAGAAACAGAGACATCAGCATCACATTTCCATGGAGACATGACATACATGAAGAGAGCAGAGCAGTCAAACAGAAAAGCATGTTTCAGAAAATAACTCTATGTGCTGCTCTCTGTTATCACTGGAAAATTTACTCTCCATCTCATATTTTCCAAACGTTCCTCTCTATTCCCAGGTGCAGAACTCAGAACCATGTTTGCATGTTTTACCTCACGGTCGAGCTGCTGTCGAAGCCAGACCACGCCCGTTTCCTTATTCACAGAAAAATACTTCATGGCTTCTTCTCCCGAAACGCCGTATATGAGCGGCTCCCCCTCCGGATCCGTCGCTTTGAGCTGGGCAACCGAAGAACCTGCAGGGAGGGGCAAAGGTCAGAGGTCGCGTGGGGTAGAAGAATGTTTCCGTTTGTCTGGTTGACATTTCCCATACATTCAATAATAATAAAAGAAAACTGAAAGAATTTGCATTAAAAGAAAAAGTTCTAAGAAAATCAATTTTTTGAATTGTTTTTCTCACTGAAAGTGGAAATCATGACTATGATAAAAAAAAGAAATGAACGTGAGTAAAACAATCAATTTGTGTTTTTTTTGTTCTAGAGATCAATCAATCAATCAATCAATCAATCAATCAATCAATCAATCAATCAATCAATCAATCAATCAATCGGCATCAAATGTTTTCCTTGGTCAACTTTCATTAACAGCAGGCCAGTTGTTTCTTTTTCCTGTTCATTAAAAAGCATCAAAACTGTTTTCAGTGAATAACTAGTTTACAGGTGAGAGCTTGTGTGACCTTTGGCCCCTGGGTCTCAGATAGACGTGGTGTCCAGGTGAGTCCAGGTGAGAACACCTCCTGCTTGGTGGGGTCAGGTGTCATGCAAGCCGGGTAGCAGCTAACTGTTAGCATGGAAATGCTAATTCCCAGTGGTATAAAATTATTTTGTAAAATGGTTTTGTTAAAAAAAAACAACCTAAAGCTCACATGTCCACAGGTAACAGCAATGAAAATTACATTTTTCTAAAATGAAACTTCTGCTTTATCAGTCCTTTCTGACTCTGCAAAACTCTTAAGTAGTCACACATCTCACTCTGCTGAGGATCTTTGCAGTGATAAAGATAGTTCATATTTTACAGGAGTCCAGTAAATTTGTCAAAATTCAATGATTCCTTTTGAATTTTCAGAACACGACAGAAACGGACAGAGAGTCAAACCGTCAGCTAAAAATGCAGTTTAATGAAAATAAACATGAGAGAAAATCTCTGAGGAATCCTGACACTGGACAGTCAGCCTTTTCCTGATAGATCTTCTTAAATATACAGATTGTAAATTCATCATGTGAATGCTTGTATGTATGTTCATACCTACACCCCCCCGCCTCTCTGAAGGTACTTAGTCAGACAAAAGAAGTGAAGCCAGACTAAATCAAACCTGTCAGTCGAGCACCAAACCTCTTAACACAGCAACCAATTAGGCTTCACAATCACCCTCCCCTCTCGTTTTATTAATACACTCCATTTTCCTATGAAAGGGTGGCAAAAAATGACTAATTAATATAACGATTTATGAACCCCTTTCATTGCAGCCTAATGAGATTTATGCAAATTCAGCAGCTTTCAGTATGAGTTATAATTTGGTTGAAGACGTTGCAAATTAAGCATTTTACTTCGTAGTCATCAATATTTTTTTCTCTCCTTCCTTTGGGTTTCTCAACTATAAAATAACTATCTGCTTCTTGTGAGTAGACATGCACTTAAGTGAAAGATTAAAAATGGTGACTTGAGGGAACAATGACAAAACTGAGAAGTTTCCAATCATCTGGACAGATTCTGATTCAATTAGATAGAATCTAATCTAATCTTGACTTTGATTGATTCAGTTTAAAATGCCAGTTGGCAAATAGATATCTCAGGAACCCAGGAAATGGACTTTTCCTGGGAATGCATGTGGCAGTGGTGGAGAGAAACAACTCTCTGTTAACCGGAACAAACCTCCAGCAGAACCAGGGTCAGAGTGTTTCATCTGGCAGCTACAGGATGAGAAGATACGCTTTATTTTCTCTATTTCCTTTTAAAACATAAAGCTTTGAACTTTAGAAAGCCCAACACTTTACTGAAATGTTTGAGTGTGAATTAGCTGAATTGAGAAATCCAAGAAGAACAGAGCTTCCACTTTAAGAGTGATTTCTTCAAGAACACCGAATCTGTGCAAGAAAACTGCATCCAAAGAAGATCAACAGTCTGACCAAGCAAAAAGTCAACAAGCTCCAAAGCAATTCACTAATGTTTACATTAGTTATTATTCATGCATTTAGGGGAAAGGCTGCCTTTACTTATGCATTTTTATGTAAATTACAACCAAAGCAAACAGCAGTGAACATTTATAAGCCAGTTCTGTTTGTGACACGCAGATTGAAAACATTGTTCACTGAAAGATGGTGATTAATTTGATGCATATCAAATTATCACAATTTTATACACATTAATATAATTAGATTACATACATTAATGCATCTGGCAGAGGAGGGACAAAGGTGAACAGCCAGAAGAGAGCTGAAAATATTCACGTCAAATATTGATTTATCGGGAATATTTAGTTTCACTTCGGCTGTGATTTTGGCTAAAGAGGAAATATTTGAGCCTGGAAACAGATTTGATCTGCTGGCCTGTATGGACATGTTGACATGTGCTTGTATTAAATGAAATCTGTTTGGGATTATAGTGCATGGATAAACGGAAAAGCAAACACAGATCATTGATCACAAAATGTAGGAAACTGTATTATTTTGTGAATTTTCTCAAGAATGAGTTTCTGAAACCCATCTTGTCTTTCTTATCTCGTTTGGTGAGAATTTGCAGGCAGAAAACAGATTCATGTAACGAAGCAGGAAACCGTCCTGCTCTGACCAGCAGTGAAGCATTTATGTGGAAAAGGCTCCAAAACCAAAACGTAAAAAGAAGAGCTGCATGTTTTCATTTGAACAGGACAGGAAGTCCCTCACAGATATCGTCATAGTTACCGTGTGTGTGTGCACAGCTGATATTCCTCTAATGCTTATCTGTAACACTGAGACACTAAGCCCTTTTCTCTGACAAATGATGGTATTTAGCAGGAAGTGATGCCGGTACTACTGTTATGAATGATACAGTGAACATTAATGGCCGCTCCTACCCCTCCACTCTGCAACACTTCCTCCATGACAGGAGCAATGGACTGCAGGAACCATCGTTCAACTTCCCCCTCTCTCTCCTATTGTCCTGCGAACCCACAGCTTCCTCTGCAGTCTCACACCACGGCGAAGCAGCAAGCACATGAAGCATCTGGGGGAAACTCAACATTTTGTGGACAGTTTATCCTTTCTTTGTTTCATTTACCCTTACAGATCACAACCAGTCTGAACTCTCATTCAAAGTTTATAACCTTCAAAGTATGGTATTTGTGCAGAACCTTGCAGAAGTACATAACCGTCAACAAGGAAGCTGTGTTGACTCAAGAGAGCTGCAAATACAGATGCAATCCTCACTTTTAAGATTTATTGTTATAAAACAATTTGGCAACCAGAAATATTTTGTATTTCTTTGTTGGTCCATCAATTAAAAATCTCAATAATGTGTATGGCATATTGTGCAAGTCTGTCTAACTAATGTATGAATTAGTAGCAAATGTGTTTTTCATAATATTTCAATGCTGAAGAAATTCATCTAATAATATTAGGTGTAAAAATGAGAACAACAAGAAACCAGTTCAGAATCAAAGGGAATCTCCCAAAAAAGAAGAAAGAAAAAATGAAATAAATGTGGTTAATACTAAAAAAACATTAGTTTCATTACTATTAGTTCCTCTCAAAATGTTTGACGTTGAGAGAGAAACTAATTCTTTTTTTCATAAGGATAAAAAAAAAAAGACTTAAAATGTAATACAGCTGAAGAACTGAAAAGCGAAGAGCAAAAGACAGAAAAAAGAGATGAAAGATTTGATAACATGCCGACAGCAACATGTGAAATTCGTACTTAGTGCTAGCTTACAGGAGAGACGGAGCAGGTAGTGGAGGGGAACTAAATCAGCCGCCAGAGGACATCGATCCCTGCTGGATCAATAGCAGTTGCACGCGTTAGACGGGGACTAGCCTTTGCCCTGCCCCGGGGCCGCAGGCTTCTCAAACAAAAGCGGCTGTGGGCCAAACGCCCGTTTATTATGTTGGTGACATCTCCAGACCTCTCGTTCATCTGAGTTCTGATTCACTGGGACAGGCGCTGTCAGCTCTGCAATTTCAGCCATGCTCTGAATTATGGCCATGAATTTTATGGGGCACAAAAGGCTTAATGGGTATATGGGCAGTGTTCAGCTGTCTACCACAGCGGGGACAAACAGAAGAAAAGATGAAGCCACCTCAGATCAGTGTTAAGTCTCACTGAGAGCCCAGGACTGGATGGAGAGCAAGGTGATCCGAACTCGGTGGGTATAAATTCTTGACGGATCGTCTCTCACTCAGGGCCAGTCAGACTTGGGGCTGAAGTCATGCAATCAGGAGGCTGATGAGTCAGTGTGGTGCCACTCAAGTTACTGCACTGTCTATCTGCTGACAAAAGAGAGCCTTCAAACACATCAACAAGGCCTATGTGGAGGAACACTTCCTCACATCAATCACTTTTAAAAAATTCACATAAGCAAACGCACTCTTCAGCTAAGTTGCAGGATGAGCTCATTTGGTAAGCTGCTTTTTCACCATGGAGTGGAGCAGATATACAGATTAATGGGAACAAATGAGCATGTGATGCTGGAAAGGATCCGTCATGGAGGGTTTTCCCATCCGACACACGGAGAAGTTGAATGTTTGGAAAAGTGGCTCTAAAGTAGAACTGGGTTCTTTCTGGAAAATTTGACAATCAATGAGAAAAAAAATCATACAAAGATGATAACATCCAGACAGCAACAAGCATAAGATACTATACATTTATCAGTTTTACATTTTCAGGTTCTTGTTTAGAAAAAACATCAATGTCACATTTTTTGATATTCAATATAGAATCAAATACACAATTAAAATGTTAATTCTGGACTCCTTTCACAGCTTATGTGAGAATAAAAAACATTTTTTTAACATTTTTCAATGTGTAAAAATCACTATGTTATCTGCATACATTTGAACATTAGCATAAAGTTGTTATAAAGTGTAAACCAGCATGTCACATTGTGGGGCTCCTACAGGGCAGTTAATGAAGGATGATTTGATCAAACACTGTTTTCTGTTTGATAAATATCATTTAAATCCTCTAATTGTTTGGTGATAAATGAACTTTCTCACCATTTTCCCTCAGACATGAGAACATACGTCTGGCATTTAGAAAGCAGCCAATCCCGAAGCTCCATTAATATTTTCTTTGGCGTTGATTGGCTGAACCCCGAAGACTGGAGATAAGTTAGGTAGTAAATTAGCTTCTGTGGTTTCCAATATCTGAATTAATGCATATTAAGACACATAAAACTGGTAGTCATAAGAGTTTCAAGTATTTGCAGTCTTTAGGTTAAATTCCCTGACCCTCGTGAATATTAGGGATGCACTGCACACTTACATAAATTAAAAACTTTAAAACACACAATAACCATATAACTAAAATGTTATCTTTAGTAAAATTTTCCTTCGGTATGTGTCTAAAGCTTTCTCTGTCATGGGAGGCCCCTTCACTGTCCACTTTTAAAGCTCGTCTTAAAACCCATCTGTTTTACTCGGCTTTCAACTCCAGCGGGATCTAGTTTTAAATTCTGTTTGTTTTTAAACTGTAAGAGTTTTCATTTTCTATTTTTATTTTTTTAACCCTTTGGGGACTACCCTTTGGGTACATTAAAACCCTTTGTGTTTTAATGTACAGCACTTTGTATCAGCTTTGGTTGTTTTAAAGTGCTTCATAAATAAAGTTGGTATGGTAAATAACTTCACTTTTCGATCGTTGTGTCATGAACTTGAGAGTTAGGCATCTTCCTTATAATACAGACTTTTTGTTGCCTTTAGACAACACAGTCAAAAGACAAGACAATGTTTTGGTGTGAACTTTACACAAATGTTCTTTACTGAGCGAAAATATAACCTGGATATTAGTATTGATCAAGCAGAGTTCACCTCTGAGCTGAAATTTTCTTCATTCACACCAACATATGACCCTTAAGTCAACCCAGCTCCTATGGAGCACTTTACAAGTAATTGAGGAGTCAGATTTCATCAGGGGATTTAAGTCATTCTTTCAGGCTCATCCTTTTAAGACCCTGTGTGGGGGCATGTGCATTATGTCCTGCTTTCCCCACCAGTAAAACGCACAATAAATTAATATTTCTTCTATTCCTTTAGAAATAAGATGGAAATGAGCTGAAATCAACTCATCACTACTTTCTGGGCCGGAGGTGCTGTGAGCGCTCTTATTGTCTAAAGAGTTAGGTTGCCTTTGGGAAACCACTTAGACGTGGAAATAAACTAAGAAGATCCATCTGGAATGATAATGGTCCAGTGGCCGGAAAGAGTTTGAACATCCATTTCCATACAAAGAGAGCTGTACACGTTTGCATTTAGGGTGAATCTCTTACAGATGAAAAATGAATATTAGCAGAAAATACTCAGAGAGTGTAGGGTTATATAGCAAATAAAAGTGGCAGGTTGATTATGTTTGTAGGTTTATATTACATGCTACCAATGAACAAAATAGTGCAATAAGTCTCTGTTCCTTCACAGATTTCTTCTTTTCTGCCTTTTTCTTCTCACACTTAAAATGTCTCAGATCAAACAAAGTTAAGTAAGTTAAGTTTTCTGATGTCTGTCTGCCATGTAGAGTCAAGAAATCATTTAGAGCCGGTAGAGAAAATGGAGGAGGCCAAAAGATTTCTAAACGTAAGCCCACAGACTCGTATCCCCCGACTTTTCCGAGAGGTCAGAAATAAACCCAGAACAGCATCTATGACACAGCAGGCCCCACTTGGCTCAGTTAGGGTTAATACTCATCATTCAAGTCTAAACTGGGACATAAAACATCTGGATTATCCTCAAGATTTTAGGGGAAATATTTTGTGGAGTGACAAGAAAAAAGTGAAATGTTCTTGCAGATGTGCTGACCATCATGTCTGGAGAACAAGGACATCACAGTGAAATCTGGCGGTGGCAGTATGATGGTCTGAAGCTGTTTTTCTGCATCAAGACCTCAACAACGTGTAGAAACTTATGGCAACATAAATTATTCTGTCTACTGGAATACTTGATTTAAGCTCCAGCACAAAAAAGTTAAATAGGTTGATAATGATATGGGCAACCCAGCAAGTCTACCTTCGATTGACTGAAAAAACAGAACAGAATGGAGGATTTAGAGTGGTCTAGCAAAAGTCTGGACTTAAAACCAGCTGAGGTTCTGTGGTACTGCCTTAAAACAGCCGGTTAAGCTCCAAATCCATCCACCACAGCACCAGCAGTTATTAGGTTTAAGGGGTAATCACTGGCTTTTATAGCTTTTAAATGAAATCATCATTTCAGTTGCTTTTTGTGTTGTCAAGAATTAATACTTCTAGATATGAACTAAAGAAAAAAAACTAAGCTGCAAATTTAAAACAAGTAATTGCAGTCCACTTTTAACAATGCAATTACAAAAGCACATTTGCTTCTAATCTTTCATCCATTAATTGTTTTTAAATTCATGTTCTTCCTATGGTGCGGGTGTGTGTAGGTGTGTAAACATCCCTGTATTTGTGACATCAATAACTGGGATGGCAGAGAGAGAGAGACAAATAGTGCCTTAGGTGTGGCTTTTAGTGACTCCTGTGTTTCAACAATGCACACAGTGAGAGTCCTTGGGAGGCCGTGTATTAATCCAACAGATTTATGACTAAATCTGTCATGGATGGGTGGAGAACACCCTCTGCTATTCCTTTAGCCCTTCTAGAGTGAAATATACACCTTCAGAAACACACAGTCAAGCTCTTCTGTTATGTTGTAGGACTGTCCACTCGACATGAAACACACACGTGAATGTAAACACCAATATGTAGAGAACATCACATTTTTCATCACCATCTTTACCATCTCCAGGTTTCCACTGCAGGCCTACACCAGCAAGTTACTTATATGTGAAAAGAAATGTTTTTCACCACAATGACACACTTACACAGAATGGAAACATTACTTAGATGTGTAAATGTAGACAAATACCTTAATGAGGCATATTTTTTTATTAAACTAGTGGAACTAGACATTTAGCTTTCTACTGATCCAGTTTCCAGTGACTCTGTTCCTATCAGTGTAAAAACTTGACTGTCGTGTGTGTGTGACCATCAGACAAAGGCAGTACACACCAGCAAAGAGCTTAGAGAATCCATTGTTGCTACCTATCAATCTGGGAGAGGTTATAATGTGATTCTGAAGTCTGTCATTGCAGAGGAAGAAAGATTATTCACAAGCAAAAGACATTTGAAGCTCCTGCTGCAGAGTGGAAGCTCCAGCTGATTCATCCCAAGGTCAGATCATGCAGGGAAGTCGATAAAAAAACACATGCATAGCAAAATATGGCTCCCATATCAATGACTAGACAGACCTGTACAGTCACAGAAGGATCCTTGGTACATATTTTATAATTTATGTTTGGATGTCGAAAAACTTTACCACAACTCTTACACACTACTGATCCAGAATCAAACCAACTCAAATATGCAGCAATGACCCAATATCAACATAGCTTCCTATCAAACTCTGCTATCCAGATGCTTCACTGACCCCAGGATGCTGGAGGCTTGAATCAAAAACGAATGTATTTGTTTACGTGTGTAAAATCTGTTTTTTAACATACCGACATGGCAAGTCAGGAAACAGTAACTTCTGTTTAAAATTGATGACAGGATTATTAGAAAACTAAAAATGAGTGAAGTATGGTTTAAAACAGTTGGGAGGAGAAAGTCTCTTCTTTGCAAAGAGAATCTGGAAGATCCTGGGAACAAGCCACAACATTTCTTAAACTATCCTTATGACGCATGCCTTAAGTTGCATTTAAGTTTGCAAACTGAAAAAATGTGCCAAGATTTTCCACAATAAGCTGAGAGACAGAAGAGGACAACTTCAGGTGTTGAAGGCGTTTTAAGCACCTTTTTCAGTTTTGATGTCTGGTTGTCATAAAACATTTCTCGAGAAATATATTAGTAAAAACAAAAAAAGTGAAAGCCAAACAAAGGACATCTCACCACCTCAACAACTTCCAATGTTGACGCTACTTTGAAGATGTGAGTCATTTATCGCCTCAGTCTATTAAGGGTGATTCAGCGAAGTGTAGAATGAACTGATGAGGCGAGGCGTGGGACCCAACATACAACCCAGGATTGGTTTTTAAGACATCCAAGTGGTGATATGATGAAAACACTGAGTGACAAGGCTGTGAGTAACCAATCACATTGTGAAAGATGAAGGACAGTGAAGGACATTAGCAGGCAGTTGTCCCCCGCATTGGTGAGAAGAAGCAGACCTGTCACTGTGGATTCTCATGCAGCTCAGTTCTGCCTGCAAACACACAGGAAAGCTTTTTGCTCTCGCCTCATTCCACGACATCCCATCACCATCTCAAACTTCCCCACCTCTCTCTCTCTCCCTCTCGCATTTTGTCATGTTTTTGTGACGGTTTGTCTTGGTTGTGGAGGCCAGACAGAGGGACGCAGGCTGCTCTGATGCAAGCGGACAGCTCGCTGAGTTCTTCGGAGGTTTCTGGAGTGACGGCAGAGCCACTCCGGCCTGTCGCCGTCACAACGGCGCCGCAAACACACACATCTGCTCACAACTGTACCAACGCTGCCGGCTTTCACAAATATCTGTCAACAATGACACTTTCTGACGCCTGCCCAAATCTTGTCTGCTCCTTCCATCTTCACATGTTGCTCCTTTCATCTGGTTCTGCTGCTCACTTTAGTTTTTAATTCGGTTTCCATTTTGCCGTTAGCGTCTCTGTCTTCGGTCCAAACCCCTCTTACACACACCAGCCCTCTGCTGACCTCACCGGGCCTGACTATTATCTGAAAATCAGCTAAATCACGGGCGGGTAATGGAACATGCCACCATTATTGTGAAGCCACACACACACAGATAGAATCGCATTAAAACAAAAGCCTCTCCTTCTTGACCTTCATCCCCTTTCTCTCTGTTTACATGTTTATCAATTGGCCCCTGTGTTACTGAATTATGGGTCTGCTGCAGTTTCTGCCAGCCTACAAATGTAGATGTGGACGCTGCAGAGTGGCAGGACCAAGGGTCAAGAGTCAGGATTTGGAAACTTTCAGCAGCTAATTCTGTTTCTCATGTTGGGTAGGTTGAGTATTAGTTTAGAAACATAAAAGGTAAAGGACAAAACAGTTTCAATTTTATAAAATCTGATTTGTAAGAAAAGCAGCGTAGACACAGAGACGGTCAGCAACAGGGCAGAAAGAAAAGTTTGTTTCTGCAATATCAAAATTGGATACCGTCTGCAGCCGTGAAAAAGTCTAATTGCAGGCATGCTTGAGAAGTCCTTTCATCACCATGGCAACCATTCAACTGTGCAAAACGTTTGGTGGCACAAGCACCACCTTATGGGCGCAGCTCCTCCTCAGAGCTAGAGCTTCCACCTCACAGAGCAGCCGTCACCCAGGACTCCCCCACTCAGCTCCTCCAGACTAGCCGGCAGCAATTAGCAGACATCTGGTGGAACCGAGTGTCTGCTGAGTTTATTATAAGAGCTGCTTCTTGGTGAAACGCTGGTAAAAATGTTAACAGTTAATAGAGGACAGATGTGATGATCTCCTGACAACTGAGTTTCAGAATTTTTTAAGACATTTGATAAATACAGCATTTTTACAACAACTGAAGGTAACATAGTTAACCAATTTTGCTATAAAATGGCTGGAAAATACACAATACTGCCCCTTTGCCACATAGCATGGGGCTGCTCAACATTACTACAGTTCTGATTATTTAAACATGTTTTAAATGCTTTTTTTAAGTGTGGTTCTTATTGATATATTTAATCTACCACTTCTGTTCACTGAACACACAATTTACAGCATAAACTCCTTCATGGCACAACAAAGAGAATTTATGTGGTGTGTTTTCACCCCCACCTGGGGTCACACAGGTTAAACTTTCACTCACATAAAAACCAACACATCTCCACTGTGCCATGCTAGATTGTTGCTCTCCATCATAATGGTGTTTTTTCTTGCTGATCCATATGGTACAACAGTTGTAAAGTGATACTGTTGTCCAGACAGCGCACCAGCATGTCTGATCCTGCATGATTGGGTCCATCTCAGCTCATTGCAGCTGACTAACTGCACAAACAGGCCAAGGCCAGCTGGACTTATATGATCAGGGATAGTTGTGTGTCTCCATCTTTCCAGAATCTCTTTCTCACTTATGTCCATCTGCTGCAAAGTCTCTCTTACATCCATTTCCCCCTTTTGCCCAGCCTCCATTCCACTCTTTCCATGTGCATCTACATTTTGTGACGGCTCACTGTTCCTCCCTTCCCTGTTCATCCATTTTTCTTCTTCTCCTTATCATTTCAACACCCTTAGCTTTCTTAAAATTATATCTGAATTCACATTGTTTAACACAAATCTGTAAAAAAAAAAAAAAAAAAGTACAGAAGGACAATTAGAGATTACACTGTAAAAGTCAGATCCTGTGGTCATGGAAACCATGTTGGTCTGTTTCAGAAGGGTCAGATCATTGGCATCAAGCAGCAAAACATCTAAGGAGATGCAGAAACTAAAATTGGACTGAGAAGTGTCTGACGCATTACAACAACTCGTCTATGAGGAAGAACTTAGTCAAAAAGAAATATTGGATAATGATATGATCAGCGATCACCTCAACGTTTGATGAAACCAAATAAAAGAACAGCAGAGCTCAGAGTTGTGTTTAATAGTGGAACTAAAAGCATTTCTACTCTCCCATCAAAATGAATGTGACACA
The DNA here is from genome assembly GCF_051168715.1 of Poecilia mexicana. NCBI lineage: Eukaryota > Metazoa > Chordata > Actinopteri > Cyprinodontiformes > Poeciliidae > Poecilia > Poecilia mexicana. The sequence continues at coordinate 22,240,273 of NW_028263384.1, read as the reverse complement.
GGAAGGACATACATCTGGTGACAATGCAGAAGTTTATAGAAAGAATCCCACAGTGAAAATGCACCATAAGCAAAGATAATGGTGGTCAAGTGAAATGATATAATGCGACCTTTTGGTCAGGCAGTGTGTTGTGTTTGGTTCACATCATCTCATCCTTAAAACTGGGGTTCCTTTTTGAACTGTTAGCTTGATTTTCAATCTTACTATAAGATTCTTCAAACTCTGGTGTCTCCTGGTTTTTACTAAGTCATACAATCATCTTCACACACTAGAAAGTGGATGATAAGGTTTAAGTTTGAGATTAGAAGTCTGAGTTATGTTTGGGTAAGAGTTTATGTTACCTCCTCAGTGTAATGGTAAAGGTCGGGGCAATGAGCCAGAGGGGGCATTCTGCCACTGGAATGTCCCCCCAAAGATACTAAGGCAACTGTGTGTTTCTGCACTGCGTCTGTGGCTGAGACAAAGAGAAGTTGAGTGTGTTAAAGCTGATGGTGTGTGCATAAATCTCTTGTGTGTCCCTAATTTTTACTAAAGCACAGACTGAATTTGATGTGCAGAGCAGCGATCTGAGCGTTTTGTCAAAGCCATAACACACCACACTTGTTTTATGGATAATAAATTAACTCATTATCTGTGGCGCTCATTAGCTTCAGGTTCTAATTAGGCAAAATTAATATTGTTTCCTGAAAAAGACATTGACACTGGCAAATTGGCAATTGACCTCTCCGGTCAATCTGGGAAAAAGGACACAGCGTTGAGGTGAATCATAAAAACAGAGATGAGACGTGAAATGGCAGCTGCTCCAGCTGATCAGGTTTGGAAACGTCTGTCTCTGATCTGCTTTCAATTTTTTCCTTCTCTCTTTCTCAACAAGAGCAAAACCGTTTACACAAAAAGTGAAGCTGCCTTCATGATGAGCTTTTATGTTATTTGTTTTCTGCTGATCTGGATTTAATAGCTCTAAATTGGGTGAGTTTAATCTTTTCACGATCATTAGGTCTTATAATGTCAAATGTTGCATTTTCTGATTTTTTTTTATTTCTGCCAGTTTTGATAAGAAATCCACCTATCAGGATTTGTATTGTTGTTGATGCTGTTTGCAGCTTTTCTTTGAGTTCTGACCTGCCAGATTCCAACATTTGACCGAAGAGCTGAATTTGAACTGAACATGAAACAAATTCCTGGCAGGTTTCCTCCGTTTGGGTGTCAGACACATATCCTGACTGAACTGAGGTCGAATCCAGGCCTTCAGGGTGATTGTTCTGCGCCTGTTAGATGTGTCTTTGTTTCAACACACCTGAGTCAGATAATGAGGTCATTAGCAGGACTCTGGAGAACTTGACTGCATACTAAAGAGGCGATTCTGTCATTTGCTTCAGAAGTGTTGGACCAGGGACACATCAAAAAGTTTACACTGCTAGTGTTAACCATTTAATTGTTACTCAGGTTGCATGTTGAGGGTCACTGTGCTGTGTGAAACCATCCACCCACCTTTGTTTTCTGCAGCCTCCCATACGTGCCAATATAAACTTGCTAACTAAGTAACAATGTATCACCAACTGGCTGGATAAAGTTCATTTTCACTACTTACTCACTACTGACTGGGTGCATTCTGAACGTCTAAATTAGTTCATTTTGGGTTGAAAGTCCAAATCGAACTACCAGGACCAGCTGAACACGTACACATTGTTTTCTGAAAGAAATACAAGTAAACTGAGCAAGAAAAAGAAAAAATAAAGTCTGTAAATGACTATACTCGTGGCATCCAGAGACTACATATATTTAAAATGCAGTTTTACAAATTCTGCACCAAACCAACAAAAAGACATTATTAAAAGAAGAAAGAATAAAAAGGCTTTCAGGCTGAGATCAGCCTGTGAATGAGGGGACAGGAAGCGATCAACCCACCTGTCGGTTCTTCTCTCTGGAACTGAAACTTTGGCCTTTATGAGAACAAATGTCAGTGTTCAGGACAAGGATGAGATAACCTTTACATACACATCAGCTGATCAGCCGATGTTACTCTGCAAGCAACTAATGCAATTTTATTCTGCAAGTCGCTAAAACCAGAGTCTGAAGGTTGAGGGTTTTATGAAACAGATCATATTGGAGCAAAGGGAAGAAAAGTCAGACTAAATAAACAGCCACAAGTTGAATCCTGAGGTTTCTCAACTGTGAGCTGCTGGTAAGCAATAGGCCACAGTGTTTTTATTTTTTACTTACACAACTCATTGACACCAGATGATACAATGTTGGAAGTTTTCAAAACGTCAGTTTTTCTTAAGGAAACAAAGTATAGTCGTGTAAAATCTGAGCCAGAAAGGCAGTCTGGGATTAAAACACATTACTGTGACAGTTTTAGGTTAAAGGTGGGAGTGATTTTAGTTAAGTGAAACAGGAAAAAATAGATTATTTCAGACCATGACTGGAAATCATTTTTGTATTTAAGACCAGACTGAGTTAACCAAAAACCTTCCTCTTGTCTTTTATAGCCATGGAGACGCTGCATGACCCAAGTCCATCTTTAGCTCAGTGTAAAGAATAATGGCTGGACATTTTCCAAAGCTTTCTCAAGTTTACATCAGCTTTTACAAGTAACACCTGATATGATGATTTACACAGCGTCTAAAAACATCAGCCTTTGTTTCATCCACACATAATTTCTTCCCAAAAGTCTTGAGGATTATGATTTATGTCAAACATGAAACAGATGTTTAAGCCTTGTTTGGTCAGCAGTTGTTCTGGATTTGGAATCTGAACTAATTTATTAGATTTTTATTCCATTGAGTTTCAACCTGATCAAATAAAAAGATCAGATACTTCTAACTGACAGAAACTGGAAAAGTTTCGTCTCATTTAATATCAGGTAAAAAAAAAAGTTATGCAACTTTTTATAAAGTGAGAGTACAAATCTGATTTTAACAGCATATGAAGTTACTGAAATAGATAAATTATTCACTGATATTTTACCTCACTGAGATGCATTATAAATCCATAACATGTTGCTTTATGTCCCAAACTTAAATCACACTGGTTTCAGACTCATGAGGACAGTAGAGCCACTCAGAAATGTACCCATGTGCTTTTATGTCCTTTATTCCAAATCCTAAAACATTTACAAAAAGCCACAGGTTGAAAAATCTGAAGTTTTATTTTATTTTTACATTTTGACAGTCCCTCCGTTTTCAAAGCCACAAAGAGAAGAACAAACAAACAGAAATGCTCCCATACACATTCACGTTTAAATTCCCCTTCTCATTTCCGCTGCCTCTCTGCATTCGAGCAAAGAGAGGTGGTCACTGATGTGAAACATCAATTTCCAGGTTAGCTGCTCTATGTGGCTCAGGCAGGTATCAGCCGTGACCCACCTGGGCCCGATAAGCAGCTGCACCAAGCTGATCTGCCACCAGCAGCGCTCCGCTCCACGCTGGAGAACCCAGTAAAGCAGGCATGTGTAGACAAACACACAAGCATAAGTAAGCAAAGTGTCCAAATTGGGAGGTTAAAATAATGTGATAGAAGAAGTAGAAAAGTTAAGCTGCAGCACTTTATTAATATGGAACACACAAGTGGAAATCGTCACCAACTGACTGAATGTTGGCTCATTTATGAAGTGGTTGGTAAATTTGATCAACCCACAAGCTGAAGTGACGAGTTTGCAGTCTATGTGGGGGAAGTTTTGATTTTTGCAACTAAGCCAATGGAAACTATCAGCTTATCATAAAAACGGAGGGGAGCTGGTGTAACTATCACATTTCTGTTCACTCAGCAAAGATCAACAAGTCACCTGCTGCAGGAGTTAGTTTAAAACCTGCTGCTGCTCCACCAGCTGGATATCCGCACCGTCTCTCACGGCCGTATGAGGACAAACACAAAGACACCAGCAGGACGGATGGCAGGTCTGATCTATGGGAGGTCACTGGGTTGACCCATCCTGGGAAGATTGGTGCTTATCAGAAATGTCTCCCACTTGGATGGATTTCAAATTGTCTAATGTTGTCATGAAACATCCCAAACAAACGGGCAGCAACAGTTGCTTCTCTGTGGTCACTGCAGACGATGTTTCTCCTCACATTAAGTTAAGTTTGTTTTCGCACCTGAAGGTCCAGAAGTCTGGGTTCTGTTGGGAACTAACATTGCAACATTTGCTACCTCAGCTGCAGTTCACTTTCACACTGCACCGGGTCAAATGAACTAACTGAAAAACATTGCTCACGCCTTCACCTGTGGGGGCGCTGCACTAACAACTACTGAAGGAAACAACTCAAAAACGGCTGAAGACTCTGAGCACAACTTTCTTTGCGAAATGTAAGCAAAAATGGAAAAGCATCAGATTTCAGCAGCTGTAGGATTTCTTTTTGTCTTTGGTAAAAAATTTAAAAAAATAAAATAAAATAAACAACAACAAAACAAGCATTCTCTCTTGCCAAAGTTTCACACAAGTGTTTGTGTTTGTTGTATTTACCCATCTGGATATGTAATATCACAAATCGACCAAAGCTCCTGTTTTTATCACACTGAGAATGAAGATGATTTGATCAGAATCTGGCTGCTACTTTCCCTCAAATGCTCCAACAAGCAGTACTCCACTTTTCTACACAGCTTCTCCCTTCTGGCTTTAGTGTAACTTATTAAATAATGACACATGGGATGTATTGTGTGTTTTCTACACCCAAGGTTAGATTTATATATTAAAACTTTGATAAGGACCAGATACATTTATAATGTCCTCAGTCTTTGTGTTTTAAGTCTAACTCAAAGTGTCATCTGGTCAGATAATCTAACCACTGCCAGATAGTAATGGTCATCAAGTTTCTACAGATAAATTTAAGGAACTTTTGATATCACACAGTTATTCACATTCCCACTTTTATCTCAGCCTGCTAATCTGAAAAAAAAAGAAATGAGAAAACCGAGCTATATTCAGTTAAATCGACTCAAAAGATCCACAAAAAACAAACTGTAAAAAAATAAACCGTTTTATAATTCAGTTCTTTCACACAGTCAGATGAAATAAAAGATCTAGGTTTGTTGTGTCCGTCTCTGAAAATGTTTTGCTTCTTTTTGTTACAATTAATTTATAGTAAAGTCAGCCAACGGGTCTCTGACAAGCCAGAGGCTCTGGAGCAAAACGAACTGTGTCACCTTTCAGCTTCTTGAAGTGTTTCTAGGACAGAGGAGGACGGAGCTGTCTCCAGGATTTTCATAAAGTCAAAGTTATGCTGAAAAATAGGGTAGTTCCCACATATACTTCAGTAAAATATATATATTAGTCAAGTTATATTACTGTTTCCAGCTGATGTAGATGCACAAGCTTTACAAAACAAAACAACTCTGACTCAGTCTGATTGGATGGAGGTCGTCTGGAAACATTGGTCTTTGACTAGACCAATCTGACAAATGAAATTAGAAATACAATATTTTTGAAAAATATCTAAATATTGTTTTCCAGATTAGAAGCTGCATCTAAAAGTTTTAATAGTACAGCTTATGAGATGCATAAGTATTAACATACAAACAAAATACAATCATACATTTGTTAATATAAGTTTTGTATTTGTCTAAAATTAATTGTATAGTTAACTATTATGTCTTTTTCGTCTTTTTAAAGAAGCACAAACTCAGGCAGTGATACGTAATGAATGTTAAGACCCAACAAAAAGCCGGGCTATTTAGCCATTGCTTTTACAAAATGTTATTCTGATCACACATCTAAACTACATTTTTAGGAAATAGTGAAACTACTTCTGAAGTGTAGAGAGAACCAGCATGGATACCCGCCCACTGGAGAAAAAGGAGTGGGTTTGAAAACTAAATCCTGTTAGTGGGATCCACCCAGAGGCTACTGGTTTGACTAGGAGACTTCTGCTGCATCTGCCAGTATATTTGCACATCAGATGCATGTAGGGACAATGTTAGGGTGTCTGTGCAGCACTTTAAAAAGATGAGACATTTCACGTTCAAATGTCATTTTAAGATGTATATTTTGCTTTGAGATGATATTTTTCCAGTTTTAAGGAAACAAAGAACGAAGACAGGAAAATCAAATGCAATTAAATGCAAATTTCAGAAGAATTTTCGTACAGTAAGTGTTGCATCTACAGCCTGTACTTTAAACTACAGTCAGACAATTAATAATGTTTAGAGATTTAGCAGACAAAATAAACTTTTGGATCAATCATTTCTGGAGTAATGGAGGATGTTGTTCTGTTTCATTCACAGATCGTTTTGGTTTCACCCCGAGCCAAATGGAAGCGCTACAGATGAATGTGTTTGATTCCACAGGAATATTTGTCTTCCAATCTGATGTGTAATGACCTCTTCTGCAGAAATCTGTTATAAACAGTCAAAGACTGTAAGGCAGATAATCTGGGATTATCAGTCTGGTTTTGGAACAACAAGTTTTGGACAATTGTCCTTAGGATGAAAGTATCTACCAACTCGTTTCAGTACAAAAGTCACATCCTGGAAGACATGGGGATGGGTTCTGATGTCTTTCAGGATGAACATTTTGTGCCCTTTCCTGAAAATGTTCTTGCTACTGTGAACAATAAATCCCATGACCCAAAGCATGAATATTAACAGGAAAACACAGCAGGACAGTTGTTTCAGGATGCTACATTTTAAACCATTGTTAGCTCAGGCTACGTCTCTAAACTCGCCACTTTCTGTGCATTCTCACTCGGTCAGCTGCCTAATTAGCAGTCACTCTTACAGGTCAAACCCAAATGTGACTATTTAAAGGATTAACAAATCCCTGGTCAATTACACTGAAGCTTCAGACTTGGATTCTTACTTTTAGAATTAGAGTAGAGAAAGAGAAGCAGTTCTTTCAACTCATTCTGACAAAACAAGGTAAATTAAACAGCAGAAAAGAAGAACAAGAAGTACGGGAACAAACTTAGCTGAAGTGGTCTGCGAAATCCAAAGCTGCCCCAGTGGCAGCGATGGCATTAGAGGCTTTAACAGAGCAGAAACCTCCCGTAGAATCACCAATATGATAACTAATGCAGCACCAGCAGGAGGACACAAAGAAAAAGAAAAAGGCAACAAGTCTGAGATACATGGACATGAAGTAAAGCTTCTTTTCACCTGCATTTCATGCATATGTTAAAGCAAGTCTACATCCTGGTAATAATAAGGCTGATGCATGAGCAAACCCCCTGCAGGAAGCAGAGTTTAAGTCAGGCTGGGAAAGGTAAAGGAAACATGGGAATACCACCAGGAGCTAAAAGATTCACTGCAGTAAACACAGCAACTGTTTTAAATCCTTCAGGATCATTGAAGTAATCAAATCTGCCACAAGTTTCACCTCTGCTGTCACTTCTCTGAGGTTTATCACTCTCTCAGTGAAAACAATTGATTTGGAGCATATGCAATAATTTATTCCAAACACATTAATACGTTAAGTCTGCACAGACTACACAACATTTGCAAACACTTCCAGCAGGCTGTGGAAGTTTCTTATTTCCAACAAATATTGTATTTCCATAAGTTAATTACTCAGCAGAGGGCTTAATCTGCCGAATCAGGGCAAAGTGGATTAGAAGATGAGAGCGCTTAATCAAAGTGTTGTCTCTGTCTAATTACGCATTTCATTTCCCTCACACAACACACACACACACACACACACGTATCTGAATCTAAGAATCTAAGATATGTTACAACACATACACAACTTCCATCTCCTTGGTTGTGTGTCATCCATGCATTAAAGTGAGAATGTTTTCTTTATCCTGCTTTCACGACAAACAATAGGGAGACAGGAGGAACTGGGATGTAAAATGCATTATTCAGCACATGTCAGCAGTGTGAATTCACACCCAGCCAGGGTCTTCTGTCAATTATGCTTTACATCTCAACAACATTTTTCCACACAGTTTTCTTTGTGAACCTGCTGCTTCTGAAATGACATCAAACAGCCGTGTTTAGATCTTTGCCTTCGCGCTGTGGAGTGCTGAGTCTGCTGCTAAAGAGGTCACGCACTGAGCTTCCTGATATGCTCTCTGAGCAGGGTGGAATAGCGCCACCAGAGTGTGAAACGTGTGTGAGATCAATTTGGCAGGAGGAGTGTTTTCCTCGTCTCTGTCCTACAGTATCAATGTTTCCTTTGTGCTGGTGTCAGTCAGTCAGCTCGCTGCCGGACTAACAACCTGCTGGTGTCACGTCACAAACTGCTCACACGAACCAGATGCTGCTCGATCACCGCCGTGACGTCACCAAATGAGCTTAATGTGAGCAGTTACGGAAACCTGAGCGATGAGCTCGGGTTGTGCTGCTTGTTAAGGAGTTCCCAAACCTTTCCAGGCCATGGGCCCCCAAAGAGCAGTAACCTCTGGGCAGGGGCCTGTGCAAACCCACAGACAACTAGAAACTTTCAGAACATTTTTCTATTCACTACTCAATAATTATTAGTCATTTAGCATAAATGCTGCCTCATACCTCCTGATTTTAGATGGCCACGAGTTCAATGGTGGAAAACTTTGTTACCAGATAATACAACTTTTCATCACAGTTCTCTCTCTTGATTTTAAGATTTATCTGGGAGTCGCTTTGGTGGTTTTCTTGTCAGAATTTTTTCCATTTTTTTCTTGCTATTCTAGATTCAGGAGCAAACAGCTTAATAACTTTGACTGGCAGCCAATCAGAAAATGAGATCAGAAATCAAAATTTATTTTTTATTTTTTTTACTTTTAAACTTAAGATTTAAAAATGTGCAGGATTCTTATTTTATTTTTGTAATTTTTTTTTCTAATTTTTTTCAGACAACTTTCTGAGGCCCCACAGCGACTTCACTTTGAAAAGCACCAGTTCAAAGAGTTACTTGTTACTTTACGTTCTTAATGAAAAAAGCAGTAAGTACGTATACTTGTTTGGACAAGTTTACAGGATGATGTAATTCTAATAAAAAAAAAAACATGACTTTGTCATCCAGCACCAAAGATTATGGAAGGATTTACTTATGACTGTGTGTGTGTGGGTGTGTGTGTGTGTGTGCGTGTGTGTGTGTGTGTGTGTGTGTGTGTGTGTGTGTGTGTGTGTGTGTGTGTGTGTGTGTGTTTGAACCGAAGGATCACCTCGATGAGGACATCTGCTGAGCTAATAAACAATAATCTTGACAAATTGTCACTGCCTGATCACTCTATCCAACCTCACAGTCACATCAGTGGGGGAAGCCATTACTGAGCAGGCCAAGGACATGACTGACAGCTCAATGGGCCGGTGGAGGGCGGGACTGGACCGAGGCCCAGCTGCCTCACAGGAGAGCAGTAACTCATGGCCAGAGGGCAATCCAAGCAGATTGGTTGGGGAAACACAACCATGTCCCTCTTTGGTTGGCGCACCAGCTCACTTTATGAACAAAGCCCTGCGTCTTGAATGGTCTTACACTTTAAAAAACAACTTAGCATTTATATAGCGCAAAGGTCCTTGAGCTCATAATGTTAATGATTTACTGTTGGCAGAGTGATAGTTGGATGCTACAGTGTAAAACCTTCAGATTAAACTAATCAGGTGTCCAGGGGCCTTTCACAATGAATTTACACCGACTTTCTCTTTACAACCAATACAACAGATTCAAATAGGCCGGAATGCAAAAAAAAAAAAAAAAATCTCATAATGTAATGACTTCCTCTAGTATATGCTGCTGAAAGGTTTTCCAAACTATTTTCCAGGTTGTAAGCAGGTTATAAGTCGGGCCTTAAAATGCGAAAAAAGAAGAAAAATAGGGACTTTTTTTGAAAAGCAAATAAGTCAGCTGGTTAAAAGTTTAAAAGGTTTTAGACCAAAACTTCCCAAAAAGAACTAAAAGTGTCAAAATAAGAGAAAGTATCTCCAAAGGATTTCCTTATAAATAAGAAAGTAAAAGTCAGTAAAATGTATTTAAAATAGCAACTATCACAGACATTAAAATCACAAAATGCTTCACAAAAACACAAGTATAAAAATAAGAATATTAAAACTGACATAAAATGTAGCAGACTACTTAATGTTGGAGGCCATCAGGACTGTCCAGATTATTCCTTACAGTGTCCAATGTTTTGTGCTCCATGTCCCAAACTTTCAAGTTTGGGAAACGTCCTTAAAAATGTTTTTTGTTACTTAAGCTCTTTTCTTACAGATGCCGTTTTGGGGTCATTGAAGTGCAAACAGCAGCAGTGAGAGGCTTCATGGGAAATGAGAATCTGGTCAGATCCTCCAACTCAGCACAGGGGATTTGTTTTGGTGATCTCCCACTGGGCCTTTTGGTCCAAACTACTGCAGAAATGTAAAAATGTCCGTCTGACTGCAGCACCCTGAGTGGACAAACCCTCAGCAGTGAGCAGACGGTTTATGCAGCAGAACAATCCAGAGACAGAAATCATTTTGCCTTTACCATCAGAAGGACATCAGAGTGTAAATGTCTGACAGGAAATGACATGAAAGTAAAATTTCTATACATCTTTTTTTATTTTAATGCAAATTGTCAAACGTTTGATTAGGGGACGACAATCTGAGTTTAGATACATTTCTCAGTAACTTGTCTAGTTCTTTGATCTCCTGCTCATCATTCTTCTTTTATAAACACATAAACTTGTAATGTCTTCATCAGCCTTTATTAACAGTTCCTACTTTTAAAGATTATTCCTTCTTCAGTTCTTTTCTTGTCCCTGAATTTTATCTTTTCCATACAAACTGTGTATAAAAATACATTTCCAACACATTTGCAACCCAAACCTTTGCATCCACCTGCTATTAATTAACTGATTAGGTTAGAAAAATGTATGCTGTGATAACCAGCTGAAGATAAATCATGTCCAGCTGCTCTTCCAGAGCACCATCTTTGACAATAGCCAGACATCCATGAGCCAAAGAAAATTCAAGCCATGCTATTTTTTGTCTGAGTGGACATCACACATTTTTCCTCGTCATGTGACAAAATATACATGAATAAAAATATAGAGGACAAAACTGGGATAGAGACAGGAAATATGAGACATGTTCCCACTCACAGAAAACAACCGAGGGAGAGAGCGACTTGGAGTGTTGACAGAGTGGAGAAGAGTAAAGATCATGTGATGAAAACGGTAAACTTCAAGAAAAATCAATCCTAGAAAAGGGATTTTAATTCTAACACACTAAGAGAGGATGAAAAGCCAGACATCTTAAAATTGCCTGTCAATCACCGCAACCAACCAAACATTATAAATACCAGAATAACAGCAACACCAGGAACTGGACACAACCTTGTCTTTGATTTTCAGAAAAAAAATGACCCACACAAAAACATTCTTGGACAAAAAAATGAAAAGAATGAAACTAAAGCCATTTCAGTTTATATCACATCTAGTCCAAGAGGTCTGTGATGTTTATCAGAAGTTCAGACTCTAGATCGCCGTATCATTGGAAACGAATGCACAGAACACATAAAGCCTCTCAGTGTTTTACCACAGCATCTGTCAGCAGGATGTCTGAGCAGCATTTAGGTTTAAAAAGAAGTAAAGAGCTCTTCTAAAGACTCCGTTCACACGTCTAATCTAACATGTTGACACTTGACAAACTCACCAATGGGCATGTCTTCGTAGATGAGGAGGTAAGTTGAAAAAAAGTAGTTCAGGAAGCGTGGCGGCTGATTGGAGCCTGTGGAGAAGAGAGAAAAGAGTAATTCACAACAATGAATATAATAACAGTATTTCATCATCCTGACTCCGTTTCTGCTCACAAAATATGTTTAAAAATCAGTTTAAAAAAAATATGTTTAAAAATCACTGTAGTCTTTAGGACTAGAGCGTGGAGAAAAGCAAATCGCTTGGTCTGCTAAATCAAGACTATAAATTCAAAATATTATATGTATTTTGTCCATTGAAAAAAGAACACAGAATTCAGATGATAGAAAGTTTGAAAGTTAGAGCATATCTAAAATATTCCAAAGAAAATGTAGCTGGGAGGCTGAAATACCTCGGTGCAAAGCTACCTGACATGGTAATGGCTGCTGTTCGCAAAGCGTCTGATTGGCTGTAGAGGTAAGGAGGACCACGGCTCTGATGTTCTGCATTAGCGCCAAACCAGTTTCCATTGTTCATATTTAAGTATATTTGGTCTTAACTGTTCATCGTTGCAGCTTCTCTTTGTCTCTCATATCTATATGTAGTCATATCATTTTCTCCTGAATATTTTAATGTGTTGTGTTATTATTTTTTCACCATAACATGTTAGTTTACAGCAGCATATGTGTCAGAAGACATGACTCATTTGTCCAAACCTTTTACTTAACTTGTTCTGAAATTATGAAACATATAGTGAGAGGATCTCCAGTCAGGCAGATTTTCACAAACCAACTTTTGGTCATTTTTTACCAGTTCACTATATAATTTGTATATTTTGTTGCCTTGCATGGGATCATTTCTTTACTTTTTCATTTTGTATTTCATCAGATGACAGTATGGTGAGTCCAGATTGAACCACACTGCATATTGTCCACAGACCAGGGATTCATAACTCCACTGTATGTATTGCTACTCATGTTTCATTTGTCTCTGTCTTCATCCTCTTGAAAGCAAAGGTAAATCTTTAATTTCACCATCTGCTTTTCCTCTGCAGCTGCTGGGATGCAGAATAGGTCTGAAACGTACTTTTTAAAATGACTACATTAAACATTTGGCACTTTTTCCATGACACACTAATGAGCAAATGGGCATAATAATCAACAGAAGCTGGGAAAATATTAGGCTGAAGCAGAGCTCTTCTCCACAATTAATTCCCTCATGGCCTGCAGTGACAGCGATGATTGCATCCCTGTTGTCATCACTGAGTGCAGCGATTCACCTGAGAGTTTCACTGCAGACATTTACCTGTGTGGCTCTTGGCCTGCATCACTGAGTGCAATGTACACCGATTTACTGCCGTAGGAGAGGGACAGAGAGCTTCATTCTGGGGTTACTTTTAATCAATACAGCTAAAAGTGTTTTCAAAATTACAGCCATGTTATAATAAGAGAAATTTGTGAACAAAAAGCATCATGAAGACAGAACCACAGCAGGTCAGGGAGGAAGTAGAGCATTTTAAGTTTAAGTAATAAAACAAAACTCCAAACTTTGAACTTCTCACGAAGCTCCATCCAGTCAATCATCTGAAACTAAAAAGAGTTTGGCACAAAATGCAAACCTATACACTAAATTCTCAGGTCTGAATCAAAAACATGCAGAAAACCAACAGTGCACTGCAAAAACACAAAGTCCTATCAAGCTCTTTCTGTCTAGGTTTTAGTGCGAGTATCGTAGTACTTGGAATCAGATATAATAGTAACTTTTCACCAAAAACTTGTTTTGTATTACAATATGGGAAACATACCTTGTTCCACCCTCCCATATTATTAATTTCCCTATATTTATGGGGAAAAGGTGGATCTTTCCCATAATTTATAATATGGGGAAAGTGTCTTGTTCCACTGGCAGATTATTAGCAGGTTGGTTCTAGTTATCAACTCATCAATACTAAGGAATTATTGACTTAAAATAAGCTCCTATTACAAGTTACTTATAAATTAGTTTTGTTTTATTTCAAGTGCACTAAAAACTAGACAAAAATGCTTCATACGACTTTGTGTTTTTGCAGTGTAAACACGACACTGGACACACCATCCCTGTGTTTCCTGTGTAAAACAGACCCTTCTTAAAAAGATCAGCTGTGCTGAAAATATTGGTGACTACTCCACGAAAAAATTAATAAAAAAAGCCTGTATTTAAAAACTGCAGTATTTTTGTTGTTGTTGTTGTTTAAATGAATGTTTTGCATCTTTTCTGGTTTTATTCTTCCAGTAACTTTATTCGGAATTTCGTCTTTCTGATCTGAAAACCAGGTTTTATTCCAGTCAAGCACTATCCTGTCTAAATGGCTGTTTTTGGGTTAATTGTGTCTGGGCAGCTCTCTGTGGTGTCAGGAGGCGGTGTGATACACGCAGGTTATTTTAAAAGATCAGTGAACAAATGGTCTTTGATCAACTGAGTTGTCTGGTCGACAACCGACACTCGGAAGCTGATGAGGGACGGCCCAAAACTGTTTGAAGTGAGAATGCTTGAGTGAGTGAGTCTTTGCTCTCAAAGCAGGAGGTTTTCCTGCTGTCGTGTGTCCGCAGGAGCGGAATAAGATGCTCATCTCTGGCTTGTCAGTGTGGCCTGGAGTGTACTTTATTGGATGCAAGGTGGCGAGAAAGACGGGTTAATGGGCTTGTGTCTGTACCTGTGGCTTAATTACGGTGAGTCAGCACCGGTTGAATAGAGAAATGCAGATGGATTACAGCAACAAAATAATCACAACCGTGATCATCAATCCAATTTGCTGGTTCAGAGAGGCAGCGCTTGAAGCTAGCACAAGGTCAGTGTGCTAATGAGCTTGATGAAAGAAACTGGGGACGAAGAGAGAAACAGGAAAGAGGAGAAAAGGCGTAGTAACACCTTGAAGGGGGGAGTTATGTGAAATCAAGTTCTTTTTAATTATGATTTTACTTCCTCATCAAAAATATACCAGGAGTTTTGCTTGAATTCTTTCAAACACCAAATGTTCACAAAGGTACAGTTCTGTAAGCAAAATAGTAAATAAGATTCAAACCATGAGACGTGCAAATTTATTATTTTTAGGTCATTGTTGATGAGAGTGCAGCGAATTCTCCGCCTGGAATTAAAACTTCAGGGAAACCTCACTGGTTTTCTACATCGGAAATTTCACCATTCAAATGTGCTGTGCCAATAAACAGGAACAATATTTTATTTTCTTAGTTTTGTCTTTATGTGACAACTCAGCAGCCTGGAAAAAAGCCCAGGTGATTTTATTTGCATTTTAAAATGTATGCCAGGATGGCGGCACTCGTGTTTATGGAGGCGCTGCTCGTCTCTACAAAAAGCGTGGGAAGAACTACTTTAAAGTTTTGTGATCAAACCTCAAGCAATTTGTTTTTCACTAAGCCGTTTATAAGAGAAACATTTATTCATAGTCCTCTAGATTCTTTAAAGCTTTTCTTTTTATTTTACGTAGCTCTTGTGGTTTTTTAAATAATTGAAGTCTAAATTCACAGAATTACACAGAAGAAAACTACAAGAAAATGTTATGTTCTGCTTTCTGCAACTGAGAATATGAAGACTTTAAAATAAAGCACATGAACTGAGCTCAGAACCTGTGATCACCGTTTAAGTTATGCAGCCTGAATACCTTCTCTTACATTAAATCTCAAAAAATGAAACTCTAGTCTTTGCGGCTTTGCACAGTCATTGTTTATAGGAAGAAGGACTCACCTTCACAAAATGACTGGAGAACAAGGAAGGGAAGGAGGAACTTGGCCGCCGTCATCCTGCACCCTAAACCCGAACACGAACCCCACGACATCACCGACACCTGCAGGAAAAACAAACACAGAAAGATCATTTTCTGTGAAACATCTTATGCAAAGATAAAAACTGTTAAATAAAGAAAATCATAATCTCTGAATGTGAAATTAATAAAGAGCTGGAACATGTGTAAGAAATGCACTATTATAAAACACATTACTGTGATAATCTATAATTAATTACTCTGATACCAAGTTATGTTTTTCTCCTTCTGAACCATCTTTTTTTTCTAACTAAAACTTGTTACAAGATTATTTCTTAAAAAAATCTTCCCTGTTTGAGTAAAACTCATGATAAAAATTACAAATATTTGCGCTGATTTTTCAGGTGTGTTATGATAAGAACTTCAGATTAAACTGACAGCAGAGGTAAAGGTGACACATCCAGCAGAAACAGTTTTGTGCCATTGTGCTCTTAAAGATGAAAAATATGCAGAAATATGTAGGTTATTCAATTCATACAGAGGAGCTCATATGTACATATATATATACAGGTGAGGGAGAACAAAAAGGTAAAGAATGGTCTGTCAGTGTGAGAGCGCTCTGTGAATGTAGGTGTTTCTATTAGCTGTTCACGTGTTTCAGTTCATAAAAGATACATTTGTTTTCATTTGGATTCCTGTTTCCTGTGAATTATTCTGTTGTTTCCTGAGAGCATGCAGCCAGCATGGCGATGCTCCATTCCTCATTCCACTCTGTTGTTTTCTCTGTGACACATTTTAAAACTTCCTCCCTTCACCTGTTCAGGTTAAAAAGTTGATCTCATAACAAACGAGATACTTGAACATGGCGCAGTTCTACAACATGTCCTTCATATTTATTCACGTTACACAACTAACAATGGATTCATCGTATCTAAAGCTGTTTTCACACCTGATGTTATATTTTCAGCTGGTGCTTTCATACTTCACTGCATCAAACGAACCAAACTAATTGAAAAACTTGTTCCCACCTTTGCCTGTGGGGGGCGCTGCACCAAGAACCACTGAGGGAAATGACATGAAAACCAGAAGACACTGAGTCAAACTTCCTCAGTCAGATCTTATCCTTTTCAGGATTCCTCTTTTGTCTTTGGTTAGAGACCATGAGCCATTTCTCCTGCTTGTGCTGGACTCATGCTTGTTTAGGTTGTATTTACCCAGAATGCTCTGCGCTGTAGTCCACTTCCTGTTTATAGAGAGGTTTCTGGTCCGCTTTACGTTCACATACACATTTGAACCAAACCAGAGTTCACTTCAACTGAAGCGAGACCTATTTGTAGGACCAGAGTTTTTTTTGGGGTCCATATCTCCCTCCCCAAACAAACCAGGACCAAAGAGAGCTGATGTGAATCCACCCAACAACACGAGAGATAAAAATGTCAGCTTTCTCTTAGAGTTCCTCCATGTCACAAAAAGACAGCCAGTTAAGGAAAGCACAGCGGGAAGACAGAAACCTGAACAACCCTGCAGCCCAATGTGTCTTTAACGATTAAATAATATATTATATTTAATATTATTGAACAATAACATTGATTTATATTTCCAGGTGATCTTACTTTGGGTTTGCCTCATATCTGTCCATTTTGCATGTACATACACACACACACACACACATACACACACCTACACACACACACACACACACACACACACACACACACACACTTCCTTGACTCGTCACCATTCCTTTCTCTAATGCTTGTGGACATTTCAGAGATGATGGCTTCATCATTATGAATGATGATTACAGGCTGAGACAGACAGACCAGCTGGGTGTGAGGAAAACTTGGATGGTCATTTGAATTCACACACTTTGCCCCATAACTCTGAAACAAGTTCACACACACACACACACACACACACACACACACCCCCACACACACACACACACACACACACACACACACACACACGGCAAACTGGTTTCAGACTAGGATTTAAATATAACATTGGTTCTTTGCAGAGGAAACCCCAGCAGCTCAATCAGAAAGGTTAGAATCTCGTTGGTGATTTGAGGTTGTGTATGCAGAGAGTTTTAGTGAATAAATGCTGAGTTCTTCCTTTCACTGCTGGTGTGACTCGCTTAACCTGAAACAAACTGAGACCGCAGGCCATTGTCAGCCTGTGCAGTAAAACTGCAGAAACAACACTGAGCAACCTTTCATCTCCAGACAGCTGAGACCTTGAAGAAGTCAGTTAAGTCTGATCCAAGCCTCTCTGTGTTCATGGCATCCATCCAGCAGTCTGACAAAATGCAGCGCAAACAGACTAAAGAGCTCATCTGCTGCCATGGCAGAGACTCTTCTAATTAAGTGGATGTGACTGGTGTGATTGTGAGTCTTTTCTTCTATAATTGATCCTTGAAGACAAGGTGATCAGGCCGATTTACCTGCCTTGTCTGAATATGTACTAAGGGTTATGATTTATCCAGTGGTACATATGATATGCTCCATGCAAAGCAAACTAGTCCTGAAGATGGTGAAATGTGGGAAACAGAATCCAATTTTGTTGTAACTCAAAAGTTAAAGTGATATTCTATATTGTAAAGTTTAAAGAAGACGTGTGTCGTTCCTCGTTTATCTGGATCTTTATTACCACATTGTAACAGCAGGATTTGTGGATCACAGAAAAGCACAAGCCTCAGTTAAAACCAATAAGAACAATATGAATCTGGTCAATTAAACATGATTTTCAGTGTTTTCTGAACTACTTTTAACTTTCTACCGGAAACCTGGAGCTGTTGAGTGGATCTGAAAGACAGACTGTTGTAATTCCATCACTTTATCGAAAACAAGCAGAAAATTAACACCAGATCATGATGCTGCTAAAGGTTTTACTGTGGCTAAGCTGAGGAGTTACTTTGCTCCAAACATGGCTTTTATAATTGTGCTTTAAAACAGCAGCTTTGGTTTTATTAGACTAAAAAACATTTCCCTCTAAGTTTTGATCAATTTCAGGCAGAATTTGTTGTTTGGGAAAAAAATCCTCCTGTGTTGAGACCAGAGTCAGCACCGAGCCGTCAGTCACAAAATCTACTCGGCCTGTAGAAAAAAAACATAACTTGTTGAGTTTCACACCATTTTCTACTTAAAAATGTTTTGATTTTAATGTCAAACACTTTGCAAATTGTGCCTTTAACTAGAGAATGCATTGAAGATGCTACTAGGACTTTATTCCAGGTTCATCAAGTTTACTACAACTTATTGTGACTAAATGCTTCAACTGAATCTAAAGGTTTAAATGTTACTAGGTGACAGATTTGTTTATTTTTCTGCTATTTTTCAGTCATATTAAAAGTGAAAAATCTTTTAAAATAATTATTATGGTCACATTTACACTGGTCAATGTGTAGATGTATCTGTACATGGAAACTCTATCAAAAATATTCACCAGAAAGCTACTCCGTCCTCTCCTTGAAAAATTCAGTTTGAAAGCAATTAAAGTTTCTTTAAGCTTTAAATTCTTAATAAACAAGTTGTTTATCTCTGAAATGCCAATTTAAATTAAAGTTTCTTAAATGTCACCTCTTAATGTTTGGAGCATAATAAATCAGAGTCCATCTTTATTTTGTTATTCTGCGTTTCTGGAACAATATGTTCCTTCTAACTGAGGAAAATGTTGCATTCATCTTGAACAGCACTTCCTGCTGCTCCTCTGTTCAACATATTATGTGTTCCACTATTGTTAAGTTACGGTAGCACTTGAAATATTATAACAGAAAATGGCATGTTAATTAGCTTCATTTTATGGCCTTATATAGCAGACCCAGGCTATTGTCTGACAAAGTCATGTGTTTTATGGTGAATACAGTAAGCGTTGCTCCAATCACTCCACTCACAATGTGGTGTGGAGATAAAGGGGGGTGGGGGGCAATCAAAGCACCTTTTGATTTCTGAGCATGAGGCCTGGTGTTAGCTACCACACTCAAAAATTAAAACCAATTCATCAATAACAGACTGTGGGTGCCATCGTTCATGCAAAGGCCTGATTATTTCTTGGAAAAACTGAACTCCCTCAAGCAAAGCTTTCAGAGGTTTTCTAATGGTCAAAGAAATAAAAAACTGCTGTCAGAAAGGCTTTTAGGTCTCAGTATTAAGTCCAACTTAATGATTTAAAGTCTAAAATCCAGAGGAGGTGATCAGAATGAAAGAAGCCCTTTAATTGGATCATGGAGTCGCAGCGGAGAGCATAAAGCTTAGCTGATGGTCAGCATCTGCAGCTCTGCTTCACTTCACTGCCTGCAATGTCACCATCTATCAAACCTTTACTACCCTTTGCCCCAACTCAGGCAATGAACCCATGTTCTCTCCAGCATCCTCCATCACATCGGCCTAACCTCACTGTTTTGGTTTAAGGTTTTGAACATGATCTGTTTTTATTTAAATCATAAAGAAATAAATTGGACTTTGGCTTTAAAGATAACTGGTGCATTTCAGAATCCTTTCTTCCTAAAATGATGATGCATTGTAAACAGATATGCAGGCAAAAACCACGACATACCACCAAGTTTTGGTAATTGATGCTTCCAAGGTGGAAAGAATGGTGTGATCAACTGAAACCCTGGAGGATTGGCTGTACTGAGACATCAAGATTAGAGAAAAAAGGCATAAAATATGTCATTTATATATTCGTTGCACTTTCTGAAATGAGTTGCATAAAGACGTTTTCTCAATGTTACATTTTTTAGATGTACTATGTGTATTAAGATGTGACTTCTTTTCTCTCAGCCATTATGTGATCAAGCAGGGTAACGTCTGCACCCAACATGTTCCTACAAAACAGGCCACATGCCTGAATCCTGCTGGCTTACAGCACTCAATATTATTGATTACAAGGCAATTGTGTCTGAGTTGGCTCAACCTCGCAGGCTCCCCTCTCACAGGAAGTGTGCTGGGCCTCAGCCTGAAGCCAGATCTGGATTATCACAGCAAATCAATGAGAAGTCTGTCCGCTCTCAGCGCTCATCAAAAAGACATCACTCATTAACACACTGATCAAACACAGAGCGGCAGACACTTTGGCTTTGTCGAGAAAGACGGGATGACGGCGATGCTCTGATGAGCTGAGAATATCCCAAGCCTCCAGTCTCTTCATCGACAACATGACACAAATCTACAAAAGTCTTACTCAGCAAAACTGATTCCTGCAACAGGAGCTGGGTGAAAAGAACAAGGTGGCTCTTAGAGTCACAAGGCCTGCCCTGAGCACAAAGCTGAATGCTAATTATTCACTTTGGAAATACATTCGTGCAGGAGAAAACAAGCTGAAGATAAAAGTCAAAAATGATGTTGCCTAGACGTTACAGCACATATCTGTGATGTGAAATGTCTTATCAGGCTGCTGCACATCGGAGCAGTTAATAGTACAAACACCTGACTGTTAGAGACACACGGCCCTGTAGGACAACTTAGAGACCAACTGCAGCTCAGAGGAGGAGCTGCGCCTCTAAGGCGGGGCTAAGTCCAACTAGGTGTTTTGCACAGATGAACGGTTGCCATGGAGATGAAATGATTTCTCAAACATTCATTAAAGAATCTGAATGTTTTTGATGAGGGAATAAAGTTAGAACATAATAATCCTCAAAGGAGTTGATTTTACATAATACTGTCCCTTTAATATTTTTACTTTGTGCAAACAGGGAATGGTTGTACATTTTTGAATTAAAATGTATATTTATTTTTTTGAATTAAAAACGTATGTTTTTTATCCCCTGATGGTGTTATATTAAAAATCCTTTACAAATGTACAAAACATCAAAGAGCTGACAGATACCCTACAGTAGGGTTACTTGTTTATTCATGTCTTCTCCTGCTCATTGGCAGAACGTTGTGATGCTAACAATCAGACTGGAATCGATCACAGAAATCAGCTTTATGCAAATCATTTCAGCCCACACAGCCCTCACATCTGCCAAAACGTTCATTTAAAAAAATAGAACCTTTTCTACATCTAAAAATATGAGATTGTTACTTGAAAAGCTGCAAAATTTTAAAATGTTTTTCACTCGTTTAAATGCCCTGCAGAGAAGCTTTTTATCAGCTTCCCATTCCCTGATACAGTGAGCCTGGAGCAGCTCGACCAGAGGAGACCTGTGAGGAAACAGACAGCAGAAATATGCACCACCGTGTCAGATTGATGCTAAAAGCCAACAGTGACACATCCATCACCTTTAGTCTCATTCCTTTTTGGAATAAGGTTGTTCACTCTACCAACAGTTGACCGTCTCTTCTGCTTGAAAGACCAAAACGAACCATTTAGCAGCTGCTCTTCAGGATGGATGACCTTTGAAGCTCAACACTTGACCTCCCTCCTCGGTCAGTCCTGCCTCCAGTCCTGCTTGACTCTCATTGTGTCTCCTGCTCCGTCTTTCCCTTCACCCTCTCAGCCCCCATTCAGGCATAAAGACCAACAAATATGACCTGTCAGAACAGGAACTAACCTGTTTCTGTTTCTGTTCTAAATGAAACTCTGAAGGGAAAACGTGAAAAAAAAATCTTCTATATATTCCTCTGAAATTTATAAATGAGAACCTCCAAAGCATTCCTTAAAAACTTTACAATTTCAGAAATCATTCCAGGCAAGAACAAATATATATTAGCTAATAGACACCTGCAGTATTTCAAGCAATGTTAGATATGAACTGTCACTGACTTCATATTTAACCATCTGCATCCCATTATTAATTCAGAGAAAAACATAGCTGTATATGTGTAAGGATCTGAAAGCCTTGTTGTAAAACAACAGGCAGAGTAAAACCATCTTCACCGCCGTCCCCTCCTCTACAGGATTTTTTTCTGCGGTTCTGCTTGAGTGCCTTGGCTGATTTAATGACCACACGCAGCTGGACCACCAGAGACCTGGCTGGGAAAATTGGAAAAGTGGAAAGCAGACAGTGATCGTAATCATGGTATACAGAGAACGTTATGTAGATACAAAAAGAAAAAAGAACACACAACAAAGCTTTCTTCCAACAGACTGAAACAGATTAAGGAGTTTTAAAATTACCGATAAAACTTGCTGAATTATTGCATTTAAAAACTCCATATTTTCTGATTGTCCGTCAAACGTGTCATTTCAGCCACTTCAACAGACAGAGAAACAGAAGGAAGTGAAAATACGGCAGGGATATTTCAGGCTCCAATGAGCTCCAGGTGTTGAACACAAACAGCAACTGAATGCATTTAGTCATCCAGTGTGGCGAGTTTCTGAAGTTCAAACTGAGCATCAGAATGAGGAGGGAGGGGGATTGTAAACACTGGAAGGTTGTTGCTACCAGATGAACCACTGAACAATCACATCATCTCAGGTTTACACAGAACAGTCAAAATATGACTAGACACGTGTTGGTTGACTGTCTTGTGAATCAAGATGCTTTGTACATGTCAGAGGTCAGAGGTCAATGGGCAAACTGGAGTAAATATGGCAGAAAGATGACAGCAGCTTGACATAACCACTAGTTACCTGTAAGGTATAGAACATCAGACCTTGAAACGGATGGGCGACATCAGCTAACGACCACACTGAGTGCTTCTCCTGTCATCACAGAACAGCAATCAGGTTACAATTTCTATACTATCAACTAAATTGGCCGATGACTTCTGCAAAGCATTCCCTCGTTCGACAGATTTCT
Source organism: Poecilia mexicana (assembly GCF_051168715.1). NCBI lineage: Eukaryota > Metazoa > Chordata > Actinopteri > Cyprinodontiformes > Poeciliidae > Poecilia > Poecilia mexicana. Next base: position 22,217,304 of record NW_028263384.1, on the reverse strand, counting down.
ATGCTGCAGGATTCAGATGGCAGGTTCACAATATGGTGTCAACATGAGAGCGAGGCTCCGTCCAGCTTTGAGCCTCCTGGCCGCAGATTGCTGCTTCCAGCAGGACAAATGTCACAAAGATCAAATATTCTCTGACTGGTTTGTTGTAAATGAGTTTACTGTAATCCAGGGTCCTGAAGACTCACCAGATCTCAACCCCTCAGGCTACATCAGGGAGTTTTATCATCGTGCATGTGAAGCTGATAAATCAGCAACAATCACATCAATATGGGCCAAAATCTCAGAGGAATGTTTCCCACACTATTTGAAAGTATAAAAGGGGTTAAAAACCTGGAACTGGCATGATGTACCTAATAAAATGGACAAGTGTAATATGTATTCTAATACAGAATACATTGTGTGTGTTTATTATAGTACTGATAACCCTGATGAATGTGCACAAAGTGTGATTTTCTGATAAATTAATAAAGTATTTAACTACTTTATACAAACTGAAGTCCAACTTGTTTCTATAAATAATCATCATTTCCTTACATAGCAAATAAAGTTCAGGAAAAAGTATAAGAAACATAAAAAAAAATCTAAAAATCTGGATGAACAATACGAAGGTTTATTATTCAAATAAACCTAAACATAGTGGCAGAGGATTTACAGATCAGCTTCAGTCACTTCCTGAACTGTCAGTTCTTTATTTACTTCATCCTCATTTTTCCTCCATAAGTTTACAGTTTCTCATCTTTACATAACAGCCGTCCTGATGCTCTGCTTGGAGTGTGAAACTTCACATGACAGTCCTGAGGAGTTACTGTATCTGCAATTCATTCTCGATCCCTCTTACTGAGTTCCATTTGAGCCTGTCAGTCAAGGTGTCTGCTGAAAATGGGCTCTCCGTTTCAGGAGGGTTTTCTCCAGCCTTCTTGTTTCTGAATGAATTTAGACTGACAGAGACTCTAAGAGGACAAACTGTCAGAAGCATGACTTCCAAAACAAAGAACCAAGACCTAAAGCAGTTCATCGTGGAATTATTACTATTAGATTATTATTTTAATTCATATCATTTTAAAGTGACATTTTCTGTATGTGTGTGGAAACTAGAAAAATCTCAAGTTTTCCATCTTAAAGTGGTAACAGGTGTGAAGCATCCACATGAAGGCAAAGAGGGACAACATTGAGCATAAATACATTAAAAAAAAAATGTAATCTGTTAAAACAGGAGAAGTGACGGCAGGTCTACAAACTCATCACTGCTCTAACGGTGATGCGTTCAGGGTCCTGAATGATGAACGTCCCCCAGTCCAAGTCTTCCTCAGCCTCTGACAGATTTCCCCCGCTGCATTTAGCTCCATCTGAGTTCTCACTCACTCTAAAAAAGCTCCAACAAATCATTCCCACAACATGATGCTGCCACCACCGTGTTTATTACTACATACGCCAAGCAGCAGAGTTGGGAAGTAACTAGTTAAGTTTACTTGAATAACTTTTTGGAAAAAAAATTACTTCTGAGGTATTTTACTAATTCATGTACTTATTACTTTTACTTGAGTAATTCTATTATGAAGTATAGGTACTATTGTCTCAGCTTCTTACTTTCACAATGTTAAATATATAACATTAACATATTTTTGCCTTAATTATATTTTAATTAATTAGCATTAGTAAAACAAGGGTGTGTTAAAGCTTGAATCTTATTCATGACTTCGGATTCAGCCTCTGGATAAATTAATTATTTAACTGATCGAAATGCTACAATAGAAGCTGGCAATAAATGAAGAGCAACAACTATTACTTAGACCCAATCAGACTCATTAATGTTTTCATTTTATGGCCTTCTGATGCCATAGCAACAAAGAGTAATATTAAATTCTATATTATGCGTGTGGGCTTGTTACGATACTGATGCATTTTACTTTCAGCAAACAGTCAAAGGTTTTCTAATCTGTTTGTTTTGAAAATGTTGGTGAAATGCTTTTTATCATTTAGAGGTTTATTCATTAAAAATAGAGTAAAGTTATATACATTTAGTTAATTTTAAAATAGATAAAAAACTCTTTAGCAAATTTATAACTTTTATAACACATAATGCTGGCTGAAGTTAAGAACTTTAATTTTACCTTTATGTAAATATTAACAAAAATAACAATACATTACAGGTTTGCTGCATTTATTTCCAAATTAATAGGAACAAATCTGCTTTTGATGCTGTTTTGTAAAATCTCTTCCTCTGCGACGTTGATGCTGATTTATGGATGTGGTACATTCTGTGCTGCTGTTTATAGACGGCATCTGACTGCAAATATTATTGAATGGTTTATGTCCTTTAAACTGCTGAACTGGAAACTATTAATCTATGCAGATGGCATTACGCTGAAAAAAGAAGATTTCAGAAATAAGTAGAATTTATGTCCTGCTTCTCCCCTCGCAAACCACAGAACACATTAAAGATCTCAAAGCATAAAGATTCATCATAAATATGTTGCAAAGCATCAAAATGTAAAATGTTATCTATTGTTCAAATGTAAGTTGTTATTCAGTGAATAAAGTCAAATAATAATAAGTCTATATTGCATCACTCTACAGTTTGGTTACAACTGAAACACATGTAGCCTGTTGTAAACCATGCGAACAATAAGCCTGTTCAGGTGTTCAGTATTCTCCTTTGAGCTGATGTGGGTTGAGTTCAGGTGACACATGAATAAATAAGTGGTTGTCAAGGCGCTACCCAGAAGTATGGAGCCCCAGAAGTGCCACAATCCTAAGAAATTTAGAATTCCTTTTATAAATGCTGCATGTGATCATCAGCAACATCAATTAAATGAACAATAAATTCATGTGTCAATGACTTCCTGATCATGTCCTTCTTGCAATATTTTGTACATTATTTCAATATTTCAGTTTTATAAATTTATCTTGTGCTTGCTCCCTAAATAATCTTAGGTGTCCTTAAAGACACAAATAAAATGTCAAATTTCCATACACTGATTATTTCACAACAAATCATGAATTTAGTGGGTGGGTCTAATTTTGCAGTGGACAAGGTGATTGGTCTGCAGTTGAGCTGCTATTCAGGATGGCAAACCAGAAGTCAGGGCCTAACAGTAAGCACAAGAGTTTAGACCAGTTCATGGTGGCATGAAGGATGTAAAGAGGGAAATACGTCAAAAAAGGATAAAATGATGATCTGAATTCAATATATTAGACATTCAACAAAATAAATAGAGATGTAGGTAAATAATTATATAGATATGTATTTTTCAAACACACGATGGAAACATAAAATATACACTAACTTTAAAAATACAGGTTTAGACATATTAAGTATTGTGGCTGTTTTGGCCCTCCGTACAGACACCTGGACTCCCCAGTCAGCTACCTGAGATAACGCAGCACACCTGACACCTCTGCGCAAACACGCAAAGCAACTCATGTTTCACACTTAATATTAAAATAGATTTGAAGGAATTTGTGTTTTAAATCGATCATTGAACAGACTAGAGGGATGAAGTGGACTCCAGAGCGATTTTATTCTATTTTCCTTCAGTCCAAACATTTAATTTCTTTGGATTATCGCCGCATAAAAAAGACTTTTCTTGATAACTATATATATTTAAAAATAACTATTAATAATGCTCAAACTCTGAACACACACCACAATACCAAAATAGAAATGAAACTACAGCTGAGCAACACAAAAAGTCATTAATTATACCAATCTTAACCGGACCATAAATGCCTCTAACTTTTCCTAAATTCACTAACTCTGCTGGATGGTCGGGTCATTATCAGGCTCTCCTACCTTCCTGCTCCGTGTCCGTCGCCGGCTGAGCGCCTTCAGACTGTCTGTCCTGCTGCGATGCTCCCAAGTATCTGCTCCCCTCTCCCTCTCTGCCTCTCTCGCTTCTCCCTTCTCTCTGTCACCACCGCCGCCCTGGTGACTGCAAATTTCACTCCGGTGTTAGAGTTACCGCTGCAAACCGTCCACGCTGCTGAAGCCCGTTCCCTCTGGAGCTTCACGCATCTTTTCTCTTAACCAGGATAAAGTCTCTTCCCTCTCCAGCTCCTGCAGCTGAGCTCCAGCCAGAACAAGTAATAAAACGATTCTCCAAAAGAAATATGAGCCTCACTTTCTTCATTTATGTCCGAGAATTTTGACCCACGTGCCTAAAAGACATTGTGAACAACCTTTACTGCAAATATTTGAATCACTATTTCCAGATGCTCAAACTTCACATAAGATTGAGTGTGATGAAAAAGACCTAATAGACAGCCAACCAATAAGATCATGAGTCCGTGTGTTGAACAAATTTAATTTAAAATCTATGATTAAAGCCAACAGCTCGTGAATGTGAGGATAAGCAGTGCTCTACCACCACCTAGCGGGTGAAATTACAATTACCACCAGTTTGTTTTCTGCGTTTAATTTGCTACAACCATGATATTTTGAAAGAGGAAACAAGTCCATGTTCAGATTCTTTTGTGAAAGCCCATGAACATCCATCAGTGAGGTCTAACATTATGACCACCTGCCCAGTCTTGTTTTCATCTTATTTTCCTGCTAAATAATCTCTGACCAATCAATCATCTCCACAAACCCCTGAAGGTGCGTACCATCTGGTGCCAAGATGTTGGCAGAAAATCCTTTGAATGGATAGTCTGGATTCTATTATACAAGATTCTGAGGATATATAAAGAGTATTTGTTTTATTACCTGTACCAGATGAAAGTCGTGTTGCAGTTTAATCATTTAAAACTTCTCAACCAACCACTGAGAACACAAATTCACCTTTGGCCAATTGTGAGTTTTTTCTGTACAGACAGTAAGACCAGAAAAGATCCACATCTGTCCAAGAAAAACATCAGGACAGACTGACATGAAGTACAAGGGTTGGACTGGGAGAATGGTGTTTTCCAGTGAAGCTCCTTTAGAATGAGATAACTGGAAAACTGAGAAGAAAAGTTTAATCTTGTTTGGTGCCAAGAGCAAAACATCCTGAGACCATCCATCTGCTGGGCTGCCTCTCCAAAGCAACCAGCATCAAACCATCAGAATGACTTTAGCCATCAACTCAAAAGCAGTTTGGTGATAAAACATTATTTTTCCAGAACCAGATGGAGCATAGAGCACCGAGTCATGATCCAAAAATGATAAGTTGGCTCAAAATATTAAAAATTTGAATCATGGCCTAGAAAATCCTCAGATTTCTTTTTCCATTAAGAGTTTAGCCAATTCTTCCAAGCAAATGGATACTAAGAAAACAAACAGTGGTGACAACTTTCAGTCTCTGATAAAGAACTGGACCCAGCCACTCAAAATGTGACCTAGAAATTGCTTTTTGGTGCTACAGTGCAGAAATCTTGAAAAATAAAGGACAACACTTTGAAAATTGAAGCTCAAAGTTTCACTGAAAAAGCTTTACTAAACATTCATATTATGCTCTAGTATAGCATAGAATGAAATCTCAAAAGTTGAAGCATCAAATGTTGTGGAAAACAAGGTTTAAGTCTGTCTCAGATTTATTGGCTGAGGCTCCTCATATATAACTTTGGCTTAAAATAACTTAGGTTTCTGTGACCCAAACAGCAGCTGACAGGTGTGATAATACCAACATGTCAGTGTGCTGAGTTATTCTGATAACAGTACACCTGAGACAAAGGCAATAAGTGTCCTTCTGGGAGCCATCTCACTGATCTACAGCTGCAGGGACAAACTGTGTTTGCATAAGGAAACATTCTGCTTCCACTCTGGGTTTGTTCCCGGTGATGCACTCGGCTAATGAACATTTAGTTTCAGCTAGCAGTCAGAAACTAATCTGAGTCTGTACCGCTGCTATCTCCTAATGAAAGTTAGGTTTTGCTTCCCTCTAGTGGACATTTTAAACAACTACAGCTGTGCATTCCCTCCCTTGTTTATTCAGCTTCTAAGGACATAAGAGTGTGGCATACCAAGGTCGTATTAAAGTCAAAACACAAAGTTGGGTTATTTTTCATTCGTTTTTTCATAGCACTTTTCTTTTTCAGTGAGGAGTTAATTATTTGTCTGGTTGCACCTACAATGTTGTTTTTCTTTCCCAACAAACATTTTATATCACTTGTTCGAAAACAAGAATGCAGCTAATAGAAATGTGTGTGTGTGTGTGTGTGTGTGTGTGTGTGTGTGTGTGTGTGTGTGTGTGTGTGTGTGTGTGTGTGTGTGCCACTAACTTTGCATTTCAAAAGACACAAATAACAAGCAACACATTAGATATATCTGTTGAAGAATTAAAGTATTAAAGGTAAAGCAGAACTTTACAGTAGAAACTGATAGAACACCTTACATACACATTCACATCAAAAAATGTAACAAAGTTTCACATAAAATTCAGTTCAGACCCTTTTAGTGATTTCATGTGGCCCTCAACTGCAATACAACATGACACAAATGTGATTTTCCAGCTTGGTTTTTGAGGTTTATTCAGTTAAAATAACCTAATAAAAGTTTAATCTATTTGATGCCTTTCAAAAAGACACAGGCTAATTAAAGTTTTCTAATAATTAAAGGTACAACACCACATGTTGTTGTGAGACATTAGTGGATTGTCATTCCAAATCCTGTTTCAAAGATTATAACACAACCTACATCTGCAGCACTTTTTCTAGGCTTTGAGTTTCCATGCAGCAGTAAATCGGCTTCGTTTTGTCACACCTGTAGCAAATAACATTTGATAAAAGCTGTAAATGCAGCTTCATGCATCATCAAGTCGTCTTTGTGAGTCATCACGTAATGAAGCTTTAAAGCAGACAGCGGGTAAAGTGCAGTTCTGTGACTTCGGTTTGTTGTTCGACATCATCAAACTTTGGCAGCTTTTCTTTTTCATTTAGTCAGGAGCATTTTTAACTTGTTGTAACATGTGACTCAGGTCTGATCAGTCCTGTCATCTGCATTATTTGCCTCAGCCGCATTGCTTCTAGTTATTCAGGTGTGGATATTATTAGGAGAGAGAAATGTACAAACCTTTGCTTCACAGCCTAGGAAACCATTCATGTTATCCATTTATTTTTAATAGCAGCTGTAAAACATCATACATACTGATTACACTGTAAACTGTGTGCTCCTAATAAGTATTTGCCTGTATTACAAAGTTTATTTTTTACTGCGCTGAAAGGCAATAACTCTGCTCCATGACTATGTAATAACCTCCTCCTGCTCCCGTCTCCACCTCTGCTGCTGTTTCATTTGTCTTTCACACTCCTCGTCTCTCCTGCCTCTCTCTTCTCCTTCCTTCTTCTCTTCAGTTCTGCTTGTAAAAATCTCATTAAAGTTCTCTTTTTAAAATCTAATAAATGAGTTTGATCTAAAAAGAATTTGCATTTTTTAAGTTATGACCTAAATAACACAGCAGTAGTTATTTGTAAATAACCCATTCCCATGAATTGTGTGACATCTTTTGTTGCACAGATGTTCTGCTACCAGTCAGAGCTTGTCAATGAAGAAACATCATTCTGTTGCTGCAGAAACAGGATGCAGCATTATTTTTTGCATCTAACATCAGTTTTGCAGCAGAGTTTTTGCTAAATGCTAAACCATCAGTATGGTGTGAGCTTCATCTCTCTTTGCTGTGGGCTAGAAAAACAGAAGTGACAAGCAATGTTGTTGTTGTGTGAAATAGTTGCTACTTGAATTAAACCTGCAGTAAATCTTTCTGGAGTAAATCTTGGAGCGAATCTTAATAGTTCCACTGCCTTACTATGACTTTCTTGATCTTTGTCTCCTACAGCTAAATCCATCGTTTCAAAAGATGTCACAGATGATCAAAGATAATCTCACAATGCAAATGTATCAGTCAGAAGAAGAACATACAATAACCAACAAGTTAACTCATCATGACACAGTGAAGGTAGATGCTTATAATGTGAGAAAACACAGAGCAAATTGAAACTGGATTGTTCAACATGATTATTAAAAAACATCAGATGAAAAGGCAGCCTGACAGCAACAGGAACCTCTGGTTAGTGCTGCATGTTGTCTACATGACAATAAGAAGGTTTGCAAAATGTAAACCTGCATCTGAAGTTAAGAGAATCTTTAGTGTCTACATAGCATATGATGAGAAACTTTTGTGAAGCCCTTGTGCTGATAAGTGGCACAAAACAGTTTCAGTTTCAGCAACAATGCGACAGAATTATTTCATTAAACCCAGGCACCTTCCTACACCATGGTGTAAAATGCAGAAAGTCATGTTTGCTGTAGTTCTGGCGTGCAGCCACTGTTGAATCACAGATCAGTGCTTTGTTTGTGACATATTTCAACAGAAAGACCAAACAATGAAGTAATGATCAAACTTCTCCAGCTGTTGTCACCAGGAATCTAAACGATTTGCTCCTCTCGTAAAAGAAATGCAATTTTTCTTGTTGTTTTGTTTCTTGTTTTTCTTTTTCATGTCCAGTTAGTTTTTTTAATCTACTTTCAGGTTTGCCATTTTTTATTAAACTGAAGGTCGTGCTAATAACTGTGTAGTCAGGTCAATCACTGAAACATGTTGTAGTTTCTATGATGTCATTTTGTAAGAAGTGCTATAGAGATTTTATCCAATCTTTACAAACAGAAATTATAATTAACAGTTTTCCAGAATTCCCCTTTTCATTATTCATGGTAACGTTTTGAATGCAGAACAAGCCGATCAGTGTCTGAGTCAAAGGTGCTCCTTGAACCACTCTGTGACCTTGAGCTGTTGCATTTTCTCACACTGTGTTAGAAAGCTCCTTCTGTGTTTTGAGGAAAGTGCTTGTTTGCTAATGACTTCCCAGCTGCCCTCTGGAAGAAGCTGCTGCCAAAGTGGGCAAATGATGAGAAGTCTCAGACGATTACACTGGCACTTTCCCCGCTGCCTCTCTGGGCGGCTGTGAACACAGAGACAATGGCTGGCCAAGGTTAACATGCATACCTGGTGGATCCCTCACAAAATCATTCTGAACAGCTTGACGATAACAGCACCGCTCACTCTACGTGAGCTGCAGGCTTTACAAATCAAACACAAACTGTTGTACCTGCAGAAAGAAGCCAGACTGTTTGTTCTTTACCAGAAAACAAACATGTTCTGATAGGGAGGTATAATACGGATGAGGATCAGAGAAAAGAATGGAGAATGAGCTGAGCTGTAGAAGCTTGTTGTCTCAAAGACGGATTCAGTGACGAACTGTGACGATTTCCTTCATAAGCTGATGATCATGCAGCCATGCTGAGGCAAACAGAAAACATCCACAGATGATGATATCATGCAGATATGACTGACTGCTTTATGACTGACAGTATACCGAATTATAGATTTGAAATAAAAATGCTAATCAAACTCAGGATATGACTCTTCAGTGACACAATCAGAATCAAACGTCCAGCTGAGGATTACATAGGGATGGGAAAATGTATTTAACCCTTCACAGATTACAAGTTTATGTTTTTTTCTCTTACTTGAATGTTTCTGATCATCAAGCAAATATCAATATCAGAAAAAAAAAAAACCTGATGTTTCCTATGGGAAACATAACCACCAAAGTTTATAAGTTTGTTTTAAACATTTGGGACTGACAAGGTCACAGAGTCATGATATTTTGCTTTATGAACAAAAACTGTTACATGCACATCCTATCAAATAAATGTAATTTTAAATTTGTTTGGCTGATTTTTGGAACTGGCCAGATGTCCCAGATGTCCCTGTAACATTTGCCTGACATATTCTTGGTTTGATGGGATCTAAGAACAATGCAGCAGAGGAAATATCTTGGTTGGCTCATGGAGACAATAACAAATGGACTGAATTACAAGGAAGATTGTAGACACTGGCTTATTTCGTGGAATCTTATTAAAATGAAATTAGAGAGAGCAGCATGGCATGATCATAGAGAACGTAATTTGCTCAGAGGACGAAGTCGCACAAAGAGAACAGCGTTTGATGCTCCTCCCATTCTCTTGCTCTCTTACTTAATTACACATCCTGCAGCCTCCCAGTCTTAATGGGGTTTCACTGTCACCAAGGAGCTGGATCAGATACACACTTCTGTAACTCCAGTCCAATGAGAGATGCTGTTTTAAGTTTTTCTTTTGCTGCTACCAACATTTCTGTACAAATATGTTCATTTATGCATCATTTTAATGAGGTTTTATTTGAAGACTATCTGATTTTGTAACTGAACGTGATGAAGAGAAACTATTGGGGAGGAGTTAGATATCAGGAAGACATTGGCTTCCTGGTTACTTCATTGTTAAACTGAACCTTTGCATATGTAGTTTATGTGTTAGGTTGTGTTTTCTATGAAGTGTTTAGTTTTGAGTCAGAAGTGTTTCAGACACCTTATGCATACATTAAAGCAAACGGTTCTGCATGGAGATGCAGTTTTCCAGCTAAAAAGGTATAATGAGGCTTATGGAGGTAATAAAAGTGTCACTGCTGACCTTTTACAGGAAGTTGTAAAATGTAGCAAGGCTCAGCTGTGAATGAGGACATTGTTCAGTTAATTAGATAATAACACATTTAAATAGAAAAGAGAAGACCAAAGGGAAAAAAGGAAAAGACAAAAGAAAAGAAAAGAAATAACCTTTATTGTCCCTCAGTGGGGAAATTCAGGTGAACCAGGAGCAAAATGACAGGAAAGCTGAAGCGTGTAGACCAGAGTCTGCTGCAGGGAGGAAACGAAAGCAGGCAGAGATTTATCACAAACCCACACATTCTGGAAGCTGTCGTTGTGTTTATAAGAAGATAAAAATGTGTATAGCTTTATTTTGTTAGATTATGTCTTTTAATGTGTGCTTTTACGTTTTTTTTTGTCTATTTTTGTAGAAATTAGAGATTTTATCTTACAATTTGCTTTATGCATACAATTTAAGTTACTTTTTTTACTTGAACCCTTTTGGAGAATTATAATTCTTCCAGTAAAACATTTTAGTCAAACTGATCAAAAGCAAATAAAGTGACATGCTGCATGTTGTTCTGCTCTTCCAGCTGTGGACCTGCGTGACTCACCTTTTCATGTTCAGACAACAGAAGTAATCAGGCTCAGAAACGATAATTTCAGGGAATTCAAACCTGTAGTGCTTCATGAAATATAACCAAGTCTTGCATATGAAATTTCACCAAATAATTTATAAATGTGCTGCGTTGTTGGTAACCTTTCACAGATAAACCAAAAACAAAAGATCACTCTCTCTGAAATACTAAATAATAAATAGATTTCATCCCTCATTGCTTATTCCATTTTTCCTGCAAATCAGGCTTTGCTTTTAAATGATTTATTAAAGTGAATATTTTATATAATTAAACAAAATCAATGTATTAATTTTTAGCTTTTCGTGTATTCTCCTCCTGTGGCCTCCTGGGTCTTCTTCATAACATCTTTATATTTCAAAATGCATCATAGGGCATCATCAGCTGACTTTGGGATTCAGACTGGAAGGTTTGGATGACTTTCTTATCTTTATTTCTTCCTTTACTCTCTATTTGACTGATCAGCCTGCATGTCCTCTCGTATCGACATTATGGAAGAATGGCTACAGACTCCTGAACTCTTTACTTTTAATAATACTGGAAACCGTGGTCAGAGGAATGTCTGCTTTAATTCTCCTTCTCAGCTTGTTTTAATGGTCGGCCTTCAGCTTGGTTCAAACATTATGGCTGTGACATGCTTCAAAAAGCTCCAAAAAGCTCCAAAAAGCTCCAAAAAGCTTCAAAAAGCTCCAAAAAGCTCCAAAAAGCTCTGAAAAGCTCTGAAAAGCTCTGAAACGCTGCAAAATGCCTGCTGCAGACAGAGAAAATATCTGAGTTATGGAAAAATGATGGAATTGGTCACCAATGGGAGGTTGTGAACTCAGAAAACTAAGTGGGACCTTAAATAAATCAATAAATGTTCTTTACTTTACAAGACAGCGTGTCTCAGGGGTAAATCGATGAATGTTCTCCAGCCATTGTTTGAATGAAGGACTGAGGAATGATGCCCAAATTCTCATATATTTCAGACATTAATCAATGACAAGATTTGACCTCTAGGTGACCTGGCGGCTCAGAGAAGCTCAGAAACTGGGTCTAACCACGATCAGAGGAAAGAATCAGTCATTTAGATGCTTTTCATTGTCTGCTTGTGAAATTTCCAAATACGTTCCTGACATTAATTCTATATTTCGCTTAATAATCTTTTCTCTAAACATTTCTTACCAAAATGCAACTAACTGATTCACTTTAAAATGTAGAGGGGTGAAAAATGAGTTCTTAGTAAATTAAAAACAACATAATTTTTATTTTTGTATCTTTAATTTTTCATTGTACTAAGTTCTTTAGTGTCATTTTAGTTAGTCCTATGCAATTCCACACACAACCGCTAGGGACGCTGCCGCGTTGGTGGCATAGAGAAGATTGAGCACCCAAGAAGAATAAATCTTCCAGTTGAATGTGAAGGAAGCTCACCGTGTGTGTCTCGTCTTTCTCATACCACAGCATCACTCGTTGAGGGAAGATCATCTTATTACCTTCAGCCATCCAAGGTTGCAGGGTAACAAATTCATGACAAACTGCCTTTCTAAACAGAAACTTTTGTCAATTTTAGGACATAACCGGTGAAGTTATGAGTTAATCTTTCCTTTCAGGAACCGTCAGGGCCTCCTCTTTATGGTCTCTCTTTCTTTTTGCCTCTTTTTGTTCTTTTCATTGCTGCTAATCAATAGATTTAATCTCGCAGACAAATATACCTGTGACACGGCTCAAGAAATATTGAATTTATGACTTTTTACTTTAAGCATAGCCATAGTCAACTGACATTATCTGCCATCTTTTATTAAATCTCCAAGTTTTATGTAAACTTATTAAAGTGTTAGTCAAACTAGATTGAAATTCTCTGAAACTCGGATCTGCTGTTAAAGTTAAACAATCAGCTTTAAGTCACACTTCTCTGTTTAATACAATTTAACAACCTTTGCTTAGTAAATGGAATCATAAACTCTCCTCTCAATAGACTGCAGAGTGGCAGCATTACGCCAACAAGAACCTAATGAAATAATTCACCTCCTAATTACTATTTTACCCAAAACAAGACAGCAGATATCAGTGTAAGTGAAGTTGGAGCTGGGCGGCCGTGAAGTATTACATCTGCACTAACCGGCTTATTGATTGTCTCTCCGCTCGTGTTGCTGCAGAAGCTGAACTGCCAGACAGTGATTAAAAGAGACTCTGGTGCCAAAATACAGAGTATTTAACATGTTCTATGGCTCACTGTCAGCATGCTGCTGAAGCTCTTCAGTGCTTTGACTAGACCTCTCAGGAGCGCTCAGTATCAGCCTTTACAGACAGTCAAGGAGCAAAGCAATGCAGGATTCAACATGGAGAAATAATAATGGAACAATCAGACAGTAGTCTTCAGTTGAATTATTCTCACTTTACAGGAATCAGTTTTTACTTGTTTTAAGAGAATTTGTTGAGAATTTTAGGTTGAGGGGAATAAAAAGCAAAACTAATTTTAAATTACTAGTTTAAAGGTTATTCAGAGCAGATTATGATTTAATTTCATCTTTAACCTAAAGCAAAATTAGATCTGAAACTGTAAATTAATTACTGGATCAATTAATGTTGTCAGGTTACAACATTTGTCAATATTTATGATTTCTTCAGCATTGTAAAATGTGAAAACATGCATTTTGGTGCAATAATGACTGTAGAATAGTCTGACAAATATTCAAGAACAATTGGAATATATTGCTGCTGTCAGACAGAGGCCTGGCATCTCCTTGTAACATTTCAGAACATGGAGGGAAAACATCTGATTGTGTTGACTGACTCGTTCATGCAGCGGCTCCCGTTACGATATCAGTCACTTCCTCAGACTGCAGGTTTCACAATGCATTTTAAAACTATTCAGTCTGTTAAATTTTCTGCATTTTATCAAATTATAACAGCAAACCCTGATGTATGAAAATAATTCAATAACAATTTTGGGTTAATTATATGCGATCTGCAGAACTGGTGGAATTAAAATGTTTGTGCTTCTCTCCATTTCTGATTGTTTTTGAATTCATGTTAATTGCTTCTGATATTTGTGTTCTTTACAATATTTGCTGTTCATTCTTGCATTATTTATTTAGCTTGTTGTATAACATTACTGTGAAATGGTCCTGCATACACAATAAAATTTACTACGACTACCATTTTGAGGGGTTTTATGTGGCAAACCATGACAGAGAAACATGAACATTGTGGCAAACATTCAGATTCATCCCTTCTACTCTGTCAGCCCTAAATAATCCACATCAACCAACTGTAATCAGGGGACATAAATAAATGAGCTTATATGTACAGAAGGGTGAAAATAAGCTTCTGTAAGTAACAAAAACATTAAGTATAAAAATAGGTAACCCAATATTAGTTTTCTATCCTTAATTTCTCATTCTAAAAATTCTTTACTGTTATTTCAGTTAAGTCCAATTCCACATACAACCGCTAGGAGGCGCCTGTCGCTTTGGTGGCATAGAAAGTTAGGAACACAGAAGAAGAATGAAACTTCCTGTTAGATGCTAATGGAAGCTCAACGTGTGTCTCATCCTTTCTATATCACAGGTCAGTAAAAATGTATTTTGAATATTGGTATCATTTAAGAGCTGAAGAGATTTTTTAATCAACTAGTGAGTCACATTATGCAGTTTGTGATTGGTATCATGTAGAAAACGGCATATTTCTGGAGGCTAATTAATGCTGTTGCGTTTCTGTTGAGCTCGCTGAGGAACAGCTGAAGGAACACTGGATTTACTCTTAACTTATTGCATTTTGCACTTTTTGAAAAGGTTCTCACACAAAAGACATTTTGGTGTATTTATTTGTAAATTGGACATAAGTTACTGCAAAAAGCAGAGAAAACATTCTGTTGACATTTGGTTACTAAATAATGGCTGCCTATGTGTGAAGCCTAGTAAAGAGACAGCATTAAAGGGACATTACACATTTTTCAATTTAGTAATTATTATTTTTCTTTCTGTAAGAGATAAAATACTGACATTCTGTGAAAACAATGGATACAGGTAAACACTAAAATGCTTACGTACTAAAGTATATCTTATTTGTGCAGAATTAAAGTTGTAAAAGCTATTTTAATAGTTAAAAGCAAGTTCATATATCTTATTTTTACAGCTAAAATGCAAAAGGTTTGAGAAAAAGGGACAAGGTGTTTGAGTTAACGCACTAGTCAAAAATGAGTATGGTTTAGAGAAATAAAAGCTATGTGTGAACAGGTTTTGTCATTTGATAGAATTTATAAAGTTAAGTGGAGGATGTTAAAAGAATAATCGTTTGGTTTAAAGGGATATTATAGGCATTTTGGATGTACTGAATCTAAGGGGCAGCTACTCAGTGATACCTGAAATATTGGATATGAAGTGTGTTCAATATGCAGAAGAAGAATGAATCTTCCTGTTAGATGCTAATAGAGGCTCAACATGTGTTTCATCTTTCCTGTGTCACGGCATCACACTTTGAGAAAACACAATTACCACATTACCCTCAGTCCATCCAGGGTTGCTGGGTAACATATGCAGTTTAACCTCAGGATCGTGTTACGGCCCCAGAGGTTTGATACAAAACATTCAACAAACATCAAGAATTACAAGAAATGGAGCAGAAAGCACCAGACACAGCTCAGGAGGGAGAACAGATTCTACTGGACTTTAGATTGGATTATTGCCTAAAGATTATGAATATGTATCATACGTTTTGTATTTTTATTTGAAAAAAGACGTTTGTAGAATAGAACGAGAAGCCACAAACCTGGTAGAAATAATTTCATACCTGACAAACATACAGCCTTGAAGATCTTTAAAAGTAAATCATAAATTCTCTAAGAATAAATAACATATATGAATTATAGTTTGTTCTACTTAAGCTGTGGATTGCATTGATTTTGTAACATTAACTCATCTCTGTTTCATGGCCAGATCTCATTCATCCAGATTTCTGGTGTTCAGTGATTAGATTTGTTCAGCAGCATCAATATTTCATCTTCTTTAGTGGATCTGTATGTGAGAATATTGCCTTGGTCCTGAAACATCTTTTTATTAAAACCATGATGTTTTTCTTGCTGAAACTAATCCCACTATAATGAACATTGATGTCAACCGAACCTTAAAGCTTCTGAAGAGTCGGGATGATTCCTCTGCACCGCGGTGAGTCACTCTGATCAAACCAATACAGTGAACGCCACCAGTGCATGGAGGCGATTAGACAAACTTTGTACATTTGTGATGCTGAAGGGCTTTTCTTTGTCAGAGTGCAGCATATATCTAACCTGGCAGAATAAACAGAACCTCGGGGAATGTGACTCACAATCACCGCTGCAGAAAAGAACAAAGAAAGATATGCCTCTGCTGTGCCGCTCCTGTAATTGTTTCTGTCATCCCGTTCTGATGCTCAGGGGCTCTGACCAGAGTGAATCATCTTATTCGTGACTGATGTGAGGCCTGAAGTCTAAGCCGTGTGGATGGCTTCTAATAAACACGCCACACTCCCTAAAAGCCCCAAATTCTGATGGTTGGAAGAGAGCTTTGAAGTTGGAGTTCCCAACCCATCATCGCTTCACGTCTCCTCTTGTTCTGCTGTGTTCTTATTAGGAAGCAGAGCAGACTTCAGGCACATTTAACATTTCTCTGCGTGAAACAAAGAAAAAGATCAAAATCTCTTCTGTATCTGTGTGTTCGTGCATTAATTTTAGTGATGCTGTGATGCCTTGTTAGCAAGAATACTGTTTCCAAACTGTGAGTTTTCTGCTTGTCAGGTCTCTGACCCAGAAAGGAGAGAGGGAAGTTTCTGGGTCAGGAGTTTTTCCCACCTCACCCACACACAAACAAACACACACACACACACACACACACACACACGCACACACTGACAGAAGCCTGCATTTGACTGGCAGCTAAAGTGAGAAGGTCAGTTTAAGAGTGGATGAAATATTCATGTGTCTGAGGATCTGGACAGGTTCTGTTGCTGCCTGCGCTCATCCGTCTCAGTCAGGCCGATCGGACCCTGAGGAACTCCACGCCTCGCCGTGGGCCGGACGCGCTGGGCGGGGCTGGCAGCTGGACTCCTCTCTCATGTCCTGCTGTAATACTTTGTGTCAGGCTGCTGGCCACCTGAGCCCGAAAACAAGCCTTGATTGATTCTTCCTCCCAGCTGCTGTTCTGGCCGAGTTCTGGTCATCATCACCCACTGGGACGGCGCCGCTGAAGATCTCTGCTTTACCTCTGCTTCACTTGGTGTGATTCATTATTAATAAGGGATGGATATTACACAGATGTGTCTCTTTAATAAAGATGAGACCAGACGTAAACCTTGTTCCTCAAAGTGCTGCTTGGTTATTCATGTTCCTGTGAGACGTTTACAACCTCTCGTTAAAAAATGTCGTATTTTTTAATGATTTATTTGAATGGTTCGTTCTTCATTTCAAAAAATAATTATACAACATAAATTTGCTGTCGACTTGAATAATGTTAATGTTGCTCCATTTCACCTGATGTGAAGACAAACCGTCAGGAAGCTCCGGTGATGATCAGGTCACTGTCATTTTGTTGTAATTAGTTTTTTCCCCTCAGTCTCCAGTTCAGATTAATTTGACTTGTTTTAGGGAAAACCAAGCATTCACTTTAGTAAGAACATTTTGTGCTTTGATAGTTTTTCTGTTATTTCCCCTCAGTTCACATTTCTGTGACTTGTCCTTTTTCAGTTTCCATTTCACTGAGCAGTTTTAAGTCTGTTAGTTTCCTTCCTCTTTTACTCCAAAGTTTCTGGTTCTCTGAGTTTGTTTTAGTTTTTCTATTTGTGTCTCGGTTTTGGATGTTTTGTTCATTTAAAACATTTTCTGTTTCAACTCTTCTTATTTGTCTCACTGCAGAAGTCATGGTAGTTTCTGACCACTTTCACTCAAACAGTTGAATTCTCTAAAGAAGATTATTTAGAAGATTTTGATTTTGAGCATGTTGTATTCTTTGTTGACATGGTTGTGTTTTGGACCTCGGCTCATTCCAGAAGTGTAATACCTGCTGACATGAAGAAACATGATGGTTTACTAAAGGATAATTAGATTTAAAACTTGCCATCGTGAGTGATGTTGGCCACAGCTAAAGGAAAATAAATCTAAACAATAAGTTCCAACTTGTGTTTCCAAATTAGTTTTTTTTAATTATTGTTTCATTATTCCAGTCATATGAGACCAAAATTGATCAGACGTTCAATTCCATAATGATTGAATGTAAGTCAGTTGGTGCGAGGTCCTAAGTTTGAAACTTCTGTTCATCTGGTCCTTCAAAGTAAAGCCAAGAAATGCAAAACGAGAGAGAGGAAAGAGAGAGAGAGAGAGAGGCGTGACGCTCAGAGTCTCCCGTTACTTTCCAGTCTTCCTTCACTGCCTCTCAGTTTCATCCAACACCTGAACCGATTCCCATATTTCCTGATTTCTTGCGCTCCCCACACTCCAACCCACAGAAAGCAGTTCAAGGAGCTGGCAGCCAGTAACAGAGTCACACTAACGCAAACCGCAGAGGAGGCTGAGGCTGAAGGAAAGACCGCTGCTCCAGGTGACCGAACGGCAATGGAGACGCGCGGAGTGCGTGATTAGGAAGCGTCGCCTCTGGGAGTTCTGGTTCCACGGATTATAAAAGTGAAGAACCCGCAGCGCCGACTGGGACTGCCTTTGGTCGTTTCACTTAACGGATTTCTTTTCGTTCCTCCTCAAACACCATGAATGTTTCGCCCACAGAGCGGAGGAAAGACATGCGGCAGCTGGCTTTGGAGATCGGGATCCGAGTTCTGCTCTTCGGAGTTTTTGTGTGAGTAAAAGCCTCGAGCAGCTGAGTTTCCTGTTCTCTCAAACAAAAGAAACGAAACAAACAGAATGTGAGTTTTACCGCCGATTAAATAGATTTTCTGTATGATTTCAACTCTGACATTCAGATCGATCAGCCACACGGAGGTTCTTTGGGTTTTTGGGTCTTTGTTAACCCGCAGTTCAGCACCATGGACGGATCCCCGCACCGCAGCAGCTGGCGGCGCGTTAACAGGTTGCACCAAAAAAAAAAAAAAAAAAAAAAGTCAGGTTTTATTCTCTGACATGGACAGATCTGATTGCATTTACTTAAAAAAATCTCATTTCATTTAATAGTTTTTTTTATTATTATTTTGTTGGAAAGAGGTTAGAGCGGCTCATAACTGTTTCAGCACTTCTCTCAACAAGTACCAAGCAAGGCGATGCTCGCATGAAGCAGTGAATGGAGGATTCATGTCAGAGAGGTGTAACCTTTGAAAATAATAAATTATTAAATTTTTATTGCCTGGAGGGATCTGGTCCGTTTTTATCAGGTTTGTTTTCCGGGTTTCTCATCTTAAATTTGTTTCAGTTCAACTGAGTTCAGTTCATTAGCAATGAATTTATAAAATAATAATAAAAAATGCTAGTTTCACTATAAATGCACTCAAGTTGAAATTCAAATCCAGACGTATATAAGTATGACAAAATAAATCCAATGGAATTTATTCATAGACATTCAATAGCAAACAAAATATATATTTTTTGCCTTATAAACTGATGACACAATATAAAACATTTAAAATCAATAAATTAATGACTAATATGCAGCATATAATTCATAAAGTGCTGTAGTTTACAGTGCAGCTGTCAGTAAAACAGAAATGTGTCCAAGTTTCTTCTTTCATCCGATTGTGCTGTTTGACTGATCAAAGCACAGGAGCGTCTTCACACCTGGTTTTTCTTCATTGAAGCATCTGAACTCGTCTCCCAGGAGACAAACGTCGATTTCCTGATGTTTGGGATCCTGGGCTGTTTTAGGAATCAGTCTCATTGAAGATACCAACCTGGAGAAAATGTGCTGTACTGTGAAGTAAATTGTTTCTAAACTTTTCTAGACTTGGGATGGTCAACCCAATTGGGTGATTGGGTTCACAGATACATCATTTGTTAATCTTTGGTGCAAACAAATAGATAACCCCATGTAAGGCTGCTGCCCTGCAGTAAGTCATGGGTTCCAACCCCAGTCAGTCTGGATGTCGTCCCTGTGCATGCAGTTATTCTCTGTAGGGAACATGGCTTCCTCCCTTGATCCAGGAACTCACATACTGTCTGCTATGCATTCAACCTGGGTGTGAGTGAGCATTAGC
The DNA here is from genome assembly GCF_051168715.1 of Poecilia mexicana. Classification (NCBI taxonomy): domain Eukaryota; kingdom Metazoa; phylum Chordata; class Actinopteri; order Cyprinodontiformes; family Poeciliidae; genus Poecilia; species Poecilia mexicana. The sequence goes on along the minus strand of NW_028263384.1, from coordinate 22,197,145 downwards.
ATAATTACATTTTTCCCTTACTTCTCCTTCATAGACTTGCAATTTGTCCTCAGTGCCTCCCTCCCGTTTATCGATGCCTGGAGACGACCAGCAGACCCTCTGCTATGATTAGAGACAAGGAAGCCAGTGGGTGAAAAGTCGTTTGTCTAAGGGAACTAATGACTTTACAGCAACCCCACCTCCTGATTAAGCATGTGGAGACAGTAGAGAGAAATGCCTCTCAGAGGACAGATGAGGCAGAAGTACATTTTTTTTTAAATTTCTCAGGAAAAAAAAATTGTTCAAGTTTGCAGAATGCAGCTGTTCTGCCTGCATTGCTCTTCTACGTGATCATTAATATTCAGCATTAGCTAATTGCTCTGTCAGTGTTACGCAGTCCAGATGAGTTTCCTGGTGAACATTCAGAGTGTGAAACAGAATCAGGTCCAGACCAAAGGAAGCAGTGAAGATTCTGGTTTAGGTTTTTGTTTGTACGTCTGAGCCGGTGAGAGTTACAATTATTGGAGCTTTTCTTTGTATTATGGATCAGTACTCAGGGTCACATGAAAAGTAATTTTCCACTGGCTCCATCATAAACACAGAGCTGCATCCTGCCACAAAACCTCCAGTCACAACGACCTTGATCAGAATAACCAAGAGATTTTATATTATTTTTCTACAGACAAAGCAAACGCAGGGGTATCTGCTTCTTCTCTTTATGATCATATAAACATGACATTTTACACAACTATGCCACATAAAATATTTCTGGCATGTTTTTCTTTTTTTATATTTACTTCTTTAATTTATGCCTTTTGGAGTTTTTTTTCTGGCCAGCAGCGATTGAAGCTGGATCCTCTCAGATGTGAGGCTGACGCTGTGTGGATGTGAGAAGTGGCAGATTGCATTCTTGACTCGTCAAAAATTGCTGTACATGCAGGATAATTGGGGTCAGCTGGTGTCGTTTTCTTCAGAACAGGATTTAAGACCCACAGCTGCCATGTAGTTCATTGTAGTTTGATGTCAAAGAGGAAAAACTACTGAGAAGCTTCATGTTTTTTTTTTTACTACACCTTGAAAAAATATTTATGGTCTTTGTCCACTTTGATCTGGCACAACTGGATTTAAGCTGTTACTTTGACTAAACCATTCTTACATATGAATTGTTTGAGCTCTCTGTTTAAGTCGCTGGAAGTTTGAACCTGGTCTCAGGTGTAGATGTGAAAATGTGTCTCAATGTGAACATCTTTTCATTTTTCACTTTTCAGCCACATTTTATTTAGACAGGAATATTTTTAAGTGAGTCTTGAGACAAACTGCAGACTTGACTTCATGTGGATTTCTTTTAGCCAAAGCTTTCTTCCTCTCTCCCATCAAAGCCAGTGTTGTGAAGTGCAGGACTTATAATTACATTTAACCAAATTATTTCACCTGTGCAGCTCAATTAAGCCCCTTCTTAAAAACTTCTGTTTTTCAAACTTTACCTCCTGCAGCTTTATAATTTAGGTTTTTATTAGTTTGTCACATAAACTGAAAAAAATAAATAAATAAAATGAAAAATGTAAAAGTCAGAGGTCATGGTTACATTTGTGTGTCTCTGCAGCTTCATTGGTTTTTATCTCCCAATAGGATTTTAATTTTAGTGTGACATATTCGCTTACTGCCCTTACATATCGCTCCAATCTGTGAACATCTACCAAAGCCTGCTTGAAATTGAATAACTTCTCTTCTAGTTTAGGAGATCGTCTTTTATTCAGAGATCACTCTTGCAAGTTGCTGTAATTTTCTCAGTGCCTGGTTTTGATTAAACAGAGCAGGATCTTAACAGATACTTTTCTGCATGCTTAGTTCTGCTCAGATACAAAAAGCACAGGAAGAGAGCCAATGTTTTATTTCCTTTGGCAACAGTTAGCTTATGTTTAAAAGAGAGCTACTGCTCTTACTTTGAAAAGCCTCTGGTGTGTTCTCCGCCGGACAGGATGTGCTGACATTAACTCTGGTGTAGTTTGTGGCTTCAGGTTGACCAGGAACACATCAGACTGGAGCTGGACGCTCAGGAAGAACTGGATCTATAGCATTTAAACCAAAAGGTGAAATGTAAACGAAAACAGATCGATGCAAGGCGAAACGAAAAAATCTAATTTTGGCTGGAGATCGTTCTGCTTCTGTTGGTGTTGGTGTAAATGAGATCATCTGTTCAGAGCTGGGTTTTTCCCACTTGGTTCTCACAGGTACAGAGTTTCACTATGTAGCCATTTAAGCTAATTTCATATAAAATCACTGACGAATATAGAAGCATGCTGCCTTTAATGGTCATTGGGCAACAATAACAGCAGGTTGTTTTTGCTGTTTTAGTCTAAGAGCGGATTCAGAGAAAATAGACCCTATAATCACTCTGAGGACTCTGTTGTGTTTCTAAAAGCTTCTTGATTGACTGACTGGCTGGAAGAAACAAACTGCTCCTCTATGCAACGAACAAAGCAAAACAGATTTCATGTTGTGCCAACAGAAAAGCTTTGATCGATTATTCTATTTTAAAAAATGACAGTGGTAAAGAAAAGAATGTGTTGCTTGCATGTACAGCATGTGGGATGTGATAAGATTATGTTGCCATAAGAGTGATGATTAAGGTTATTAGCAGGTAAAATGAGTTTATTGATGTTTATTTCTGTGCATATGATGCTGTGATGAATATTAGCAGCAGCTCTCGGATTCGGTCCAATGCGATGGCAAACCTTTGTTCAGATTCGTGAGTGTCAGTCTTTGGACTGAGAGCTCTGTTGGTTTAAATAAAGGGGAGGATGAGATTTGGATTAGCTGAGCTGCTGCAGTGTCATCAGAGCTTTCTGCTCAATAAAACTAAAGAAAACTGCTAATAAGGGAGGATGTCAAGTCGCCAGCGCTCGATGATAAATATGAGTTTTGGAGGGAGTACTGGCTCTGAAAGAGTCTGATCATCCATCCTAGAGATGGGATTTCTGGCTCTTTGAAGTGAGCCGGATGTTATAGATCTGTTTATTCCACAGACACTAACTCAGTTTTATATTTATTTCTGTATTTATAGGAAACCAGCCTGGTGTGACTCATTTAATCAGGAGAATAATTAGTGGGAGGAATAATGGGGTAATACTCGGTTTAGAATCATTCAGACATAAATTTCCTGAGTTTAAATTAATCTAGAATATTGATCATGATTTAAATTAATATGTGTGGACTACTGTCTGCTGTCTGCTCTGCATTCATGCAGCAATCACTAGCTGCATTGTAGTTGATCATAAAAGTGTGCAAATTAAAATTACAAAATATAAATTAGCTTAATGGAAACAACAATTTTAAAAACTCATGTTTTTTTGTTAATATTTTCTGTGCTAGGATCAGGAGATTTTTTTCAGCTGTAAGATTTACTCGCATTCGCAATAGAAACAGCTTCTGTCGGCAGGAAAGTGCTTCCAGATTCCAGTTGGTTTCCTTTGGTTCGGTGGAGTCATTTTGTGTTTCAACCCACCAGAGACTCACCTGACCATGCAGTGTGTCCGGCTGCCTGCCTCCGGCCTCGGTGTGCCGCTGCTCATGTGACGGCAGGATGGACCTCTCAGATAAAACTCTGATATTTGCATATCAAGGAAGCACAGCATGAAAACTCTGCTGGACTCCAGGGAAGCAGAGGATGAGTTTGTGTTTGCATCTCACAGAATCAAACGCGCCTCTCTGGTCCGTCCAGTTATTTACAGAAATACTTCAGCAGCACAGATACAGACTCAAGAATACACACAAAGAAGTAAGATAACAGGTAAAATTGCTGCCATCCTCACTGTAACAAACACCTTCAGTTGAATTCATGTATGGATTCAATTCTTTAAATCTTTCCTTGTGGTTTTACCCACATAGTTTTTCAAGAAATGGTTATTAAGTTGATGTCAACTAAATAAATCCGTATTTTTCTGACATGTGGTGGTACTTAAAAATAATTCCAGCGTTACATAATGCACCATGTCAGTCTAATAAACTATGGCAATCTAAGAAAAATATTGCTTCCACTTGTAAAAATAAGGTCAATTTTGATTAGATTATAATAAAAACTGAAAAACTTGAGCTTTAAAAAAGTTTTTCCCTCACACAAGTTGAACATCACCACAGTGCCTGAAATCTGTTATTATTACAGCAAACATCTCATCTGCAGCGAGATTAAAATCAATAAAGCTCATGTTGCTTTATTTGCTCTTTTTTATGTTGCAGAAGTAACTGTGATTAGAAGTGAATTTGCTGCACATGCAGAAGCAGCTCTCTGCTACATATTTGCACTCCTGCAGTCTCCCATTACAGCCTGTGTTATACAGCTTCATAATTAAACCCCACTCTTTGCTTTACCAGAGGAATTTTAATGTGAAGTACAGAATCGTCCCTCGGTAAGCAGCAGCATCTCATACCGCTGCAACGAACCATAAAACACAAAGGAACAGACAGACACACGGAGGCAGTGGGACGGTCTTCCAGAGGTGTCCAAAATTCATTTCCATAAAAAGAAAAACTCAATTCAGGACGGTAAAAATGCTGCCGTTCAGGGTGTGATGAAGTGATTGTTCAGGGACTGGAGAATGGAGACTGATGGCTGAATCGTTCCCAGAGGCTTCAGACCCAGAATGCTGAGGAAAGTTTCACCTCAGCTGACTTTCATTCACGTCTCTTTAGTCTGAATCAGCACCAGGAGAGAGTCTGTTGTTTCCTGTGATAAAAACAATCCTTGTTGTCTGCATAGTTAGTTTTTCATAGTTAGTTTTTCTAAAGCATCAGGCCAGCTGGAATCCAATCAAACCAAGCAAGAGAAAAATATTTTAAGATGAGCATTTACAACAGAAAATGATGTAAAATATGAGGCATTTACTAGAGAAAATAGATTTCTGCCAGTGGCTTATATTAAAGTCCATCCTTGGCAGTGATGTTCTGTTTGAATGAGGAATCTGAACAATATTTATAACTTTGCTCCACAGCCAGTTTGATGCTGTCACCACCGTGTCTGACAGCTTAACCTCCAGTTCCCCAAAAACATCTTTAGTCTTTGTGGTCTAATGTCAAAAAGTCTCATTTTAAAAACTGTGAAACTGAAAATGTTTGTAAATGATTTTATCTGCTGGAGTAAAGCAGGTTTAAGTCTAAAAGTTGTTCTTAAAAAAGTAACTTATTTAATTTGATTGTTAAAACTTGGACCCAGTTTATTATTCCAACAAGAAAATGATCCCAAACACACTTTAAAATGTTTTTGGCTAAAACAGACTACTGTTCAGCTCTGACCTCGACTCTGTTGAAACTTCTTTGATTTGCTTAAAGGTCTCTGTCAGTTATCCTGTCAGAAACTTTCTGCTCATTACAACTACTGTGTAATATTAGAGGTGTAGGTGATTGATTGTATATGTTTTTGCCTTTAAATTCCCCTTTGGGGACAAATAAAGTTTCATAAACTGAATTTAATTAAATTCACTCACTGAATGAAGTTACTGAATAACCAAACTGTTCAAAAACATTCTAATTTATTTCTGGACCTGATCATTCTGAATCCTCCAGAACAGTGGCATGATGTGGGACTGATGAGTGGAAAGCAGGAGCATCAGATGACGCCTGTGGAGGAAAGATTAGCAGAAGGAACAAGCAGAGCTTCTCATGGCAGGAGGAATCTGTGACGGAAAGCTCTGAGCGGCTGACTGGAACGCCGGGAGCAGGGATTCCCCGACAGATCAGTCTGTCTCCGCTCTGATGCTGTGGCGTTTCCATCCTCACTATCGTTTGATCGGCTCATTACGGCTTGCTGTCCTTGCAGTCATTTATCCAACCTCATCCTCTCTTTATTGCTCCATATGCATCACATTACACAGCCGTGGGCTTTCTTAAAGAAACCCAGATGTTATCCTAATGCATAAATTTATAATGTAATAAAACAGAATGCCTTCAGTGCCATTGCATGTTGTACTACCCAGTAAGGAGGCAACAGGCTTTTACACTGACAGACAGTGAACCTCCAGTATCTGGGCTCAGAGATGAAAAGATAAAATCTGCAAATGCTTGAGATTCTCTTTAAAAGCGCTTAGAAGTTTCTATTTTAATAGTTCAAACACAAATGTATTTTAAAATGAATCAACACACAGTGGAAGCAGTTAGCATTACCTCCAAGATAACGGCAGTTTTCCTTATTTCAGCCAATTGGTGCTGAAAGGGGGAAAAAATGGCTCCATTGGATTGGCTGCTTCCTGTCACCGTCGTCACACAGCATTGCAGGTTTAAAAATATAGATATGCTTTATAAAAACTTTCTGAAAATAATTTGAAGTAACATTCTAAACTATGAATATGTCAGGTTGTAATGCATTTATTTTTATTTTTTGGAGCCCTTAATAAAGACAAGTACATGAAAGACCTTTTTATGAATTCATCTCTTATAGCCATTATATAATTTAACACAGAAAGGTTTTTAAAAAACAAACAAAAACGTTTGGATGCATGTTTGTAATTGATATTTGTAGATAGATCATGTTCACAAATAACAGTTTGTGAGAAAAACAATGAAATACATCTATATCTACATCTATATGTCTATGTCTATATCTATGAAAAAGTTAAAATAAATTGAACCTGTGGAGATGATCCATTCCACATGACAGTGGAATCAGTCATTATAATGTAGAGATCATTTGTTTTGAAGAGTCTGAGTCAGCTCAGAAGACAATCTCTCTCTGTGCGCTTGTGTGTGTGTGTGTGCGTGTGTGTGTGTGTGTGTGTGTGTGTGGAGGGGGGGTTACTGCTTTTTCTGGAGTTTTAGAGTAAACAACCGTTGATGGGCTCAGAAGCTCAGCAGTGAAAGGAAAGAAGACGACTGAAGGGACTAAATATATGAAACAGGAAATGGCTTTTAAAGAAAACAATCTGTCCAGGATCAAAGGACGCTGTCAGCATGTTCTCAGAAAGAAGTAATTCAGACAACGCTACTGTGAAATGGAACAAACAAAAAAAGAGAAAAATTAGATTTCACTTCAAAACAGAAAATAATGCAATCCTTTTCTAAAAATCAAACTGACCACAAAACGATTCATTATTCATAGGCTGGACATTTTCACATGTCAGATAGAAACATGTCCCTTCCAGCAGCTGAACATGGAAATACAATTCAGAGGCAGAAAATGCCCACACACACACACACACACACACACACACACACACACACACACACACACACACACACACACACACACACACACACACACGCATGGCATGCACACACACAGCCACGCCTTTGATAATTAATCCTTATTGGTTATTGGTCTCAGCCTGAGGTATTTCCTGATATTTATTCCAGTACTGTCATTTGGAGCTTCCCACACAAAGACCGATGAGGGTTGAGGAAATGAATGAGACTCTGCTGAACACACACACACACACACACACACACACACACACACACACACACACACACACACACACACACACACACACACACACACACACTTACACACACACACACACACACACACACACACCTAGAACGTTTTCAGCCTCCTCTAAACATACAGCAGTAGGTCCTTGTCCCAGAGGAAAAGCCTTCATCTTCCTCCCTGAGTCCCTCGGGGGCCCGGGTTCTGCTGTCAGACCGCTCCATGGCGGTTTCTCTGAAGTCGGTGTACCGCAGGGCTCACTGCCTGACGCTACAAGGTGAACTCAGCAAATGTTATCTTAAAGGTAGAAGGGTTTCATAGTGGCTGCTCAGGTTGGCTGTTTTCCTGCCTGGTGTCCTCGGCGACCTTTTCCCATTTTAATGGAAGTGATTTGTAGAGCTTGACCTCCGACGCTCCAGTCTTTCAATCTGCAAACGCTTTAATATCACTCAGATGTGTGTTTTCCCTAACACTAACTACAGAGCTGTGATTAGAGCTCATCTGGGAGACACAGTGAGGGACTGCTTGATTGAATTGTCCTTGACTGCAGCATGTAGGAGAAGCTGTCCGCTTCCGCTGCTCTCATTGGCTAAACACAGGCAGCGTTCCACTTTCCACAAGCTGATTAGAGACTCAACAAGTTTGACACAATGAAGAACTTTTTGTTCACCTTTGTCATTTTGACTTTTCACAGCAGGAAGCTCACTAATCAGCCTGATGATGGATCTGCTCATTTTTACACACAAAGCAGACAATCAGGACGTACAGATGCTAATCAGAACTGACACTTTGTTAAAAATCCATCCATCCGTCCATTAAATAACAATTTAAAATAGCCGTTTGATGTAACATTAGTTGACCAGAGGCTCAGGTTTTATCTGTCAGTTGAGACGTTTCAGGCATTTAATCAGGAAATGTTTCTTTTCTTTCTGAGATCCTGAAGCAGATACAACATTTTCTATATGTTTACATATTTACCCAGTTAGATTTCAAATCATGCTCCTTCAGCTGGTGAGGACAAGATAAATCACATGCTAACATCACTTAGCTAAAGTGTAAATTAAAGAAAATGTTAGAAAGGTTAGTGTTCAACTTCAGATGCTTAAGTAGCTCTGAAGAGAAAATCTGGAGGTAGATTGATTTAAACATGGATGTAATTTCTTTCTTTGGATCAGATGCCTGACAGGACAGAGTCTCTGCTCAGTCCTGCCGCCTCACTGAGAGGTTTGAAGAGCAGCAGCTTCAGATGTGGAAGAGTTTACTGAATGGAGTCTGAAATCTAATATGATTCTTTCATGGATATTTTTTATAACACTTAATAAGTTGTAGTCCTTTTGCAAAGCAATTACTGCAAATGATGTGAAAAATATATGTGTTATCTGGGTGACCAGCTCTAATTAGGGGTCAAATCCTCCAGTCCCTCTGCAGGTCCTGCTGTGTGTACAGTGGATTCATGACCAGTAGCTAAAATGTAAAATGACCAGAGTCCCTTATTAAACTGCTAACAGCTGTCTGCTTTAATAGTTCAAACACCAGAAATATCTGAACAAGCATTAATGCGCAGAGGTTAACATCCACCATCTTTCTTTTCTCGGCCAATCAGCAGCAGCAGCCCTCCTGGGTTGTGTTTCAGCTTCCTACCATCATTTACTGCTGAATATTTTGATCTGCTTTACAAAGACAATCAGTGAATAAGTGAATCCACTGTAACCTCCAGCAGCTGATCTTAGTAAGAGGAAGACAATGGATGAATGGAAACATAACACACTGATTGCCTTTTAGTCCTATTGCAAAGCAGACATAATGACTCAATAGTAGGTAACACAAATAATGAATCGAATCCTTCTCTTTAGAATATCTTGTATTACTTTCCTTTATTAGTGGATAGAAGTCCAATTATCCCTGTAATTAAGTGACCTGCAGATAATTAACCCCAGAGTCAGGCTGAGGAAGAGGAGAATCAGAGAAACTATCAGAAAGCTGATAGAGGCTTTTAGACCAACCTTTATAAACTCTCAAAGCTCATTAACCAGGGGAAGGAGATGGGTTTAAGTTGATTTTATTGTAATTGTTAGAGACCAAACAGAAAGTTGAGGTGAGAACCAGAAACACAGAAAGGATCTGATTTATTGTGTCTTTGTTGTGTAAAACATTGTCTTCATTCACAGCGAAAAGACAAGAAAACAGGATCTATCCCACAATTCTTGTATGAATTCAAAATGTATTGTTCAGTCATGCAAGCAGATGTTGAAATCAAAACTAGAAAAAGCAATTTTATTTATTTTTACATGTGGCAGCAGGCTTTGAAAGTACAGACCTTAAGACAACGGAAAAATTGGATTTTATTTTCAGTGGTGGAGAAAAAGTTGGAATGATGATAAAACTCTGCACTGAGTGGCAGGGCAGACAATAAAAACAGAAACCCAGGAGGAAAAAATCTAATGGATTCAAGCCTGAGGCAGGAAGAGCGAGAGTTACTGTGGTAAAGCAGAACATCAGCAGCTGTGTGTGAAGTGATTACAGATCCGTAAAAGTCCAGATTTGTTGTTCTTAAATGCAAATTCACAGAGAGGAAAAAGCTTGGCTGCTTGTGTTGTAAACTGCAGGTTGTGATGCTGCTGTGAGGCGGCTTTAATGCTCGGCGGATGTTCTGAGGGGATCCGTGCGTCACTTTGAATCAGAACTGAAATCTGTCTCTGTTTGCTGTCAGCTTTGACGTCTGCCAGGAGGAACAATGAGAGCGAGAGCAGTGATAACAGTCAGCCTCCAGTCCCAGCCGGGGCCCAATCTGTGGCAGCCAATAACGGTTCTGTCTTTAATTCTTTCAATCTTTGTTTCCTCCTTTCTCTTAGCATTGATTTTTCTGTTATGCTTGACGTACAGTTCTGATGTCAGCCTGTCTGAATATAATGGGGAAAAGCCCAATTTATTAGCATTTATTAGCTAAGTTTATTATTGAGAACACACATTTTCATCTGAGCTGATTTACTCATTAAGGGAAAAGGGTTTTGTAAAAGGAATGAAAAGTTCAATCTTGTAAAATGTTTCAGGTGCAGGCTGAGTGTTGCATCTTTGCAAAATTGAGTTTTTACCAACTCTTAACAGCAAGAGTGCCTCTTAACTGTCTTTAAAACAAATTGTTATTGATATACTTTCTTCCACACTTAATGTTCTCACATTGAGGAAACATTTTAAATATTGAGATTAATGTCTCTAAATATAAAAACTTTGCCAGGGGTGCCAATAAATGCAGCAGGTTTTATTGGCACTTTCTGCCAATATTGTTCTGTTTGTCTAAACTGAGCACATATTTCTTAACTTCACTGCATCTTCAGATGCCAGAGAATTAATTACCTCATATGCCTGAGATTGTTTATGAGTTTCTATAAACAGCAGCCTTAAAGGAATGTTCTTAATTAAAACTCCTCAGCTTTAATTAAGTTTAACTGAGCTTTATGGCATGGAGCAGAAACAATCCTCTTATGCTCAGTGTGAACAAAACAAAGGAGATTGTAGATTTTAAGAGACTCTGAAGTAATGGAGGCGGCGGAGAAACAGTCCAGAGGACAGAGACGACTTTACTTTAGTGTTTGCAGCAAGATGCTGCAGATCTTCTATAAATCTGTAGAGTTGTAAGAATCAGTGGGGTAAAAAACTCAGTAAGATGAGAAACAGACTGCTTCTGTTGGGGCTCTGCTCTACAAACTCTGGAGATTATTATCCAAAATAATAATTATTCATCAAATAAAGACTATTATAAACAATGAGTTTCTTCTTGATGGGACTGTTGTACAACAACAGTGTCTTCAGACAGAGGCTCCTTCAGAGCCTCTGTACTACAGACTGCTACAGGAGAGACATCTAAATAACTCTGAAGAAACTTTGATGATAAATTACATTTCATCTCCGTTTGGGACTAAGCGTATTTTTGAGTTGGGTTTAAATTAATGCTTAGTCATGCATTGGTGTGGCCTAGTCAAAGTTCAGTGCTAAATCACTGTAAGAATCTGAGGTGAAAGTTGGAAATCGATATCTACAGAAGCTCTTCATCCAATCTGAGCTTTGACTATACCAACTATAAAATTGGGGAGAAATTTCCCTGTCAGTGTCTAATAACTAATAACACTTAAACTTTCATCTCATCTTTACTAAACTTTACAGGAATGACTTTCACTGCAGCTTAATTCTCTGCAAAAAGGATTTGAACATTTCTGAAGCAGAAGGACTTAATTATGAATAAATAAAGCATTAAGTTGTTTACAGAGCATTATGTGAACACATCTGAAACCTAACTAGAGGTATAGAGGCTACATCTCAGTTTCCTTCCTTCAGGAAGGTAAAAAATATACTTTTAAAATTTTAAGAGTTTTCCAAAGAAATATTGGAGCAGCAAGTTTTTTTCCCCTAACAACAGTTAACATGCACCTTGAAACAATCATCTCTGTTTTTGAATATATTTTTTTCTTATATTATGAGAAAAATCAGAGTTCATCTAGAAACCCTGTTTATGTTCTCTGGTGTGTGACTGTGGCGGCAAAACAAGGTTAGTAATCGTCATTAGGAAACATTGAAAGCTCAACAAATCTAATGAGCTGAAACAATTGGACCTTTTAAAGTCGATGCAGCTTCCCAGCATGTGCATGAATATAAGCTTTGGACCTGCAGAGACTGAACATCTGCCTCCAGGAGAAACATCTGGCTCCTTTACTTCCTGCCACGGTTTCTCTCCCAGCATGCTCTCTTCTGAAATCCATCCCTGCCCGTCTGCTTCAGACTGCTGCCTTACTTGACATCTGTCTCATGAAGAGACCTTTGACCTTTCCAATACATTAACGTCTCTGGAGCAATCTTCCTGATAAAAAAACTGCCCAGCCGTATCTCCGTCCCTGTGGAGCCTCATTATGCTGTGGGTTTTTATTGAGCTCTCTCTATCATTCAGGTACTTATAGAGAAAGATTCTGTATTTCCAATTTATCCCCAACTGGGTTTTTGTGACAAGTGAAGTAGCGTCTCCTCTCCCCCCTCCTATCCCTGCTAACCGTCGTGAGAAGGGAAACCACCAGGGAGTTGCTGAGTGTCACTCAACCGGTTCCCTCCTCTGACAGGACCGATGCTCTGCATGCCCGACACGTTCAGCCGATAGCCTCACTGGAGCCGCCAACACAAACAGACACAAAGAATATGGCTTTTACTGCTCATCCAAAACAATGAGAAGCCTCCCAGTTGGGAGTTATGTATGTATGTGTTTTATTCGCTGTCATTAATGCAGTGATGCGTTATGATGCAGAGTAGGTGGCATTCTGGATGAAAGTCTGCAAATCATTGAGTTTTGCTAATTGTGGAAGTCAGCAGTGAGGCTAGCTACTGTTAGCAATACAGTATGCTAACAATGTACTTATCCACTCTGTAAAAGCAGCCATATTGAATCTGTACTTAGGTTTGGGAAGTTTAGATGGATTTCACCAACTTGGAATTGAGAAATTGTAATAATAATAATAAAAAGTTATCTGACTTCAGAAAAACAAGTTTCTGGTTTCAGACATTCAGTCGTTCACTTCCAGTCCCAGTCTTTAACCTAAAACCTAACTGTAACCCAAGATCTAACCTGAAATATCAACTAAAGTCATTAACCCAAATCTGTACATTTAACATTTTCTGTTTAGAGTCAAGGTTTTTTTTTTTGCACATCAGCAACTCCCAGAAAATACAGCAGAGACCAATAAGAGAAATGTTTAGTTCCAGAGGAGATTTAAGAGTCCAGTATTTTTAACAGAAGCTCCCTGAAAAGTTTTCTGTTGCTTTTCCGGATGTCCAGTCATTAGAAATCAGCTACTGACATCTTCTGTTCTTAACCATGCTAACTGTCATTAGCTACGATGCACTGTTATTGTTGCTCATGACTTTTTTATGAACTCGGTGTGTTGCTGCCCATTTAGGTCAGGACAAGCTTATCAAAGAGATTGTAGATTTCAATAGAATAAAGATAAAATCAATATGAATAGTGGAAGCAGTGTAGGAAAAATACATGATGGTGCTGAAGTCTCCCTCTGATTTGAAATGTTGGGTTTATCTGGATTTAAAAATCTGTTCCTGAGTTTTTTAAGGAGTGTAACTTCATCTGATGATCTCTAGTTCATAATCTCACCTGTCCAGAATGTTCAGGTCTCCACTGGACAATTTATTTATTATTTAATCTTTTATTAAAAACACAAAAACTTCATGTTCAACATTTCCTCAGCATTACAGTCATAGATTAGCAGAAATGTGAAAAACACAACATACATACTGGTTCATCTCAGAGAAGATTAAATTGAAAAATAAAAAAATAGATTTTCTATAAACTGTTTCTAAAATCATTTTATTAATTTGCTACCAGTAACCACAGATCGACCTTTGTTTTAGTTTATTCCAATAAGTTGAAGCCAAACTGTGTGTTGCTTGGTGTGGCAGACAGAAGAGCTCAGTCAAAGCCCCATTCCTGCAGTCACTGCCACTGATCTTTAAACGCGTTTGTTTCAGTGGTTGAATAAAATCACCTTCTTGCTCTGCAGCCTGTTTCCTCTGGTTTGCCAGCTGTCTGCTCTTTTCTCTGCACAAAAGTAAAGCAGCTATAAATGTAATTGTGTTGGTTTCCTTTAATCCAATATGAAGCTCTTTGGTGTATTGCTTACAGCTTGATTGAAACTTCTGATCTTAAAAAGTGCAATTATCCCCCAGCTCCTGTTAAATCAGCAGCACATAATGGCTGGCGTTAGTCTTCCAGACAGCAGCGCTGAGCTCGGGTCCACTAATGGTGACATAAAGAAGCATAATTAAATCTTGAACATGTCCTTGGTTTGTCAGTCAGATCCACTCTCGCCTCACTTTGACCCGCCTCCCTCCCCAGTAATCCGTCTGCATGGTGTTTTATTAAACCATCCTTACCCAGAAGTCTTCATTCTAATCCAGCCATGCCTGAGGAGCTGATATCTGATTCTGCTGGAAAAGCAGACACAGGATTGTGGAGAGAGAGAGGCTGAAACTGAAGCCAAATCTGAGCAGCTGTGGAGAGTTGAGTGTAAAGTTGTGGGAGTTTAACAAACGGTGGCATGTCTGATGCAACTACTATCAAAACATCTGAGTTTCAGTTTCAGCTGGCAGATGATGAAAATCCAAAATTCATAATGTTTTTTACAGAAATGCCAGCATACTGAAAATTATGTACTGTGTATATGCAGTTAATTCTTTGTCATGGCAACAGCATCAATTCGCCATGGAGATGATCATCCTGTGTTCAGGTGTGAAAGAAATCCAGGTTGTTTCATGTATTGTTGGCTGTTCTGTCTCTGAACTTTTGAAAGAACTTTGCTTCACAATCTTCTCAGAATTCAGATCATTCCTTTTGGTTGAGCACTTTTTGATACCAAAGTTTTTCCTTCCACTCAACTTTCCATCAACATGCTGGCTGCCACCATCAGCAATGATGCTTAGACTGAACTGTCAAAAAGATGATCATGACAGTCCAGTCATGGTACTGTTGTCCATAGTTTTCTAGTAGATAACTGTTGTTGCAATGTAAATGTTTGCAGTGTGAAATTATAATTCTCTTGGTGTCTCTATTTTCATTAGATTTAAGCCAAAATTATTAGAATTTATTAAATTCTTTAAATCTGTCACTCTTCATGTAATGAATAAAGATATTAAAAGACATTGACCTTCTGAATTAATTACAGATAAAAGCCTGTTTGTGGTTCAGTACTCATGGCTTGTTCTGTTTAGAAAATCCAAAATGTCTGACAGATAATGGAGCCTGTGAAGCTGAACTACCTCAGTGTGATGCTACTTGATTCTCTATTGGCTGGACCTTGCAAAGCAGCCAATTCAGGAACACCATTCATTTTCCTGATTGACTCTGATTGGTTGTGCTCCAAAAAGCAAAGTTAAGGAAGACTGTAGATTTTAATTTCTGCTGTGGGACTACGACAGTTTCCATTGTGAGTATTAATGCGTAGCGATGTCTGAATTATTACGAGTGTTTTCAGGAGAGTCTCAACTGTGACCTCCAGAAATACCAAGGACACACTGTAAATTGGATAAGATTCTAATGTACTGAGGAAAACCTGCATACCTGACAAAACGATCAGTCCTGCCACATTTTAGGACAAGAATGGGAGGAATGATCATTAAGAGCTGAAATCATTTTCACAGATTTGTAAAAACTCTGGAGTGAGAGTAATGAAAGTTGACTTCACCACTCATTAGGAAAATTAATAAACTGACTATTCAGAGGAGCTCTGGAGTATGCATCACTCACAGCTCCTTAAATCAGTGCTTTAAATTAGTAGCAGAATGATTTGGATCATGGTTGAAAACTGCTGATCAAATGAATTTCAGAACACACCAACAGACTCCAGGTATTCTGAGGAATTAACATGAATTTGCTGTAATTTTCTGAGGTTCTCTACATCTTGATGTTGCTCCTCTTTTAGTTGATGCTCAGCTTTTAAACCAGAGCATGAAAGCTGCATTTTCTTTATGGCTCTCCACAGGATAATTCCCTGTGATGTGTATCATTAATTACTCAGAACCACAGAGGAAGAAGTGGAAAAGAGCATTTTTAAAACATATTCTAAAAATATCAATATTTTTCAGAGTCACTCCCACAATCTGTGCCATCCTCTATTTGATATTTCCAAGAGTTCAGCACAGACAACTCGAGCTGCGTTCCAGCAGTGTGTTACACATTTGGCAACTCCAGACCAGCCAATCTGCGTCCCGTCCACCCCTGAGAAATGACTTGGCCAGAAATGGGAAAGCCATGTGAGCATCTTCTGCTCTGTCCCCTCTCAGCATTCTTCAGGCTTCCTAGAAACTCGCTTTATTCTCAACAACAACAACCAACCCTTGAGTTGCATTAAACAGGGCAATCCTCTAGCTTCATTTGATAGCTTATGAGGGCAGAAAGGGCCTTTACCATTGATAAATTACCCAGAAGACTCACAACAGTAAAATGATGAGAATTCCCCACAGGGAAACTCAACCTCTGCTCCTAATAGCTTCTAAATCTCAATAGCTTCCTGCTGTATGATTAAATACCTCCAGTAACAGGCAGAGGCTGACATGCGGGTCTCATCAGACGGAGGAAGTCGGTAATAATCGCTTAGCTCTGGCCAGAAAAGTCGTTTTGAGTTCTGTCCCAGATATGGCAGATGGTCAGACCTCCGTTACGATCTCTTCCCTCCCGACACAACACGCACTTAGGAAGCCCAGCTGCCAAATGTGGACTCTCTGAGTGCACATATTCTATCAACTTTGACTGGGCCAAATTCCCTGAATATCTCCTGAAAACGGTGGATGGTGACATCCCACAACTACAGAGCAATATCTACTGGAGCAGAGACAGAGCAATTCAACATTTCTCGTTTTTCTCGTTTACAACACTGCAGAATATAAAAATCTGAACAAGTATGTTTGGTCTAGTTTCTAGTGCAAATATCTTAGTACATTTAAAATGAGACAAACCAGCTGTCTAGGAACCTTTAAGCAAATAAATCATTTCTTAATATTGATGAAAATGAACCAGCTCTACTGGCAGATTGTCCCACCTAACAAGATGTTTTTCCTTTGTTATATGTTAAATAACCTACAATGAGAAGTAGTACTTTATTTTATTGATATTAAGGAATTATTGACCTAAAACAAGCTGTTGTAGCATCATCATCAAGAAGCTATTGCACAGTCTAGCATTCGAGCTCCTGATGTTGCAGAAACATCTTGCAGGTGGGAGGTAAACAGTTTGTGACAGCGGTGGTTTCGGTCCTCCGTGATGCTGGTGGCTTCATGGATGCAGAGGAAAGTGTAAATGTCCTGCAGGCTTGGCAGAGAGCTGCAGAGGATCCGCTCAGCAGACCGCACAATCCTCTGGAGGCACGTGTGGTCAGAGGCATGACAGTTTCTATATCAGACTGTAACACAGCTGGTCAGGAGGCTCTGAATGCTGCCAGCATGTTCACGATGTTTCTGTGGACCTGATCTGAACTGAGCTCTAGATTTATGAACAGTTTATAGAGTAAATTGTTATTGGCTGTCAGAAGTCTGATTTTTTGCAGGAGGCCTTCATTGTGATGTTAGATTGAGCTGGAATAATGTTTGAACCTGCAGATAATCGTTCAAATACAACGTTTATGAACATGAAGTTATGCCAATACCAATTTGTTTCTTTAAATGCTTTATTCTCTGACTGCCTTCATAGAGTCTCCATGTTGGTTGACCTTTAGCTGCATTGCCTCCAGTCAGCAGTTTTTCTCACCCTTTGTTCTGGATCAGCCTCCTATTCTAAAGCTTAAATCCTAAAGTTAGCAAAAATATAGAAGAGCTTATTTCTCTCAGTAGCTATCAAACACAACATGGCACATTTTCCTTAATTCCTCAGCACACAAAAGGACAGACAGAAAAATCTAAGAAGTTGTGCTGTGCTATTTTCTTTGGTTCCCAAGGGTGAAAGTAGTTTTAAATTCTTGGAGGTACTATGACAAAAAAAAGAAATAAAATAATTAAAAAAATTAATTATATATATACATGAATATATATATGTATATATATATATATATATATATATATATATATATATATATATATATATATATATATATAGAGAGAGAGAGAGAGAGAGAGAGAGAGAGAGAGAGAGAGAGAACCAATATATAGAATATATTGCTTTATATATATAGAAGCAATAGCAAAAGCAGCTTACACTTGATTAGCAACATTCTGCTGAATCACTAATAAATTAGCTAAAAAGTAATAGTCCCAACACTCACCCCTGTGGTACACCACAGCAGCTGACAATCACTGAGTGCACTTTCTGTAACACAACACACTGCATTTTTCATAAAATATATGACTTAATCCAGATAATTTCCCTTAAAAAAGTAGAAATGAAAGTATTTTGTTTGTAGAATGGAATGGCTGATGATGTTGGAACATTTCCAGAAATCATTACAAATAGGACTGACAAATCCCAACCACATGTATTCCAGGAAAAGCACATCTCTGTTTCACATAGAGTCAACATGAACTAACAGTCGGCGATACGGCGGCTGATTAGTCTGCCTTTGAGGGAAAGCCTTTCCTGCTCTCCCTCTGATGGATTTTCACACTGCAGTAGCTTTTATCACGGCTCTGTTGTGTTCATTTGTGCTCCCCTCTGGGTATACAGCTTAAGGTAACACTGGCTTTCACAGCTTCCTGTTTACACCACGTAGAGGGACAAATTTAATAACAAATATATCATAAACAAAAGCCATAAAGCCCCCAGCGAGGATCTCTTCCATCTGTAAACTTTACATATTGTTGTTGCTCTGAACGGGTAAATTGCTGCTTCTAAAACGCAGCCTGCTCCTCCCTGTCTGTCTCTTTTTTAGGATAATTACAATTATTTCCCAGCAGGAAAAATTGACACACATGCTGTGTAACTTATTACCTCTACAGACTCTACTAATGGGACTGCAATCAACATTTTTCCCATTTTAATTATGCAAACAAAATAAATCTTCTGTTCTCCAGCTGATGCATTACTGTCTGCCTTTCAGCCTCATTTCAGTAAAAACCCTGGTATTAACAAATACATTTTTAACTTTGGCATCTTAAAAGATGCTTTGGATTCATTTAAGCAACATCACTTGGACCTGGACCTTTAAAATGTCCCTCAGCCAAACTGAAAATCATCATTTCTGCAAAGGAATAAAAAGACAAGGCTTTTAACAGCGACTTTAGCACTAATGTGACACATAATTCATAATATTAAAAGACTTTTAGACAAAAATGATTTTCATTTTCATTTAATTAGAGTGATCAGCCATGAAAAGGTGAAAATATTTTCTAAGGACTAAAAAAAACAAAGATATTCAGTGTTATCTGTTCCTGTTTTATTTCTTTATGAATAAAACATACATATTTATTGTGCGTAATATCAGTCATATTATGCCATTTTATGTCTTACATATAAAAATCAAATGTGACAGCCGTTCAAATCCGGTTCTACACTCAGAAAATGTTTTTTTGGAACATCTCTATGCTGTAAATTGTGAAAGCCGAACATTTCAGTGTGGAACCCCTGGAATTAGTTGTGATGCTGATGCTGAAGTCATACATAATGCATTAGACTGAACTTAATTAGTGCTTCTCTAGTCAGCGCTCTAACAATCAGAGTCTCATTCTTATTCACCCAGTAAATTGTCACAAATGCTTATGCATTCATGCTGACGTTGAACATCCAACAGGCTAATTACCAGAAACTCCTCCTCCCTCTGAGCTCCACATCACAGCAGACATTAACCTTCGTTTCACATTCTTACTTTGTCCTCTGATTGTTGTAGGTCAACATGTATTTCTCCAATAACTTTCAAAAGGGGAATATAATTTTAAGCAAATATTAGTACAACTGTCTTGTCTGCTTTTAACAAGTTTTTATGAAGTCACAGTTTAACCCATGTTACCAATGTGAACATCAGTTTATTGTTTAGAAATATAAAAATGTAGGTCATGTGCCAAGTATAGAGTGTGATGGTATGTAAACATGTTCACAGGTGGCAGTTAGTAATATTTGAAAAAAATGTGGAAAACATTTTAGATGTGAAGTTTTCTTCTAAGTAAATGTTGGACATAGAAATTACGTTGTGCAGTAAACAGGTTTTACATGTGGAAATTATTTTGGGTCATTTTTTATGGTTGAAAATATTTAAAATTGTTTCTGACAGATTTGACATGTAAAATTAAAGTGTAGTAACTTGATGACATCTACATGTCAAATAAGTTTTATCAGGCAAATACATGGGAAGCAAAACAATATTTCAACATGTGAATAAACACTTCACATGGGATTAACTTTCAAATGTGGAAAGTGTGACATGTGAAACATTTCACCACGTTTCAGATGCAGAAATGATCATGTGTAATAATATGTAACACATGGAGAAACCTTCTCCATGTGAAATGTTTTCCTGCATGTTTAAATATGTCCACTTGTGTAAAATACAATTTTTGGATGATGTTGCTCCGTCTCTGCCATCCGATCATATAACACACAAATAAACAAATAATATGCATTATAAATAAACTCAAACACCCCATGCAGTCCAACAACACCCATGAAAAATGATCTGCCTGCAGCTGATACCTTGGGGGAGTGTGTGTCTCAAACTAATTAGGATGTGGGCTGGATGTGAGATAAGCCTTCCAGGCTGACAGGTGGATCATCGCTGCATGTAATGACCTAAAAGTTGAGGCTGGGGTCTGAGCTGACTTTATCTGTCTGCGCTCCGTTTCCCTGCATTAGTCCCCAGGAACCAAAATAACTCTTTCAACCGCTGATGCCTGAACATGACAGAGATGACAGAAAAAAGTTGGATTATTTCATGAAGCATGCGGCACGTTGTTCGCAGGGTGGGGTTTAATGCATGCCCCTTCCAGAGAAGGCAGCACCGCTGAGCTGAATCAGAAACATAAGGCTTCTCCTTTGTAGCGACATCTTGACATGCAGCTATCAGCAAACCAACCAATAGTTTTTTCACAGCCTCTGCCTGATGTGCAGAACTCTTTATATTTCCAGTCTAATGTCAAGCTGACTTCTCACAGGCTCTGTGTTTGGGTGAAAAATACTAAGAGGAAAAACAAGAAATTCTGTTGAACAATCACTTTGGAGAGACCTAAAGGAGACTCATGCTATCTAGCCAATGCTAACTGTTTGTTTTACACAGCTGGATGTGAAGGACATGTTGAAGTTTTGGATAATTGATTCCCTCTTCCTGCTGAATTTCTACAGTTTATCCTCACAGTGACCTGCACAGCTAGTCCTTAAGCTTTAAGCTGCAGTGTTTTATGTTTCGATTATTTTTTTATACATAGTTCATCTATAAAATTTAAATTTAGCTTAACATTTAACTCGTTATGTGATCATGTATTTTAGACATTTTTTGGTAAACCACTTCTGAACATTTTTCTTTTGAAATTAATTTTATATATATTCTTCTTTGGAGTATGAATTATTGAAAGTTATGACAAAAAACAAATTCAGTTTTAAAAATCAAAAGGCTGTGGTTTCAAACTATTTGATCCTGTTTAGGTTTGTTTATAAATTGTGAATTTATGAAGTTGTTGATTCCAGTTTCTCCTTGCTTAATATCACATTTAGTATCAAGGAAGTTATTGAAAAGGAAAAAGTTACAGCTGCCTCCACTTTTTTGAATTGTGGACTTTGTGATGAAATATTCAAAGACATTTACCAAGTTTTTGCTTTCAGCTTTGTTAAGGTTTTGTAACTCATAATGGTCGGATTAATATCAGAATCCAGAATTATTGTAAAATGTGTAACAAAGAGACAAAGGAGAATGAAGGGACAAAGTTTCTGCAAAGTGATTATAGGCAAGCAAAGTAATTTTATCTGCATAGCAAACAAGGCAATTCAAAGTGCTTTACATGATTAGGAGGAAATAAAACAACAAACAATCTAAAACATTACATTGTATTAGGAATGTGGGCTACTCTTTATCCTGCTCCAGCAGTTATTAATCAAAGTCAGCTCTAAATGGGTATTTAGCCTTGGTTTAAATTAACTCAGTATTTCTGCAACTTTCTGGATGTTTGATTCATTTTAGTGAAACGGAAACTGAAAGCTTCTTCTCCACGTTTGGTTCTGATTCTGGATTTGCAGAATAGACCTGAGTGGTCCAGAGTGGTCTGCAGGTATTTTAAGCATTTTCAGCTTGTATGTTTATTATGTGTGTCAAACTGTTGTCCACTGAGAAACACCTTGATGCTGATGTAACCAGGTAGTTCCCTTTAAACACTAGAAAAAACCACAAACTCTCCCCAAAGTTCAGGATCACACAGCAAGATACGGTAATTTGAAATGTGTTTCAAAGAAAAGGAGGGCAGGCGCTACAGTCAAAAACTAGATTCTTAAAACATACCATAAATAATTGCCCTTTATTCATAAATGTTTGAACATTTTCTGACTTTTAAACTTGCCAAGAAACTACAAAGGAACAAAATTCACACATTCATCAACATGCCCTCTGATGTTTGCATTATTTAGGAAGAAAACTCATTAAATCACCATATTCAGCATATTCAAAGCCTTTTGTTTTTAGTTATCTTGGAGCTCTTTCCAAAGGAGAGGAGGGCATTGAACTGTTTTAGACCATAGTGACAAAAGACCTTGTTAAAATGACAAAGAACAAGGTTGTGTGGGACAGACCACCGACTGGCCACGGAGGGACGGAGAAAGCAGCAGAATACTAATTTGTTCTTTCACACGCAGTGTGCGAGAAGGCAGCAGGGGATGTCAGGCAAAGTCCTGAGCTTTTCTTGGACAGCACAAAAATAAAAAGTAAAATAAACTAAGACACCCTTTTCTGTGTGGTACTGAATCCAACCAGAGCACAGATAATATATGAAAAGTCTGTTTTTGTTTTAGCAGCTAAAAACCAAACCGTTAGATGGTAAGAACTAAACTCTGCTGTGTTTTTCTCTGCAGGTTTACGGAGTTCTTGGAGCCCTTTGAGAGAGTTATCCAACCGGAGGAGCTGTGGCTCTACAGGAATCCTCTGGTTGAGTCGGACCACATTCCTAAAAGGGTTATGTTTGTAAGTACATTACATATCTCAAAAGAAAGAGTAGTCTTCCTCTGAATCTTCTTTAACTGTTTTAATGATTTAAAGCATCTATTTATCATTGGTGCTCAGAGATTGACTTTCATTTCCAGAGTTTGTTTGTTTAGCAGTCAGGGAACTGTTCCCATGGCAGTTATCTTTCTTTTAATTAGTAATGAAAGTATTTTTACAGTTTTAATTCACCCAGATCAGGCCCAAAAGCCTGGGCGCAGTGAGGGGCTGGGCTCTTCAGAAACACATAAAGACAATTACAAAGTCAGTCTTCTACCACCTGAAGAACAGGACAGACTCCAGTGTTACTGCACATGCTAAAGAAAATCATCCCCACATCATGACACTGCCACCACCATGTTTCATGACTTGAATGGTGTGTTAAGAGAGACAGAAAATCTATCCAGTAGTTCAAAAGTGCAATAAGAATTGCAGCGCAATGTGTTATTTTTCCAGGAACCAGCAGTTTGTCGGCCTTAAATTTAGTATTTTGGTTCTGGGCAACTTTTACCATTTTCATTCAGAGATTCTTCCACCTGAGCTGAAGATCTCTGCAGCTCCTCCAGAGGTGTCAGAGGCCTCCTGACTGCTGCTTTGATTAATGCTATAATTTTTGAGGCCTTTAAAAACCATCCCAGATTTTAATGAACAAGAAAAACTTCCAACTCTTACATCAGCTTCTTTGTGTTGATATAACTGTCCTCAAGTCTAGTTTTCTGCCAAGCATTGTGGCATTGGAAGAAATGTTTAGTTTTAGTCAGACACTCCATTTTCTCCAGTGAAGTGAATTTGTAACAGCTGGCAAAAATGCCTACAGGCAACAAAACGCTGTGTGTTTTCAGTTTTTGTGGCGTCTCAACGCTTTTCTTCCTCTACTCAAGTCAAAATGTCTATTTAAATGTGATGTTGGATATTTCAGCTCCTGTGAAGGGACTGTCTGGTTGCACTGGATTTTAACTGATATAAAATATAAAATAAAGCAAAAATAATTTTAAACAACTGCTTAAAATGACTGCTTATTTATCTCACTTCATTGTGAACTGTTTGAGGGACTGGCTCTTCGATCCCTGAACTCCTCACTCACATGACGCCTGCTGAGGAGCCGGTGACAGGAAGTTTTATGACAGCTTAGTGTATAAAATACATTCTATATTTAAAAACAGGATACTTAGCAGTTAGAATGTTTTTACCATGTCTGTTTCTGCCAGACCAACCAGTGTCGCGTGAGTAAAGAGGTCAAAGCATAATTACAATCTGTTTGGTGGAGCTCAAAGTGACTAATTGCCAGATAGATTTGATGAGTAATTCTGTAAGCATTTCAAAGTGCATTAGTCATTTATATCTCTGGCAGCCAGTCATGAAACATGAATGCCAAATTCTCCAAGCTGACAATTGATCTGGAGAGCTGAATGGGCCTCAACGCAAACTGTTTAGCTCTGCTCTATTATTCTGTTTCTCTTTGAATATTGACAGTTTTTATTAGCTGGGGTATCAATAAATCTTTGGGAAAGACATTTCCATCAATCGGGAATTGAAAAAAAGTCCCTTATTCCCTGGCTACATGTCTTCTGGGGAAATAATCTGTCCTGTCAGACATTTTGTAGTACTTCCACTCTGACAGCAGCCCTGAAGGTCTGGAGAAGTTATCCAACTATTACTATGAGTGCATGGATAAGATTTACATGATGCTACAGTACGGCTCACTGTGACCTTCATAATGAATGTTGTAGAGGCCGGAGGGCAGCTCCAAGTGTCACTCCTGCATATTCCAAGTGTGAGAAGTGGCAGGAGGTTTTTTTCTTTACTCCTGTAAATATGGAAGACATGCAAGGCTGCAGGAATATTTTAGCCAATGAGTTGATTTTAAATGTTGTAAATAATTTGTGAATATAGAAATCCTAATTTTTCTGCTAAACACAAAATGATCCCTACGACTGGAAACCTCATCATTACTAATGAGATTTCACAAACAACCAGATAATTGTTTCTTCACTAATGGATTTAATAAACTTACGTTTGGCTATAAGGTCACATGGTTTCACATAAACACCGGCTGTATTTTACAAGTTTCAAATAAAGATTTACTGTGATGGGATGTTTTTTATTCATAGTCTCTAAAGGTCGAAGCAAACCAATTAAAGAGGCTGTTAAACGGAGGACATAAAATAATAAACTATAGTTGCCTGCATATGTCAGAGCAGTTTTTCTCCAAACAAGATTCCTTCACCTCCTCCTAATATGACTGATAATAATACTACAACAGCATATTCCTACAGTGACATCATCTGACATCGAAGTAGACAAGCCATTAAGATTAGGAACTTACGTTCTTTCAACCGTTTGGATTATGTGTATGCATGTGTGTGTATGCGTGTGTAGGTGTGTGTGTATGCGTGTGTAGGGGTGTGTATGCGTGTGTATGCGTGTGTATGTGTGTGTAGGTGTGTGTATGTGTGTGTTGACTGGGTGCAAATTTCATCGTTCATCATAGTCTCTTTACTTGCTTCTGCCACACTGCAGTTTCTGTGTTAAAGCCATGAAGATTTGGAGAATCTTATCTCTAAATCAGCTGTTGCTTAGGGCAGAAATATAAAACAATTTCATCCTGGATTTAATTAATACTTTCTGTGGCAACAGTTATTACCTCTGAGCAGAGGGAGCTCAAATCTCCTATCAAATTAGACAGAAACTCTGAGTGCTGGTTGGAAGAGCCACTGAACAATAAAATCAGTTGTTGGGTTTTTCAGTTTTGACAGGTTCAGGTCACAAGTTAATGCAGGAGTGTTTTCGTGTTGAGCAGATCCCCTGGAATCCTAAAATCACTGTAATTATTACCATTTTGTTGTTCTGTCTTATTTCCTTACAGGCAATTTCTTTCCTTACTCCACTGGCAGTGATATTCGTGGTGAAGATAATTCAGAGAACGGACAAGACGGAGATCAAGGAGGCTTGTTTAGGTGCGTGAAAATCTTCCCTTCAGTTCTCATAATTAAAGTGCTGAAAATGTTTTTCCTAAATGCATTTCCTGCTACACTTACATGAAATTTAGAAGCCTTGGAATGTGAATGATTTGGCCTGTAATAGTAACAGCATATGTATTATACAAAAGTTTCTGCCCACGCTTTATTCGATTTTTTATGCTTCAGCAATGAACAAATTTTGTTAGGATTTCTTTTAGCTCAATATGTTTTTCCTTCCTCTGCCTGAAGCGATCTAGCCAAATGTAAGGAGTTCATTAGTCATTATGGCGCTGATCTTTAAACTCTATGACCTCGTGTGTCTGTCAATATGCCACCATGAATATCGCTCTTAGCCAAGTATTTACTTATTATCAATTTAAAGCATCTTCTTTCATTCTCTACCAGGACCCAGTAGTTTCACACACATTTTTTCCTACTTTCCCTGGAGGTTGAGTGCCAGAAAAAGGCATCGGCGCTGCAAGGCATTAAGAAAGTTTAACACAAATCCAATTAAAGAGACACACAGTGATGAATCAGGTGGAAAGCGAGTGGCTCAGTGCAGCAGAGATTACATTGCAGTGGAGAATTTAACGAGCCCCTCACCGCCTGCAGAGAAGGACTTCTGCAAACCAGTTTAGAAAACTGTGAAACTCAGGAGAACAAAGAACTAAAGGAAGGAAGACTGTTCTGCATTTTATGACAGATGTCAGACAGATCCGAGTTCTGAGGATGGCATTAAGAAACGGTCTCTAAAATGACACAGAAAAATATTAAATTAATTACTCTGATTGGTGTAAAGTTGTTTATTTTTAAAACATTGACAGACATATTAATTTTTCATGTCAGAAGCTTTCAGAATGCAGTTCCAAATGTATCACTTTGGAAAGCATCCCCCAGGGCTCTCTACTTCAGAAACGCAAACAAGATTACAGGACATAATTAGGTTTAAATAGATTATGCTTGGTAAGTTTATGCTCTTTACTTTTGCTGATATATGGGCATATATTGTGTGGTACATTGCTTTCTGCCACGCTCCGTATTCTACTTCATGGTAGAAAGGAAAACGTTTTAAAAAGTCGTCTAATAATCTTTTATCATTCCAGAAGTCACGCCGCTTAATTACGCGATTATCTCTGAGTCAGAATATAATGAAGCCATCTGAGGGTCATATTTCCCACCAGACTACTCACTGAGAATGAGTCAAAGATGATTCCGGAGCGCTGACTTTAATCGTGATTATAAAGTTGAAACACTGTTTTCCACCCTGGTAATGTGATATCACAGCGATGCTACTGTTCGCTTTATGTGGGGGAGTGTTTGTGGTCTTTTCATGGTTGGACTCATTTGTCAATTCTACAGCTTTACTTTATTTTTCTCTCCATAATGAGTACACTGATCATGCATAACATTATGACCACTGACAGGTGACCAGATTTCTTCATTACAATTAGTGGGCAATATCAGGCATTTTCCCTCCTTTTTTTTTGATCAGGAAAATGGAGCAGTGTAAGGATTTCAGAAGTTTTCCAGGTTTGAAATTGTGATGACTGAATGACTGAATCAGAACATTTCCACAATGCAACTCTTGTGGGATGTAGCAGGTCTCCAGAGGCCAAAGTCGACCAGAAGTGGTTCATGGAGGGAACGAACAGACAGCAGGGGATGAGCAGCCAAGGGTTACTGATGCTGCTGCGTTTGGTCTGATCCAACAGACGAGCCGCTGGAGCTGAAACTGTAGGGAAAGTTCATGTTACTTCTGATCTGAAGGTGTCAAAATGGACATTAGACCTTAGCTATGGGGTTGCATAGCAACAGATCAGTCAGGTTGGGCATGTTGACCACTTTCTATTGCTAAAAAACAGCAATGGAAGCATGAAAACAAGAACTGGAGCACAGCCAATGGCTGACAGTGATCTGGTCTGATGAATCATGTTTTCTCTCACAACATGCGGATGCCCAGATCAAAACACACAGAGCAAAATGGTTTGAGAGTTGCTAGAGGTGCAAAAATAAAAATATAATAAAAAAAATGAAAACCTACAGACTTTAAACAATCTGCTGCAAAAACCTCATGGGGAACCATTCAGTATTAAGCAAATGTCACAGTCAGTCCTGGAAGCACTGATGAACCAGGTAGAAGGGAGGACATAGGATGCCATCAATGCAGTAGTTCCCAACAGTATTCCTATTGCGTGATTTTAAAATAATGCCTGTACCCTGAGGCATCCTGATCAGACGCCTGGAACAGATTATCTGACTCCTACATCCAAAAGCTCTCCACTGAGCTCAGCACAGAGGAGGTGAACGGCGTCAAAGTAACAGGAGTGAGAATCCTGATGAGACTCAACCGCTGTGGATGTTGGAGAAAAGCTGAGTGAATCCTGAATGCTGCTGAGAAGAAGAGCAAACCCTCATCATCCTCACCTGCAGACTGACTGAAAGCAACATGGAAATGTTTGCACTGTTAATTAGATGCTTCAGGCAAACTGTAAATGTTACTGTGACTGCAAAGACAATGACAAAATATGAAAAGTAAAAAATGTCCTGCCACAGAGTAATGAGGAAAATATATCAAAATTGCTGACATAGAATATTTATTTTTTCATTAAAACACAGCATGGATGGATGGACCGACTCAGGAGACTCAAGGGCAACTGAACACAATCTGAATGTGACACAGATCATTTTCTCAAACAGATTAATGTCGTTTGGATACACTGGGAAGATGAATGCAGCAGATGTTCGGATGTCTGGCTTCATGAACGGGCCAATCACTCCAGCTTCTCCTCAGCTCTGTTATTTGCAGACAGTTATAAAAAGCTCTGGAACCATGAAGCAATTTAGGAGGATTCATTTTTACTTTAAAACCATTCGACTACTGCACGGTTTCCAGTCACCAGGATGAAACCAAGCTCACAGACTGTCAGACAGTTTTAGGAACGCACTATGACCAGCAAGGCAAAGACAGTTCCAATAACGTCTGCACCATTGGAACCATAAAATAAACTGTTATGTCAGGTTAATTATAACGACTGCTGGTTTTGTTCAGCAAAAGTCCCCAATTCATTATTGTGCAATAGGAAGTAACAGAAGGCTGGATAACTCTTGGATTTACTCCGAGACGTCTGAGCAGGATGAACTAAGTCCCACTGGAGTCCACTGGGAGTAAGGGCAGGTTCTCTCCTCTAACTATGAGACCCACTGGACTCCTTATAGATAATTAAGTGAACATTCAGTTTCAGTGCAACTTTGACCTACTGACCAACATTACGTTTCCTCTCTCCCATCACAATGAGCCATTTATTTCTTTCACAGTCAGATTTTGCCTGTGGCAATCCACGTCTTCAGGGAAATCCCGTCGATGTTTTTGCTCTTTTAAGCTGCATGAATTGTAATATTAGCAAGAGTTTAATGCTTTACATCTTAGGTCTTTAACTGGCCTTAAAATCCATGTTTAAAGTGACTGAACAATGATTTGTTTAAAGTCGAACGCTCTTGCAACAATAAGTAATTTGACCTGCTACTTCATAATAACTTTAAATTAAAGATTGTTAGCATTTGGACTCCTACTTTGTAATTTGCCATTCTCTAAATGTCTGAGCTGCAATAAGACTTTTGTAACTTTTCAGATGTTCCATCCAACATGTATTCATTGTAAATATTACCAGAATAATAAAGAATAAAATCTTAAGAAGCAAAGATGGCATGAATTCAATCACATCTCCAAAAAGTAATGGAAAACAGCACGGCTTATGTGATTCTCCATGTCAGTACATTAATAACCCAAAACAATTTATTGTTCTAGACCTTCTTTTTGCTGTTGTTAAATTGGATAATTTTACATCTTAAATATCATGAAAGCAACAGGGGTGTTTATAGTTTCTGACTGATTTTTAATTTTGACATTGTGTTTATTTAATTCGTTCATCTCAGATTTAAACGACATTGTACTTCTAAACGCACTCTGAGCCATTAGCTAACTTTACTTCAAACCAGTTCGGAGTGACAAGATTCAGACTCGTCTGCCTTCGATGAGGATCTGTTGCACAGAGGGACAGAAATACTTTGAACATCAAGAAGATAAACGTCCCGCGCAAGAGAACAAAGTGGTTTTTTTTCATAATAGAGTGATAAATTTCATGATCTGATGAGAACTGGACAGAAACCTATGTTAGATTTTTTGCAGTGCCCTAAAAAAGTTGATGCAAACAGATGAGAAAGCTTGCAGAGCTGTATGGGGTGAAGATCACACACATCACACACAGACTGATGAACCTACAGAGGGAATCTGACACCGTAGAAGTCTCAACAAAGCAAAGCTGCTTTTCTTGTGATAATGAGTCGATGCATCTCCTTTTCACAAGGTATCGACTTTTTGTTTTCTTTAAACAAGATGAATGCATTTGTTATCTCAAGGAACACACTTTGTTTCTTCAACAATATCAGACAATTTAGGAGAACAGATGGGTGTTTGGTTAATTAGATTTCAACTGACAATATCTGTGTGAATGTTAGGGGAGATTCATAACTCAACATGAAAACAAAGCATAAATGTGATGCTTTTATTGAAGGAGGTGGATTATTAGTGCGGCTGTAACCATTACGAGGAAACTATTTTGTTTACTCATTAAATTTCCCTCAGTTATTACCAGTGAAGCAAGCCATTTATACCAAGACAAAAAAAACAACATAATAATAATCTGTTGTCATGACAAAGTTAGGATTATTTATTTATTTTTTCTGAAGAAAATAAAGCAGCTATAAAAATGATAAACTCAACATTTTCAGTTCTTCTAAATGCATTATGTTGATTTTGTGGGTATAAATGTCTTTGTTCTCTCTTGTTAACTGCCTTCCTCAGATGCATCAACTCTTTAGTGTTTTCAGGAAACAGACAGTCTGGTAAAAACCAACTCCTTGTTCTACGCTTTGCTTCACACAGAAGGTCTGGTTACTGAGAACGACTGATTTCTGGAGGCTTGGACTCTGAACTCCTAAATGACTGGATCTGATTTTACCTAAACACAAAAATTTGGCCGTCATGTTTGTACAAAGTGTGCAAAACTGACCAGAACTTGTATAAAACTGTGACTGAGGTTTGTACTACTACATAATGAGACAATGTAAGATTTGTTTTAATCCTTGTCCTTCTGTCCTCAGCTGTGTCCCTGGCACTCGCATTAAATGGAGTCTTCACAAATACTATCAAGCTGATTGTTGGCAGGTATCCTGAACAAGTCACTTCACGGCGCTGTCAGTAGCTGCTTTTCCATCCACAATATAATTGTGCAGGTTGACATTTAGAAAATAGATTTGCATAAGGGAAACATCAACTTAATGTTAGAATGAGATGTTTTTTTGGCCGTATCAATTTTGGTTTATTTAGGAAAACTGCAAGTTTGACTAACAACCAGATATTTCCACTGGCACAAACTATGAAGAATGAGACAGGAAGTAGTTGGAGAATGATGAGAATTTGCACACATTTGTAATGGAAACACAGCTAATGATGCTCAGGTTGAAGTTGCAGTCACTCCATATTTTGAGACTTATAATAGCTGTTCTCTTCATTCATTGTAATCACATGAAAACTAATTTTTCAGACCAAGGCCAGATTACTTCCAGCGCTGTTTCCCAGATGGTCAAATGAATGCAAAGATGCTGTGCACCGGCGAGCCGGAGATGGTGTCTGAAGGGCGCAAAAGCTTCCCCAGCAGCCATTCCTCCTGTGAGTAAAGAAATCACCGCTGGCAACTGCAAAACAATATGCAACCATATCAGATCTCTCACACCACCTTATTAAAACTGAACGGTAGCGTTTCAGTTTGAGCTAATAAGAAATGCCACTGTGCTGACAGATTGTGCTCAAGATATTTTTTATTGTTGCCGAAGATGTAATATGCAGACCCTGAGGAAACTTGTCATGAATGAGTCCAGCATATTTCACTTCTGACATATGTGACAGATGATAAAACGTTCAGTGCTTCACCTTCATCTGACTTCCTGCTGTGCTCAGCTACATGAAGCAGGGAGGATTGCTGGCCATTTTGGGCCAAACAGCGTAGCAAGCTGTTCCACCTCAGCACTATGCTCAATAATTCACGTTTCTTCTGGTGTAAAGGAGACGACTGGAGAAAGGTTCACTGGGATTGTTTGCTGCGGTCCCTGCAGATGGTGCACAGTGCAGTGGACACCATGTAGCTCTGTGTGTTACAGTCTTATTTTGGGTATATTCAAATTTGCCACTTCACATATCCAACAATGTCAACATTTCAATTCAACACGCTTTTCTGAAATATTTAGTGTTTTTGGTTTTGGTGCTGTATAATGTGAACAATCCCTAACCCTTATCTAACTGCATTTAAACTTAAAACATGATATTTACAAAATAGAAGGATTCCTTTGTTGCTACTTTTTTATACTTTGTTGACTGCAGAGCTGTTATACCTGAGCTAAACCTGAACAACAAACTGTTGGAAAGGCAGAGAACATAACTTTAAAAAAGTGTCTGCCATCATGGCAGATTGGAGAGAAAAAATATTGATAAAATCATCTGAAAAAACATAAAGCGACAAAATGTCAAAAATATTACGTAGGAAGCATTTTTACAGAGATTGGTCATTGGGTATTAAATACTAAAGTTAGCGTTTTCAGTTTGATACAGAATAAATTTTAAGTATTCCATTCAAATCAAACATAATTTTTCTTTTTTTTTTATCCCTAAAGGAATATAAATAACTGACATAATCTAAATATCTTGGGAGGGTGTCCCAATCCAGTGGCAGTCTTTGAGGATCTGGCCGATGCAGGACTTATGTCCTGTTGCCTAGCAACGGAGATGGTGCTAAACACTAACTGGTAAAAATGGAGCTCAAGATCTTGCTTTTTAAAAATTTTATACTGTAGAGGCAACATCAGTTTTATTGTCTCAGGCTGAGAGATAAACAAGATAAAATAACTTTATTTAATCTACAAGCTTTTCAAAAATATCAAGTACTGCTGGATCAGAATAGTTCATTTTCTACCTCATTAGCAGCTGGATTTTTTTTAGCTGTTTAAACTCCCCTCAAACATGAATGCATTGATTTTTATTTTTACTTTGAAGCTTTTTTCCATTAATATTACATGTATACAGAGTTCTGCCCCTGTTCTGCCTATTTTGAACAATGAAAATAAATCTTTAGAGAAAGAAATCTCTCAGTCTGCTGTCTTTACTGTGACAGGCTGATTTTAACTGGAATAGTTTGTCCATGCTCAATCAGGCAGAACGTTCAGGTAGAAAGAAGTTGCCTTTGGCTGCATGGTTTGTGATTTGCTGGCATCACGGTTTGAGCGTGTCGGCCTTAAACCTGCAGATCAAACATGCTGCTACTGTTACACAGTAACACACCCAGACATCAGATGCCTTACACATTTAGTTTCGATTGAGTTTTAAAGCACTTCCAGTCAGATTTCAGATTAAAGTTTAATGCTCCTCAACACACCTTCTATAAGCATGGGAGGCTTTGAGGCGCTCACTGGTTCCCATTAGAAACATTAGAAACTCTGCAGATCTGGATTAGATTTGTCAAAGCAACAGATTGAAAAGCCGCAACAAAATCACTGAGATGACATCTGCAGAACAAAAGTAATCCCATGTATTGCCCAAAAAGAGTTGAAAAGGCACAAGGAGCACATAAAAACTGAATGCAGTTTGAATGTTTGTAGCTCAGCATTAAGATTCAAGGATGTTTTTATTTTTATGCCACTTTTTCTTGTTTGTGGTACAAAATTCAGACTCATCAGATGTGAAGGCTGACATGAGGCTGCCAGCTCATAAACATCCATCTGTTTTCTATCTCTGCTCGTCCTTCCAGGGTCTTTGTTGATTTAACAAGTTTTAATATTATGGCTAAAAAGTTTGTCTTTGCTATTTTATAGAGAATGGATTATATAAACAAGAAACAACATTATATTTCTTATTAAACCCTGAACTAAGCCACTTAGTTTTATATAATGAACTTTTCAATTTAAGAGCTTTTTTTTTTTTTACCTTCTATTTAATATTTAAAATATTGTT
Organism: Poecilia mexicana; assembly: GCF_051168715.1. Lineage (NCBI taxonomy): Eukaryota > Metazoa > Chordata > Actinopteri > Cyprinodontiformes > Poeciliidae > Poecilia > Poecilia mexicana. Next base: position 22,163,089 of record NW_028263384.1, on the reverse strand, counting down.
TGGTTTTAATAGGAACTATGATTGTTTAACTTACTTTTAAATATATGAGCATCTATCTTCTGTTTTGCACCCCTGATTATATCAGTTAGTAGACGTTTGTTTTATGTGCATCACAGGACATTTTATAAAGTTATCAATAATAGATACAGAACCTTTAGACGTGTGAGAAGCTGGTGTCCTGATAGCTTTTAAACGCCCGAGATGTTTCCACTCCATTTGATAGTCTTGAAGGCTTCTCCCTTGTCCTTGATTAGATTCCCCCACCTCTCTGAAGCGAACTACATAACAGGAATTCGGTGTGGCATTCTCCTAAAAGAGAAAAACAAAGCAATAAATACCAGTTCACTAAACCCACTGCAGCCCATAAACAGGTCCTGAAGCACGACTCACATCACATTCATATTCATTTCACCATTTCCCTTGTGCATAAAAACCCAGCTGATGTTACTGATGGATATACTCCACTGAAAGATGCCATCTTTAGCATTAGCATAGTCTGTAATGCTTCAATTAATCCTTTGACCAGATTCTTTTCTGAATCCGCCTCCTTCACTATTGCATCATCATTTATATTTAATTAGCCAAAGATTACAACGTCTATCATCATATTAGTTCAGTACCAGGAGAGAATTCAGGTCTCCTCTTTGTGTTTCTGACAGTCGGGACGCAGAACAAAGCGGTTTTAATTTAATGCTAATACACATTTTCTGTTGACTCTTTATGTGCTAATAGGAGGATCAGCCTCAGGCACTAAGTGGTCGTTTAATATGCAGCTTTTCTAGTGGGAGTTAGCAAAGATATCCCACAGGTCACGATAAAGGTCAAAGATCAACACAGCAGAGAGGGGATGGCAGAGACCCAGAGATGGAAAGCATAATAATGCACTTTGTTTAGGTTCTCAGTCTTTACTGGGTATTAAAACCTGACAGCTTTGTCGCAAAGTAAACCATCAGAAACCCATATTAACTAATCTTAGTCTTTTCAGCTATATCAAAATTTGTGAATTTCACAAAAGTGATTCACTTTTTTCCATCATGGTAGTTTGGTTCTCATTACGGAGATGCAGAGTTTAAGTGACAGAAAGGAAGGTATCACCTTTACCTTCACTTTAATCTCAAATCAAATATTTTATTTGTAAGAAAAAAAGGTGCAATGTGAATCACCTCTGATTATTCTGCTCTTCTGTGTTTGTTCTTTGTCTCTCAGGGAGTTTGTTTAAGATGCATGCAGCTGATTCGTTATCAAGATGTTTTATGTTTCTCTTCTCTGGCCTTTTGGGAAACTCCTGCTGCCTCTGGACCGTCCTGCAGTCGTTCGTACATTCGGCTCATTGGTTTACCCATTCACTTAGTTAATCCTACAGATTTCACATGTAAAGGCTTGTTTATGAGTTTCTTTATGCAACGTGAAAGCAGGATGGATACTTGATGTCCCCACTCGAGCATAATGCATCCCAAGTGTTTGGCTAATCCTCCTGATTCCTTCCAGTTCCACTGATTGTTCTGGTAAACATATGGGCTCCGGATGGTTCTGGAATGAAAAGGAAAGAATTCAACAATGAGCCAGCCTGTTTCTCACTGTTGTCACGTTACATTTTTATTCCCATTCTTCCATCCAGCCTTGATTATTGAGGGACACTTAAAACTACTTTCAATAAACTCTTCATTTTATTTTATACAACTATACAGTTTGGTAAAATAAACCTTTTAATGTTTTGGCTTTTAACTGAAACTTATTGCTGCATGTTAATCAAAGCAGCTCAGACAGTATGATAATAATTTGTCATGATTTGTTCCAGTTTTATAAGAAAAAAATTCTGCAAAGGTTCTTTTATTATCATTAGTATTATGTAAAACTGACTGCTTTGAGCTTCGTTATAAAATTACTCCATCAAAAAAGTACCTGGTTGTTTTTATTATTTTGGCCATGTTTGAGAAATACTTGAGTCTCCATGGCAACCACTCAGCTGTACAAAACACATAGCTCATAGTGGACATAGCTCTGCCTTCGAGGCTCAGCTCCTTCCCTGCGTCTTCCCCACTAAGCTCCTGCAGACTAGCCAGCCACAATTAGCAAACAGCTGGTGGAGCTGTTTACCAGCTGAGCTCATTATTGGAGCTACTTCTTAGTGAAACACTAGTAAAAATGTTGTGAGGATTTCATGAAGGTGGAGCTTCAGAAAGAGCAGGAGCTTTTAAAGAAACTTCCACAATATGAAGATGTTAAATTACCTTGAAATTGGGTAATTTAACACCTGGACTTCTAATATGACTTTAGTTAAGTCATATTATTAATGTGACAGTTACTTTATTCTGTAATAAAATGGCACTATGTACCTGAAAAATACATAATACTGCTGCTTTAAAGGATTTTTGCAAATGAAAGTTAATTTCTTGTTGGAAGCCGAAAGTTAAACTGTTCAGAGTGGGACTGAGTAAGTTCCCAGGATAATGTAACTCTGTCCTCCCAAAGGACAAATTAAATTGCCTGAGCTTTGTTTAGAGCCAAAAAGACAAATAGTGTGGGCTGCTGCGAGGTTTGGGATGTGAAGGCGTCACCTCAAAGTGAGATGGATGGTCTCTGAGGGATGCTCAGACTGAGGAACTTTAAAGTAAAGGTTAGTCTCTAAAAACATCAGTTAATCTGTGTGGGTGTTGTGTAGCTCTCTCCAAACTGAAAAGTGTTAATTTTATCTGCAGCAGGATTTCCATCTTCTTTCCACTCATAAATTATTAGTTCTGTTCTTCCTGCTCTTGAGGAATTCAGTCACATAAACTCCCATTTGGTGCAGGCTGCAGGAAGACATTACCGTTTTTAACTGTGAAGTTTAATAAAAATATGAGCTAGTTCCACTACATGCTGAAATGTCCTTGGGCAAGACACAGATTCCCATGTTGCCCCCGGCAATGAGCTGGTGAGAGGTGGATGGATGAAGGAGTGGAAGTGCTACTGAAACTAACAAAGTGATTCATAAATCATTTATTTTCCTTGAAGAGCAAGATCTGATGATGATGATGATGATGAGGAGGAGGATTAACAAGTCATTTGCCTTAGCATAATGCTAGAGAGGAATTATCATGTAAAAATGAGAAATAGACACATTTAGGTAGAGTTTAGCTGAATTGTCTCATCTACAATTTAGGTTTTAGAAATTTACAGTGCCAGAAATAAAATGTAGATTTTTTGTGATTACAAGAATTAATTTGAGAAAAGGCAGACATTAAGGTTACGTTTCACTCTTATTAACTACATCACAAATAATAAATGTACTTTTATTCTGAATGGATGAAAATGTTTTGCTTTCAGTGTCAGTCATGTCTCACATTTACATCCAAACTGATTTAATGTTGAATCTTTGGGAGTTCAGTCTGAACAACAGGCTGAGCTAAAGTCTTCATGCCCAGTGTTTTCATCCCAATGTGTCCCTGTCACACTACCAACTTCAAGGTTACTTCATTTGATAAATAAATGCAAAGTGGTGCATGACTGTGAAATGTTAGGACAGTTTTACAAATGGAAACCTGAAAAGCTGCTGGAATCAGAAGTTTGTAGAAAAACCTTTCACTGCAGCTGAAAACCTCATTGAACAGAGCATGTGTTAGCATTTATGGACAGAAAATTCCAACAGATTATTGTTTGGATTAAGGTCTGGACTTTGACTGGACCGTTCTAACAGATGCTTTGGTCTTCAGGTTCATTGCTGTGTTTGAAGGTGAAGCCTCACTACATTTGTTTGCAGGCGTTTTCATATTTTCTCCACAGTTGTCCTGTTTTCCTTGGTCCTGTGAAAGAAGCAGCATAATGCTGCCATCACCGTGTTTCAGTGTGGAGGGTGTGGTCAGGATGTGGAGTGTTGTTTTCCATCATGGTTAGCATGTTGCAGTGATGTTAAAAAGTTTCATTTGGTCGTATTTCACCAAACATTTTCTAAGTTTCCAGTTTGGCCTTCATGACTCGTGAGAAGCTGAACAAAGTTTGAGTATAAATAATTCAGCATGCCATATTTTAACTATGTTAAGGAACTTAGTTTCATGGAAGAATCAAACTGTTTAGATCAGACAAATCCCTCATCACATCAGAGGTCTGGATGATTTGTTCTGAATGGAGTCGTTTTTATTGGATCAGTTCCCAAACAGGAGAGTCCTGGAGACAGTCTGACTTTGTTTCCCTGCTCTCCTCTCTGTTTTCTCAGAGCTCTTGTTCTGTCATGTGTTCTGGCCAGCTTGTTAGTTGAGTGACAAATGAGCCGGCTGTTTGCTTTGCTGCAGCATCAAATCGCTTTGCTTCAGCAAAAACTCAAATGGTTCCACTGTTCAACCTTTAATTCCCACAATTAGACCACCGCTGTTCCTCTTCTACTTCCCAGCAGATGTTGCTTAATGCACAGGCCTGCTGTCCGTTCACATTCATGTAGCACAGAGCTGTGAAATCTCAGTATTGGCTGCCATGTGCAGCGGTGAGCTGCTGGCCAATGTAATTGATTAAATGTTTACAAATGTTGCGCTTGGCACGGTCTTTAAGATCATTTTGTGATTTGGTATGCACACTGATTACACCTTCAGTTAGAAACCTGCAGCCTTGGTTTAGGACCTAACATGATTGCTTCTGTCCTGCTGCTAAATTACCTGCAGTTACAAAAAACACTTTAATCATTTTAAAAGGTTGTTTTAAAAATATCTTTCACCTGCAGGCATATGGCTTTCCATTACTAATACCCTGAAACTTGGTCTTTGTTTTTTACTTTTCTGGAACAAAACTGTTGATCTGCTTGACGTCGTCTCTTTCTGCCTTCCAGTTGCGTTCTCTGGACTCGGGTTTACCTCCTTCTACCTGGCCGGAAAGCTGCAGTGCTTCACAGATGGGGGCCGGGGTCGCAGCTGGCGTCTTTGTGCCATGGTTCTACCTCTTTACAGCGCCATGATGATTGCTCTGTCCAGGACGTGTGACTACAAACACCACTGGCAAGGTCCAACCAACAAAACCGTTATGTCTGTGTTTAGACTTTACAGAATCATCGCTGTAAGCTGGAATGTTATATCAGTCATTAAATTTATTACAGAGTGATTTCAGGCATGTTTCTTTTGAGTTAGTATGCCTAATGATGAGTTTCTCAGAAAATCAACTTCTTGTTAAGACTAAAGAAAGGATTTTCATGGATGTTATGAGTGAGTTTCTTTGTCAAAGCAAAGTCACAGAGTCTGGAAGAAGAGTGAGATTAAAGAAAGATGGAGGTTACCAGGAGATATTTAATAATAAACAAAAGGAACAATTTGCAAAGGGAGTGGAGAGGAGAGGGCAGTGAAACCAGAACAATGAGAACCTGTGGATGTAAATACTGAGCGAAGACAGGAGAAGAGCATCAGATGCAGGTGATGAAATCAGGTGATTGGGGACAGCTGTGGGAGGGAGAGAACTGTCAAGCTGAAGAAAGATGAATAATTAACATAAAGGAGCTGAAATAAAACTCTGAGAAACTACAAAATGAGAGGGAAGGGAACAGAACGGAGTGTAACAGCAAAAAGAGCCGAACATGAGAATTATCTAAGTCTAATGGCAACACATTACCAAAAATTATCACCAAAAATAGGAGACATGAATAGAGTATGGTGAGACATAAAAATATAAACAAGGAAATAATCCAAACCCAAAAAATGAGGAGGAATCCTCACAAAACTGAACAAACCAGCACAAGTTTTAAAACGTTAAATGTTTTAAATGTGTCTCCTGGAAAACTAAAAGAATGACCTGAGGGGGGCTGGGAGCGAGAACTGCGTGGGTGTGTGGGTTTCAGATAGAAAAGAAATAACATGATGACAGCTCCATCACATTGTGTTAATTAGTTTTAGAAAGCCATATGTTCTTGGCAGCAAACCCAACAGCTTTTTTTACAACCTGCCTTTATTTATTTACAACCAAAACAACACAAATCCAGCATTTACAAGAAAGCCCATCATTTTCTGAATCCTCCCTGGATCTGCGTTTCCCTCCTGCTCGCTCTCCGTCGGCTGGAAGTAAGCTGCAATAGAGCAGTCCATTAAATTTGAGGGTCCCCAATCTGCTGCCAGTGTAAACACAAGCTGGGAGCTCCCATTAGCCCAGATGCTACACTGTGCTTGATGAATATTAATACTCTCACCATCACTAAACTAATCTATTAAATCAAGTCACAGTCTGGTAAATTCAGTTGACAGGAATCAGAAGAACGTCCAGGCCACCGGCTCATCCGCTCTGCAGATCCTTATTACTGGAAGGTGAAGCAGTTTCATGTTTCATTCAACTTCTGTTTTACAGTGCAGATATTAGGGAAGTTTAGTTCAAGTTTGATCTATTTTCAGCAATATCTGCTTAATATTCATTACAGCAGTGCTATATTTTGTGATGTATGATAGTTAAAATGGGGTCAGCTGTAATGCAGACCTGCTCAGCCTCTGACAGAGAACCAGAGATGGCCCGGCCCGAGGTGAGTGAGCCAGCTCAACGATTCATGGCTCTGCCTTTCATGTTGCTTCCATCAACCTCTAAACTCGGCAGCGGTGATGGATGTTCGCTGAAACATCGCAGCCCATACAGCAATGCCTAATTAACCGGGCCCATTCCACGACTGCAGGTGTTATTTATCACCACACTCCTACAGGGGGAAGGGAATCCCTTCAAACCAGGATCACTGCAGATAATGCTGCGTTTTGTACCGTCATGTAGACAGGCATAAACTGGAGATGGGTTTTCAATAAAAGAGTTGGAGATTTTAGATAACATCCTGAAAATCCAATATGGCTGCTTTGCATGTAGGATTTAAGGGCAACACGCAACGGGGGCGTCGGGTCAGCAGATGCTTCTTGGACTTGTTCTGTTTAGGCGTAATGAAGCTCCATAAACACAAAATCCCACCGAGTTTCTGCTTTACTGCAAATGTTTCTACAGCTAAATTTCAGTTTAATGCAAAAATACTTGAATAATTCCAACTGAAAGTTGTTTTAAATCATGTGATACACATTTCTTTAAAAGTTGTTGAATATGCTGATGATTGTCTGCAGAAGTCATCGTTTCCATTTCCCATAAAATTGCACAAATTGAAACTGTAAAAGTAAATTTGCTTAATAGAAACAAGCCAGTTTCGAAATACTCACATTTTTTGATAAAGAGTTTTTACACTGGGATGAATTGATTTTTTTTTGTCTGTATTAAAACTAGTTAATTTCTCAAAATTGCAATGGAAAAACTTATTTTGCATCACGAGTCACATGATCAACAACCAGACATTGCCACTGGCGTAAACCACGAAGAAGAAGATGACAGGAAGTTGTAGGAGGACGATGGTGCAGCTTAACGACTTTTCGTGTGAACGAACTTATACAAGTGTGATTGTGTTTTTCTGACATTAGCAGAAAATTTGACAAAGTTTTGATTAATGGAGATGCAGCTCCTGTTGCCTCTGACTGAAGAAACTCGGTAGTATAACAGTTTGATGAAGAGGATGCTTGTGGTCGTCCTCCTTTACCGAATCGTCTCCAAAGGTTTCAGGTCATCGGCTCTAATGCTGAAATTTCACTCTCCACAACAGACTTATGCAAGACATGCAGCCTGTTACAGCAAACACTGAAGGACTGAGGGGTTGTGAAGAAGTGCAGTCTGCTCTGACCCTTCTTTTATTCGGCTTCACTGCAGCGTCTCCAGTGTAGCCTGCTGCTCACGTCAATGTTGAGGCATTTGTTCTCACTTCCTGCGGATGTTTTTCATTTGTGTTTGTGGTGGAAAAATAATTCAGAACGGCAGAAGAAAAAAAAATTAATATTGAAAGATAAATATATGGCCACAGAGAATATCAAAGAGAAATTCATTCCTTTCAACATGTAAAAAAAAAAATACTTGCTTCACTCATTCCAAATAGATACACAGTATTTATTTCTGTGTGAGTGCAAATAAATAGATTCACCAGTCAGTGAAGTAGGCCGATCTTGCTATAATGTGACTGGAGCCTTTCCACAATTGAATTTAATTCTTTGTGGCATTTATTCAACAAGGTGTAAGAAACAGAGTGAATCCTCTGTGATGGTCAAGAAGCTGACTGAGGTTTTGTAATGGAGTGGATTATCCTGCTGGAGGTTTTCATCCTAACATGGGTACTCAGTGGCCAGAGATGGTAAAAAGCTGGCTTTGAAATGTTCACAGTTTGGCCTAAAAGGCTGCCAAGAAAATATTCTCACGTCATTTGAGGCGCAGCAGTCTGAACTGTTGGCACAAGGCAGCTTTCATGTTAGTTACTCCAAATCCTGGCCCTTTCTTCTGAATCAAAACTCATTAAACATTTTTCCATTTTGGTTCTGCCCAAAGCTGACACCTTCTGTTGTTTTAGCCTCAGTTTACTGACAGGCTCAGTGTGCTCTTCTGCTGCTGTAGCCCAGCTGCTTTATAGTTTGAGGTGTTTGGTATTTAGGAACGGTTGTCTGTCCACCTTGTTTGTGAAAAAAACATTATAATAGCAGCTGTTGCATTTTTTTCTAAATTTAAATCAGACTGCTCATTCTCCTCAGACTTCTGATTTCAGCAAAGCATTTGCTCCAGAACCTTTTGCAACCTGGACATTCTTACTTTTTTAGACCTTTTCTGTCAACCAGTGAGATGACTTCCTGCAGATCAGGTTTGGTTTTCTGGCACTGCCTCCATGCTCAGTTAAATTTTAGCCAGTCTTTTTGTACTGCATCAGGTTGTCTAAATGCATTGTGTTGCTGCCATGTAAATTGGCTGGTTTGCTCTTTGTGTAAACAGGCTTTTGGACAGATGTACCTAATAATGTGGCTGGTCATTGAACATTGTTATTAGCTTGTAATTCCAACACTTGTTAGCCTGAAAAGAGAGCATGGCCATTAAGAAATCCCTCAGGTTTTCAAACCCAAACACAGTTAAGATTGGTTCATGTAATTCCCAGATCTGGGTTCTAATTTTAGAGTCTGTTGGTGTTCCGTACACCTAATGTGTCTGGAATCACCTCCCACATAATACCAGCATCTCTAAAGGCGCCACCAGAGGTACATGCGCCACAGTTTGAGAACCGTGTCATTAAAACGTGTTTGTGTGTCTTTGCAGATGCCTTTGTGGGAGGAGTGATCGGGTTGCTGTTTGCTTACATCAGCTACCGCCAGCACTACCCCCCCTTCCTGCACATGGACTGCCACCTGCCTTACGCCAGCCTGGCTGCGGCCAGCAGGGCGCCCCCCCCGGCCCAGGACGACCCGCAGCCCGTCGACAACGCCACCACTCTGCCCATGGAGGGCCTGACCGAGGGGCCAGTATGACTAGTGGCCCCCACTGAGACAGCCTCCTCGACGCCCACCAAGCCGCCAAACCCACCTCCCCATTCCTAGACAATGACTGGCTCTAATATACATTCCACTGGACGAAAAAAAAAAAAAAACACACTTCAACCATTTCCAAATGTTGATAATTTGTCTCGGTGACATCTACATTTTTTTTATCTTGTTTTTGTGCAGCAGCCGTTAAAGTTTATATTTAGATGTAAGAGAGGAAAGTCAGGATGTGGAACATCTCCTCTGAGAAAGCAGAGAGAACAACATGCTGGAAACCTGGGGAAAAGTCGTGTTTATGACTGTGAGCGATGAGTCAAATATTTCCACTTTCTGCAGAAACCTTTGCCTAATGAGAGGCGGGGTTTTAATGTTGTCTGCTGCACTAGATTGATTTTTTTTGGTGTTGAAGGTTTTGATGTAAACAATCAGTGAGGTAGTCTGAATTCACAGCAACCAAACCATAAAATTACATCACAGACAGATTTTAACGACTAGACTGAGAAATGGCATAAAAGTGCCAGGAAAGCAGAGTTTTTGTTTTAAAACCCAAGGACTTTCAACTAACCTGCTCTGATTTTAATCATTTTTGGTTGCCCATAGCAACATAATGATAAACATAGATCTGATACATCTGCAGAGAGGCAGTGGTACCCGTCAAAATAAAGTTCAATATCCCATTACTTCCTGCTCTCCAGGGCTCACATGACCTGAACATCCTCGCTCTTTTTATTACCCATCTTCCATCTCTCCCTATCCCAATCTGACTCTCTCTCCTTCTCTCTCTCTCTCTCTCTCTCTCTCTCTATCCATCTCTCCCTGTGTCTAAACTGAATCTTCTTTTTCATACAAGCAGCATTTAACACATGTTCACAGAGGTTGCACAGGGACATGGACCCTCAATGAGTGCAATCAATTACGAGCAGGTGGGAGTGGGCACGCAGAAGTGCGTCTCGATAGGCACAAACTCCAATCTGATCCTGCATTAATCCTCATTAAGTGAGGTCAGCCTCGGCTGCTTATGAGGATATTAGGAGCTGGCGAGGCAGCTCGCTAACTCCCAGAGCTTGGCAAATAGCTTTTAGCTCACTGCCCCCCCTACACACACACACACACACACACACACACACACATAGATGATCCAGCCTTAAGCACAAGCCGGGTGATTTTGACGTATTATTCATCCATTATTGCTCCATTATTTGTTAACATCCGGAAAGCTTGCTGAAGGAAGATGACACCAAAGATTTAAAGCTTTTTTTCCGTCCTCGGGATGCAGGCTTTATCAACGGAGATGGCATCTAACAAGATTATTGCCCCCTCCCCAACTTGTCCATATCATCTACAAACCAATTTGTTGCCTCTTGGAGGCTGTTAGAAATGAAGGATCACTTTGTTGCCTTGGTTACTGGCTGTTTCTTGACATTGCGGTGACATTGATGGGAAGGTGCAGTCTTAGTTCACCTCTGACCCAGTTGGACCCAGAACTCGTCTCAGAAAACCACAACAAATATTTTTGCATAATTGTTTTTTTTTTTTTCAACCATCATTGCACCAGTTTATGACGGTTATGTTTATTTGTCAATGAAAACTAAAGAAGTCTTATCAGAATTTGGCATAATACTGCAGATGCAGATAAAATGTTATCAGGTATATCAAACTACATCTGAAAAAAACTTCTATTTGCATATTACAGGCAACGCCTGTGTTGTTATTTATTCCATATAGATGTGTCTCAATCTGTAGAATTTTTCTGAAAAAGTTAAATTGTTGATGGAAGTTGGTTTACATTGATATTTTAGAGCATCATGTTCCCATCTGATGGAAAGCTTTATGGAGAAGCTAGTTTTATTTATAAGAAGGATTTAGCTCCTGTCAACACTGCCAAAGGTCTTAGTAGCTGCGTTACGGTAGCATCACTGTGATCCCTGGTGTGGCCAGCAAATCTTTCCCACAGCAAACCTGAGGAGCATCAGGAAATAAGCCAGGATGTGCAGATGACCTGAAGGCAGCTGCCAAGGCAACCTGGGCTTCCTGAACTCCTCAAATCTAAAAAAATAATCAATTTGTGTTATCAAAGTTGAAATATATAAATGCTAATTAATCTGGCAGTTCAACAGCTTTAGATTAACTTGCTGGAAAAAAAATATTTTCAATGCATTTGTCATGATGTGAGATAAAAACTATAAATAACTGAGTCAAAGTTTGTCTCCGGGCTGCTAGCGTTCGTTCTTTCTCCATTTCTACCTCACCAACATGCTGCAGCTGAAGCGACCTGCTGTCTACATGCAGACATGTAATCAAACACTATTGTTTTTCCCTGGTTGTAGCAGCTTAACCTTCAGTTTCCAAACACCTTTTACAGTTTTTAAGCTGATAACTACATGTGTACAAAATCTAAAAAATTCTTAGAAAAAAGGAAGCTTGAGGGAAAATGTCTTTAAAATAAATTAAGGCTTTCAAGTTTATGTAGAAAAGGACGCTTTTCCCAGAGTGGAGGTGCAACAGTGAGGCAGCTGAGCTCTTGTTGAGTTTTGTGTCTGCAGAGTTTGATTTGAGAACCTGAGGGCAGGAGGCACACACACACACACCACGGAGTGATGCTAGGAGCCACACACACACACACACACACACTACGGAGTGATACTAGGAGTCACACACACCACGGAGTGATGCTAGGAGCCACACACACACACACACACACACACTACGGAGTGATACTAGGAGTCACACACACCACGGAGTGATGCTAGGAGTCACACACACACACAGACACACACACCACGGAGTGATGCTAGGAGTCACACACACACACACACACACACACACACCACGGAGTGATGCTAGGAGCCACACACACACACACACACACACACTACGGAGTGATACTAGGAGTCACACACACCACGGAGTGATGCTAGGAGTCACACACACACACAGACACACACACCACGGAGTGATGCTAGGAGTCACACACACACACACACACACACACCACGGAGTGATGCTAGGAGTCACACACACACACACACACACACACCACGGAGTGATGCTAGGAGTCACACACACACACAGACACACGCACACACACACACACACACACACACCACGGAGTGATGCTAGGAGCCACACACACACACACACACACACACACACTACGGAGTGATACTAGGAGTCACACACACACACAGACACACACACCACGGAGTGATGCTAGGAGTCACACACACACACACACACACCACGGAGTGATGCTAGGAGTCACACACACACACAGACACACACACCACGGAGTGATGCTAGGAGTCACACACACACACACACACACACACCACGGAGTGATGCTAGGAGTCACACACACACACACACACACACCACGGAGTGATGCTAGGAGTCACACACACACACACACACACACACACCACGGAGTGATGCTAGGAGTCACACACACACACACACACACACACACCACGGAGTGATGCTAGGAGTCACACACACACACAGACACACGCACACACACACACACACACACCACGGAGTGATGCTAGGAGCCACACACACACACACACACACACACACACTACGGAGTGATACTAGGAGTCACACACACCACGGAGTGATGCTAGGAGTCACACACACACACACACACACACACTACGGAGTGATACTAGGAGTCACACACACCACGGAGTGATGCTAGGAGTCACACACACCACGGAGTGATGCTAGGAGTCACACACACACACAGACACACACACCACGGAGTGATGCTAGGAGTCACACACACCACGGAGTGATACTAGGAGTCACACACACACACAGACACACACACCACGGAGTGATGCTAGGAGTCACACACACACACACACAGACACACACACCACGGAGTGATGCTAGGAGTCACACACACCACGGAGTGATGCTAGGAGTCACACACACACACACACACACACACTACGGAGTGATACTAGGAGTCACACACACCACGGAGTGATGCTAGGAGTCACACACACACACACACACACACCACGGAGTGATGCTAGGAGTCACACACACACACACACACACACCACGGAGTGATGCTAGGAGTCACACACACACACAGACACACACACCACGGAGTGATACTAGGAGTCAAACACACACACACACACACACACACACACACGCACACACACACCATGGAGTGATACTAGGAGTCACACACACACACACACACACACCACGGAGTGATCCTAGGAGTCACACACACACACACACACACACACACACCACGGAGTGATACTAGGAGTCAAACACACACACACACACACACACACACACGCACACACACACCATGGAGTGATACTAGGAGTCACACACACACACACACACACACACTACGGAGTGATACTAGGAGTCACACACACACTACGGAGAGATACTAGGAGTCACACACACACACACACACACACACTACGGAGTGATACTAGGAGTCACACACACACTACGGAGAGATACTAGGAGTCACACACACACACACACACACACTACGGAGTGATACTAGGAGTCACACACACACTACGGAGTGATACTAGGAGTCACACACACCACGGAGTGATGCTAGGAGTCACACACACACACACACACACACACCACGGAGTGATGCTAGGAGTCACACACACACACACACACACACACCACGAAGTGATGCTAGGAGTCACACACACACACACACACACACACACACCACGGAGTGATGCTAGGAGTCACACACACACACAGACACACGCACACACACACACACACACCACGGAGTGATGCTAGGAGTCACACACACACACACACACACACACCACGGAGTGATACTAGGAGTCAAACACACACACACACACACACACACACGCACACACACACCATGGAGTGATACTAGGAGTCACACACACACACACACACACACTACGGAGTGATACTAGGAGTCACACACACACTACGGAGAGATACTAGGAGTCACACACACACACACACACACACACTACGGAGTGATACTAGGAGTCACACACACACTACGGAGAGATACTAGGAGTCACACACACACACACACACACACTACGGAGTGATACTAGGAGTCACACACACACTACGGAGTGATACTAGGAGTCACACACACACACACACACACACACACTACGGAGTGATACTAGGAGTCACACACACACACACCACGGAGTGATGCTAGGAGTCACACACACACACACACACTACGGAGTGATGCTAGGAGTCACACACACACACACACACACACACTACGGAGTGATACTAGGAGTCACACACACACACACACACTACGGAGTGATACTAGGAGTCACACACACACACACTACGGAGTGATGCTAGGAGTCACGCACACACACACACACACCACGGAGTGATGCTAGGAGTCACACACACACACACTACGGAGTGATACTAGGAGTCACACACACACACACACACACACACACACACACACACTACGGAGTGATACTAGGAGTCACACACACACACACACACACACACACACACACACACACACACACACCACGGAGTGATGCTAGGAGTCACACACACACACACACACACACACTACGGAGTGATACTAGGAGTCACACACACACACACTACGGAGTGATACTAGGAGTCACACACACCACGGAGTGATGCTAGGAGTCACACACACACACACACACACACCACGGAGTGATGCTAGGAGTCACACACACACACACACACACACCACGGAGTGATGCTAGGAGTCACACACACACACAGACACACACACCACGGAGTGATACTAGGAGTCAAACACACACACACACACACACACACACACGCACACACACACCATGGAGTGATACTAGGAGTCACACACACACACACACACACACCACGGAGTGATCCTAGGAGTCACACACACACACACACACACACACACACACCACGGAGTGATACTAGGAGTCAAACACACACACACACACACACACACACACGCACACACACACCATGGAGTGATACTAGGAGTCACACACACACACACACACACACACTACGGAGTGATACTAGGAGTCACACACACACTACGGAGAGATACTAGGAGTCACACACACACACACACACACACACTACGGAGTGATACTAGGAGTCACACACACACTACGGAGAGATACTAGGAGTCACACACACACACACACACACACTACGGAGTGATACTAGGAGTCACACACACACTACGGAGTGATACTAGGAGTCACACACACCACGGAGTGATGCTAGGAGTCACACACACACACACACACACACACCACGGAGTGATGCTAGGAGTCACACACACACACACACACACACACCACGAAGTGATGCTAGGAGTCACACACACACACACACACACACACACCACGGAGTGATGCTAGGAGTCACACACACACACAGACACACGCACACACACACACACACACCACGGAGTGATGCTAGGAGTCACACACACACACACACACACACACCACGGAGTGATACTAGGAGTCAAACACACACACACACACACACACACACGCACACACACACCATGGAGTGATACTAGGAGTCACACACACACACACACACACACTACGGAGTGATACTAGGAGTCACACACACACTACGGAGAGATACTAGGAGTCACACACACACACACACACACACACTACGGAGTGATACTAGGAGTCACACACACACTACGGAGAGATACTAGGAGTCACACACACACACACACACACACTACGGAGTGATACTAGGAGTCACACACACACTACGGAGTGATACTAGGAGTCACACACACACACACACACACACACACTACGGAGTGATACTAGGAGTCACACACACACACACCACGGAGTGATGCTAGGAGTCACACACACACACACACACTACGGAGTGATGCTAGGAGTCACACACACACACACACACACACACTACGGAGTGATACTAGGAGTCACACACACACACACACACTACGGAGTGATACTAGGAGTCACACACACACACACTACGGAGTGATGCTAGGAGTCACGCACACACACACACACACCACGGAGTGATGCTAGGAGTCACACACACACACACTACGGAGTGATACTAGGAGTCACACACACACACACACACACACACACACACACACACTACGGAGTGATACTAGGAGTCACACACACACACACACACACACACACACACACACACACACACACACCACGGAGTGATGCTAGGAGTCACACACACACACACACACACACACTACGGAGTGATACTAGGAGTCACACACACACACACTACGGAGTGATACTAGGAGTCACACACACACACACTACGGAGTGATGCTAGGAGTCACACACACACACACACACACACCACGGAGTGATGCTAGCGCTTCTGCTGCTTCTAATTAAGAGTCTTGGACCAACTCGAGGTTATCAGAGACTTTTTATGGATACATGTGAAAAATGCACAACGGGTTCCTTGGGGAAGGTTTGGACCGTCACTCCATCTTTTGATGTCTGGCTGCAATGAGCTGCTGCTTTCAGCTCTTTATTAAAACAGTCCCAGTTTTATCTGCAGGCCCAGAAGAGACTGCAGCTCTACATGACATGTCATCATTCATGATCGTCTTTACTTCTTGTGTGATTTGTCGTCTGTGGGTGCTTTTAAAATGACTTATCTAATTTGAAAAGAAATGATTATGATTTATTCACGTCTCATGCTTTCAATATTTATGGGTTTGGGCCTCGAGAATATGATAATATTTGCCCTTTAACTGTAATTTGGGACAGATTGATGGTGAAGTGTGAGTCAAAACAAGCGTGCCTGTTTAAATGATTCCATGAACCTTTTACTACATTAAGGTCTGCTCCTATTAAGCCTCTATCACGTATGCAATCCACTGGCAGCTTTTAGCTGCGACTGTGTGTGTGCAGAAAGGGTTTCCACTCTGATGCAATTTACAAAATGAAACCTAACGCAGGAGGAAGAGCAGAATGTGAAAGGTGCTCGACTCTGAGAGAACTCATGTGACTTCGATGGCACTTTTACCAACTTCAGCCTGGAGATCTGAAGATCTGTTCCTTCAGAGGACATCTCCACCTGAAACGTTCTGCCACAGACACTTCAGTCTAAAATGTGGACTTTTAGTTTGGGGGTTTAGATGATGCAGTATTTATTTATCGCTGAGAAAAAAAGGGATTCAATCTGTTTGTTTCACTTCAAATAATTTGATTCTATCATTTATGATCAATTCTATGTTCAGCTTTAATTTGGTGCTATAGATTTTTGTAGCAGTGTGTGTCACTTGTTGGAGATGTTGGATGTGTCATTTTGACATGTAAAATCAGTCATTTTCTACAAAGAACGAACAAAAGAATCTTTATTTTACATTATATGCTACCAGTGTTTTTAGCAGTGTATGCTGTGGTTTCTCTTTCAGTTGCATTGCCTCTACAATGAAAGGATAAAAGTATCTAAAACATATTAAAGAATAATTTAAAAGTACTTTATGATGATTATATGTGTGAAGAAGTGTTTAAAAATGGTTTATGGCATGCCGGTTTCATTTGTGAGAAAAGATTTTTCTATGAATAAGCATGTCAGGCCTTGAGAACTGTGTTTTGCTGTTTGTATACTTTACGTACAATAAAGGACTGCAGATGTGTGAACTTTATCCATAATGCACAGATTTGTTTTTATTATGACTGATGGAGCTCAGAGCTGTTGGGGTTTTGCAAAGGAACCCAAGAGCAGAAAGAGTTTCTTCAAGAATGAAATGAAAGGAAAACCCAGAGGAGAATCACAGGTTAGGGAATGATGGAGGAATCCAGCAATGAACAGTGAAAACCAGGGAGATTTTCTACAGGATGAGGACAGAAAAGGACAAAGGAATCAGCTGGAGGAGATGTGGAACAGCTGTGGGAGCAGATCAAACCAACGAGAGCTGAACTGAGACTGAGAGGATGAACCACGGGGGTCGGAGCAGCGCAGAGCTAAAGGAACTGAATCTAAACACACAAACATCTGAATATGCTTAGGAAAGGAAGATAAAGGAATGAACTAAACACCATACTAGACAAAATGACAATAAAAAAGAACTGAATGTGACACGATCTAATGAACATAAATGGACAACAAGATCAAAACACAAAGCAGCTCCTTCCACATTAACTGCTGGCCTCTTATGGGTTTATCTACAGCTCAGGTTGCTATTTCAGAGATTATGAATAAAAGCAGAAAGCAATTAATACTTAGATTTCCTTTAGCTAATAAAAATTAAACTTCATTAAATGGTCTCTGACAGGGTAAACTCCTGGTCTACACACATTTTTCCATTTCCAAATACTGGCACAGGAATTTATTCAAAGCTTGGACAAATTCAAAAGAGGAGTTTTAGTGCCAGAAATCAGCTTCATGACAGGACAGGAAAAGTTCCTCCAGTTTGGCCAAATGTTTCATTTTTGAAAAGCAGCTCTTGGCTTCTGCGTCAGGTTCTGGGAGCTTTTGGCTCAAACGTTCATCAGCTCTTCTGCCTGGGCTCAGAGTTTCCTCTGAGGCTGGAAGGATGTACGATGTCCAGCCGTTCCTCTGATTCCAACTTCTCACCATTACAAATAACTATCTTCATGAAAGATTAAAGGACAACAGAGTAAAAACTCCAGCAACATTTTCAGAAGTGGATCTAACTTATTTTCACGCTTGATTAGTTCAGTTCATCAATGTGTCTTGTCGTCTTTTCTCGGTATGAAATGGTCAAGCGTTTTCATGACTGGTCAAAAAAAGGATGTATTCTTTTCCACCACTGAAATAAATCAAACGTGTTTTCAAATTAAGGTCAAATGTTGAGAAACTATTTAAATATCATCTTGATTTTCTTCCCAAGCTGAAGCAGGATGCCTATGAGCAGAAAGAGAAATAATTTATTTGTAATTACATTATATATATATATATATATATATATATATATATATATATATATATATATATATATATATATATATATATATAAAACACAAACACTACGTTTTTCACTGAGGTGACTTTAGAATAAAATGTAATTACAAATAAATTAACAAATTATTAACAACGTATAATAAATTAGATTTAATTTGATTTTATAATCATGTGGCAGCACTACTGCCATGGAGCCAGAAGGTTCTGGGTTTGAATCCGAGCATTTTGCCCCTCAACAACCCGAACCTCTCACAGTTCAAAGACTGTTTGGTTTGTGTGTGTGTGTGTGCGTGCGTGCTTGCGTGTGTGTGTGCGTGTGTGTGTGTGTGTGTGCGTGTGTGTGCATGCGTGTGTGCATGCGTGTGTGTGTGTGCGTGTGTGTGTGTGTGTGTGCATGCGTGTGTGCATGCGTGTGTGCGTGTGTGTGCGTGTGTGTGTGTGTGTGTGCGTGTGTGTGCATGCGTGTGTGCATGCGTGTGCGTGTGTGTGTGTGTGTGGGTGGGTGGGTGTGTGTGTTATCTGTCCTGTGCGTCTCTGTGATGAACTGGCGACCTGCTCAGGGTGAACCTACATTTTCTCTCAGTGACTGCAGATAGACAGCGGCTCCATCAGACCCTGCAAACACTAATGGCTGGATGTTCCAACACCAGTAATCAGTGAAGTTACAGGCCGTCCCATCAGCCCAGCATGCTGCAGGTGTCACTTCTTCGACAAGTGGGAGAAACATACCCGGCTAAAACACCCTCCATACAACCTCTAGAAAAAAATACAGATTTTCATTGCGTCATCACATATCCAAGACTAAAGTTGCTCAACTTTAGTAGTTTTTATCTGCATGTGAGTGGGACCTCTTTGAAGAGCACGGTGATCTGTGGGACTTTCCTCCAGAGTGCTGCACTCTGCAGGGAAAACAGTGTCAAGGTACATTAAGGATTCAGATAACAGAGCAGGAGGAAAATCATCCAAAGACAATTGAACAGGGAGGTTCAGACATGAATTATAACCTGTGCTAAAGATCCCAGCAGAAAGTGTCACTGAGGTGATGCAGCTTTTGTTCACCTCCACAGGAGCACATTACCATTAAAAGCAATTACATATTTGTTGTCCTCAGAAGAGAGGAGAAGCGTTTCCCTTCAGCCGCTGACTGAGACGAGTGTTTAATCAACGTCTCATCCCTCAAAGCCTCGTATTGTTTTCCTGTCAGGAACAGAGCTCACCTCTGTATGAGCTCTGCTATTAGGACTGTGAAATCACCCTTTATCCAATACATCAACTGTCAGCTGGCATTTAATATCATTTAACACTGTCATACATTTTACCTCGCAGAGCAGGAGGTTCAATTACAGTGTTTTCAAAGGGATTTTCAAATGGAGATTCAATTGCCTGTGTTTGGTTAGGCCCAGTTAGGGCCCGGCGCCGACATCAGTCATCCTGAGAGAAAGTCATGGACGTCTGGAAAAGCTTTTCTTAAATTATTTTAGCAGTAAAAACACAAACTGAAGCACCTGCTGACCTCACATAAGTCCACTAAGAGATGATTCTCTGGTTTGCCAGTCACATAACTTCGTCCTATAAGCAGCATTGATATACTTAGTCATTGCAAAGTGTTTGGCTAAGATTTGGAACCTAAAGGAATTTCTGTCCCGGGACCTTTAGAGTGTTTTCCGTGGGATAGTGAATTATTTTTGAACTGACCCATATGTAAAAAAAATATCCAGTGGCAACCAGACCTAACAGATCTCAGACTAACTTCCAGACCAATACAACTGATATTTAATTTAAAAAAATTATATCACCTGCACAGTCATGAGGAAAAGTAATCTCTGGATTGTTGTCAAACAATCAACCACTGACAGAGCAAAAGACCCTCCTACAAGAGCCTTTTCCAATCATGTTAATGTAACATTGAATATAAGGAAATTCTGTGATAAAGGAGGTTCACCAATAAAAGAGATTAAATCTGTTCAGGACTTTGTCACACAGACGACTCAAGGACATTTGCTACAAAAGTTGTTTTCCTTGTTTTAAATCCCTCCAGAACCAAAGACAAGATGAAAAGTGTCTAATCTGGAGGACAAACGAACTGCTTTATTATTTGTTAATCCAAAATCTTATTTTTCAGATGAAAGTAAATTTAGCATTTTGTTTGTAAATCAGAGCAGAAGAGAGAGGAAGAGTGGAGCAACACAAAGTTTATCTGTGTCCAGTATAAAGTCACCAAAACCTCTTTTCTGACTGAATTCTTAAACAGTTTTTGTTTTTAAAAGGTTTTGCAGCAGCATTAATGAAACCTGTGTCCAGAACTCTGGTGTCAATCAGCATTTTCTCTTCAGCTGTGAGTCATGAGCGCTGAAGTTTGGAAAAATAAATGCTAGAAATATGTCACTCTGTGCACAATGAGAGTTTCACTTTTTAAACTGAATAATTTAAATTAATAAATGAATTATATGTTATGCTAATGTTTGAGCACATCTACTTTTATACTTTGGTCATGTTTAGAGTAAAGTTGAGCTGAAATAGACGATGGCGGCCTTTTCACCGTCGGATGTTTTACAGGTTAAAGTTTTCAGCTGGCATTAAGGTGCATGATTACAAACACATGAAATCACGTTGGTGTCAGTTCCCCTCCATCAGTGGGGTGTTGGTGTGCGCTGGTCTGTAGCTCAGCCTCATTTCATTAAAGGTTTCGCTCCACTATACTAAACAACATTTCTGATAGACTGAACACGTGTTTGTAGGTCTGCATGATTCTCCACTGAGGTGGAAACTGACATTTATAATAGATCAATAGCAATAAGGAGAAAGCAGTAGATGTACCTTTTATGCTCGTGTGAATTCCTCAGGGCGCTGTGCTACTTTGCAGGAAACACTGGTTTCTGTCACGTCTGCCTCATTAATACACAAAATAAGATTTTATCAGAGCCCAACAGCAAGTTAGAATCCCAATGAAAATGGTAGGAAACTGTTGGCAACTGAGGGATGGGCTTACTTTCTTTATTAACAACCCCGACTCTGTTCATGCTTGCTAAATTATGATATTGATTATTATAACACAGAAATAGGACACAGAAAAAAATCACTCACTTTTTTCTCTTAAAATGGAGCAGACTTTATTAATCATCCTGATTTGTTCAACAGATTTTGGAAACTAATTTTTTACCAACTTTGTGGCTAAACATGGTGACTTTATTGTAAACGAGATTAATATGATAACACAAAATCACTTTTTTATTCAGATGTGTGTAAAATGAATCATATTTATTAACAATGAAAGAAGGTCTCACATATTTAAGGTGTTTGAAATGTTTAGCAAGAGTTGGAGCGCTGGTGTTGAATATCACCCAGGATCTTTTGACCGCCTCGTGTGGCCAAGTATTGATCGGAGAATGCAATTTATTTCAAAATATCAGCGCAAGTAAGTTGAAAAAGCAATCTGATTGGCTGCCCTGAGCCTCGTATAAGTTCAATGCATCAACTCACAACACACCTTGCAGCGTGAAACACATTTGGAGCGGTGAAGTAGAAATACTCTATCTCTAAAGACATGCCCTCTACAGTCAAAGTGCTCCACTGTTATAGACTCACAGGAGGAGTGGAGCTGAAAGATGTGATTCATACACTGCTTTATTATTTTGTGACAGATTTTAAATCCACAATAGATGTAGGTTTGACCATTTAGACCAGGGGTGTCAAACTCAGTTTCACCGAGGGCCACTTCAGCATATTGGCCCCCCTCAACGGGCCACATTGACGGTACAGATCAGGAGGGCATCCCTGCTAAAACACCCCAGACAAAAGGTTGACTTCCCTCATTCAGTTCTGTAGAGGCTTATAATGAGTCAATGGTCCAGGTGTGTTAGAGAAGGAATGCATCTAAAACTGCAGATGGTAGCTCTGGAAAACTAGACTTGGGCACCTCTAGCATAAATGTATAAAAATACAATGTTAAAAATAAATTAAACACCTCATATTGTTAAATAACTGATTTTATGTATTGAAGTTTTAAATATTACATTTGAGTTTCCATGGATGTAAAATTACTGCTCAGTTTAAAAATTACAATATTTAAATCAGTGTTTAAAGGTGAGCAAGCAAATAATAAAAACAAGTCACATGGGCAGACATTATAGACTTTAGGCAAAGATTTAGTCTCAGAGGCAACTGAAACCAATTAATTAAAAAAAATCCTTTCTGAATATCATCTCATGGTCTCTGAACTAAATGCGTCTTTCTGACCGGAGCTGACAGTGTGTTGAAGAGTTATGGACCGGACGCTTTGGAGCGTCTGGTTAGGAAGCGCATTACAAACCTTTGGTTGAAACGGCGCATTAAATTCAAGTCTCCATTCCAGACCAGAGAAAACTAAAGAGAATGCAACGTTGTGTTAATCCATTTGAGGAGCCGGCAGTTTATCTTGAGGGAATAAATGACGATGCAAAAGTTCATTAGACTGTAACATGCGCAGTCCGCTGCTCAACCACTGCGGACTGCGAAGAATTAGAAACCGCTGGAAGTAACTCATCAAGCGGATTTGACAAATGGAGCCTTCTGGGTTCACGTTACCCAGGAGAGCGGCGCTCTGGAGGAGCTGCAGACGTAACATCTGTCCGTTTCGGAGAAGCAAAACCACGCAAAAAAAAAAAAAAAAAATCCTGGTAAAAGCGCACACCGGACCGCGCAGGGTAAAACACTCACAAAGTTCAGTTGATTTGTTTGGATCAGACAAATCCAACTGACTGACGAATTAGCGCAGATTTTTCTGCAGATGGGAACCAGGAGGAAGTGTGTTCAGACCCCAGCGGGTGACGAATAGAACATGCAAAATCTGTTTCTGTCTGGTTTCGAACCAGAGACCTTTTGCGTGTGAAGCAAACATGATAACCACTACACTACAGGAACTGAACTTCTCTGCTTTGTTTCAGTTTGAGGTTTCAAAGATGATGATGTGAGATGCAACGCATGAAAATTTCAACTGAGGCTTGCACTCAGATGCCTGGATTCAGAGTACAGACCATGATACCACAGAGCCTTGTTGACCTTTAGTAAACACCTGTGATGAAGAGAACATGCAAAATCTGTTTCTGTCTGGTTTCGAACCAGCAACCTTTTGCGTGTGAAGCAAACGTGATAACCACTACACTACAGGAACTGAACTTCTCTGCTTTGTTTCAGTTTGAGGTTTCAAAGATGATGATGTGAGATGCAACGCATGAAAATTTCAACTGAGGCTTGCACTCAGATGCCTGGATTCAGAGTACAGACCATGATACCACAGAGCCTTGTTGACCTTTAGTAAACACCTGTGATGAATAGAACATGCAAAATCTGTTTCTGTCTGGTTTCGAACCAGCAACCTTTTGCGTGTAAAGCAAACGTGATAACCACTACACTACAGGAACTGAACTTCTCTGCTTTGTTTCAGTTTGAGGTTTCAAAGATGATGATGTGAGATGCAACGCATGAAAATTTCAACTGAGGCTTGCACTCAGATGCCTGGATTCAGAGTACAGACCATGATACCACAGAGCCTTGTTGACCTTTAGTAAACACCTGTGATGAATAGAACATGCAAAATCTGTTTCTGTCTGGTTTCGAACCAGCAACCTTTTGCGTGTGAAGCAAACGTGATAACCACTACACTACAGGAACTGAACTTCTCTGCTTTGTTTCAGTTTGAGGTTTCAAAGATGATGATGTGAGATGCAACACATGAAAATTTCAACTGAGGCTTGCACTCAGATGCCTGGATTCAGAGTACAGACCATGATACCACAGAGCCTTGTTGACCTTTAGTAAACACCTGTGATGAATAGAACATGCAAAATCTGTTTCTGTCTGGTTTCGAACCAGCAACCTTTTGCGTGTGAAGCAAACGTGATAACCACTACACTACAGGAACTGAACTTCCCTGCTTTGTTTCAGTTTGAGGTTTCAAAGATGATGATGTGAGATGCAACGCATGAAAATTTCAACTGAGGCTTGCACTCAGATGCCTGGATTCAGAGTACAAATCAGACAGTCAGTCAGTTGGATCAGACAAATCCAACTGACTGACGAATTAGCGCAGATTTTTCTGCAGATGGGAACCAGGAGGAAGTGTGTTCAGACCCCAGCGGGTGAAGTGATGCTAATTTAAGTAAATTTGCTTAATTTAATTTAATAAAAGTTATTGGGGTGGTTTCTGTCACTACGAGAAAATGTAGATACATTTATCTGTTTAATTTGTGATGGGATCTGGATTCACGGTAAATATTAACTAAACTGCATAAAATGCGACTAAATAGCCGATGTTAATATGATTGTAATTTCACAGATAAAAATAGTACATGACCGAATTTTTTTTTTATGTTGTCGGTCAAGATAACGTCTAGCTCGACCTGCCGCCCTGACACCAACTCACACATCTTCATTCACAGTCTTACTTGTAAATCGATGTTTCTTTTCTTGGACGTTTTGATGTTAGCTTGTCGATGTCTCAGTTTTATTCGCTGGGAAAATCATTAAGCAGCTTGAGGTGACTCTGCTTCTCTCTAGTGGCGAGAAGCCGTAATGTTTGCTGGTAACAATCGGAATGCATTGTGGGAGATGTAGTTTGTAGTCAATTCGTGCTCAAAACCTATTTTAAGTCAATCATCGGCCTGTAAAATGCTGGGGGGGCTACATGTGGCCCGCGGGCCTTGAGTTTGACACATGTGCATTAGGCCATAGAACTGCCAATTGGTAATTGAAGTAAAGTAGCTTCGATTTCAAAGAAACCGACATTGAAGTCGATTAGCAAATGAACCATCACCAAAGAGGAAGGCTCTTGTTGTCTCACTGCACCCCAAGAGATGCATAACCTACAAAACCCATTTCTGTCTGGTTTCGAACCAGCAACCTTTTGCGTGTGAAGCAAACGTGATAACCACTACACTACAGGAACTGAACTTCTCTGCTTTGTTTCATTTTGAGGTTTCAAAGATGATGATGTGAGATGCAACGCATGAAAATTTCAACTGACGCTTGCACTCAGATGCCTGGATTCAGAGTACAGACCATGATACCACAGAGCCTTGTTGACCTTTAGTAAACACCTGTGATGAATAGAACATGCAAAATCTGTTTCTGTCTGGTTTCGAACCAGCAACCTTTTGCGTGTGAAGCAAACGTGATAACCACTACACTACAGGAACTGAACTTCTCTGCTTTGTTTCATTTTGAGGTTTCAAAGATGATGATGTGAGATGCAACGCATGAAAATTTCAACTGACGCTTGCACTCAGATGCCTGGATTCAGAGTACAGACCATGATACCACAGAGCCTTGTTGACCTTTAGTAAACACCTGTGATGAATAGAACATGCAAAATCTGTTTCTGTCTGGTTTCGAACCAGCAACCTTTTGCGTGTGAAGCAAACGTGATAACCACTACACTACAGGAACTGAACTTCTCTGCTTTGTTTCATTTTGAGGTTTCAAAGATGATGATGTGAGATGCAACGCATGAAAATTTCAGCTGAGGCTTGCACTCAGATGCCTGGATTCAGAGTACAGACCATGATACCACAGAGCCTTGTTGACCTTTAGTAAACACCTGTGATGAATAGAACATGCAAAATCTGTTTCTGTCTGGTTTCGAACCAGCAACCTTTTGCGTGTGAAGCAAACGTGATAACCACTACACTACAGGAACTGAACTTCTCTGCTTTGTTTCATTTTGAGGTTTCAAAGATGATGATGTGAGATGCAACGCATGAAAATTTCAACTGAGGCTTGCACTCAGATGCCTGGATTCAGAGTACAGACCATGATACCACAGAGCCTTGTTGACCTTTAGTAAACACCTGTGATGAATAGAACATGCAAAATCTGTTTCTGTCTGGTTTCGAACCAGCAACCTTTTGCGTGTGAAGCAAACGTGATAACCACTACACTACAGGAACTGAACTTCTCTGCTTTGTTTCATTTTGAGGTTTCAAAGATGATGATGTGAGATGCAACGCATGAAAATTTCAACTGACGCTTGCACTCAGATGCCTGGATTCAGAGTACAGACCATGATACCACAGAGCCTTGTTGACCTTTAGTAAACACCTGTGATGAATAGAACATGCAAAATCTGTTTCTGTCTGGTTTCGAACCAGCAACCTTTTGCGTGTGAAGCAAACGTGATAACCACTACACTACAGGAACTGAACTTCTCTGCTTTGTTTCATTTTGAGGTTTCAAAGATGATGATGTGAGATGCAACGCATGAAAATTTCAGCTGAGGCTTGCACTCAGATGCCTGGATTCAGAGTACAGACCATGATACCACAGAGCCTTGTTGACCTTTAGTAAACACCTGTGATGAAGAGAACATGCAAAATCTGTTTCTGTCTGGTTTCAAACCAGCAACCTTTTGCATGTGAAGCAAACATGATAACCACTACGCTACAGAAACTCATGCTCTTTGCAGTGTTCCTGGTAGATGATCCACATTTTGTTAGACTAATGTCAACGATGGGCATGGAGCAATGTCAAATACTTACAGATCCTCTCAGAGAGCACAGTAACTTGGTGAACAAACTGTCAGACTTATCAAATCTTCATTGTGGCAAGATCATCTGAGTTATTCTTAAATCCATGGAAACTCAACAATTTGTAAGGTAGGTGAGTTAGCTCAGCAGGTTAGAGCACGGTGCTGGTAATCCTGAGGTCGTCGGTTCAAACCCCGTATGGGGCAATTCATGTGTAAGGTCTTTCAAACAATCAACACTTCAAAATAAATAAGGGTTCAAAAATAAAATCAACACTTTACAATAAATAAGGGTTCAAAAATAAAATCAACACTTTACAATACATAAGGGTTCAAAAATAAAATCAACACTTTACAATAAATAAGGGTTCAAAAATAAAATCAACAATTTAAAATGTATAATGGTAACTGTTTCTGTCTGTTCAGTCCATAAACTAAGCCTGGGATCAAATAATGTATTGAAGATGTCATTAGCAGAGACAAATGGTTCTACAGAGACTTGGCTATAAAATAAAATCAATACTTACAAATAAAAAAGTGGTTAGGAAGCGCATTACAAACCTTTGGTTGAAATGGCGCATTAAATTCAAGTCTCCATTCCAGACCAGAGAAAACTAAAGAGAATGCAACGTTGTGTTAATCCATTTGAGGAGCCGGTAGTTTATCTTGAGGAAATAAATGACGATGCAAAAGTTGATTAGACTGTAACATGCGCAGTCCGCTGCTCAACCACTGCGGACTGCGAAGAATTAGAAACCGCTGAAAGTAACTCATCAAGCGGATTTAACAAATGGAGCCTTCTGGGTTCACGTTACCCAGGAGAGCGGCGCTCTGGAGGAGCTGCAGACGTAACATCTGTCCGTTTCGGAGAAGCAAAACCACGCAAAAAAAAAAAAAAAAAAAATCCTGGTAAAAGCGCACACCGGACCGCGCAGGGTAAAACACTCACAAAGTTCAGTTGATTTGTTTGGATCAGACAAATCCAACTGACTGACGAATTAGCGCAGATTTTTCTGCAGATGGGAACCAGGAGGAAGTGTGTTCAGACCCCAGCGGGTGAAGTGATGCTAATTTAAGTAAATTTGCTTAATTTAATTTAATAAAAGTTATTGGGGTGGTTTCTGTCACTACGAGAAAATGTAGATACATTTATCTGTTTAATTTGTGATGGGATCTGGATTCACGGTAAATATTAACTAAACTGCATAAAATGCGACTAAATAGCCGATGTTAATATGATTGTAATTTCACAGATAAAAATAGTACATGACCAATTTTTTTTTTTTATGTTGTCGGTCAAGATAACGTCTAGCTCGACCTGCCGCCCTGACACCAACTCACACATCTTCATTCACAGTCTTACTTGTAAATCGATGTTTCTTTTCTTGGACGTTTTGATGTTAGCTTGTCGATGTCTCAGTTTTATTCGCTGGGAAAATCATTAAGCAGCTTGAGGTGACTCTGCTTCTCTCTAGTGGCGAGAAGCCGTAATGTTTGCTGGTAACAATCGGAATGCATTGTGGGAGATGTAGTTTGTAGTCAATTCGTGCTCAAAACCTATTTTAAGTCAATCATCGGCCTGTAAAATGCTGGGGGGGCTACATGTGGCCCGCGGGCCTTGAGTTTGACACATGTGCATTAGGCCATAGAACTGCCAATTGGTAATTGAAGTAAAGTAGCTTCGATTTCAAAGAAACCGACATTGAAGTCGATTAGCAAATGAACCATCACCAAAGAGGAAGGCTCTTGTTGTCTCACTGCACCCCAAGAGATGCATAACCTACAAAACCCATTTCTGTCTGGTTTCGAACCAGCAACCTTTTGCGTGTGAAGCAAACGTGATAACCACTACACTACAGGAACTGAACTTCTCTGCTTTGTTTCATTTTGAGGTTTCAAAGATGATGATGTGAGATGCAACGCATGAAAATTTCAACTGAGGCTTGCACTCAGATGCCTGGATTCAGAGTACAGACCATGATACCACAGAGCCTTGTTGACCTTTAGTAAACACCTGTGATGAATAGAACATGCAAAATCTGTTTCTGTCTGGTTTCAAACCAGCAACCTTTTGCGTGTGAAGCAAACGTGATAACCACTACACTACAGGAACTGAACTTCTCTGCTTTGTTTCAGTTTGAGGTTTCAAAGATGATGATGTGAGATGCAACGCATGAAAATTTCAGCTGAGGCTTGCACTCAGATGCCTGGATTCAGAGTACAGACCATGATACCACAGAGCCTTGTTGACCTTTAATAAACACGTGTGATGAAGAGAACATGCAAAATCTGTTTCTGTCTGGTTTTAAACCAGCAACCTTTTGCATGTGAAGCAAACATGATAACCACTACGCTACAGAAACTCATGCTCTTTGCAGTGTTCCTGGTAGATGATCCACATTTTGTTAGACTAATGTCAACGATGGGCATGGAGCAATGTCAAATACTTACAGATCCTCTCAGAGAGCACAGTAACTTGGTGAACAAACTGTCAGACTTATATTTGTGCCTAATTTCACTTTACAGTCCATAAACTAAGCCTGGGATCAAAAAATTGTATTGAAATGTCATTAGCAGAGACAAATGATTCTACAGAGACTTGGCTACACGGCTATAAAATAAAATCAATACTTACAAATAAAAAATGGTTCAAAAATAAAATTAACACATTAAAATAAAAAATATCTTTGAAATACAATCAACACTTGAAAATTAAAAATCTCTGGAAAATAAAATATTATGTATGTTGTTTTGAAAAACATTAGAATATAATCCCTTTTATCAAATCTTCATTGTGGCAAGATCATCTGAGTTATTCTTAAATCCATGGAAACTCAACAATTTGTAAGGTAGGTGAGTTAGCTCAGCAGGTTAGAGCACGGTGCTGGTAATCCTGAGGTCGTCGGTTCAAACCCCGTATGGGGCAATTCATGTGTAAGGTCTTTCAAACAATCAACACTTCAAAATAAATAAGGGTTCAAAAATAAAATCAACACTTTACAATACATAAGGGTTCAAAACTAAAATCAACACTTTACAATACATAAGGGTTCAAAAATAAAATCAACACTTTACAATAAATAAGGGTTCAAAAATAAAATCAACACTTCAAAATAAAAAATGTTTCAAAAATAAAATCAATACTTTACAATTAAACAATTTATTTTTGAACCATTAACATCTTCTCAAAATTAAAAATGGTTCAAAAATAAAATCAACAGTTTAAAATGTATAATGGTAACTGTTTCTGTCTGTTCAGTCCATAAACTAAGCCTGGGATCAAATAATGTAGTGAAGATGTCATTAGCAGAGACAAATGGTTCTACAGAGACTTGGCTATAAAATAAAATCAATACTTACAAATAAAAAAGTGGTTAGGAAGCGCATTACAAACCTTTGGTTGAAATGGCGCATTAAATTCAAGTCTCCATTCCAGACCAGAGAAAACTAAAGAGAATGCAACGTTGTGTTAATCCATTTGAGGAGCCGGTAGTTTATCTTGAGGAAATAAATGACGATGCAAAAGTTGATTAGACTGTAACATGCGCAGTCCGCTGCTCAACCACTGCGGACTGCGAAGAATTAGAAACCGCTGAAAGTAACTCATCAAGCGGATTTAACAAATGGAGCCTTCTGGGTTCACGTTACCCAGGAGAGCGGCGCTCTGGAGGAGCTGCAGACGTAACATCTGTCCGTTTCGGAGAAGCAAAACCACGCAAAAAAAAAAAAAAAAAAAATCCTGGTAAAAGCGCACACCGGACCGCGCAGGGTAAAACACTCACAAAGTTCAGTTGATTTGTTTGGATCAGACAAATCCAACTGACTGACGAATTAGCGCAGATTTTTCTGCAGATGGGAACCAGGAGGAAGTGTGTTCAGACCCCAGCGGGTGAAGTGATGCTAATTTAAGTAAATTTGCTTAATTTAATTTAATAAAAGTTATTGGGGTGGTTTCTGTCACTACGAGAAAATGTAGATACATTTATCTGTTTAATTTGTGATGGGATCTGGATTCACGGTAAATATTAACTAAACTGCATAAAATGCGACTAAATAGCCGATGTTAATATGATTGTAATTTCACAGATAAAAATAGTACATGACCGAATTTTTTTTTTTATGTTGTCGGTCAAGATAACGTCTAGCTCGACCTGCCGCCCTGACACCAACTCACACATCTTCATTCACAGTCTTACTTGTAAATCGATGTTTCTTTTCTTGGACGTTTTGATGTTAGCTTGTCGATGTCTCAGTTTTATTCGCTGGGAAAATCATTAAGCAGCTTGAGGTGACTCTGCTTCTCTCTAGTGGCGAGAAGCCGTAATGTTTGCTGGTAACAATCGGAATGCATTGTGGGAGATGTAGTTTGTAGTCAATTCGTGCTCAAAACCTATTTTAAGTCAATCATCGGCCTGTAAAATGCTGGGGGGGCTACATGTGGCCCGCGGGCCTTGAGTTTGACACATGTGCATTAGGCCATAGAACTGCCAATTGGTAATTGAAGTAAAGTAGCTTCGATTTCAAAGAAACCGACATTGAAGTCGATTAGCAAATGAACCATCACCAAAGAGGAAGGCTCTTGTTGTCTCACTGCACCCCAAGAGATGCATAACCTACAAAACCCATTTCTGTCTGGTTTCGAACCAGAGACCTTTTGCGTGTAAAGCAAACGTGATAACCACTACACTACAGGAACTGAACTTCTCTGCTTTGTTTCAGTTTGAGGTTTCAAAGATGATGATGTGAGATGCAACGCATGAAAAGTTCAACTGAGGCTTGCACTCAGATGCCTGGATTCAGAGTACAGACCGTGATACCACAGAGCCTTGTTGACCTTTAGTAAACACCTGTGATGAATAGAACATGCAAAATCTGTTTCTGTCTGGTTTCGAACCAGCAACCTTTTGCGTGTGAAGCAAACGTGATAACCACTACACTACAGGAACTGAACTTCTCTGCTTTGTTTCATTTTGAGGTTTCAAAGATGATGATGTGAGATGCAACGCATGAAAATTTCAACTGACGCTTGCACTCAGATGCCTGGATTCAGAGTACAGACCATGATACCACAGAGCCTTGTTGACCTTTAGTAAACACCTGTGATGAATAGAACATGCAAAATCTGTTTCTGTCTGGTTTCGAACCAGCAACCTTTTGCGTGTGAAGCAAACGTGATAACCACTACACTACAGGAACTGAACTTCTCTGCTTTGTTTCATTTTGAGGTTTCAAAGATGATGATGTGAGATGCAACGCATGAAAATTTCAACTGACGCTTGCACTCAGATGCCTGGATTCAGAGTACAGACCATGATACCACAGAGCCTTGTTGACCTTTAGTAAACACCTGTGATGAATAGAACATGCAAAATCTGTTTCTGTCTGGTTTCGAACCAGCAACCTTTTGCGTGTGAAGCAAACGTGATAACCACTACACTACAGGAACTGAACTTCTCTGCTTTGTTTCATTTTGAGGTTTCAAAGATGATGATGTGAGATGCAACGCATGAAAATTTCAGCTGAGGCTTGCACTCAGATGCCTGGATTCAGAGTACAGACCATGATACCACAGAGCCTTGTTGACCTTTAGTAAACACCTGTGATGAAGAGAACATGCAAAATCTGTTTCTGTCTGGTTTCAAACCAGCAACCTTTTGCATGTGAAGCAAACATGATAACCACTACGCTACAGAAACTCATGCTCTTTGCAGTGTTCCTGGTAGATGATCCACATTTTGTTAGACTAATGTCAACGATGGGCATGGAGCAATGTCAAATACTTACAGATCCTCTCAGAGAGCACAGTAACTTGGTGAACAAACTGTCAGACTTATCAAATCTTCATTGTGGCAAGATCATCTGAGTTATTCTTAAATCCATGGAAACTCAACAATTTGTAAGGTAGGTGAGTTAGCTCAGCAGGTTAGAGCACGGTGCTGGTAATCCTGAGGTCGTCGGTTCAAACCCCGTATGGGGCAATTCATGTGTAAGGTCTTTCAAACAATCAACACTTCAAAATAAATAAGGGTTCAAAAATAAAATCAACACTTTACAATAAATAAGGGTTCAAAAATAAAATCAACACTTTACAATACATAAGGGTTCAAAAATAAAATCAACACTTTACAATAAATAAGGGTTCAAAAATAAAATCAACAATTTAAAATGTATAATGGTAACTGTTTCTGTCTGTTCAGTCCATAAACTAAGCCTGGGATCAAATAATGTATTGAAGATGTCATTAGCAGAGACAAATGGTTCTACAGAGACTTGGCTATAAAATAAAATCAATACTTACAAATAAAAAAGTGGTTAGGAAGCGCATTACAAACCTTTGGTTGAAATGGCGCATTAAATTCAAGTCTCCATTCCAGACCAGAGAAAACTAAAGAGAATGCAACGTTGTGTTAATCCATTTGAGGAGCCGGTAGTTTATCTTGAGGAAATAAATGACGATGCAAAAGTTGATTAGACTGTAACATGCGCAGTCCGCTGCTCAACCACTGCGGACTGCGAAGAATTAGAAACCGCTGAAAGTAACTCATCAAGCGGATTTAACAAATGGAGCCTTCTGGGTTCACGTTACCCAGGAGAGCGGCGCTCTGGAGGAGCTGCAGACGTAACATCTGTCCGTTTCGGAGAAGCAAAACCACGCAAAAAAAAAAAAAAAAAAAATCCTGGTAAAAGCGCACACCGGACCGCGCAGGGTAAAACACTCACAAAGTTCAGTTGATTTGTTTGGATCAGACAAATCCAACTGACTGACGAATTAGCGCAGATTTTTCTGCAGATGGGAACCAGGAGGAAGTGTGTTCAGACCCCAGCGGGTGAAGTGATGCTAATTTAAGTAAATTTGCTTAATTTAATTTAATAAAAGTTATTGGGGTGGTTTCTGTCACTACGAGAAAATGTAGATACATTTATCTGTTTAATTTGTGATGGGATCTGGATTCACGGTAAATATTAACTAAACTGCATAAAATGCGACTAAATAGCCGATGTTAATATGATTGTAATTTCACAGATAAAAATAGTACATGACCAATTTTTTTTTTTTATGTTGTCGGTCAAGATAACGTCTAGCTCGACCTGCCGCCCTGACACCAACTCACACATCTTCATTCACAGTCTTACTTGTAAATCGATGTTTCTTTTCTTGGACGTTTTGATGTTAGCTTGTCGATGTCTCAGTTTTATTCGCTGGGAAAATCATTAAGCAGCTTGAGGTGACTCTGCTTCTCTCTAGTGGCGAGAAGCCGTAATGTTTGCTGGTAACAATCGGAATGCATTGTGGGAGATGTAGTTTGTAGTCAATTCGTGCTCAAAACCTATTTTAAGTCAATCATCGGCCTGTAAAATGCTGGGGGGGCTACATGTGGCCCGCGGGCCTTGAGTTTGACACATGTGCATTAGGCCATAGAACTGCCAATTGGTAATTGAAGTAAAGTAGCTTCGATTTCAAAGAAACCGACATTGAAGTCGATTAGCAAATGAACCATCACCAAAGAGGAAGGCTCTTGTTGTCTCACTGCACCCCAAGAGATGCATAACCTACAAAACCCATTTCTGTCTGGTTTCGAACCAGCAACCTTTTGCGTGTGAAGCAAACGTGATAACCACTACACTACAGGAACTGAACTTCTCTGCTTTGTTTCATTTTGAGGTTTCAAAGATGATGATGTGAGATGCAACGCATGAAAATTTCAACTGAGGCTTGCACTCAGATGCCTGGATTCAGAGTACAGACCATGATACCACAGAGCCTTGTTGACCTTTAGTAAACACCTGTGATGAATAGAACATGCAAAATCTGTTTCTGTCTGGTTTCAAACCAGCAACCTTTTGCGTGTGAAGCAAACGTGATAACCACTACACTACAGGAACTGAACTTCTCTGCTTTGTTTCAGTTTGAGGTTTCAAAGATGATGATGTGAGATGCAACGCATGAAAATTTCAGCTGAGGCTTGCACTCAGATGCCTGGATTCAGAGTACAGACCATGATACCACAGAGCCTTGTTGACCTTTAATAAACACGTGTGATGAAGAGAACATGCAAAATCTGTTTCTGTCTGGTTTTAAACCAGCAACCTTTTGCATGTGAAGCAAACATGATAACCACTACGCTACAGAAACTCATGCTCTTTGCAGTGTTCCTGGTAGATGATCCACATTTTGTTAGACTAATGTCAACGATGGGCATGGAGCAATGTCAAATACTTACAGATCCTCTCAGAGAGCACAGTAACTTGGTGAACAAACTGTCAGACTTATATTTGTGCCTAATTTCACTTTACAGTCCATAAACTAAGCCTGGGATCAAAAAATTGTATTGAAATGTCATTAGCAGAGACAAATGATTCTACAGAGACTTGGCTACACGGCTATAAAATAAAATCAATACTTACAAATAAAAAATGGTTCAAAAATAAAATTAACACATTAAAATAAAAAATATCTTTGAAATACAATCAACACTTGAAAATTAAAAATCTCTGGAAAATAAAATATTATGTATGTTGTTTTGAAAAACATTAGAATATAATCCCTTTTATCAAATCTTCATTGTGGCAAGATCATCTGAGTTATTCTTAAATCCATGGAAACTCAACAATTTGTAAGGTAGGTGAGTTAGCTCAGCAGGTTAGAGCACGGTGCTGGTAATCCTGAGGTCGTCGGTTCAAACCCCGTATGGGGCAATTCATGTGTAAGGTCTTTCAAACAATCAACACTTCAAAATAAATAAGGGTTCAAAAATAAAATCAACACTTTACAATACATAAGGGTTCAAAACTAAAATCAACACTTTACAATACATAAGGGTTCAAAAATAAAATCAACACTTTACAATAAATAAGGGTTCAAAAATAAAATCAACACTTCAAAATAAAAAATGTTTCAAAAATAAAATCAATACTTTACAATTAAACAATTTATTTTTGAACCATTAACATCTTCTCAAAATTAAAAATGGTTCAAAAATAAAATCAACAGTTTAAAATGTATAATGGTAACTGTTTCTGTCTGTTCAGTCCATAAACTAAGCCTGGGATCAAATAATGTATTGAAGATGTCATTAGCAGAGACAAATGGTTCTACAGAGACTTGGCTATAAAATAAAATCAATACTTACAAATAAAAAAGTGGTTAGGAAGCGCATTACAAACCTTTGGTTGAAATGGCGCATTAAATTCAAGTCTCCATTCCAGACCAGAGAAAACTAAAGAGAATGCAACGTTGTGTTAATCCATTTGAGGAGCCGGTAGTTTATCTTGAGGAAATAAATGACGATGCAAAAGTTGATTAGACTGTAACATGCGCAGTCCGCTGCTCAACCACTGCGGACTGCGAAGAATTAGAAACCGCTGAAAGTAACTCATCAAGCGGATTTAACAAATTGAGCCTTCTGGGTTCACGTTACCCAGGAGAGCGGCGCTCTGGAGGAGCTGCAGACGTAACATCTGTCCGTTTCGGAGAAGCAAAACCACGCAAAAAAAAAAAAAAAAAAAATCCTGGTAAAAGCGCACACCGGACCGCGCAGGGTAAAACACTCACAAAGTTCAGTTGATTTGTTTGGATCAGACAAATCCAACTGACTGACGAATTAGCGCAGATTTTTCTGCAGATGGGAACCAGGAGGAAGTGTGTTCAGACCCCAGCGGGTGAAGTGATGCTAATTTAAGTAAATTTGCTTAATTTAATTTAATAAAAGTTATTGGGGTGGTTTCTGTCACTACGAGAAAATGTAGATACATTTATCTGTTTAATTTGTGATGGGATCTGGATTCACGGTAAATATTAACTAAACTGCATAAAATGCGACTAAATAGCCGATGTTAATATGATTGTAATTTCACAGATAAAAATAGTACATGACCGAATTTTTTTTTTTATGTTGTCGGTCAAGATAACGTCTAGCTCGACCTGCCGCCCTGACACCAACTCACACATCTTCATTCACAGTCTTACTTGTAAATCGATGTTTCTTTTCTTGGACGTTTTGATGTTAGCTTGTCGATGTCTCAGTTTTATTCGCTGGGAAAATCATTAAGCAGCTTGAGGTGACTCTGCTTCTCTCTAGTGGCGAGAAGCCGTAATGTTTGCTGGTAACAATCGGAATGCATTGTGGGAGATGTAGTTTGTAGTCAATTCGTGCTCAAAACCTATTTTAAGTCAATCATCGGCCTGTAAAATGCTGGGGGGGCTACATGTGGCCCGCGGGCCTTGAGTTTGACACATGTGCATTAGGCCATAGAACTGCCAATTGGTAATTGAAGTAAAGTAGCTTCGATTTCAAAGAAACCGACATTGAAGTCGATTAGCAAATGAACCATCACCAAAGAGGAAGGCTCTTGTTGTCTCACTGCACCCCAAGAGATGCATAACCTACAAAACCCATTTCTGTCTGGTTTCGAACCAGAGACCTTTTGCGTGTAAAGCAAACGTGATAACCACTACACTACAGGAACTGAACTTCTCTGCTTTGTTTCAGTTTGAGGTTTCAAAGATGATGATGTGAGATGCAACGCATGAAAAGTTCAACTGAGGCTTGCACTCAGATGCCTGGATTCAGAGTACAGACCGTGATACCACAGAGCCTTGTTGACCTTTAGTAAACACCTGTGATGAATAGAACATGCAAAATCTGTTTCTGTCTGGTTTCGAACCAGCAACCTTTTGCGTGTGAAGCAAACGTGATAACCACTACACTACAGGAACTGAACTTCTCTGCTTTGTTTCATTTTGAGGTTTCAAAGATGATGATGTGAGATGCAACGCATGAAAATTTCAACTGACGCTTGCACTCAGATGCCTGGATTCAGAGTACAGACCATGATACCACAGAGCCTTGTTGACCTTTAGTAAACACCTGTGATGAATAGAACATGCAAAATCTGTTTCTGTCTGGTTTCGAACCAGCAACCTTTTGCGTGTGAAGCAAACGTGATAACCACTACACTACAGGAACTGAACTTCTCTGCTTTGTTTCATTTTGAGGTTTCAAAGATGATGATGTGAGATGCAACGCATGAAAATTTCAACTGACGCTTGCACTCAGATGCCTGGATTCAGAGTACAGACCATGATACCACAGAGCCTTGTTGACCTTTAGTAAACACCTGTGATGAATAGAACATGCAAAATCTGTTTCTGTCTGGTTTCGAACCAGCAACCTTTTGCGTGTGAAGCAAACGTGATAACCACTACACTACAGGAACTGAACTTCTCTGCTTTGTTTCATTTTGAGGTTTCAAAGATGATGATGTGAGATGCAACGCATGAAAATTTCAGCTGAGGCTTGCACTCAGATGCCTGGATTCAGAGTACAGACCATGATACCACAGAGCCTTGTTGACCTTTAGTAAACACCTGTGATGAATAGAACATGCAAAATCTGTTTCTGTCTGGTTTCGAACCAGCAACCTTTTGCGTGTGAAGCAAACGTGATAACCACTACACTACAGGAACTGAACTTCTGTGCTTTGTTTCATTTTGAGGTTTCAAAGATGATGATGTGAGATGCAACGCATGAAAATTTCAACTGAGGCTTGCACTCAGATGCCTGGATTCAGAGTACAGACCATGATACCACAGAGCCTTGTTGACCTTTAGTAAACACCTGTGATGAATAGAACATGCAAAATCTGTTTCTGTCTGGTTTCGAACCAGCAACCTTTTGCGTGTGAAGCAAACGTGATAACCACTACACTACAGGAACTGAACTTCTCTGCTTTGTTTCATTTTGAGGTTTCAAAGATGATGATGTGAGATGCAACGCATGAAAATTTCAACTGACGCTTGCACTCAGATGCCTGGATTCAGAGTACAGACCATGATACCACAGAGCCTTGTTGACCTTTAGTAAACACCTGTGATGAATAGAACATGCAAAATCTGTTTCTGTCTGGTTTCGAACCAGCAACCTTTTGCGTGTGAAGCAAACGTGATAACCACTACACTACAGGAACTGAACTTCTCTGCTTTGTTTCATTTTGAGGTTTCAAAGATGATGATGTGAGATGCAACGCATGAAAATTTCAGCTGAGGCTTGCACTCAGATGCCTGGATTCAGAGTACAGACCATGATACCACAGAGCCTTGTTGACCTTTAGTAAACACCTGTGATGAAGAGAACATGCAAAATCTGTTTCTGTCTGGTTTCAAACCAGCAACCTTTTGCATGTGAAGCAAACATGATAACCACTACGCTACAGAAACTCATGCTCTTTGCAGTGTTCCTGGTAGATGATCCACATTTTGTTAGACTAATGTCAACGATGGGCATGGAGCAATGTCAAATACTTACAGATCCTCTCAGAGAGCACAGTAACTTGGTGAACAAACTGTCAGACTTATCAAATCTTCATTGTGGCAAGATCATCTGAGTTATTCTTAAATCCATGGAAACTCAACAATTTGTAAGGTAGGTGAGTTAGCTCAGCAGGTTAGAGCACGGTGCTGGTAATCCTGAGGTCGTCGGTTCAAACCCCGTATGGGGCAATTCATGTGTAAGGTCTTTCAAACAATCAACACTTCAAAATAAATAAGGGTTCAAAAATAAAATCAACACTTTACAATAAATAAGGGTTCAAAAATAAAATCAACACTTTACAATACATAAGGGTTCAAAAATAAAATCAACACTTTACAATAAATAAGGGTTCAAAAATAAAATCAACAATTTAAAATGTATAATGGTAACTGTTTCTGTCTGTTCAGTCCATAAACTAAGCCTGGGATCAAATAATGTATTGAAGATGTCATTAGCAGAGACAAATGGTTCTACAGAGACTTGGCTATAAAATAAAATCAATACTTACAAATAAAAAAGTGGTTAGGAAGCGCATTACAAACCTTTGGTTGAAATGGCGCATTAAATTCAAGTCTCCATTCCAGACCAGAGAAAACTAAAGAGAATGCAACGTTGTGTTAATCCATTTGAGGAGCCGGTAGTTTATCTTGAGGAAATAAATGACGATGCAAAAGTTGATTAGACTGTAACATGCGCAGTCCGCTGCTCAACCACTGCGGACTGCGAAGAATTAGAAACCGCTGAAAGTAACTCATCAAGCGGATTTAACAAATGGAGCCTTCTGGGTTCACGTTACCCAGGAGAGCGGCGCTCTGGAGGAGCTGCAGACGTAACATCTGTCCGTTTCGGAGAAGCAAAACCACGCAAAAAAAAAAAAAAAAAAAATCCTGGTAAAAGCGCACACCGGACCGCGCAGGGTAAAACACTCACAAAGTTCAGTTGATTTGTTTGGATCAGACAAATCCAACTGACTGACGAATTAGCGCAGATTTTTCTGCAGATGGGAACCAGGAGGAAGTGTGTTCAGACCCCAGCGGGTGAAGTGATGCTAATTTAAGTAAATTTGCTTAATTTAATTTAATAAAAGTTATTGGGGTGGTTTCTGTCACTACGAGAAAATGTAGATACATTTATCTGTTTAATTTGTGATGGGATCTGGATTCACGGTAAATATTAACTAAACTGCATAAAATGCGACTAAATAGCCGATGTTAATATGATTGTAATTTCACAGATAAAAATAGTACATGACCAATTTTTTTTTTTTATGTTGTCGGTCAAGATAACGTCTAGCTCGACCTGCCGCCCTGACACCAACTCACACATCTTCATTCACAGTCTTACTTGTAAATCGATGTTTCTTTTCTTGGACGTTTTGATGTTAGCTTGTCGATGTCTCAGTTTTATTCGCTGGGAAAATCATTAAGCAGCTTGAGGTGACTCTGCTTCTCTCTAGTGGCGAGAAGCCGTAATGTTTGCTGGTAACAATCGGAATGCATTGTGGGAGATGTAGTTTGTAGTCAATTCGTGCTCAAAACCTATTTTAAGTCAATCATCGGCCTGTAAAATGCTGGGGGGGCTACATGTGGCCCGCGGGCCTTGAGTTTGACACATGTGCATTAGGCCATAGAACTGCCAATTGGTAATTGAAGTAAAGTAGCTTCGATTTCAAAGAAACCGACATTGAAGTCGATTAGCAAATGAACCATCACCAAAGAGGAAGGCTCTTGTTGTCTCACTGCACCCCAAGAGATGCATAACCTACAAAACCCATTTCTGTCTGGTTTCGAACCAGCAACCTTTTGCGTGTGAAGCAAACGTGATAACCACTACACTACAGGAACTGAACTTCTGTGCTTTGTTTCATTTTGAGGTTTCAAAGA
This sequence comes from Poecilia mexicana, assembly GCF_051168715.1. Taxonomy (NCBI): domain Eukaryota; kingdom Metazoa; phylum Chordata; class Actinopteri; order Cyprinodontiformes; family Poeciliidae; genus Poecilia; species Poecilia mexicana. Next base: position 22,121,112 of record NW_028263384.1, on the reverse strand, counting down.
TGATGATGTGAGATGCAACGCATGAAAATTTCAACTGAGGCTTGCACTCAGATGCCTGGATTCAGAGTACAGACCATGATACCACAGAGCCTTGTTGACCTTTAGTAAACACCTGTGATGAATAGAACATGCAAAATCTGTTTCTGTCTGGTTTCGAACCAGCAACCTTTTGCGTGTGAAGCAAACGTGATAACCACTACACTACAGGAACTGAACTTCTCTGCTTTGTTTCATTTTGAGGTTTCAAAGATGATGATGTGAGATGCAACGCATGAAAATTTCAACTGACGCTTGCACTCAGATGCCTGGATTCAGAGTACAGACCATGATACCACAGAGCCTTGTTGACCTTTAGTAAACACCTGTGATGAATAGAACATGCAAAATCTGTTTCTGTCTGGTTTCGAACCAGCAACCTTTTGCGTGTGAAGCAAACGTGATAACCACTACACTACAGGAACTGAACTTCTCTGCTTTGTTTCATTTTGAGGTTTCAAAGATGATGATGTGAGATGCAACGCATGAAAATTTCAGCTGAGGCTTGCACTCAGATGCCTGGATTCAGAGTACAGACCATGATACCACAGAGCCTTGTTGACCTTTAGTAAACACCTGTGATGAATAGAACATGCAAAATCTGTTTCTGTCTGGTTTCGAACCAGCAACCTTTTGCGTGTGAAGCAAACGTGATAACCACTACACTACAGGAACTGAACTTCTGTGCTTTGTTTCATTTTGAGGTTTCAAAGATGATGATGTGAGATGCAACGCATGAAAATTTCAACTGAGGCTTGCACTCAGATGCCTGGATTCAGAGTACAGACCATGATACCACAGAGCCTTGTTGACCTTTAGTAAACACCTGTGATGAATAGAACATGCAAAATCTGTTTCTGTCTGGTTTCGAACCAGCAACCTTTTGCGTGTGAAGCAAACGTGATAACCACTACACTACAGGAACTGAACTTCTCTGCTTTGTTTCATTTTGAGGTTTCAAAGATGATGATGTGAGATGCAACGCATGAAAATTTCAACTGACGCTTGCACTCAGATGCCTGGATTCAGAGTACAGACCATGATACCACAGAGCCTTGTTGACCTTTAGTAAACACCTGTGATGAATAGAACATGCAAAATCTGTTTCTGTCTGGTTTCGAACCAGCAACCTTTTGCGTGTGAAGCAAACGTGATAACCACTACACTACAGGAACTGAACTTCTCTGCTTTGTTTCATTTTGAGGTTTCAAAGATGATGATGTGAGATGCAACGCATGAAAATTTCAGCTGAGGCTTGCACTCAGATGCCTGGATTCAGAGTACAGACCATGATACCACAGAGCCTTGTTGACCTTTAGTAAACACCTGTGATGAAGAGAACATGCAAAATCTGTTTCTGTCTGGTTTCAAACCAGCAACCTTTTGCATGTGAAGCAAACATGATAACCACTACGCTACAGAAACTCATGCTCTTTGCAGTGTTCCTGGTAGATGATCCACATTTTGTTAGACTAATGTCAACGATGGGCATGGAGCAATGTCAAATACTTACAGATCCTCTCAGAGAGCACAGTAACTTGGTGAACAAACTGTCAGACTTATCAAATCTTCATTGTGGCAAGATCATCTGAGTTATTCTTAAATCCATGGAAACTCAACAATTTGTAAGGTAGGTGAGTTAGCTCAGCAGGTTAGAGCACGGTGCTGGTAATCCTGAGGTCGTCGGTTCAAACCCCGTATGGGGCAATTCATGTGTAAGGTCTTTCAAACAATCAACACTTCAAAATAAATAAGGGTTCAAAAATAAAATCAACACTTTACAATAAATAAGGGTTCAAAAATAAAATCAACACTTTACAATACATAAGGGTTCAAAAATAAAATCAACACTTTACAATAAATAAGGGTTCAAAAATAAAATCAACAATTTAAAATGTATAATGGTAACTGTTTCTGTCTGTTCAGTCCATAAACTAAGCCTGGGATCAAATAATGTATTGAAGATGTCATTAGCAGAGACAAATGGTTCTACAGAGACTTGGCTATAAAATAAAATCAATACTTACAAATAAAAAAGTGGTTAGGAAGCGCATTACAAACCTTTGGTTGAAATGGCGCATTAAATTCAAGTCTCCATTCCAGACCAGAGAAAACTAAAGAGAATGCAACGTTGTGTTAATCCATTTGAGGAGCCGGTAGTTTATCTTGAGGAAATAAATGACGATGCAAAAGTTGATTAGACTGTAACATGCGCAGTCCGCTGCTCAACCACTGCGGACTGCGAAGAATTAGAAACCGCTGAAAGTAACTCATCAAGCGGATTTAACAAATGGAGCCTTCTGGGTTCACGTTACCCAGGAGAGCGGCGCTCTGGAGGAGCTGCAGACGTAACATCTGTCCGTTTCGGAGAAGCAAAACCACGCAAAAAAAAAAAAAAAAAAAATCCTGGTAAAAGCGCACACCGGACCGCGCAGGGTAAAACACTCACAAAGTTCAGTTGATTTGTTTGGATCAGACAAATCCAACTGACTGACGAATTAGCGCAGATTTTTCTGCAGATGGGAACCAGGAGGAAGTGTGTTCAGACCCCAGCGGGTGAAGTGATGCTAATTTAAGTAAATTTGCTTAATTTAATTTAATAAAAGTTATTGGGGTGGTTTCTGTCACTACGAGAAAATGTAGATACATTTATCTGTTTAATTTGTGATGGGATCTGGATTCACGGTAAATATTAACTAAACTGCATAAAATGCGACTAAATAGCCGATGTTAATATGATTGTAATTTCACAGATAAAAATAGTACATGACCAATTTTTTTTTTTTATGTTGTCGGTCAAGATAACGTCTAGCTCGACCTGCCGCCCTGACACCAACTCACACATCTTCATTCACAGTCTTACTTGTAAATCGATGTTTCTTTTCTTGGACGTTTTGATGTTAGCTTGTCGATGTCTCAGTTTTATTCGCTGGGAAAATCATTAAGCAGCTTGAGGTGACTCTGCTTCTCTCTAGTGGCGAGAAGCCGTAATGTTTGCTGGTAACAATCGGAATGCATTGTGGGAGATGTAGTTTGTAGTCAATTCGTGCTCAAAACCTATTTTAAGTCAATCATCGGCCTGTAAAATGCTGGGGGGGCTACATGTGGCCCGCGGGCCTTGAGTTTGACACATGTGCATTAGGCCATAGAACTGCCAATTGGTAATTGAAGTAAAGTAGCTTCGATTTCAAAGAAACCGACATTGAAGTCGATTAGCAAATGAACCATCACCAAAGAGGAAGGCTCTTGTTGTCTCACTGCACCCCAAGAGATGCATAACCTACAAAACCCATTTCTGTCTGGTTTCGAACCAGCAACCTTTTGCGTGTGAAGCAAACGTGATAACCACTACACTACAGGAACTGAACTTCTCTGCTTTGTTTCATTTTGAGGTTTCAAAGATGATGATGTGAGATGCAACGCATGAAAATTTCAACTGAGGCTTGCACTCAGATGCCTGCATTCAGAGTACAGACCATGATACCACAGAGCCTTGTTGACCTTTAGTAAACACCTGTGATGAATAGAACATGCAAAATCTGTTTCTGTCTGGTTTCGAACCAGCAACCTTTTGCGTGTGAAGCAAACGTGATAACCACTACACTACAGGAACTGAACTTCTCTGCTTTGTTTCATTTTGAGGTTTCAAAGATGATGATGTGAGATGCAACGCATGAAAATTTCAACTGACGCTTGCACTCAGATGCCTGGATTCAGAGTACAGACCATGATACCACAGAGCCTTGTTGACCTTTAGTAAACACCTGTGATGAATAGAACATGCAAAATCTGTTTCTGTCTGGTTTCGAACCAGCAACCTTTTGCGTGTGAAGCAAACGTGATAACCACTACACTACAGGAACTGAACTTCTCTGCTTTGTTTCATTTTGAGGTTTCAAAGATGATGATGTGAGATGCAACGCATGAAAATTTCAGCTGAGGCTTGCACTCAGATGCCTGGATTCAGAGTACAGACCATGATACCACAGAGCCTTGTTGACCTTTAGTAAACACCTGTGATGAATAGAACATGCAAAATCTGTTTCTGTCTGGTTTCGAACCAGCAACCTTTTGCGTGTGAAGCAAACGTGATAACCACTACACTACAGGAACTGAACTTCTGTGCTTTGTTTCATTTTGAGGTTTCAAAGATGATGATGTGAGATGCAACGCATGAAAATTTCAACTGAGGCTTGCACTCAGATGCCTGGATTCAGAGTACAGACCATGATACCACAGAGCCTTGTTGACCTTTAGTAAACACCTGTGATGAATAGAACATGCAAAATCTGTTTCTGTCTGGTTTCGAACCAGCAACCTTTTGCGTGTGAAGCAAACGTGATAACCACTACACTACAGGAACTGAACTTCTCTGCTTTGTTTCATTTTGAGGTTTCAAAGATGATGATGTGAGATGCAACGCATGAAAATTTCAACTGACGCTTGCACTCAGATGCCTGGATTCAGAGTACAGACCATGATACCACAGAGCCTTGTTGACCTTTAGTAAACACCTGTGATGAATAGAACATGCAAAATCTGTTTCTGTCTGGTTTCGAACCAGCAACCTTTTGCGTGTGAAGCAAACGTGATAACCACTACACTACAGGAACTGAACTTCTCTGCTTTGTTTCATTTTGAGGTTTCAAAGATGATGATGTGAGATGCAACGCATGAAAATTTCAGCTGAGGCTTGCACTCAGATGCCTGGATTCAGAGTACAGACCATGATACCACAGAGCCTTGTTGACCTTTAGTAAACACCTGTGATGAAGAGAACATGCAAAATCTGTTTCTGTCTGGTTTCAAACCAGCAACCTTTTGCATGTGAAGCAAACATGATAACCACTACGCTACAGAAACTCATGCTCTTTGCAGTGTTCCTGGTAGATGATCCACATTTTGTTAGACTAATGTCAACGATGGGCATGGAGCAATGTCAAATACTTACAGATCCTCTCAGAGAGCACAGTAACTTGGTGAACAAACTGTCAGACTTATCAAATCTTCATTGTGGCAAGATCATCTGAGTTATTCTTAAATCCATGGAAACTCAACAATTTGTAAGGTAGGTGAGTTAGCTCAGCAGGTTAGAGCACGGTGCTGGTAATCCTGAGGTCGTCGGTTCAAACCCCGTATGGGGCAATTCATGTGTAAGGTCTTTCAAACAATCAACACTTCAAAATAAATAAGGGTTCAAAAATAAAATCAACACTTTACAATAAATAAGGGTTCAAAAATAAAATCAACACTTTACAATACATAAGGGTTCAAAAATAAAATCAACACTTTACAATAAATAAGGGTTCAAAAATAAAATCAACAATTTAAAATGTATAATGGTAACTGTTTCTGTCTGTTCAGTCCATAAACTAAGCCTGGGATCAAATAATGTATTGAAGATGTCATTAGCAGAGACAAATGGTTCTACAGAGACTTGGCTATAAAATAAAATCAATACTTACAAATAAAAAAGTGGTTAGGAAGCGCATTACAAACCTTTGGTTGAAATGGCGCATTAAATTCAAGTCTCCATTCCAGACCAGAGAAAACTAAAGAGAATGCAACGTTGTGTTAATCCATTTGAGGAGCCGGTAGTTTATCTTGAGGAAATAAATGACGATGCAAAAGTTGATTAGACTGTAACATGCGCAGTCCGCTGCTCAACCACTGCGGACTGCGAAGAATTAGAAACCGCTGAAAGTAACTCATCAAGCGGATTTAACAAATGGAGCCTTCTGGGTTCACGTTACCCAGGAGAGCGGCGCTCTGGAGGAGCTGCAGACGTAACATCTGTCCGTTTCGGAGAAGCAAAACCACGCAAAAAAAAAAAAAAAAAAAATCCTGGTAAAAGCGCACACCGGACCGCGCAGGGTAAAACACTCACAAAGTTCAGTTGATTTGTTTGGATCAGACAAATCCAACTGACTGACGAATTAGCGCAGATTTTTCTGCAGATGGGAACCAGGAGGAAGTGTGTTCAGACCCCAGCGGGTGAAGTGATGCTAATTTAAGTAAATTTGCTTAATTTAATTTAATAAAAGTTATTGGGGTGGTTTCTGTCACTACGAGAAAATGTAGATACATTTATCTGTTTAATTTGTGATGGGATCTGGATTCACGGTAAATATTAACTAAACTGCATAAAATGCGACTAAATAGCCGATGTTAATATGATTGTAATTTCACAGATAAAAATAGTACATGACCAATTTTTTTTTTTTATGTTGTCGGTCAAGATAACGTCTAGCTCGACCTGCCGCCCTGACACCAACTCACACATCTTCATTCACAGTCTTACTTGTAAATCGATGTTTCTTTTCTTGGACGTTTTGATGTTAGCTTGTCGATGTCTCAGTTTTATTCGCTGGGAAAATCATTAAGCAGCTTGAGGTGACTCTGCTTCTCTCTAGTGGCGAGAAGCCGTAATGTTTGCTGGTAACAATCGGAATGCATTGTGGGAGATGTAGTTTGTAGTCAATTCGTGCTCAAAACCTATTTTAAGTCAATCATCGGCCTGTAAAATGCTGGGGGGGCTACATGTGGCCCGCGGGCCTTGAGTTTGACACATGTGCATTAGGCCATAGAACTGCCAATTGGTAATTGAAGTAAAGTAGCTTCGATTTCAAAGAAACCGACATTGAAGTCGATTAGCAAATGAACCATCACCAAAGAGGAAGGCTCTTGTTGTCTCACTGCACCCCAAGAGATGCATAACCTACAAAACCCATTTCTGTCTGGTTTCGAACCAGCAACCTTTTGCGTGTGAAGCAAACGTGATAACCACTACACTACAGGAACTGAACTTCTCTGCTTTGTTTCATTTTGAGGTTTCAAAGATGATGATGTGAGATGCAACGCATGAAAATTTCAACTGAGGCTTGCACTCAGATGCCTGGATTCAGAGTACAGACCATGATACCACAGAGCCTTGTTGACCTTTAGTAAACACCTGTGATGAATAGAACATGCAAAATCTGTTTCTGTCTGGTTTCAAACCAGCAACCTTTTGCGTGTGAAGCAAACGTGATAACCACTACACTACAGGAACTGAACTTCTCTGCTTTGTTTCAGTTTGAGGTTTCAAAGATGATGATGTGAGATGCAACGCATGAAAATTTCAGCTGAGGCTTGCACTCAGATGCCTGGATTCAGAGTACAGACCATGATACCACAGAGCCTTGTTGACCTTTAATAAACACGTGTGATGAAGAGAACATGCAAAATCTGTTTCTGTCTGGTTTTAAACCAGCAACCTTTTGCATGTGAAGCAAACATGATAACCACTACGCTACAGAAACTCATGCTCTTTGCAGTGTTCCTGGTAGATGATCCACATTTTGTTAGACTAATGTCAACGATGGGCATGGAGCAATGTCAAATACTTACAGATCCTCTCAGAGAGCACAGTAACTTGGTGAACAAACTGTCAGACTTATATTTGTGCCTAATTTCACTTTACAGTCCATAAACTAAGCCTGGGATCAAAAAATTGTATTGAAATGTCATTAGCAGAGACAAATGATTCTACAGAGACTTGGCTACACGGCTATAAAATAAAATCAATACTTACAAATAAAAAATGGTTCAAAAATAAAATTAACACATTAAAATAAAAAATATCTTTGAAATACAATCAACACTTGAAAATTAAAAATCTCTGGAAAATAAAATATTATGTATGTTGTTTTGAAAAACATTAGAATATAATCCCTTTTATCAAATCTTCATTGTGGCAAGATCATCTGAGTTATTCTTAAATCCATGGAAACTCAACAATTTGTAAGGTAGGTGAGTTAGCTCAGCAGGTTAGAGCACGGTGCTGGTAATCCTGAGGTCGTCGGTTCAAACCCCGTATGGGGCAATTCATGTGTAAGGTCTTTCAAACAATCAACACTTCAAAATAAATAAGGGTTCAAAAATAAAATCAACACTTTACAATACATAAGGGTTCAAAACTAAAATCAACACTTTACAATACATAAGGGTTCAAAAATAAAATCAACACTTTACAATAAATAAGGGTTCAAAAATAAAATCAACACTTCAAAATAAAAAATGTTTCAAAAATAAAATCAATACTTTACAATTAAACAATTTATTTTTGAACCATTAACATCTTCTCAAAATTAAAAATGGTTCAAAAATAAAATCAACAGTTTAAAATGTATAATGGTAACTGTTTCTGTCTGTTCAGTCCATAAACTAAGCCTGGGATCAAATAATGTAGTGAAGATGTCATTAGCAGAGACAAATGGTTCTACAGAGACTTGGCTATAAAATAAAATCAATACTTACAAATAAAAAAGTGGTTAGGAAGCGCATTACAAACCTTTGGTTGAAATGGCGCATTAAATTCAAGTCTCCATTCCAGACCAGAGAAAACTAAAGAGAATGCAACGTTGTGTTAATCCATTTGAGGAGCCGGTAGTTTATCTTGAGGAAATAAATGACGATGCAAAAGTTGATTAGACTGTAACATGCGCAGTCCGCTGCTCAACCACTGCGGACTGCGAAGAATTAGAAACCGCTGAAAGTAACTCATCAAGCGGATTTAACAAATGGAGCCTTCTGGGTTCACGTTACCCAGGAGAGCGGCGCTCTGGAGGAGCTGCAGACGTAACATCTGTCCGTTTCGGAGAAGCAAAACCACGCAAAAAAAAAAAAAAAAAAAATCCTGGTAAAAGCGCACACCGGACCGCGCAGGGTAAAACACTCACAAAGTTCAGTTGATTTGTTTGGATCAGACAAATCCAACTGACTGACGAATTAGCGCAGATTTTTCTGCAGATGGGAACCAGGAGGAAGTGTGTTCAGACCCCAGCGGGTGAAGTGATGCTAATTTAAGTAAATTTGCTTAATTTAATTTAATAAAAGTTATTGGGGTGGTTTCTGTCACTACGAGAAAATGTAGATACATTTATCTGTTTAATTTGTGATGGGATCTGGATTCACGGTAAATATTAACTAAACTGCATAAAATGCGACTAAATAGCCGATGTTAATATGATTGTAATTTCACAGATAAAAATAGTACATGACCGAATTTTTTTTTTTATGTTGTCGGTCAAGATAACGTCTAGCTCGACCTGCCGCCCTGACACCAACTCACACATCTTCATTCACAGTCTTACTTGTAAATCGATGTTTCTTTTCTTGGACGTTTTGATGTTAGCTTGTCGATGTCTCAGTTTTATTCGCTGGGAAAATCATTAAGCAGCTTGAGGTGACTCTGCTTCTCTCTAGTGGCGAGAAGCCGTAATGTTTGCTGGTAACAATCGGAATGCATTGTGGGAGATGTAGTTTGTAGTCAATTCGTGCTCAAAACCTATTTTAAGTCAATCATCGGCCTGTAAAATGCTGGGGGGGCTACATGTGGCCCGCGGGCCTTGAGTTTGACACATGTGCATTAGGCCATAGAACTGCCAATTGGTAATTGAAGTAAAGTAGCTTCGATTTCAAAGAAACCGACATTGAAGTCGATTAGCAAATGAACCATCACCAAAGAGGAAGGCTCTTGTTGTCTCACTGCACCCCAAGAGATGCATAACCTACAAAACCCATTTCTGTCTGGTTTCGAACCAGAGACCTTTTGCGTGTAAAGCAAACGTGATAACCACTACACTACAGGAACTGAACTTCTCTGCTTTGTTTCAGTTTGAGGTTTCAAAGATGATGATGTGAGATGCAACGCATGAAAAGTTCAACTGAGGCTTGCACTCAGATGCCTGGATTCAGAGTACAGACCGTGATACCACAGAGCCTTGTTGACCTTTAGTAAACACCTGTGATGAATAGAACATGCAAAATCTGTTTCTGTCTGGTTTCGAACCAGCAACCTTTTGCGTGTGAAGCAAACGTGATAACCACTACACTACAGGAACTGAACTTCTCTGCTTTGTTTCAGTTTGAGGTTTCAAAGATGATGATGTGAGATGCAACGCATGAAAATTTCAACTGAGGCTTGCACTCAGATGCCTGGATTCAGAGTACAGACCATGATACCACAGAGCCTTGTTGACCTTTAGTAAACACCTGTGATGAATAGAACATGCAAAATCTGTTTCTGTCTGGTTTCGAACCAGCAACCTTTTGCGTGTGAAGCAAACGTGATAACCACTACACTACAGGAACTGAACTTCTCTGCTTTGTTTCAGTTTGAGGTTTCAAAGATGATGATGTGAGATGCAACGCATGAAAATTTCAGCTGAGGCTTGCACTCAGATGCCTGGATTCAGAGTACAGACCATGATACCACAGAGCCTTGTTGACCTTTAGTAAACACCTGTGATGAAGAGAACATGCAAAATCTGTTTCTGTCTGGTTTCAAACCAGCAACCTTTTGCATGTGAAGCAAACATGATAACCACTACGCTACAGAAACTCATGCTCTTTGCAGTGTTCCTGGTAGATGATCCACATTTTGTTAGACTAATGTCAACGATGGGCATGGAGCAATGTCAAATACTTACAGATCCTCTCAGAGAGCACAGTAACTTGGTGAACAAACTGTCAGACTTATCAAATCTTCATTGTGGCAAGATCATCTGAGTTATTCTTAAATCCATGGAAACTCAACAATTTGTAAGGTAGGTGAGTTAGCTCAGCAGGTTAGAGCACGGTGCTGGTAATCCTGAGGTCGTCGGTTCAAACCCCGTATGGGGCAATTCATGTGTAAGGTCTTTCAAACAATCAACACTTCAAAATAAATAAGGGTTCAAAAATAAAATCAACACTTTACAATACATAAGGGTTCAAAACTAAAATCAACACTTTACAATACATAAGGGTTCAAAAATAAAATCAACACTTTACAATAAATAAGGGTTCAAAAATAAAATCAACACTTCAAAATAAAAAATGTTTCAAAAATAAAATCAATACTTTACAATTAAACAATTTATTTTTGAACCATTAACATCTTCTCAAAATTAAAAATGGTTCAAAAATAAAATCAACAGTTTAAAATGTATAATGGTAACTGTTTCTGTCTGTTCAGTCCATAAACTAAGCCTGGGATCAAATAATGTAGTGAAGATGTCATTAGCAGAGACAAATGGTTCTACAGAGACTTGGCTATAAAATAAAATCAATACTTACAAATAAAAAAGTGGTTAGGAAGCGCATTACAAACCTTTGGTTGAAATGGCGCATTAAATTCAAGTCTCCATTCCAGACCAGAGAAAACTAAAGAGAATGCAACGTTGTGTTAATCCATTTGAGGAGCCGGTAGTTTATCTTGAGGAAATAAATGACGATGCAAAAGTTGATTAGACTGTAACATGCGCAGTCCGCTGCTCAACCACTGCGGACTGCGAAGAATTAGAAACCGCTGAAAGTAACTCATCAAGCGGATTTAACAAATGGAGCCTTCTGGGTTCACGTTACCCAGGAGAGCGGCGCTCTGGAGGAGCTGCAGACGTAACATCTGTCCGTTTCGGAGAAGCAAAACCACGCAAAAAAAAAAAAAAAAAATCCTGGTAAAAGCGCACACCGGACCGCGCAGGGTAAAACACTCACAAAGTTCAGTTGATTTGTTTGGATCAGACAAATCCAACTGACTGACGAATTAGCGCAGATTTTTCTGCAGATGGGAACCAGGAGGAAGTGTGTTCAGACCCCAGCGGGTGAAGTGATGCTAATTTAAGTAAATTTGCTTAATTTAATTTAATAAAAGTTATTGGGGTGGTTTCTGTCACTACGAGAAAATGTAGATACATTTATCTGTTTAATTTGTGATGGGATCTGGATTCACGGTAAATATTAACTAAACTGCATAAAATGCGACTAAATAGCCGATGTTAATATGATTGTAATTTCACAGATAAAAATAGTACATGACCGAATTTTTTTTTTTATGTTGTCGGTCAAGATAACGTCTAGCTCGACCTGCCGCCCTGACACCAACTCACACATCTTCATTCACAGTCTTACTTGTAAATCGATGTTTCTTTTCTTGGACGTTTTGATGTTAGCTTGTCGATGTCTCAGTTTTATTCGCTGGGAAAATCATTAAGCAGCTTGAGGTGACTCTGCTTCTCTCTAGTGGCGAGAAGCCGTAATGTTTGCTGGTAACAATCGGAATGCATTGTGGGAGATGTAGTTTGTAGTCAATTCGTGCTCAAAACCTATTTTAAGTCAATCATCGGCCTGTAAAATGCTGGGGGGGCTACATGTGGCCCGCGGGCCTTGAGTTTGACACATGTGCATTAGGCCATAGAACTGCCAATTGGTAATTGAAGTAAAGTAGGTTCGATTTCAAAGAAACCGACATTGAAGTCGATTAGCAAATGAACCATCACCAAAGAGGAAGGCTCTTGTTGTCTCACTGCACCCCAAGAGATGCATAACCTACAAAACCCATTTCTGTCTGGTTTCGAACCAGAGACCTTTTGCGTGTAAAGCAAACGTGATAACCACTACACTACAGGAACTGAACTTCTCTGCTTTGTTTCAGTTTGAGGTTTCAAAGATGATGATGTGAGATGCAACGCATGAAAAGTTCAACTGAGGCTTGCACTCAGATGCCTGGATTCAGAGTACAGACCGTGATACCACAGAGCCTTGTTGACCTTTAGTAAACACCTGTGATGAATAGAACATGCAAAATCTGTTTCTGTCTGGTTTCGAACCAGCAACCTTTTGCGTGTGAAGCAAACGTGATAACCACTACACTACAGGAACTGAACTTCTCTGCTTTGTTTCAGTTTGAGGTTTCAAAGATGATGATGTGAGATGCAACGCATGAAAAGTTCAACTGAGGCTTGCACTCAGATGCCTGGATTCAGAGTACAGACCGTGATACCACAGAGCCTTGTTGACCTTTAGTAAACACCTGTGATGAATAGAACATGCAAAATCTGTTTCTGTCTGGTTTCGAACCAGCAACCTTTTGCGTGTGAAGCAAACGTGATAACCACTACACTACAGGAACTGAACTTCTCTGCTTTGTTTCAGTTTGAGGTTTCAAAGATGATGATGTGAGATGCAACGCATGAAAATTTCAACTGAGGCTTGCACTCAGATGCCTGGATTCAGAGTACAGACCATGATACCACAGAGCCTTGTTGACCTTTAGTAAACACCTGTGATGAATAGAACATGCAAAATCTGTTTCTGTCTGGTTTCGAACCAGCAACCTTTTGCGTGTGAAGCAAACGTGATAACCACTACACTACAGGAACTGAACTTCTCTGCTTTGTTTCAGTTTGAGGTTTCAAAGATGATGATGTGAGATGCAACGCATGAAAATTTCAGCTGAGGCTTGCACTCAGATGCCTGGATTCAGAGTACAGACCATGATACCACAGAGCCTTGTTGACCTTTAGTAAACACCTGTGATGAAGAGAACATGCAAAATCTGTTTCTGTCTGGTTTTAAACCAGCAACCTTTTGCATGTGAAGCAAACATGATAACCACTACGCTACAGAAACTCATGCTCTTTGCAGTGTTCCTGGTAGATGATCCACATTTTGTTAGACTAATGTCAACGATGGGCATGGAGCAATGTCAAATACTTACAGATCCTCTCAGAGAGCACAGTAACTTGGTGAACAAACTGTCAGACTTATATTTGTGCCTAATTTCACATTACAGTCCATAAACTAAGCCTGGGATCAAAAAATTGTATTGAAATGTCATTAGCAGAGACAAATGATTCTACAGAGACTTGGCTACACGGCTATAAAATAAAATCAATACTTACAAATAAAAAATGGTTCAAAAATAAAATTAACACATTAAAATAAAAAATATCTTTGAAATACAATCAACACTTGAAAATTAAAAATCTCTGGAAAATAAAATATTATGTATGTTGTTTTGAAAAACATTAGAATATAATCCCTTTTATCAAATCTTCATTGTGGCAAGATCATCTGAGTTATTCTTAAATCCATGGAAACTCAACAATTTGTAAGGTAGGTGAGTTAGCTCAGCAGGTTAGAGCACGGTGCTGGTAATCCTGAGGTCGTCGGTTCAAACCCCGTATGGGGCAATTCATGTGTAAGGTCTTTCAAACAATCAACACTTCAAAATAAAATCAACACTTTACAATAAATAAGGGTTCAAAACTAAAATCAACACTTTACAATACATAAGGGTTCAAAAATAAAATCAACACTTTACAATAAATAAGGGTTCAAAAATAAAATCAACACTTCAAAATAAAAAATGTTTCAAAAATAAAATCAATACTTTACAATTAAACAATTTATTTTTGAACCATTAACATCTTCTCAAAATTAAAAATGGTTCAAAAATAAAATCAACAGTTTAAAATGTATAATGGTAACTGTTTCTGTCTGTTCAGTCCATAAACTAAGCCTGGGATCAAATAATGTAGTGAAGATGTCATTAGCAGAGACAAATGGTTCTACAGAGACTTGGCTATAAAATAAAATCAATACTTACAAATAAAAAAGTGGTTAGGAAGCGCATTACAAACCTTTGGTTGAAATGGCGCATTAAATTCAAGTCTCCATTCCAGACCAGAGAAAACTAAAGAGAATGCAACGTTGTGTTAATCCATTTGAGGAGCCGGTAGTTTATCTTGAGGAAATAAATGACGATGCAAAAGTTGATTAGACTGTAATGAAGAATTAAAAACCGCTGGAAGTAACTCATCCAGCGGTTTTAACAAATGGATCCTTCTGGGTTCACGTTACCCAGGAGAGCGGCGCTCTGGAGGAGCTGCAGACGTAACATCTGTCCCTTTCTGAGAGGCGAAAAAAAAAAAAATCCTGGTAAAAGCTCACACCAGACCGCGCAGGGTGAAACACTCACAGAGTTCAGTTGATCTGTTTGGATCAGACAAATCCAACTGACTGACGAATTAGCGCAGATTTTTCTGCAGATGGGAACCAGGAGGAAGTGCGTTCAGATCCCAGTGGGTGAAGTGATGCTAATTTAAGTAAATTTGCTTAATTTAATTTAATAAAAGTTATTGGGGTGGTTTTTGTCACTACGAGAAAATGTAGATACATTTATCTGCTTAATTTGTGATGGGATCTGGATTCATGGCGAATATTAACTAAACCGCATAAAATGCGGCTAATTAGCCGATGTTAATATGATTGTAATTTGACGGATAAAAATAGTACATGACCGATTTTTTTCGGTCAAGATAAGGATAACAAAAAACGTCTAGCTCGACCTGCCGCCCTGACACCAACTCACACACATCTTCATTCACAGTCTTACTTGTAAATCGATGTTTCTTTTCTTGGACGTTTTGATGTTAGCTTGTCGATGTCTCAGTTTTATTCGCTGGGAAAATCATTAAGCAGCTTGAGGTGACTCTGCTGCTCTCTAGTGGCGAGAAGCCGTAATGTTTGCTGGTAACAATCGGAATGCATTATGGGAGATGTAGTTTGTAGTCAATTCGTGCTCAAAACCTATTTTAAGTCAATCATCGGCCTATAAAATGCTGGGGGGGGCACATAAAATGACATGGCGGGCCACATGTGGCCCGCGGGCCTTGAGTTTGACACATGTGCATTAGATGCATTTTGCACCATTGAGGTTTAAAGACAACTCTTAAAAATATACTCACTTTTTTGCTGTGAGCGCATAAATTAAGAAATTGTATGAGTAAAAAAGAATCTCAGTGAGCTGGAGTGTCTCTTTATAAGTCATACAAACAAATTCATGTCACATTAAAATCTCTACAAACAATATTTCTAGATATGTCATTGTTATTCCAGGGTTGTTGATTATAATAAAACATCATGCAATGAAACACTGTCAGGTGCGGTGGGTGAGAGGTGGTGAGGAGAGACGCAGAGACCCAGGTTGTAGAAGAAAATGATGAATTTAATGAAGATGCTCAAAACAGTCCAGATCAGGCAGCAGGGCAGAAAGATACTAAATACAGAGGGAGGGTAATCAAGGAATGAGACACAGCTGGGAAGCAATCAACGGGGAAGACGAAGAAACAACAGAGACTCAGGACAGAAACTGAACACAGAAAAACCTTAAATACACAGAAACACGGATCATGACACTGACATTTACTTCAAACACTTGTCGGAAGTAAGTTTGAACTTTATATCATTTCACAACATTTACATCATCACAGGAATCTTAAACATGTTCCCATATTATAATAAATGCTTTTTAATGAATGCCTCATGATATTTCCAGTTCATTTGCAGGATGGTGGAAATGCTGCACACATTTGCATCTCGTCTGACAAAAGCATCACACACTGACAAATCTGTTCTTTTTTACATGTAACAGTAAATCTGAAAAATGAAACCATCTTAGATTTCAGTGTTTCACCAACGCAGGTCAAAGTGAGCAAACTTTACTTCTGAGAAATGTTAGCTTCTCTGGCTTTCTGTGCACACAAGTTTATTTTATTGTAAAATTTGTTTGTTTCTGCTTTTTAATAAACAATAATTTCAGTGGTCATTAATACATTTCTGACTGAGATTCAACATCCTTCCAACTTTACTTTTTAAAGTGTTACCTAAAGTTCTGGGTAAAAGGAACAAAAGGTTTAAAAGAAAAGTTGATGCACCCCAGTAAAGCTTTATATGTAACAAAACGTCCCGCCTTACGCTTGAATCCAATTTAAACAACTTCTACTCACAATTTCTGATTGTAAAGTGTTTTTCCCTCTTTGCTGCCAATTAAAAACAAGATATCGATTTAAGTTCAGGTGGCTGTAACATCATTTCTGTCTGTCACCTTTTTTCTCCATGTATTTTACTGTTGACTGAACTCCTACATGTTTTTACCCAGATTCAGCTTCTCCACGAGGAAAAGATCTGTGAATGCAGCAACACTGATGCAGCCGCTAATCGGAGTTTGGGATCTGTATCATGCAAGACTCTGCAAGCATGTTTACCATTATCAGCAGCAAACATATATCTGAAATAAATATATTACTGCTATCTTGTTTTATATCTGCTGCACCAGAGAAAAACTGAGCTGAATCTGATAGAAGTATTATGTTATAAAAAAGGCTAAAGCAAAATTTTACAACTCTAAAAATCCGAGGAGGAGCTTTGACAGATCCTGCCAGGGCTTTTCTCATTTTAATCTTATCCCAAGAACTACTTTTCTTAAAATCATCCCCCAACTCAACCTGCTGTCCCATAAATATCTATTCATCCCCTCAAGGTTGTAAAAATAAAATTTGTGGTGGTGACAGATGGGAGCTGAGTTAAGAACTGGGGCACACATGCTCTGTTTCTACCTTATCCAATCTGTAATGTAAAACTTCAGCAACAACAATACAACTCATGTAAACTTACCTAATTATCCTTAACTATCACCAGAAATCCTCAAATAGTGCATTATTAATCAGCATATTTTTTATTATTATTTTGAAAACTGGGAGCACAAATCCAATTTTTTAAATGTGTGTACTAAATTTGTACACACACCCCTAATACTTAGATCAATTTATTCTAGCATGTTGCAGGGAAACCATGTTTTTTCAGCTTAGTGTTAGCCTGCTTTTTCCATCCTAAAACCAGGTTTTAGTCTGTTTTGGGTTCATTGTTCTGCTGAAACTATTGGGAAAAAAATGGTTAGGATGTTCAGAAACAACACAGGAACCGCCGAGGCTCAAGCATGTTGAGTGTTCAAGGCAAGGCAGGTTTATTTACCTGGCACATTTCAGCAACAAGGTGATTCAAAGAGCTTTTGCATGACAGAAACATAAACCTGTATCACATTGCAGTGGTATAATAAAGTAATAAAAAAAATTAAAACAGATAAAATCAAGGATGTTATTACTCAAACGAAACTCTAAATAAATGAGGCTTTAGTCAAGATTTTAAACAAATTCAATGAAAACTTAATGTTGTTTTTCTGGGATGCAGAGCAGATCAGACTGAGATGTGGAGGCTGATACAACGACAGCAGCTCATTAATGTATGTTGGCTTTAAGTCATTCAGTGATTTATAAACTAACAGACATATTTTAAAGTCTACCTTTTGTATCAGAACTGGGAATCAAGTATGAAGTGTGAGTGAGAACAGAGGGAAGCAGTGCAGCAGTCACATCAGTAAGGAGAGAGTCTGCAGGGAGACAGGAGACAGAACAACCATCACATCCAGGGTTTCTAATGACCAGCCTCAGGTGTCTGTTGGTATCGAACCGTCCAATCACAACCAGAGACGCTACTGACTAACGACAGGCGTCGACACTGAGACCAGCCTCCAGTATATCAGTGTGTGCTAAACTATGTGAGCTGAAACATCTTTTCTAAGCAGAATTAGTTAAAGTGTTGCTGTAAACAGTAATGCTGAGGTCCAGGAATTTGATTGTCAGAATCAGCTGAAAAGATGGCACTTCCTGCTGTATCAACAGGCTTAAGCTCACCCTGGAGGATCTCGTTATATTTTCCTCTCTGCTTGTGCTTCATGGCTGCTACAGCAGCTTAGTGACACACAGAGGGAGAAATTTACTCTCCTCTGTCAGCTGAATTTCTGATGTTGGGAACTTTCTGAGTCTCATAAAAGTAACATAAGGTAGAGTAAAACTTTAAGGACTCCAGGTACAATTTGGCTGACAGACAATAATCTGATCACATATGAAACACAACCAATCAGCAACAATTAGATTACAACACATATCCACACTACACACACACACCACCTGCTGTTTGAGAAGTGATAATAGAGGAAGTGTTAGGACACCTACATGGTGGACGATCTGTCTGATGTTGGAGACGTGTGACCCGCAGGCAGCAGCCGGTACTTAGCATGCAAAGAATGAGAAGGATCAGAACCAACGCTGCGAGCTTCACTCCATGGAGGCACTGCTTCAGTCGATTCCAGCTTCATGAAAGAGTCTCCTTATTTTCAACAAAGAATCAAATGATACAGAAGAAAAAAACAATTTTCATGTCTGTTCTTCAACTTTTCCTCCTCTACTGTGTTGGACCTCAAGGCTCACAACAGTTATTTTCCAACAGCAAAATGAAGAAATAGAGTTAGAAGCAGGCACACAGGAAACAGCTGGACGCTGTCCAAAAATAACAAGATTTTATCAGGAACATTGAATTTGGACTCAGTGCAGAACACAATCACCACCAAATAAGAAAGAAGTGATTGCAAAGCACAGCTTGAATTTCAGTTCACAAAATTAATATGATTATCAGGTGAGCAGGAGGAGGAGAACCGTCTGAGAACAGAGGCTTATATACCTAACAAACCGGCACTTCACGCTGGGATTTAAAACCTGTGTCAGACGTTTTCTCTGACTGTGATTCACCACATTAGTTAATGAAAGCATTAAATTACTTACATTGATATTAGTGAGTGTTATTTTTGCTCCACTTCTGACCAGAATGTTACATCTTGAATTGTCATATCATCAGCTTTTCCATTCGTTCTAACAACTGTATCTTGAGAATATCTTCATTTTAATCCACATGTTGTGCAGACTTTACTCCTCTGCTCATAATCAGTCGTACGTAAGTCTCAAAATATCAATAATATAACTCTCAAAATATCATATTAAAGACAAGATAGAATATAAACTCTATTATTCTGTCTGTAGATGAACTGCAGGCTGAAGGTTTTAGAAACAAGACCAGTGTGCGATCTATTGTCTTTCATTTTAGCTTCAGTATTTATTATCACTTTGATGCCATCCTATTTACAGTATTTTATAGAAGCAATCACATTATGACAAATTACTAATTTACTAATCAGAATGATTTTTACAAACTGTGCCAAATGAACAACTTTCTAAGTGTTCAGTTAGAAAGTTGTTCTAACTGAACAACATGAATCAAAACTGACATGAATCAGTTTTGATTCATGTCTTAAAATGAATCTAAACTGATTATAAGAGCCATACAATGAGTGTTAATAGGACAATCATCAACTGATTAATGGTTTCTTCTAATAAAATACTACACATTTAAAATTATTAGAAGTTTAAATGAGACCGTTTATTCCTCAGGAACAAAACAACATGATGTGTAACTTAACTCAGAGTTTTACATTTCCTGAAACGTAATGTTGGAACCATGTAAGAGGCTTAGCCTCCAAATGTATTCAGTTCCATCTGGATGTCTCCAGCACTATTAGAAACCATGAGATTACCTGTCAAGAAATGTAGAGAGTCTAGAAATATAGCTGGAATACCAAGTAGGCGTTCTTCACTGTATGCATTTGTTTAGATGGATGTGCGCTCATGCATATTTGTTTGGTTTTAGTACAGCTGCAGCTGACATGCAGAGAACTCAGACATTACATTAAAAAACAGAACATGAAGCCATGAACAGTAACTAAAGGAGTAGCAGGTTCTGACTCCTAAAAGCTCTTTCATTAATTATTCAGCAGTCAGAACAGCTCAGTGTACCTGCATGTGTGTGAGTGTCAGCTTTACATCAGTTTCCTTGATTCTTCTGTTGCCGTCGAAACATTCAGCAATAACAGATCAAAGTCAAATTACGTCGATATCTTATGTCACCTGGTATTACATGATCTTACTGATAGATTTTTTCCTTTCTTCCTTTATCATTTATTTTTTAAAACCATTTTACATATGTGTGATGAGTCAACATTATAATATCTGACAGCTATAAACACTTCCTGTCATAGGAGGATTGAAACAATGAGAAATGAAGCATAAAATATTAAACATGTTTTATGTTTAATATTTTATAAATATTTATAATCATATATTTTGACAATTTCTAAAAACAACAAAATAAAACTTTTCAGCACAGTTCAAGAAATGCATCTTTTATTTCTTTCAAAGTCTGAAAAGTGTGGCCTGCAATTGTATTGAGTCAATCCTTTGTAGAGTCATATTTTGCTGCATTTACAGCTGCCAGCGGTTCAGGATGAATCTCTGCCAGCTCCACCCTGACTAACTGACGGATTGCACTGAATTTATCACAGTAAAAACTGAACATTTATCCTCATCAAAAAAAAGATTTTTCTTCTACTTCTCGACTCAGATCCACTTTGTGTTGGACAATTTAAAGAATCCCAGTAAAACACATCAGGGTTTGTGGTGGTAATGAGAGTAAATGTGGAAATGTACTATGGGTAAGAATTTGTTTGTCCAGCGCTGCAGGTTTGTAAATTCAGATCTGCTGAAATGCTTTTCTCTTGTTTATTTATAGGTTGTTTTTCGGTACGTACCTACAGGGCTGAAAGCTGAACTGATACTGAATCATCTGATGCAAATCCTGCAGGTTATGGATGAGAAACGATCTTCACCTTTGGGTTTAACAAAATCCACGGAGAAGCTCTCGAATCATTCACCTCCAGGTGTAATTCCCTTTTTCTCTATAGAAACAGTGAAGCCAGAGACTGCATGAATTACTTTCACAAGCATGAATTACAAACCTGAGATTAAGGTTTGGCATCAAAGTTAGATTTTTTTTCTCACAGGAAGTAGTTGAAAACATCAACATATTTTTACCCTAATGAGCAAAAAACTAAAAATGATATGGTTTTTTTCTCACTTTCCTTGACTAGCTGTAACTTTCCTTTATTTTGTGTATTTTTTAATTTGATTAGATTCAGTCAACAAAAAATGAACATCTGATTTTAAATAAATTCACAAGCAGTTATTTCTTTCTACTGTATTTGAGAAGCCTCTCTGCAGAGGAGCTGCAAACACTGGAACATAATTTGTGGCATTTAGTAAAAAATTGTGATGGATCTGAATTTGTGACAATTCCATTAGTTTTAAACACATAGTGCCCTCCAAAGTCTTTGTTTTCTCTAGTAAATATGTTTCAAGAGCCTCAGAAAGAATGGTCGCCATGGAGACTTGATGACCCCAAATTGCTGAGTTTTGGTGCAGTCCTCTAAAAGCGAGGTTTGAAGATATCCTCAAACTGCCTCATCGTCCTGCAGAAGGGTGGAGAGATGGTCTGGTCCAGCCTGGTTGCTTCAGGCTCATTATTGTTGTTTCTAGCTGCTTTCTGGGCACATTTAGGCCAGGAGCAACATTTCCCCTGGACTCCTGAACACACCTGAACATAATTCACACCCACTGACTCTGAAAATAAAAAAGTATGTATATATGCTGTGCTTGCCTGTAAGCCACAAGTATTCATGTTATAACATGCGATATCTACACAGAAAGATGTTTTTTTTTTCACTTTCAGTCATATATATATATATATATATATATATATATATATATATAGTCAGCTATATATATATATATATATATATATATATATATATAGCTGACTGTATAGCTCAGTGGGTAGACACCAGTCTACCACCTGGGAGACCGGGGTTCGAATCCAGGTTGGGGCAAGTTACAACAGTGCAATTGAGCTATGCAGTGTGGGTCCCTAGGCAAGACCCTTGGAGCTATATAGCCTACCTCATACAATGAGAGACACTGATAAGCATGACATGCCGGCTCAGACGTCGCCCGGCCAAACAAGGTCTGCGTCAGGTGCTGGGGAACCAGAGCACCTTGATGAAAAATGGGCTACTGGAACAAGACGGAAATGGGCGAGAGACGAAAACATGGATCTGTTGGAATGCTACTACTCAAGTAACCCTAGTCAGAGGGGTTACATGCAAAGACTGAGGGTGGAATGGTTACTTCGACACCCACAGTCTACAATGACTGCCAAACAACTAGTAGCTCAGTGCTCCAACATCCGCAAACGACAACTGCTATCACAACTTGAGATTGACGAGGTACAACACAAATGCTACGGCAAAAGGGAGGAGCCCAAAGATAAGGTCAGGGGGGAGTTAACTACTCCCCACCCCGAGACTGGGTATGCAGCCCCAGTAATGAACGAACTATCAAAGCTGAACGAGACAGCAACTGACCTGAGAGAGAGAATCGTGGCCCGAATGAACACCAGGCAACCCCGACGCCAATTACAACGGCTGAGTGAAGTACCATCAGAAAGTCTCATTGAAGATGTGAATGCAGCATTGAGAACAATCCCTACCAACACCATAACAGAAACCAATGAGCTGATATACAACTCAGCATC
Organism: Poecilia mexicana; assembly: GCF_051168715.1. NCBI lineage: Eukaryota > Metazoa > Chordata > Actinopteri > Cyprinodontiformes > Poeciliidae > Poecilia > Poecilia mexicana. Next base: position 22,098,117 of record NW_028263384.1, on the reverse strand, counting down.
AGTGATCCTTGAAATGCTCGGCTATAAGAGCAACCATGAGACCCAATATCCATCATGGAAAAGACGGTTAGAGGCTAAGATCAAGATAACAAGGAGGGAAGTGAGCCAGCTGTCAGAGCTCCTAAGGGGTGCAATGAAAAGATCAGTACCCAAGAAATACAGCCAGATGCCCATACCTGAAGCACTCGAAACTGCCAAACAAAGGCTCCAAGCCTTGGCCAGCCGCCTAAAGAGATACACAAGAGAGAATGAAGCCAGGAGGATCAACCGGCTCTTCTCCACCCAACCAGCTAAAGTGTACTCTCAATGGCAGGGTACTAACAACAGAGCAGACCCACCAAGGCTGGAGACTGAACAATACTGGAAAGGCATATGGGAAAGGGAGGCGTCCCACAACAGCAAGGCACAGTGGCTAACCTCTCTACGAGAGGACCACAGCAACCTCCCTGAACAAGCCCCGGTAACCATCACTGTGGCAGATGTCCAAGAAAGAGTCTCGGGTATGAAAAACTGGACAGCACCAGGGCCTGACATGATCCATGCCTACTGGCTAAAGAAACTCACTGCCCTCCATGAGCGACTGGCAGCTCAACTGAACCAGCTGCTACAGAATGGGACTCACCCTGAATGGTTAACTGAAGGGCGCACAATCCTGATCCAGAAGGATCCCTCAAAGGGTTCAGTCCCATCCAACTATCGGCCAATAACCTGTCTCTCTACAACATGGAAGCTCATGTCAGGCATCATAGCGGCTAAGATAAGCGGACACATGGATAAATACATGAGCACGGCACAGAAGGGCATCGGCATTAATAGTAGAGGAGCCAAACACCAACTCCTTGTAGACCACACAGTCGCCCGAGACTGCAAAACCCGACACACCAACCTGTGCACCGCTTGGATTGATTACAAGAAAGCCTATGACTCAATGCCACACACCTGGATCATTGAATGCTTAGAGATGTACAACATCAATAGGACTCTAAGAGCCTTCATTGCAAACTCGATGGGGCTGTGGAAAACCACCCTTGAAGCCAACTGCAAACCGCTTGCACAAGTGTCCATCAAATGTGGCATATACCAAGGAGATGCTCTGTCCCCACTGCTGTTCTGCATAGGCCTGAACCCCCTCAGCCAAATCATCAACAAGACTGGCTACGGATACCGACTTAAGAATGGGGCCACAATCAGTCACCTCCTCTACATGGATGACATCAAGCTGTACGCCAAGAGCGAGCGAGACATCGACTCACTGATCCACACCACCAGGATCTACAGCACTGACATTGGGATGTCATTCGGACTAGAGAAGTGTGGCCGGATGGTTACAAAGAGAGGGAAGGTCGTCCGCACAGAAGGGGTCTCACTCCCAGAGGGAACGATAGCAGACATAGAGCACAGCTACAAGTACCTGGGAATACCACAAGCAAATGGCAACCTCGATGAGGTCACAAGGAAAGGAGCCACAGCCAAATACCTCCAACGAATAAGGCAAGTCCTGAGAAGCCAGCTCAATGGCAAGAACAAGATCCGTGCAATAAACAGCTATGCCTTACCAGCAATCAGATACCCTGCCGGAATAATTAGCTGGCCAATGGAAGAGATGAAGGCCACGGATGTTAAGACTCGGAAGCTACTAACCATGCATGGAGGGTTCCACCCCAAATCCAGCACCCTGAGACTGTACACGAGCCGTAAGGAAGGAGGCAGAGGACTAGTTAGTGTGAGAGCCACTGTCCAGGATGAAACATCTAAGATCCATAAATACATCAAGGACAAAGCCTCAACGGACGATGTGCTCAGCGAATGTCTCAGGCAATGGGGAACAGAGGACGAGGTGCTGGAGGAACCATCATGGGAAGACAAGCCCCTACATGGGATGTACCACCGACAAATAACTGAAGTGGCTGATATCAGGAAATCCTACCAATGGCTGGAGAAAGCTGGACTCAAGGACAGCACGGAGGCCCTCATCCTGGCCGCCCAGGAACAGGCCCTAAACACCAGAGCAATAGAGGCTCAGATCTACCACACCAGACAAGACCCAAGGTGTAGGTTGTGCAAGGAGGCCTCTGAGACAGTCCAGCACATAACAGCAGGGTGCAAGATGCTGGCAGGGAAAGCGTACATGGAACGACATAACCAAGTGGCGGGCATAGTGTACAGGAACATCTGTGCAGAATATGGACTGGAAGCCCCGAGGTCAAAATGGGGGACACCCCCAAAGGTGGTGGAGAATGACCGAGCTAAGATCCTGTGGGACTTCCAGATCCAGACAGACAAGATGGTACTGTCGAACCAACCGGACATTGTGGTGGTGGATAAAGAACAGAGGAAAGCCGTTGTGGTGGATGTAGCAATACCAAGTGACCACAACATCAGGAAAAAGGAGCATGAGAAACTGGAGAAATACCAGGGCCTCAGAGAGGAACTGGAGAAGGCCTGGAAGGTGAAGACCACAGTGGTGCCTGTGGTCATCGGGGCCCTCGGGGCAGTCACCCCCAAACTGGAGCAGTGGCTCAAACAGATCCCAGGAACAACATCAGACATCTCAGTCCAGAAATGTGCAGTTCTAGGCACAGCCAAGATACTGCGCAGAACCCTCAAGCTCCCAGGCCTCTGGTAGAGGACCCGAGCTCAGAGGATGAAAGAGACCACCCACGGAGGGTGAGAGGGGAATTTTTTTTTTTTTTTTATATATATATATTACCATATATATTATGGTAATATATATATATATATATATATATATATATATATATATATATATATATATATATATATATATATATATATGTACACAACATTCTGAAATATGTTCTGTCAAACATTGCCTGTAACACTGCAGCTTAAGAAAAACATTCAGTATCGTACCAGTGAAAGTCATCCATCTTTATTTTGCTCCTGCATTAAAACCACTAAAGTCATCTTCTTCAGTGTTGGGCTTGAACAGAACTGAACTGACCTCACACTCCTTCAGTGTCTCTTTTGTTGCTCTCAATGTCATTTTTTAATTCAGTCTTCAGCTTGTGTCGTCCTCTTCAGTCCAGCCTTTCAAAACCAGCTGGTAAAAAACCACATATTAGCCGCACCGCAGTGTTAAAGTGTATGAAAAAAAGGAGCTGCTTATAGTTCAGAAATTATGGTAATGAGGGCAGTTTCTTAGAAATGTTTTTATGTTTTCACATGGCTGAGTTCACCGTCTGAAGCCTCTAACCTCCAGCAGAGAGACGGTCATCAGAAATAAGTATATGTAATCCAGATGATTGGAGGGTTTGTGGGTCAGAACACAGTAAAACTGTGTTTGTAAATGCTGGGTGTGCAGGACTGTGTGTGCAGCAGTGAGAATGAGGCTGGACAGTTTTTTTCTCATCTGTCTCCGTGTTGCCCGGTGATGGACTGTCCACCTGTCCAGACTGTGACAGCTGGCCCCGTCTCCGGCCCGCTCCAGAAAACCAACAGAGCAGCGTGTCAGTGGGAGACGAGTGCTTCCTTCCACCAAATGTTCAGAGATGTTTTCCCCTTTACTCTGTAGCTGCTGTCACTTCTTCTGCTGAACTATTTGGGTTCGGAAACCTGCTTTGATTGGACGGTTAGCTGGGAATTCTTTCAATCTTTGCAGAAACTGTTTTAAAACGGCTCCTCAGCTGAAGCATGACTTGAATGAGATGAAAAAGAGGAGTCCTTATGATTTGAGGTTTATTTTGATGAGCCCACTACAAAGCCTCATCTGGCCTCAGGCAGAAAGTATCTGCCCTCAGAAGAAAAGCACTTTGTTCCAGCCCTGCAGGTCCACTGGCCCCGGGGCTCCTGGAAGTTTGGCCTCCTCCAGGATGCACACATCAGCCGTTAGCGCCTCTGGAAACCCGTACCTATTCACCCATAATAGCATTAAATTAAATATTAATAGCTGCTTGGTTCTGCTCCAAGACTTTGAATGAATAAATAAAAACAACTATCCACAAACACTAACATTTCTTTAAACACACAAAAACAGTTATTTTATACCATGATCGCTCTGTTTGATCAGCTGACTGTTTTATTCCAGATAAACATGCAAATGATGTTTCTCTATTTGTTTAGATAAATAAATCATCATCATCATCATTTAAAATCCCAATTGAAAAACTGCAGCAGGTTCTCCAGAAATAACTCTATAACAAAAAAAGTACAGAATAATAACAAATATAATACCTGGAAGTTTGCCAGGAGCCCCTGCAGTGCTGTGGTGGTGCAGGGGTTCAGCACAACCCACATATGGAGGCCTCAGTCCTCGACGCAGCTGTCGCAGGTTCGATTCCCAGCCTTGGTGACCTTTGCTGCATGTCTTCCCCTTCTCTCATTACCCACTTTGCTGTCAATTAACTATCAAATAAAGGCCATTAGAGCCAAAAAAAGAGAGAAAAATAAAAGTTGCAGGTTTCAATGTGATGAAATGTAATAAATATTTTTACTGCCACTGTAAAACAGTTGCTTCACATGCAGTTTGTGAACAGGTGACATCATCTGTTTGGACCAAAAACCAAAAGAGCATTAAATTAAATCAAACATTAAATATAATTTATTTACTTACTTACTTACTTACTTACTTACTTACTTACTTACTTATTTATTTATTTATTTATTTATTTATTTATTTATTTATTTATTTATTTATTTTACCACAAAACCTCATCATTAATGCATTAAAGCTGTACAGACTTTATTTGTGTCAAACCCTTTTTCATGTAAAAATGCAATTTGCAGAATCTCTAATTGCCTCAAGTTTGGTAATGTTATGCACACATCCAGACTCAGACCCACACGGCTGGCCGGCCCTCTGAAGTGGAAATGAAGTGTGAATCTGGGACACGCTGTGTGTGATGCTTGGTGCTGGTGGGCAGCGGCAGAGCCGAGCTGCCAACACCCAGGGGGCGCCAAACTGAGGAGAGGGGCTGCAGCTGCAGCTGGCCGGGAAGAGACTCCCACACCAACCTGGCTTCAACCAGAGGGGGAACGCAGGTCCACTCTGGTCCACTCAGGTCCAGTCAGGTCCACTCTGGTCCAGTCAGGTCCACTCTGGTTCACTCTGGTCCACTCTGGTCCCCTCTGGTCCAGTCAGGTCCACTCTGGTCCAGTCAGGTCCACTTTGGTCCAGTCAGGTCCACTCAGGTCCACTCTGGTCCACTCAGGTCCACTCTGGTCCCCTCAGGTCCACTCTGGTCCCCTCAGGTCCACTCTGGTCCACTCTGGTCCACTCTGGTCCACTCTGGTCCACTCTGGTCCTCTCTGGCCCACTCTGGTCCACTCAGGTCCACTCTGGTCCCCTCAGGTCCACTCTGGTCCACTCTGGTCCACTCTGGTCCACTCTGGTCCTCTCTGGCCCACTCTGGTCCACTCTGGTCCACTCAGGTCCACTCTGGTCCCCTCAGGTCCACTCAGGTCCACTCTGGTCCCCTCAGGTCCACTCTGGTCCACTCTGGTCCACTCTGGTCCACTCTGGTCCTCTCTGGTCCACTCTGAAGCAGGCTGGATGCTACTGTCTATAAAATACTTCTGGACAGCCAATGGGACATTATTATGCTTGCAAGAGGAATATGGTATGGAATATTTTTATCTTCAGGCAGGAAAATAAGTATTTGATACACCAATTCTGGTTTCCCCACTTTCAGTGAATGGAGAGGAAATCTGTAATTCACTGTAGAGACACGTCAACAGAGAGACGAAATCTAAAAAAGAGGAAAAAAAATAGAAAATAAAAGTTGTTACTGTGTTTACAGTAGAGATCTCAGACATTTCCTGTGACAAACTTTGAGCTTTGACTTGTTCTGACAGCCCAGGGTGTTACCATGGTAACCTTTAAGACTGTGATCCCAGCTCTCTTCAGGCCATTAACCAGGTCTTTCTGTGTAGTTCTGGGCTGACCTCTGACCTTTCTCATGATCATTAATGATCCACTAGTTATTTAAAAATACTGGAGCTCATGAGATCCTTCCTGTAGCTCCAGTGTCCTGATCCCAGACCCGTCTCTGCCTGGTGTCTCTACGCTCTAGTCTTATTATTTTGCCTTTTTACGTTTGTAAAGTTTGTTCCTCTTTGGTTCTGCTCTAGTTTACGTCTTGATTTTTTTAATATACTCGTTTCCTTTTATCTGGTCTTTCTGTTCTTGCCTGTCTCTTCCCCAGCCTTATCATTCGATCCCATCAGGTTTTTTTTTTTTTTTGTCTCTTTAGTTCTGCGCAGGTTGTTTATCTGTTTAGCTGTTTGCCATGTTTTTTTTTACTCTGATTATGTTTTCATGCATTTACTGTCAGCTCTGTTTGGTTTCAGCTCAGCCTCATGTTTTCCACCTGGTTTACTGGTTTACTTTCTCACCGGTTCCTTACGCTGTTTAAATTCCAGTCTAACTTTTGTTTTGTTTCTTTCTGGTTTGTTGTTAGGTTTTGGTTGGCCCATGTTCTTGTTCATGTCCAGCCTGTTAATCCGTACTTTGCTTTTTGAGCCTAAACTTTCACCATCCTGCTCTGCTGCTGCTCTTCTACCTTCACCAACCATGACAGTAAGGAATTTATTATTTATGTGTCTTTGGCAGGGTGCACTCAGCCTGCTGGAGATGGATAGTAGGGTGTCTCCCCTACTGGCATGAATGGAGAATGCATTTGGCTAAAATCCACAAATTGGTTTTAACACTTCCAGGGTGTAAAATATGTAATTTGACATGCATCAAACGACGAGCATCCCCCTCAGACACCAAACTTTCCTACCTCTCTCCTGGTTTCCTCCTGCTTAATGGACGGGGTTTTGTTGGCTGCAGCGTTCACATGAGGTGACAGGTTTATTCATCCCTGTGTTGTCATGTAGGGCAGCATCCCTCTCATCCATGTGAGGGTCTTTGTGAGCGTCGCGTGAAAGATGGCGCCTGCAGGGCTGGTCGATGAGCTGCTGGCAGCAGAGATCACCTGTGTGTTCATTAGCATATAAAGCTGAGGAGACGCCGGATCTGTTCCTCAGGCGCTGGATTTTTTTATTGCTTCTGAGACTTCGTTAAATATGCATGAATCATAACAGTGATTTACAGATGATTTCCCATCCATGAATCTTTAATGCTCCCTTCCATGTCATCTAGAAAGTTTTTCTCTTCTGTGCTAATCACCACAAACACACACACACACATACACACACATGTCTACTTTCTTTAGCAGCATGTCTGCTTGCGATGTCTCACTCACACACCCTCCTGAGGAACCTGTTGGCTGATATTTGATGTATTTGGGCCAAAGGGGTTTTTCATTGATGTGTTTTTTAAACATATCTTCATAGCATACGGAGACATGAAGCGTTCAGGATTATGAGTGCCACTCTCCCTGAACCTGTGCAGGTCAGGCTGAACCTTAACTCAGCAAACACTCCTCTGCAACATTTCTTGGGAGTTCATACTCATCAGGAAATGTTGCTAATCTTCTTATTCCACTTCCAGATGGATTACCTGGCTGCTGAAATGTTAAATAAACCTCCGTCTGTTCTTCCCTCCTCCGTCCCCTTGAGCTCAGGAAGAAGATGCAGTCGCTAATCATTTAGTTGCAGCTGGTGGCGCCCCGAATCGTACCATATCCAGGGAGTCCATCTTCAACTTGCCATGAATATTATCTCATGCAATCCATGTTCATGCTTTTCTGTCTTTCTCGGCTGCAGAAGGAGCTGCTTCTACCTTCTTGAAGAAACTGATATTTCCCAACAATTATACACATTTAATACACAAAGACTGCATCCTCGTCCAAACCATGTGTGTTGTTTGTTAAATGGAGTGTGCATGAATAACAAAGGATGGGATATTTTTACTGACTGTAACCCTCGAGTCCAATTTATCCAAAATGCTTTAGGGACAATAAATGGGTGCTAACAGCTGCAATGTGAAGCCTGTTGTTGTTTCCAGATAATTGGATGATTTTGATGAGAATGCTTCAGTTGCTTAATACATTGAGCCTCAGATGTTCTTGTAATTCTGCCTGTTTCTTATATGAAAACTTTTTTTCCCTCAACCACAAAAATGTACTTGTATCTAATTAAATGCATGAACAAAAATGCAAATGCTGACCTCGCCGTTTCATCTTCCTCTGCATCTCCCATGACGCCCAAAATAGCCGAGATTTTAAACCCACAGCAGCTGCAAAACTAAATGCTATTTTTTGACATTTCCACCATCCAGCTCTCACTGATGCACATCCAAATTACACATGATGAAAATTGATGTGGCCACACACAGGTCCACAGTTTACCCGTCTCCGCAGTGGAAAAGCAGAGCCTTCATCAGGAGTAAAAGCTGAGAGGCTATTAGTGAGCAAACAGCGGAGATGCAAAAACAAAACAGAAACATCTCTGGCAGCACGGTGGAGTTTCAGAACCACATGTCTGGAGGAGCAGCTACTATGTGTCTTAAACAAGTAGTAATGTTTAACTTTCACTCAGCTGTGGGATGGGAAGATTTAAGTCTCATGCAGTCCAGAGCTCATGCAGCCACTGACCTGCTGAAAGGTCAGAGCTGCTTCTCCCACAGCCACAGGATGGACTTTTGATCTGACGATGGCCGAAATAGAACCATGTAAAATAACCGCTCAGCTGACAGGAAACACAACTCTGCACAAGGACTGAGGATTTTATTCTGAAGCTTCTGAACTTCTTCTAGTCCTAGCTGGCATTCACATTCAAAAGATTGTTTTCCTTCATCTGATCATGACGGCTTTTTAAAGTTTCAACGTTTCTTGAGTGACTGAATTTATGTGTGCTATAAATATTTCAGATGAAAGTGCAAATCGGGCACATTTTAATAGCAGTGAAACAAGCAGTTTTTAGGGAGAACAGCATTTACTGAAAAAATAAAGCGAGCTCGTCCTAATTTATAACGACAGGCTTTGCCCACATGCTGACTCAGTTTTCAGCCGAAGTCATGGGAAAATTTTTACTCTGCATCTTTAATTGTTCATTTAGTTTCTCATGACCAAGATGGCATTTTCATAAAAGCAAGCAAAAAATGTTGAACTTTGTTTTCTTGTAATGGATTCATTTTTTTATTAGTTTCTCCGATTTGACAGAACAGATGGTTCCAACCTCACCAACACAGAAAAAAAATGATTTAAAGACTCTGTCCTTCTGAAATCTGCATAGAAGACGCTGAAATTCAAACCTTCAAAACAGAAAGTAGAAAAGAAAGAATGAAGCAGCATAAAGTCTGTCCCTCCTGACAAGGAACCAAGTGGAGTGACAGTGAAGTCATGAAGGACATTTAGACATGAAGTGTCCTCATGTCCAAAATTCCCCTTTGAGGGTAAACAGTGTGGAAAAGTGGACAAAATTTGTGTTAAATGAAACATTTTTGTTTGTTTTATACAGTTGTGCTATTTACTAAAAACAAATCCAATCCAGGTTAATTGCAAAGCTGCTAATGTTTGACATAATTTGCTATACATTTTTGAAATAGTAGAGAAATGCCACAGTTGAGAAACATCATTTGCTTATTTGCACAAACATACACCAAAAGAATCTATGCAAAGTAAACATATTTATTAGAAACAACCATTACGTGTTCATTTGGAAGTTTTGAATGTAAATGTAAATGTGATTTTATTTATATAGCACATTTTCAGCAACAAGGCAATCCAAAATGAAGTCCTATGAAGTTATTGTCGATAATATTTTTTTTTCCTGCAGTAGAAATGTGTCTTGTCATTTTCAGCATCTTGAGAAGTAAACACACCCACAAACTGAGCAGACATGATCATTGAGTCTGACTCATCAGATCAGCTGAATGTGAGTCCATAAGAATAATTTATATACTAGTAGTTGACCTGGAAAACACAGGAACATTTCAGCATCGATGCAGCTGTACAATGGATTTAAAATCTGAAGAATTTTGGTCGAGCAAAAGATGAGAAACAGATGAAATGGTGGATTGTTGAAGTCTTCATACTCTGCCAGAATAACTTAATATGGAAAGATTGATATTAGTCAGCTGGGAAAATCAACACTGAATGTAATGGACTGTTATTATCTGCCATTATAGTGTTTTGTACCACTGAAGTGAATATTTCCAGTTTCCTTTTGGTTAAATCAGCTAACAGAGATGGTCTATGTCTAACTAAATGTTAACTTAAACCAACCTACTAATTCATTTACTGTTCCATAATTTCTTTCGACTTGAGGTTAGTAGTAGAAATAATAATCTCACCAAAACACAAAAGATTTAAACAAGGAAACATTCTTATAACAGAATTTCAACAAAAAGATCAAATTGTTTTATTTGCAAAATTACATAAATGTAACAGGAGTTGACATCATTTTTCTGCAACAAATATAAAAATACAAGGAATTAGATTTGATTTAAAATCACAAACCATTAATTTTACAAACATTTTCTTTCAAAGTCCTCTTCAACTCAGTGAGTTTGTAGAAAACATGCATGCTCTTTAAAATAGAGAACATTTCCCTTAGCAGTATCAATCATTCTTGCCTAACACTGTTGAGATACACAAAAACAAGACATGTGAAGCTGCAAACCATAAATCATGATGGAAAAACTGAATGTAAAACCTCTGAGGATGATGAAGAAGACGGAGCCTGAAGTTGACAGAGGAGGGCATTCAGCCAGGGAAACCGGCTCAATCATGTTGATTAAGACAAAACATCAACAACAGAAACTCAAACCCCATGCCTGTGGACGTGAGTCAACATATATTTTTACTGCTATGCAGTTTGCAAAAACATCCCAACAACCACAAAGTTCAATGCATTTTATCAGGAGCCACAAAAATTAGAACATAATTCTGACCTCATAATTAAATGAAGAATAATTGTCATTATTTTTCTCTGATTAAGATCCAAAACATATGACATGCATCAAATATAATACTTTGTAGAAGCAATGTTTTGTATTTAGCTTAATTTATTAACCAATCAAACCAACTTCCTTGCAGAAAGCTATCTCCACAGTATGATGCTGCCACCACCATGCATCTCAGACGCATTTGGCTGAAGTGAGGTGTGTGTTTTCACACACTAGTTTATATGTAGTTTTAACCTCCTTTAAAAGTCTGTCTACGGTGTTGTTTGGTGTTCATGACACTGTTCGTTCTCTGATTTATTAATTTCAGCTTCACTTACACACATGTAGCTTCATTTTGCTAATTAGTTATCGATTACAAGGCGTAGAAGGAAAAAGGGGCTCAATCCACATTCACACATTTTATAATATATTTGCAAAAGAAAACAAAATGCATATTGTTCCTTTTACTCCACAATTTTTCATTACTTTATGTTGGACTATCATTCAAAATCCCATTAAAATGAATTGAGATTTATGCTTGTAACATCACAAAGTGCAAAAAAAAAGTGTAATAGGTGTCTTGTAAGTCATTGGACGTCTGGTCCGACTGAGCTTGTCTGATACCAATCTGTAACAGAAATGTAAGTACAGGCCGATCTGGAGATTTATAGCATATGTGTAACTTTTTCATAAATATTTCAAGCAGCCACCTCAGTAATCTCAATGTGATAATGTCCTCAACGTGTGACGGGGGATGAGTGAGTGCAGAGCAGAGATTGTTTCCTGAATGGCTGCAGGAAGTGCAAGGTGTAATCAAAGTGTGGCCAAATGAAACCATCTCCAGACACTGACACACACACACACACACACACACCCACACACACACACACCTGTTACTGCTGCTAAAATGCAGCTTGTGCTCAGAATAAAACAGCTGCTTAGCAGAGTCTGGGGCTGGAGTGGCTGTTTTCTGCCCACATCTTTATTTTTTCAGGAAGTATTTAGGAAAAAATGTTTGATCTTTAGAGAAGCTGCTATAACTCCTGAGCTCAGGTCTCCCCGCCTGCCTGCCTGATTATGATCAGATGTATCCATTGACTTTTCCACTCTGTTACTTTTTATTCCATTAACCAGCATTCTCTGGCTGCACTGTCTCCTCCCGTCTCCATCCCCATTACTTGTTGGGGATCACTGTAGTGGAACTTGTTCTCATCACAGTAAAGCGAGTGATTGATTACCCTTCACCTCCCTGACTCATCTGTTCTTTTAAAAGCTGCTATTGGTCAGGACGAACTGCCAACAGCAGCGACAGCTTGGCAGACTTTGAGTTCATCCTTCTGTAAAAATCTTAATCAGATTTCAGAATTTTTTTCTGCCTAATTTTAAGCTTTGGCTCCATCTGAGCTGAATGACCTTCCAACACCGGTTACAAAGATCTAAGTCAGCTTTTATCTACCTTGAGAGGCCTGGTGAACCCAGAGCTGGATTAATACGTTCATTAGGGATTACAGTCCAGCAAATCAAAATATGTTTTGTAAAGAAATATATTTGGAAATCACAATTTAAGAACAATAGAAAATTAAAGCAACATGCAATTTGTAACACTAAAATTTAGATTTCTGGTCAAAGTGTGGACTAATGGAGGATTCTGATCTGATTTAATGTCGGCTATTTATACTATTGATATGTTGTAATATTCCTTTTTTTAAATGTGTGTTCATTTGTAGAATGGAAATATAACCAGGGCTGCTGAGAAACAGTCTTGTTATGACACGGATGATAATTTTGACAACATTAGTTATTTTTATGTGTGAAATAATGTGTTGTATTGTGAGGCTTTATGCATCTGAGTGAATAAATTACTTCTTTGCTCAGGCTGGATCAGGGCATTATGGCATGTAGCAAAGTAATCTGGCAAATAAGAAGAATTGATATTAATCCTGACAGCGCTATTATAAAGGTTTACCTTTGGGTTTCTAACAAATAAAGGTACCAAGAGCTTAAGCATAAAAATATAAAAAGATGAATGTAGGAGGAAAAGGATTGGAATAATTCCAGAGTCTCTGTTAGTGGGAGAAAATGCTGTGAAGTGAACGACTCAAAGCAGATGATTCAGTTTAACGTTTAACAAATCTGCATTTTGAGATTAACTGAAATCACTGCATTATATTAGACTCTGACCAGGTTTAGTATTAAGAAAACTGACAGATGGAGAAAGTAGGACAGATTATGTGGTGGCGTCTGTCCATTAGAACCATGTACTGCTACTATTAATGATAATACTACTAATAATAACACATATAGGTTTTTCTGAAATGGAACTGAGCGTGAGTTTAATACAGGACAGTAAAGTGTCTGTAGGGAGAAAAGGGAAGAAATGAAGCTGAAGGTTGAAAACATGGAAACTAAGAGGGAGAAAAATGTGAAAACTTGAATTTCAAACGGCTGGTATTCAGCTTGGCTGCACAGTAGGAGCTGTTACAGTCTGAGCACTCAGATATACCCAACCTAATGAACTATTGCTGAATTAAACTGTGCACCTCCTACAGTGATCAAATGCATGGATTTTCATGTAGTTTAGTAATTATGCGGAAAAGTAGCTACATATTTGCTGGTGAAGAAAAAAGTAAAATATGTTTAAGTTTTGTCAATGACCTCAGCTTTAGAAAATCCAGATTTGTCTGCAACTGTGAGAAAACCTAACACTGACCACAGCCTTGAAACACATGTTTATTGAATATCCTTAGATTTAAAGAACAATTGGAGGAATTCTAGTCTAATCGGAAACTGGAAGAGAAAAGTCAGTAAGAAAGTTTGTTTACTTCAGGCTGTTTAGCTCTTCACTGCAGAACCAGACGTCTTCATCAGGTCAAACTGAGAGGAAGATTAACAACGGCTAACTGAATGCTACAGTACGGAAACATTTTGAATAAAAGATGTGTTTTAAACTATATTGGGGCGATCCCGACACTGGAAAGGGCATCATAATTATCTGTCTCTGACGCAATTATTTATTTTTACTAACCTTTCCAACCTTTGCTAAGTAAACACTCTGGATTTCTTGCAGCAGCAGCAGCTTATTGTTGCCTCCCCAGAAAAACGATGTTTGCTTATTTGTGAAGAAAGTAAGGTTAGTTATATCAACATTATATTTTCTATATCTGCCTTATTTGTGTTTCAGTTCCCTTTTCACACCTGATACCACCTGCATTAGAAGGTGTTAGGAAGCAGATACATGCATTAGAGGAAGGCCAGACTTTGTGCTTATGTTTGCCTGAGCAGACACAGTGGACATATTCATGGTTCAGTATTCATGGAGGTTTCTGTGAAGCTTAACTCCCCTTTTCTTTCACAAACACTAGCCCACTTGTTTGTTGAGCAAATCTAAATTATTCAGAGGAAAATGCATCTCTGGAAGCTGAAACACCTAGGATGTTGGTGCAGCATTTAGCCTTTTTATTTCCTTGGCACAGACTGACTGAACCTTCAAGAGAGGAGATGAGGAGACAGTAGGTTTTAGTTTGTGGTAGTGCTAAGCATAAGAATGGTCCTGTCAAAGTCCTGCCTGGAATTTACAAACTTGCCATCAATTTCCTTCATAGAATAAAACGTTTTTGGTGCTAATGTGGCAAAACGTAAAATTATGAATATAACTGCAAGGCAGAGTGGCCTCCATCAGGCTCCTGTACATAATTGATTGGTTGTTTGCATGAAACTAAGAGGATAAAAAATATTGTCATCACATAAGGCTGGTTAGAATGGGCTTTAAAACTACCAGAGCAGCTTTTACGCTTTCCTCATGCTACTCTTTGTTGACGTAACTAATGGGCCGTAAAACTGTGTCGTTTGTTCTGCATGCTGAATGTAATTGCATTGTTTTCCTGACGCGCTACGCAGCTGAGGTGTGATTGTGTTTTTGTTGGAAAACCTTTTGGGAGAATGTTTTTCTTTAGCAGCATTTCGTGTCAAACCGTCCATCACCGTTTTGTTTATTGGATCCTGATAAAAGATCAAGAGGGAGGCTTTTGCAGGAATGGTAATGGTTCATCCTGGCAGCTGCCTCAGTTTACATGATTTGTGTTCATGAGACATAAAGTGGTGCTCTGGGAGCAGCAGCTCCACTCGCAGCTCTTTCAGGGTCAGCTTTATTTCAGCCTGTATTCACAATGCACTAAACACACTCACTGGGAACGTCGGTTCAGAGTTAGGGGTATAATCATTGCTACATATTTACAAGAATTTATCTTTTTCCTGTGTACTTTAGAGGTTATTAGCTCAATTCTTTGAATGTATGAATCTGGATAATGGACCATACATCACTGGCTAAATGAGCACAGATCAAGAAATATCTATCCCATACATATACCCATTAAGGACGGATGATATTTCACAAAGTGCTTACAATTCAGTAGTTCTTTATTTGTCAGTTTTCCACTGTTTTCTCACAAACAGAAAACAGCATATAGATTCTAACACAGGGGAGTTAATCAACCTCAGTCTGAGTCATAAGTCCTCCGACTGGCCTTTTTACCAGATTGCTCTGTTTGCAGCTCCATCCATAAACAAATCAACTCAATTAATGTCCAGAGTTTCCTGTCTGTCCCAAAGTGTAGAATATATCAGACAAAGTTAAACATTTAGTTCAGCCTTGGTTGAATCTGATCAGAGTCCATTCTCCATCTGCTTGCTTTCTTATTCTTATGTCATTTTTCAACAATATATTTTCCCATAAAAACAGTTTGTAGATCTCTTCACTCCAATGCTAGTGACTAGTTATTAACTACTTCTTATTTTCCTTTGACTTCATAATCCTGCACCACTTTGTGTCATTCTATCACATACAAACCAACAAATACAGACATTTGTTGGAGAAATAATAGTTCAAAGAGCTTATTGTCCTCCAGCTCTGGACATAAATGTAGTTTGTTAATTTCACTAAAGCCTGATTAGTATGTTAAATCAGAAGATACCAAGATGATCCTCAACAACTAATCATTAGTCAATTTACAAAGATGGAAGGTGTGTGTGTTCATACCGGTTACAGGAGGATGGAAAGCAAACAGCAGAAAATCATATTTTGTTTGTTCTGTATGTTATTGGACCTGTTGTCTCATTCTGTCGTCATGGATACGTGTGTCTCTCTGGATTTGTCTTCTGTTTCCATCCAAATGGTTTCATGGCTCCTTTACTGTCTGAGCTTTTGATCATCTTTCAGTCATCATGAACAAACTCTTCAGGGCCGACAGTGTTGTCATGGAGATTCGCTTGTCCAAACCTTTATTTTCCTTGTAAGGATGGCATTGACAGTAAAAGTATTGAAGTTGCTTTGAATAAATGCAGAAATGGATTTACTTTCCATTTCTGACAGATGGAAGAATCAAAACCTGATGGAGTTCAACTGGTCCTGTTTTTGAGAGCTTTGCAAAATGTGCATATCCTGAAATTGAGGTTAAACCACTTTGATTTAATACTGATACTCATTGAAACAGCTTCAGATTAGAAAACATGTCCTTTGGGTTTCTTTTAGATGATGATATCAACACTGAGGCGCTATAGAAATATTTTGGAAACAAAAACATGTTTCACTACAGAATACAACAGACCTAAGACAAACTATATCGACTCTTAAAGACAGAGTTCACTAAAACCGCTGGTGTTTCTGTTTGTGGGCAGAATTTATGTACTTCTCTATTTATGGCAAATAAATGTAACTACATTTAGTTTAGATAAATTATGCAGCTTGGGCCAAAAATGATGTCATTTTGCTTTTACACAGCAGTAATTTAGAACCATTTTCACACCAGCAGAATTGATAGAAGCATTGCTGCAAATTATAAAGATGACAGTGGTTTTACCAAGCAACTCATTTAGGATTTCATTAGTATTCATGTGGCAGATGTTCAATTGCCTGGATCAGAGAAGTAAATCAGGGGTATCTTGTGGAGATGTCTCTTCTCAATGTGCGACATTGTAACTCATTCTGACATCAAGTGGAGCAACCACCAGGCAAGTCTGTTTGAAATATGGATGGAGCTGTTGGCGCATTCTGGAGGCACGATTCAAAGGCGACGTCCATTTATGGGATCTGATGAGCAACAGACGGTCTAATCTGGTGATTAGAGCTTTTTTTCCTCTCTTCTCAGAAACCTCACAGTTTTAATTCAGAACCAAAACAGGAACTTTATCTTCATGTGGATCTGAGGTGAGAAGTCTGTAGTTATGACAGCCTTGTTGCCTCTGCTAAGCTTGTGCTTGGTCTTTGGAAACCTCAGAGTGGGAGCAGGGAGGCAAAACGTTCACTTTTTTCACTTACGATGAAGATGGAGATAGATTTACGATCAGCCAATACTGATCCAATACTGAAAAACGTTGTTGATTAGACTTAAAACCAGGGGTTGCATTTGTTTTACTGGCATATTTTTAAATCAACGGAATAACAGGCCAAAAGCATCAATCAATGGAACTACCAAATATCATAACTTCTGTTTTTTCCTCATTGGGTTTTAAAAATTCAACCCATCCAGGCTTCCATGTCCTCCAAGCATAAAAACAGAAACTCAAGAGATGTGGAGTCTGTTTTCTTAAGCGGGACGCCAATATAAAATATTCAGTTTGAGTACCAAATCATTGTGCTTCTTCTAAGCTTATAGAATAATTGCATCATCTGTAATGGATTAACTGACTTCTTACAGCTGAGTTTGTCTCAACCATCTTCCCTCACAGCTTCTAATAATAATTATAATAATCCCCTGCATTTAAAATCTTGTTTCTGGCCATATAGCCTCCAAAGTGCCTTTTGCAGGTAACTTCATGTTCTAATTATAACTGGGTTTTAAACACATTTTATACATTTCACCAGCTTCAGTCTGATGGAAAGGATAAAGAAGCTTAGAGATGATTACCTGAAATAATTGGGACATTTCACATGGATGAGAGTTGGCAGTTATACATGTCAAAGTATGGCAAAGCTCTCATTTGATTTTTGTGTGACCCAAAGTAAGATTATCTCTGGTCTCAATTTTCATTACTGAACTCTTACTACACTTGACTGCGCAGACCATGAGAGTGAAAAAGCCACCGAATCCTAAAAGCACACAGGCGAGAAAAGAGAAAGAGCTAAATGACTGATTAATGAACTTTCACCCAGTCAAATAATGGCTGTCTGTCTTCAGAGAGCTGGCTGACTACCGCCGGCTTTCACCGTGACTGAGGGCACAGATGAGGTAAATGAGTGACCGGTTGACTGACGTGAGCACTTCACAGGCTGAAATGTAATATTTTATCTCAAGAAACGACAGACCAGGGAGAAAAATACACAGAAAGTGAATAACAGCATTAAACCTATAAATATGACAATTACACAGTGTTTGCACACGAACCACTTTTTTAATAAACTCTGCTGGAAATACTTGCACTATTATTATTATTATTATGCATTATTCATATTCTGTGCTAACTGCAGGCCTTCAGACAGGTAAGAGCATTTCAAATACACAGAAACATAAATACACTAGACAGTAGAGAATAATAATCAAATGCAGCAAGAAAACGACCTTCAAACTGAGAAAATAATCTATGCCACTGGCCTAATTGGAGATATTATGCATGTGCTTAACAAGCACAGGTCCAAAAGTTGTTTCATTAACTTTGGAGGAGCTTTTTGGCCCAATAGGGATAAAAAACTACATCTTTATGCAAGTACAAACATAAGTCTTTGGTAAACATGTTTGTTCACAACTACAGTCAGTCTCCAAGCACAAAGCATGTTTGGCTGCGTCCTGTCCAGCTCAGACAGACAGTTCGGTGCGTCTGGTTTCAAAAGCAGATTGATTTACATAAAGGGCTGAATGAGACATTTCCCTTGTTGCCCTGCAGACTTTATTAAATTCACAGCATAAGAAGTTATATCTGACTCAGACAGGAAGCTGAACAGGCCAAAACAATTAGAAAAAAACCAATACTACTACTACAACCAAAGTTATACCAGCAGCATTTACTTTTGAGCATCTAATTGTGTCTCCTTAAATGCATGTGTTTTTGAGTGTTTTATGGTTTTAACAGAAAATGAGGAAAAGGTTGCTGTAGGTCTCCACTTCCCTCGCTCCCATTTTCCATCCAACAGAACACCGACCACCTCAGAACCTCATGATGAGCCACGCTGGGCTCGTTCCAACGTTTCAACCTGCCTGTGGACTACGACTCCCTGCTGGGAAGAAATGCACACAACCAGCGATAGTTTGCACTGAAGAGGGAGGAGGAGGAGGCAAAAGCACAAACTGTGGCACAGAGTTTGTGGTGTAACTGTGCAGTGATTACTGTAAGCTGTGTGATCATTCCACAATAATCAACAAAGAAAATTTGGAGTGCAGCTGCTAAAATAAGCACTAAAATTACTGCTCCCAGAGCCCACACAACAAAACGTCCCTCTTGAATCTTTTCATGCTGCTCATGGAAAAACAAAGCTGGAAATGGTTGTGAAGGTTTTCATATTATACAGAGAAATTATGCATATTGTGAAGAAACATCCCATAAGCTTGTTTAAAACTGGGACAGGGGTTTTGTGTTTAGGAAAGTTTGAATCCAGTCTTATGAAAACGTTACTGCAATGTTAGCCAATTAATCTGCTCACACCATAAAGTTATTTAACATACAAACATCGACTGTCAGAGAAAAGTGCTGCTTATAAAAATGAAACCATTTTTCTCAGTGTGTAAAATTTGCTCTAGTTAAAGAAATGTTTTACTGCAGGGATGTAAAACTTTATCAGGGAGTTAATGTACAGAGGAAAAACTAAAATAACATTAATAAGTTAGAATATTGGCTGATTTTGTGGAGCTTTGCTAATTTTCTGAAAGCCTTTTAAGAGATTCTGTGATTTGTGTTTTTCAGTTAAGATCCTGAAAAAACTGTTTTGCTCTTGGGTAGCAAAGAAAGACAATTCTTGATGGTTATGAAAGAACTGAAGAAATACAATAAATGAACAAACCAGAGAGAACTGTCAAAAACAAGAAACAGAACAAGATGTTGGCAGCTGTTTCCTTTGCCTGATTCTGTGTTGGCATGAGTGGCTGTGGAGAAATCCCCTCCAGGTTCACCTCTCTCCCAGCACAGCTGCTGAACGTCAGCTCATCTGCTGAACGTCTCATCAGCCCAGAATCTCACGCCAGTCATTGGCAGATTGTTGTGCTGCTTCTGTCAACTTAAATCTACCTTTATTTTTATTTTTTGTATGAACTGTATTAAAGTATTTCTTGTGAGTTCTTAATTCCCCCTCTTTGTCCTCCAGGTTTTCAGCTTTTCTTAATTGCCTCTTAATCTCCTGCTATTGGCTCTAACTTCAGGGCAAAACCACCACATGATTTGGATTCAAGTTGTAGACTTTCCAGCTTCCTCCCTGGAGCTGGTTTGCTCATCTTCTCTCGGTACAAGTGGACCAGTGGGACGATCTGGCTTCGCCAGCCTGTTCCAACTAAAGTAGCAGTAATCCATCTCTGCTTGTGTTATGCTTTCAGGGTTGATTCTTCCAAACATTTTGTCTCTTTGCGTCATAAAACTCATAAACCTGGAGCTCACTTCAACCTTCCACCCGATCATTCCTGGGATTGCTCTACCCTCAAAAATTCACTATTAGTCTAAATCACCTTGCCAGCTTACCTTCACTCACTGAAAATCAGATTAATATGTAGTAAACCTTGTTAAGTGCATTAAGCCTTATGAGAAGCTGGGAAGCAGAGTGGTGAAAGAAAAATCAAGAACTTCATCCTCATCTGGTGCCTGAGAATAGGAGTTCTCATTTTTCTGTCAATAATCAAAAATTTCAACTGGTAATAATGAGAAACAAAAAAATTAGACTTCTGTTTATTGTTTCTTTTGCTACAGTTTCATTAAATGAATATAAAATGTTATGTCATCATTTCATAAAAGCTGCACAGTTATGAATATTATATTACCATAAACCCTGCAAAAACAATTACAAGCAACGACCATTTTGGTTCTGAACAACAAACTGAACTGGAGATGCAACAGTGACAGAGCAGACTGGACCTCTGAGGAAGCTTCAGCGTTGGGAGCAAAACGATGCAGAGCTTTTCTAAATCTGTTGTTTGTCAGCAACATCAGAGCCAGTGACTTTAAATCCAGGTGACACTGAAGGGCGGTTCTGGTTTGGGGAAGATTATGGTGCAAAGACAAAAGAATGAAGAAAAATACAGACTAGATGTAAAATGGGGCTGTCATTAAACAGAGTCTGTAGTGAGGGGCTGCTTCAGATCCGCTGACTGTACTATATGTTATAACATCATGGATCAGTAAAGTATCATTGAACTGAATTATAAAAAGGTCCATAAATCTGCTGAAATTAAATGTTTTCAGTTGTCTTCTGGGTTTATTAAATTTCCATGTTTTATTTGTTGTTTTTGTCTCCATTTGTGAAATCCTGCCCAGCTCGTCTGTCTTGTGCAGCTTGACGCTCCTCCATGGACGAGACGAACAGGTGCATGTGTCTGTGATGTGGAGCCAACGCCACTCCTGGGACGGTTCTAAAGCATTCTGTAACACATCCAGTCAAATCAACAGCATCGCCCCGAGATGTAGCAGTCAACCGTAAAAACCAGCAACATGGAGGACAAAAGTCTCCAGGCGTTAGCCTAACCTCCTGCTAACCCTAAATTCAGTCCTAAAGGAAGAATTCAACACAATTCAACAATTATAACACCTGTTAAAGCTTGCAGTGTGTGACGGTGGAACACTGATGATGCTCCATCCAAAACATAATCAGCTCCACTCTGGTGCATTTTCTTACTTTAGTTCAGGATGTTTTCTGTTGTGAAGCAAATTTATCTGATTACAACTCATGAAATCCCAAAATTCAGTTTCTCTGCAAATAAGAACATTACATAAAACCAATGAGAAAGATTTGTATGCAGAACTGTACAGCAATGCATTTGAAACAAACATAATACAGATGAGTAAGTACAATGCCTTATTAAGAGGCTTGAGGCCCAATAAGAAGTGATGGTGCTAACCTTACAGATCTGTTCTTTATGTGTTTCACAAAGGTATGTTGGGACATAATGGAGCTTTGTCATTTTCCTTGGGCAGATTTAATAAGTAAAAATCACCCACACACAATATGCACCTCTGGGTGTTTGTGCACCAGTTCTAACTCGATCACACCGAGGTTCTGAAACAAAAAGACGTTTGAAATAAACGAGTTCCAAAGCCGCCCTCCCTCCAAACATGTCAGTTTGTTCTCCAGTCCTCTGCTGCTCTCCCTCAGCTGGGAAATGCTGAATTTCCTCATCAGCCGTCATTCAGCCTCATCAAGGCCTGGTAACGAGACTTTGACTTGACTCAGATGCTTTGGAGGAGGAAAACATTCAAAACTTGCAGGACAGTATTTCTCCAGAGGACACAACAGACAAGTGTTTTAAAGTAGGCAACCACTTTGAATTCCTACACTGTAGAAATGTAATGTTACAGGTCAACAAGGTTAAAATCTTTAGTTCCTAAGACACCTGAGCCACGACTCCCAGCAACCAGAACCACTAACCCAGAGATCTTCTGCTCAGATCTCTCCTCCAGTGATGGTGTAGACAGTTATGAACATCAAAAAGCTTCTCATCCTAAATGACCTGTATTTTCTCCTAAAGCCTAGATGTGTTAGCCATACTTGACCTCACTTCACCTCATCCTCCAGTATAACTACTAGAGACCTTCATGTCATTTCTGACCCAGATTTGTGCCTTAATTCTCATTTTAATCATGATTATTCAGTGCCCTTCTCCCACCACAGTAATATTACGCAGATCAAAGTCATCCCTCCCCAAGGCAAAGGTGAGAAAAATTACTTCATGAATAAATCACATCTAAGCTGCACTCCTGCAGAGCCATTTTAACTGGATGCCCAAATAATATTCTGAAAGCCTTTAAAGTTGATCCAAAATAATGCAGCACTGACAGGTTCTGCCGGAGGAAATCCCATCCCTCTACACCGGAATCCTGGAAAAGCTAGGAAAGCTAAAATTCTTCTCATCAAGAGAAAAGGTCTTTAATGATCAGCTCCATCTTCTCTGAAGGACCTCATCTTTCCCTGTCACTCCCACATTATGGGAACTAAAACGAGAAGCAGAGCTTTCAGCTTACGGTATCAGAACCCGTCCGCTGTCTGATTCAACCACAGAACCTTAAATATTAGGTTAGTTTGTCATTATCACCCTATTTTAACACTTTTACTGTTTGTTTGTTTTTCCCTTTCACTTTTTCATTATAAATCAAAAGTATTTATCAGAAAACAACAATGTAAAACATATTTCTCTGAATAGAACCGAAAAGCTCTAAATATCAAGAACAAGTGAGAAAAGTGCTTCTGAAAAAAGACTTGATTTAGTTCAGGTGTTTGTCAGAGACATTACTCAGACCAGCTGGACATGGATTACCTCAGTCTGGTTGTCCGTGTGCAGCTTCAGATCGTTTCCTGAAAGGTTTCCATAAATAAATGATTTACTTTCATCATTAGTCTTTAAATCAAGTTGAGTTTCTTATAACACTTTATGTATGGAGTTGCTGAGTTCATATTAAATCCAAACCCATTTATCCAGAGAGTGACATGTTGGGATCATCAGCTCTACTTTCACCATTACATGGGTCTCAAATCAAACAAAGATTAAATATGTGATGAAGTGCGTCAGGTCGATTGTTCTGCAGACGATCTTTCAGAAAACCTGGGAACCGTATCAGAGGAAATGACTGTGACGTCTCTGGACTGGCTGGATATTTGAATTAAAGATCTGGTGGCTCCTGCCAGAAAACTGGACTGTTTTCATTGATTGTTTTCTCAGTTTTCAGGATAATGATCCAAACTTTGTGCCAAAGCAACACAGAAATGCTTCACTAGACACCATTGTTTTCTTCCAACGGAAACCTTATTAAAAACGGTGCAGTTGGAGAGAAAATGAAATAAACAATACTGGACTCTCCATGGCTCTGGTCAGAGATTATGCTGCTCTAATTGTTTTAAAGGTTTTTGAATATACTTACTTTTGTGGCAGTTTCCAGGAAATGTCCACATCCAAAACTCTTTTTCTGACAATAAATGATCAAGAACTAAAAGGAAAATTTTGAACAATTACCAACTGTAGAACAAGTGATCATTCATTTAATTAGATTTTACTGTAATTTAGCCAACTAGATGTCTCATCTCTCCTGCTCAGACCACAAATGAGATTTATTATCCATCAGTATATGAAGCTGTTGGAGAAAAGCCAAACTCCAGGGGAAACAGCTGACAGGGCAACGTGAAACATTTTAATGTTGGATCAAACAACTAATCTGTGGTTTGCTTTGATTAATGGAAAAATTGAAACAATTCTTTGACTTATTTATTGCCTGACCTTCCTTGGTGTTTGAATATTGAATGGAAATGTTACCTGCTGCTTTTCTAATCTGCCACATTTTAACTATAAAGAACTGAATTGGGCACATTTGTAAAATGGAAGAAAAAAATAATAATACATGGTTTTCAAAAAAAAAAAAACAGCAACAAAAAGCATAATCCAGTCCACTTCCAGCAGGACTCCAGCTGATCCAGAGATCCGGTTTAGATCAAAGTAGAGTCATGTGTCAGAACGACCTAGTCAAAGTACAGTCTAAATCCGGTTAAAAATCAGTGATTACTCATTCAAAAGCTGCTCTTCACAAACACTTTCCATCAGGTCTTACAAAAAGCTTTTTATTCCTAAACTACGTGAAAATGTTAAAAACATGACCCAAAAAATTTGCTGTTATAATTCCAGCAAAACATTCCAGCAACATATCCAACCTGATCTACAAAGATATATTGTACATGTCCAAGCCAGCTTTGACATGTATAATTGATCACCACACATTTTAAATGTAAAACAAATTCAAAAAACATAATTTCCCTTCGTGCAATACGTGGTGTTGTCCTGTTTAATAAAATCTTAATAATTTGACGAGGATTTGACAGGAAGTGGAACAGCTGAATTAAAGTATGTGTCTTGCATAAAACTCAGCTTCGTTTTGCTTTTCTGCTTTCGGATAATTTGGGTTTAGCAGAGGGAGAAATATTTATAATTGTCAGGATTAATATATTTGTGTGATTGGAGGCTTGAGCTTTGCTTCGTTCTGCAACAGGTTCAGCTTTGTAAGCCAACATAGCAACTCTGATAAAGGTTGCTTCAGCGTTGACAGAGAGGCCCTCTTTGTGAATGTCTGAGTGTTTGTGTGCTTTGTGGACAAGTAAACAACAAGCAATAAATTCTGTGGTGATTATCACTGGCTTGGCTCAGTGAGACGCTTTCATTCCTCACTCTGAAGTATCCGGAGAACACGTTAATCTTGTAAAGCGCTGCAGGCAGCAGCAGCAGGAGATTCCTCATCACCCAGCTTGTTAGAAAGCTTGCAAGGACAAAATAAAAAGTAGTCATAATAAAGAGCATGACACATTCAAATGAAGTTTGTTTTTTAAACGTGAATTATATAAACTGCAATAAACTTTTCTAAAAAAGAAATTACCTTGTTGTGATGACATTTTCTCTATATTGTTTTCTCACACCAACTTCCTCATAAATGTGATTCATTTCCTGAATATCAGAAGTGCGTCAGAAAGTCAGCCTGAGTTTTGTGCTGCAGGGGGAAACGGTCAAGAGAAACTGATACCACACTTGATATCACCATACTTCTTTGCTCGCCTCAGGGAAGCATCATAGTGTGGGATGTTGTCAGCAGCATAGATCACCAACAGACACAAGAACACTCCAAACCTGTTCAGAGTGCGGGAGACGGGTCATGAAGCTTTGTCTCAATATTCTCCAGCGTACCTCTGGGGTTAGCTGGAACCTTGGCAGCCATGCCAAGAAAACCAGAACTCTGTTGCTTTCTGATCCACTGGCTGCTATTAAAGTCATTCCTCCTCATTCACATCTTGTCCTCCTTGTGTTTCTGTGTCAGATGTGGCCAGCCAGTGGAATCATTAATATGAGGAACAGAAACATGGTCACCCGTGGAAGGAGATTCATGCTAAGAATAGCCTCTTTTTTAAAGATTTACATCTGTATATCATACCATATACTATGTGAACTGTGTTTCTTTTAATCAGCAGAATGTCAACAAAGTTTTGGAAACACAAAAATGTAAAAGAAACACAACATATGGCAGCATGTTTTTTATTGACTTATTGTGTACACACATGTATTCATGAGTGATTTTATTTGCATTTCTTGTTTAACAGAAACAAACTCAATTGTGAAATTGTGTTTTTTCAATATTAGCAGAACATTGACAAAGTTCTGTAATGGTGACACAGCTGGTGAAACTCAAATAAAGCCCTATATGCATGAATCAATAACTGACTCTCTAACAGCTGACTCTCTTTGCCTTGAAGCAGCCGGGGGTTTTCCTAAAAACGGCCGATTTGTCACTAGTTGTTTTTTTTTTCTTACAACCTGCTAATGGGGTCTCAGAGTGGAAAACTACAGCAGTAAATCTGCAAAGCCTGAGACAAAAGTACACATTCATTTATTATGCAGAATCAATTCAAACTTTTTCTCCCCTTTCCTTTGTCCTCTCCTGCTCATAGATCAGTTCTCCTTCAGCCCAGTGTGCATTTCAAACACGCTCTTTTGCAGCTAGACTCCAGTAACTGATTGAAGTGTACAATTTAAACCCAGTGCAGTTTTTTTTTCCTATTTCCCTGTAATAATCTATGATTAATGTACACAATCATGATGCACATATTATTTTGGTTTCACTGTTTGCCCAGTCAGTTACTAAAAGTGTAATATTGTTTAATATGATTTATGGATGTTGCCACCCTGCAGATGGAGGCTGTAGCAGGAAATCGTGATTCTCTCTGGCCGCTCAGTGGTCTGCAGCGTTTTCCACATCACTGTATAATGTCAGCTCAGCTCATTTGGACCTCGGCTGAGATGCTAAGGAAACAAAGCACCAGCATGAGCCAAGTTAAAACAAAGATTTGCTTTCAGCTTCCTGTCTAAACGGTTGACAGGCTTATTTTTAGCAGCTATGCTAAATCTGCCCGTCCACCTACCCACCAGATCCAACAATACTGCATGATTCTTACATGTATTTAGCCCAGCCTTTTTCAGTCTCTCACACATCTCCTCCTCTCAGACTTACATGTTAAAGTCTCATACTCATGTTACATGTTAAAATCTCATACTCCTCCCTTGCTGTTTTGTAGGATTTTCTGCATTTATCAATTCTAATGAGACTGTGTTATTAAATTCTGTAATTTTGCTGTTTACAATGCACAACCAGATTGTGTATTTTTCTGTCCCATCAGACATCTGATTATTGTTATATTGATCCCTTATCACCTATTGGTGCTTCTGCAGAAGCCTACATACAGTATTCTTTATCTCTGCTCTGGGGCTTAAAGCCAATCAAGACCAAAGGAAAAATATCTTACTCCTGGATTGGCTGTTCTGCAAAAACCAGCCAATAGCATGCCAAGTAGCACTGCGCCAGTAGACGTCTGCTGTAACCTTTGATTTGAGTAGATTTATTAATTGGGGGAAAAAAATTACCGCACTCTGGAAGATGTGTTTTTAAGAAAATCACACTCAATTCCACTAACATTTCCTGTAAATTGAATATGTTTTATATTTAACTTGTTAAATTTTAAGAAGAGAAGAATGTCCAGGAAGAAAGCTATACATTTCTGTTTTCTTGAACTGTAGATATGACAGAAAAGCCCATTTCTCTTGTTCCCAGAAAACTAACTACTGGAAGCATGGGTTCAATCTCAAAACAGGCCAATTAAAACATAAAGGCTTTCAGAAAATCAACACTTTAAAATAAAAACAGGCTGGAAAATCAAACATTATGCATGGTAACTTTGAAAAACATTAGAATATGAATACTTTACCATTAAAATCATACAAGTTGCTTTTAATTCAATGGAAACTAGATATTATATATGTCTGGTTAGCTCAGCTGGTCAGAACATTGTGCTTATAATGCTGAGGTCATGGGTTCAATCTGGATACTGGCCAATTCAAATCCAATGTCTTTGAGTAAATCAACACATACAAAAGGCTGGAAAATCTAATGTTAAGCATGTTGATTTTGAAAAGCATTAGAAAATAAAAAAGACAATGAACACTTCAAAATAAAAGAATACAAAATTGCTGGAAAATTAATTATTATGCATGTTGATTTTGAAAAATATAAGCGAATTTGTAAAGACCATATAAGTTGTTCTTAAATCAATGGAAACTCAACATTATGTATGTCTGGTTAGCTCAGCTGGTCAGGGCGTTGTGTTAGTAATACTGAGGTCATGGGTTCAATTCCCTATGCAGGCCAATTAAAATTCAAGGTCAAATCAACACATACAAAAGGCTGGAAAATCTACTGTTAAGCATGTTGATTTTGAAAAGCATTAGAATATGAGCACTATTCTAAATTCTTGTGTTGAGATCAAGTCAGTTGTTCTTAAATCAATGGAAACTCTCCACTACATAAGGAAAGTTAGCTCAGCAGGTTGGAACGTGGCGCTTATAACGCTGAGATCATGGGTTCAATTCCCACACTGGTCAGTTCAAATCTGAACTGTTTCAGAAAATCAACACTTCAAAATAGCTAAGGACTTTAAATTAAACCATTATGCATACGGATTTTGACAGAATATGAGCACTTTTGTCAAATCTCCATTAAGATCATGTAAGTTGTTCTTAAATCAATGGAAACTCAAAATTATGTATGTCTGGTTAGCTCAGCTGGTCAGAGTGTTGTGCTAGTAATACTGAGGTCATGGGTTCAATTCCCTATGCAAGCCAATTAAAATTCAAGGTCTTCAAAAAAAAAAATTAAAATGTAAAAAAGGCTGGAAATTTAAGTATTATGCATGTAGATTTTGAAAGCAATTAGAATATGAGTACTTTTCTAAATTCTTCATTGAATGGAGATCAGGTAAGTTGTCCTTAAATCCATGGAAACTCATCATTGTCTTCCACCAGCTGAGAATAGCTCAGCTGGTCACAGGGTGGTACTAATAATGCTGAGGTTATGGGTTCAATTCCCACACTGGTCATTTAAAATCTAAACTCTTTCAATCAACACATCAAAATAAAAAAGGTTGGAAAATCAAAACTTCAAAATAAAAAGACAATCAATACATCAAAATTGCTGGAAAATTTATTATTATACATGTTGATTTTAGTCTTTGAGTAAATCAACACATACAAAAGGCTGGAAAATCTAATGTTAAGCATGTTGATTTTGAAAAGCATTAGAATATGAGCACTATTCTAAATTCTTCATTGTTGAGATCAAGTCAGTTGTTCTTAAATCAATGGAAACTCTGCAGTACATAAGGAAAGTTAGCTCAGCAGGTTGGAACGTGGTGCTCATAACCCTGAGATCATGGGTTCAATTCCCACACTGGTCAGTTCAAATCTGAAGTCTTTCAGAAAATCAACACTTCAAAATAGATAAAGACTTTAAATGAAACCATTATGGATTTTGACAGAATATGAGCACTTTTGTCAAATCTCCATTGTTAACATCATGTAAGTTGTACTTAAATCAATGGAAACTCAACACTATGTATGTCTGGTTAGCTCAGCTGGTAAGAACATTGTTCTAGTAATACTGAGGTCATGGGTTCAATTCCCTATGGAAGCCAATTAAAATTCAAGGTCTTCAAAAAAGATTTAAAAGGTAAAAAAGGCTGGAAATTTAAATATTATGCATGTAGATTTTGAAAACAATTAGAATATGAGTACTTTTCAAAATTCTTCATTGTATGGAGATCAGGCAAGTTGTTCTTAAATCCATGGAAACTCATCATTGTCTTCCACCAGCTGAGAATAGCTCAGCTGTTCACAGGGTGGTACTAATAATGCTGAGGTTATGGGTTCAATTCCCACACTGGTCATTTAAAATCTAAACTCTTTCAATCAACACTTCAAAATGATAAAGGTTGGAAAAAAATATCAAAACTTCAACATAAAAAGACAATCAACACATCAAAATAAAAAAGGTTGGAAAATAAAATCAAAACTTCAAAATAAAAAGACAATCAACACATCAAAATAAAAAAGGTTGGAAAATCAAACCTTCAAAATAAAAAAGGTTGGAAAATAAAATCAAAACTTCAAAATAAAAAGACAATCAACACATCAAAATTTCTGGAAAATGTATTATTATACATGTTGATTTTAGTCTTTGAGTAAATCAACACATACAAAAGGCTGGAAAATCTAATGTTAAGCATGTTGATTTTGAAAAGCATTAGAAAATGAGTACTATTCTAAATTAGTGTTGAGCTCATGTTAGTTGTTCTCAAATCAATGGAAACTCTCCAGTACATAAGGAAAGTTAGCTCAGCAGGTTGGAACGTTGTGCTTATAACGCTGAGATCATGGGTTCAATTCCCACACTGGTCAGTTCAAATCTGAAGTCTTTCAGAATATCAACACTTCAAAATAGATAAAGACTTTAAATTAAACCATTATGGATTTTGACAGAATATGAGCACTTTTGTCAAATCTCCATTGTTAAGATCATGTAAGTTGTTCTTAAATCAATGGAAACTCAACATTATGTGTGTCTGATTAGCTCAGCTGGTCAGAGTGTTGTGCTAGTAATACTGAGGTCATGGGTTCAATTCCCACACTGGTCAGTTCAAATCTGAAGCCTTTCAGAAAATCAACACTTCAAAATAGAAAAAGACTTTAAATGAAACCATTATGGATTTTGACAGAATATGAGCACTTTTGTCAAATCTCCATTGTTAAGATCATGTAAGTTGTACTTAAATCGATGGAAACTCAACATTATGTATGTCTGGTTAGCTCAGCTGGTCAGAGCATTGTGCTAGTAATACTGAGGTCATGGGTTCAATTCCCTATGGAAGCCAATTAAAACTGAAGGTCTTTAAAAAAATATTAACACATAAAAAACGCCTGGAAATTAAAATATTATGAATGTTGAATTTGAAAAGCATTAGAAAATGAGTACTATTCTAAATTCTTCAGTGTTGAGATCAAGTCAGTTGTTCTTAAATCAATGGAAACTCTGCAGTACATAAGGAAAGTTAGCTCAGCAGGTTGGAACGTGGTGCTCATAACACTGAGATCATGGGTTCAATTCCCACACTGGTCAGTTCAAATCTGAAGCCTTTCAGAAAATCAACACTTCAAAATAGAAAAAGACTTTAAATGAAACCATTATGGATTTTGACAGAATATGAGCACTTTTGTCAAATCTCCATTGTTAAGATCATGTAAGTTGTACTTAAATCGATGGAAACTCAACATTATGTATGTCTGGTTAGCTCAGCTGGTCAGAGCATTGTGCTAGTAATACTGAGGTCATGGGTTCAATTCCCTATGGAAGCCAATTAAAACTGAAGGTCTTTAAAAAATTATTAACACATAAAAACACGTGAAATTTAAATATTATGAATGTTGAATTTGAAAAGCATTAGAAAATGAGTACTATTCTAAATTCTTGTGTTGAGATCAAGTCAGTTGTTCTTAAATCAATGGAAACTCTGCATTACATAAGGAAAGTTAGCTCAGCAGGTTGGAACGTTGTGCTCATAACGCTGAGCTCATGGGTTCAATTTCCACACTGGTCAGTTCAAATATGAAGTCTTTCAGAAAATCAACACTTCAAAATAGATAAAGACTTTAAATTAAACCATTATGGATTTTGACAGAATATGAGCACTTTTGTCAAAACCCCATTGTTAACATCATGTAAGTTGTTCTTAAATCAATGGAAACTCAAAATTATGTATGTCTGGTTAGCTCAGCTGGTCAGAGTGTTGTGCTAGTAATACTGAGTTCATGGGTTCAATTCCTTATGCAGGCCAATTAAAATTTGAGGTCTTCAAAATAAATTTAAAACATAAAAAAGGCTGGAAATTTAAATATTATGCATGTTGATTTTGAAAACAATTAGAATATGAGTACTTTTCTAAATTCTTCATTGTATGGAGATCAGGTAAGTTGTTCTTAAATCCATGGAAACTCATCATTGCCTTCCACCAGCTGAGAATAGCTCAGCTGTTCACAGGGTGGTACTAATAATGCTGAGGTTATGGGTTCAATTCCCACACTGGTCATTTAAAATCTAAACTCTTTCAATCAACACTTCAAAATGATAAAGGTTGGAAAAAAATATCAAAACTTCAACATAAAAAGACAATCAACACATCAAAATAAAAAAGGTTGGAAAATAAAATCAAAACTTCAAAATAAAAAGACAATCAACACATCAAAATAAAAAAGGTTGGAAAATCAAACCTTCAAAATAAAAAAGGTTGGAAAATAAAATCAAAACTTCAAAATAAAAAGACAATCAACACATCAAAATTTCTGGAAAATTTATTATTATACATGTTGATTTTAGTCTTTGAGTAAATCAACACATACAAAAGGCTGGAAAATCTACTGTTAAGCATGTTGATTTTGAAAAGCATTAGAATATGAGCACTATTCTAAATTCTTCAGTTGAGATCAAGTCAGTTGTTCTTAAATCAATGGAAACTCTGCAGTACATAAGGAAAGTTAGCTCAGCAGGTTGGAACGTGGTGCTCATAACGCTGAGATCATGGGTTCAAGTCCCACACTGGTCAGTTCAAATCTGAAGCCTTTCAGAAAATCAACACTTCAAAATAGATAAAGACTTTAAATGAAACCATTATGGATTTTGACAGAATATGAGCACTTTTGTCAAATCTCCATTGTTAAGATCATGTAAGTTGTACTTAAATCGATGGAAACTCAACATTATGAATGTCTGGTTAGCTCAACTGGTCAGAGCATTGTGCTAGTAATACTGAGGTCATGGGTTCAATTCCCTATGGAAGCCAATTAAAATTGAAGGTCTTTAAAAAAAAATATTAACACATAAAAAACGCCTGGAAATTAAAATAATATGCATGTTGATTTTGAAAACAATTAGAATATGAGTACTAGTCTAAATTCTTCATTGTACGGAGATCAGGTTCTTAAATCGATGGATACTCTGCAGAACATAAGGTAGGTCAGCTCATCAGGATGGAACGTGATGCTCATAACACTGAGGTCAAGGGTTCAAATCCCACACTGGTCATTTAAAATCTCAAGTCTTTCAGAAAATCAACACTTCAAAATAAAAAAGGTTGGAAAATAAAATCAAAACTTACAAACAAGAAATGCTGGAAAACTAAATATTATGCATATTGATTTTGAAAATCATTAGAATATGAACACTTATCTCGATTCTTCATTGATAAGATCAAGATCTGCTGAAAATAACTAAAAACATTAATGAAAGTTAGTTACTTTCCAAATCAAGTAATCAGTAATCTAAGTTACTTTTTCAACAAGTAGTCAGCAGTCAAAGTAACTGCCATCACTGCAAAGAAGCAGCAGGATTGTAAGGGAAGCAAAACACATCTTCAGGCTACCAAGGCTAAATGAAAGTCAGATGCTCTGTGTGGAAGAAAGATGATCATGGGTCATGGCCACTGTTGAGTGCAGATAAATTATTCTGTAGGCTGTACTTTCCTTCTAAAGGCTCAGAATCGTATTATGGCAGGTTTATATTTATCTTTTCTGTCCTCATGAATGGAGACCAGTGACAGACGGTCATGCGCTGTTTGCTGAAGGTGGTCTTGCACATCCCTGTGTTTTCAGTGGTTCATAAGAAGCATGAGTGGTGCTCCCGAAACAGAAAGATCAGCAGTCTGACAGCATTTAAGAATATGCATGGTTTGAGGAAATAATTCATTCAACATGGTGAAAAAATAGCACTTTCAAACAAAAAAAATCTTTTAGGAGCATATTTATGCCAGACTCTTCTTCTGCTACTGGTTGTTGAATACTGGCAGATTTTGACACCAACCTTTTAAAATAAAAGCCACAATGTGTTATGGAAATCTATTAAAACTAAAAGTTCATCACAACCAAATTCTGCAGACAGTTCCTGCTCAGCTTTAGAGTGAACAGGATCATGAACTCTTCACAGCAGGAGGTTAAATAGCAGAACATTTGAATTAAAAAATAAGCAGAGCTGAAAATGAGTCTTTCCTTGGTCTCTTCCCAGGAAAACAGTGTAATATATTTGACTATATCAATGCAAAAACTGTTCAAAGACAAATCCAACAGCATCTATTGCGACCTGAGTCCCTGACTCCAGATCATCTATAATTTAAGCATGTGGGCTGAAGTGAAGAAAACAAGGACTCTGGCTGATCTGAAGAAACTGTGGAGGAATGATCACAGATCCTGCTCTCTTCTTGTCTCAACCTTCTGAAATGTCTCAACAGAGGAACAAACACAAAGATCTGTTATTGGCAAAAGAGAGAAATGTGAATTATTAATACCTGGGATGCCAATGATTTCACAAAAAATGAAATATTTTTTTTAAAAATTCTTAATGTGACAGTTCTTCACTGAGTAGCAAATTTTACTCTTTCAGTGCTCAGTATTCTCATGCCTCTCCAGTCCTAGGGGTTTCTGCAACTTGCAGAACCCGACTGCAGACTGAGGAGGTATTTCAGCCGTTTGATCCAGATTTGTTGGACCTTTATCGAGAAATCTCAAAGTTGCAGGATGTGGTTTTGAGGACTGGAATTGCAGATCCATGTTAGTTTGTTTTTGTAGATCTGCAGCCTTTCTGGAAATGGAGTTTCAACATTGCAAACACACTTTCCAAACTTTGGGAAAACAAACAAATTATGTTTGGGGTTTTTCATTCCAGCCAAACAATAATTATCTGAAATGATAGAAGCCAATTTATGTCTCCAGGTCTAATAACTGCAGACAGTTATGATTTTCATAACAGGAGTTTTCTGTAGTGGAAATTATATTCCACCATAATCATATATGTAACTTCTAAAGATTCAGTCCTGTATCTGCTTTGCTTTTCCCAAGGGGTGAGGACCAGTATTGTTATAAAGTTTCTCTATTTGATTTCAGTTTGAACAGGAGAAAGGTTTTAGAAATGAGAAATGGCCATAGATCTAGATTTGTTTAGAACCTCTCCACCTCTTCTCTACTGATCTGCTTCAGGGTTTGTGCCTATTTTGTTGATTCTAGCTAAGATCAGACATGAATGTAGGACAAGTGAATGTTACTCCTTAATATCTTAAATTAGCTTAAAAGACGTTAAATCAAACAACAGATCAGTTTTAAACCTCAGAATTATGGGATCATTTCTAATATCTCAACTCAACCATCCATTAAACACAGTTTGCTTTTAGGATGTCCATTTATTGTTGGAGCAACTTTAACATGACAACAGTAATCATTGTTTCTGCTGTTACCATGTGGATGAAGCACCACATAGGTGTAAAATTTAACATATTTTAATATTTTGGGTAACACTTTATTTGAAGGGGGGTGAATAAGACCGTCATGACACTGTCATAAACATGACATAACACTGTCATGAACATCAATAAGCCTTCATGAATATTTATGACTGTTGTCATAAAGCGTCATTCGGTAAATTATGACACTTTTAATACAAAGTTGACATTATTCAAAATGTCGTTATGACAACTTGACATTAACCAAGAAATCATTACTGATATAAATTTGTTATAAAAGTATTACTGATTGCACTTTAAAAATTAGGTAACTTTATGTTATTAAAGGTAAAGTTTAAACAGTAATGATTTCCTGGTTAATGTCAAGTTGTCATAACAAAGACATTTTGAATAATGTCAACTTTGTATTAAAAATGTCATAATTTACCGAATGACGCTTTATGACAACAGTCATAAATATTCATGAAGGCTTATTGATGTTCATGACAGGTGTTATGTCATGTTTATGACAGTGTCATGACAGTCTTATTCAACCCCCTTCAAATAAAGTGTTACCATATTTTAAAAATAATTCCCTAGTTTGTAATCATAACCTGGTAAAGCTGTGTTATAAACAATGTACAGCTGTAATTTCAGCACAAGAGAATTCAACAATGTGTTGGCCTAAGGTAGTACATACAAATACCACTTTTCATAATTTGTAGTAAGAAAAAAAAATGTTTTTTTTTCCTTCCACTTCATGTTTATGCACGACTTTGTGTCCATCTTCCACCAAAACTCTGAAGAAAATTACATAAATATTATGTTGCAATGTAATAAAATATCAAGTTCAAACATATGAATACTTTCACCTTGCTCTATGTATATTTATCTTTTTCTTTAGTTTCAGTTCCTAAAAGAAAACGTCTGTCAGTTTAAATGATCGTTTGAGAAATGAGCATCAGTCTGTGTGGCGCTCAGCGATGCTGAACGAGGGTCTGCTCCCCTTCCTCCTGCTCCTCTTCCTCCTGCCGTCCAAAAAGCTCCTCATGTTTCTGCTTCGTCCCAGAGCCACTGCAGTCCTGCAGCTGGAGCGCAGCCAGTCAGACCCTGAGCCCTTCATTCAGGTGAGCCAATGCACATGCTACTGCTGTGAAATTTGACAGAATGATCCTTGCTGGGTGGAATGAGACGAATGACAGGACTGATGTCCTCTTGGGCCTTTTTCATTTTCAACTTTCTCTTTGCTGTAATTCTAGTTTTATTACATTCCAGTGTAAGCTTCAACATAATCTTACTTCATGAATAGTTTCTCCCAGAAGCCAGTTTCTTCTAGGCATGAAGGATCAACTTTTCCTCCTCTCTGCTTGTGGACATGTGATGAAGGTGCAGCAGCTGCAGAACAGCCCTGCAGTTCAACACAGCAGCTTAGATATTGTTAAACTTGTACTTTTTGTCAGCAATCCCTGTTAGTGACAGTCGACCTTTAAGCAGCAGTCCCCTTGCTCTGAAGTCTGGATGGTTTAATTGGATATTGAGGAACGTTGGGATGTTATTACATAGAGGATTTGTCACAGCTACAATGCCAATAACGAAGCAGAAACCCTGTTAGTGCAGCTCCCTTCAGTCTGCCTTCTCTGCTAACGCTCTGCTTCTCTATGAAGGAATAATTATTGCTGTGGTTTGACACACTTAGAACTTATGTTTTCCACTATTAAAAACATGAAACACTTTTTAGAATTCCTAACTAATTTCTCATGCCTAATTTTAAGCGCGGTCTGGTTGGTTTCCTGGGTTAAGGTTATGTATAATATTAGTTTCACATTTTAAGAACTGGACCAAAATGCAGACATGAACTTGGAATGATCATGCTGCAGAGTTTAATCAAGAAACCAGAAAAACTTTGAGGGCTTAAAGAGAACATAGAGTGAAGAACCAGCAATGAACAGTGACAACCAGAGAGCTTATCTACAGAGGGAAAGAAACGGCTGCAGGTGAGCTAATCAGGAGGATGTGAAACAGCTGTGACAGAGATCAACAGAGGGAAACTGAGGAAAGGTGAATAATTAACTCAAAGGGAGTTAAAATGGATACTTTTCAGGCTCCCTCTCACTCAGAGGGAGAGCCCTATAGAGGGGTATGAATACTTTTCTAAGAACAGTTTAAGTAGAAAGAAGTCTGTGAAAAGTCAACTATGACTCAATGGTTTAAATAAATACAAGCAGCTGGGTCAGACCCAACAGGACGGGGCTTTCAGCTCATCTGTTCTTATTCTCACACAGAGAATAAAGCGTTCTCTCTGCGTACTGGTCACAAACGTGGCTGGATAATTCTGTTCTGGTCTGTTCAGAACACAGACCAGTTTTATCCTGCTATAGATTATATGTAATGTATCAGTGAATGAACCTCTGTGCACCACAAAAACACTAAATATTAACACATATTATTGGTCTAGTGCAAGTATCTTGGTGCACTTGAAATAGGAGAAACCTACTTACTAACTTTCCGCAAGATATAGCGTTCTCTGTAATGCAATAATTTCTTAATATTGATTTAAAAAGTTCCACTGGCAGATTATTAAAACCAGTTCCAGTGTTCCAACATTTTTTTTCTAACAGCAGAGCTAATTCCACCGTTAATCACAAAGCCTGAATATCTGCTTGCAGCAGAGAGCCGACCACAGAAACTCCCTCTTTTCTCCAGACCTCTGTTTAGGTGGCTGCGCTCAGTGGGAGGCGCTCTGCTGCCTGCAGCTGCATGTCTCTGCTGGTGTGTCGCTCTGCATCTGCTCCGGAGGAAACAGCAGGTATGGAGATGGAAATGCACCCCCCCACACAGTCCTCATGCTGCTTGTATTCTCCCCACAAAACAGTCATATTCCCGTCCCGTCTCCCATGTATTATCTGTTCAGCCAGCCCTCATTGAACTCTGTGCTTCGCTGGGCTTCAGCCTCCCACTGTCTCATTTATCTTTGACCTAATATTCCAGGCCATTGGGATTTTATTGGATCTTTATCTTCCTTTGATTTACTTTCCTTCCAGCACATTTCTCTTAGCTCATTTCCTTTCTTCCTACCATGTCCTTTAGTTTCTCACGCCGTTTGCTATTATGTTTCATCATTTCTTTTTATTATGTTTTTGACTTCTTACAACCAGACCTCTTGTTTTTATCCTTTTTGTCACTCCCAGAACAGAGTGTCCACGAACTTCTCTACAACTTACCCTTTGAGCGTAATGCCGTTTTAGCCAGTATTTATTTTCCCAGAAAACTCAGAAAAGTTGGACTCATGGAAACATTCATCTCTGAAAGAAAACACCTTTTGAATGGGATGTGGGCCATTTAACTCTAAAAACATTCGTGCAGAATAAAAAACGTCTAAATGCTTGACTAAAAATGTTCTAAAATCTTGGTTTTACTTGTAAACCTCATTGTGTTGCAGTTGAGAAGAAAATATAATTATTCTACTGATGAAACAATGAGGGTGATTTAATTTCTCTTTATTTTTGTGAATCCCACTTTCGTCCCTGGACAAGTTTACTGTAGGGAGTTGGAAAGATGGCTGGCTGACTGTTGGACCTTGGATTACTTTGGGTTTTGCCTTTTAACCCAAACTGAGATGCTGAGTGTTTGGGTGTTGTGGATCTGGAGAATGCTTAAGGATGTCATGTGATGCTTTCTTTAGTAGGAGTGAGGAGTGACTGGATGTTTTTAGGAGGGATCCACCTTGTGTACCTAAAGCACTCGCTAGGCTCAAGCTTGAGCTTGTTCCCACTGCAGGTTGGACCTCACCTGTCCTGGTTCTCCTTCAGGTTAATGACTAAAAGAGTCATTAAACTTTATTTATTTAAGCTAAATAAATAAATATTTCAGCCAGCTGACTAGCAATGAGCAGCAACAAGTGGAGAAAGAGCAGACAGAGTCTTTATACCTAGAGAAAATTCTGGTGACATGTTTTTTTGCAAAGTGTCAACATGACATTGGTGTTTTTGTCAAACATTTTGAAAACCTGAATCCTGATAACCGGCCCGATTCGTTCCGCTAATCGATTCCATGTTTGTAAGTGAAACCCAGAGAATTGATGTGTTTGCTTGTTTCAGTCTTCATCAGATTGTCTTTACTGTTTCCTGGAAATGACTCATTACCTGTCTGTTTATTTATTCACTGAGAAACGTCTTTGCTGTTTATTGAGCAGCTTCTAATCACTACAAGAAGGAAGTACACACATCACCCAGTGAGGATATTACTGTGGCCCAGTGGGGCAGTAATTTATTAAAAAACAAGATTACATTCATCACTTGCAGAAGCAATTTTCATTCATCACTCCCTGTTCACTTGATTTCAGAAACAGAGCATGTATTAAAAATCAAAATCATTCTTGGTAAATGTTCTCCTCTTTTCTCTCACTTCAGGTTTTCTGTCTGTTTTCTTCCCTGTGTGATTTCATGGAGTTTCTATAATCCAAAAGCAAAAAACCAATATAAACATAGAACCACTGTACACGTCACCATCATCGGTCCAGAGGAATGAGGATGTTTTCTGGTGTGTGTGTGTGTGTGTGTGTGTGTGTGGGGGTGTGTGTGTGTGTGTGTGTGTGTGTGTGTGTGTGTGTGTGTGTGTGTGTGTGTGTGCGTTTGTTTGTAATACCTTGTGGGGACGATTTTCCTGACATATACTACATTGTGGGGACCAATTGCTCCTTGTGGGGACCGGAGCCTGGTCCCCACATGGGGAAACCCTGTTTATGGGTCAGGGGTCAGAGTTAGGGCTAAGGTATGAATTGAGTTTTGGTTGGTTAGGGTTAGGAAAAGGGTAAAGGTCAGGTTTAGGCTGTAGAAATGAATGGAAGTCAATGGAAAGTCCCCACAAAGATAGCAACACAAACATGTGTGTGTGTGTGTGTGTGTGTGTGTGTGTGTGTGTGGGGGTGTGTGTGTGTGTGTGTGTGTGTGGGGGTGCGTGTGTGTGTGCGTGCGCGTGCGTGCGTGCGTGCGTGTGCGTGTGTGTGTGTGTGTGTGTGTGTGTGTGCGCCTCAGAGTGTGATTTAAGGCCGTCTTGTGTTTGAACTTGTGTGAGTTATTCGGCCTTGGCTCTTCCTTTCAGTTTTTGCTGTGTAGCTGCAAGTTTCTCTCCAGTGAACAAAACAGGCCTCCATTGTTCCCAGTCTAAGTGTCTCTGCACAGTATGTCTTGCGCTCATCTGTCATTTCTTCACAGATTTTCATAAGAATGTACTTTTTTATTTTGTCTGAAAAATGAATCGGTCTCTGCATTTTCCCTTTCAGATTTATATTCTGTTCTATCAAATGACAGACGAAGATGATAACATATTTATAAGATCTTTATTTACATGAGTTTTCAGAATTTACTTTTCTTTACCAAAGACATACTGATAAATACAAAACAAAAAGATTTACGTTCAAAACAAGTTAATTATACTTTACAAGGCCTTGAAGAATTAAAGTCTCATAAGACAGAATGCAGTTCAATCAAATTTACAATAATACACACATGTATTAAACGATTAATATCCAAGAACATGCTGTCCACTTCAGACCAATTAATATTATTGATAAAATACAAACTGGTAAAAGGTTACTTCCCTAAAGCTTTTCTCTTCAGGCGCCACCTGTAGCTGCCTGGTCACCATACGGCCCTTATCTGAGAAATAGGCTGCAGATGCCTTGAGATTTAATGTCTTATCAGATGGACAGAGTCACCAGAAGCACTAGACCTTACTTCAGGAAAGGAAAAAGGGAGCAAAGTTAATGACAACATCGCTGCCAACAGACAGATCGAGCCAGGCTGCTCCCAAACTCTGGGCTGTGGAGTTAATTAGAAATGGTGATAAAACGCTCTCTCACAGGTTGTTCCATCGTAAAAACACTAAAACGTAGCAATCAGCTTAGATTGTTTTTTACTCATATTTCCACTCAGATCTTACGGTAGGTTTAAATGAAAATGGTGGCCAAAGCGTTCCCAAGACAGAGTCATTTTCATTCATCTGCTGTTGGAAGGAATGCACATCCTGAAAAACAGGCTACATGTTTTGTGTTTTATCCAGTTCGTCCCTGAATGCTGCTGTCTGCTCTGCTGCTGCCATTTTTATTCCTCCTACTAATAAAAACACCACTCTAATCATGCAAAGCTGTAACATTTCATAAGAAGCAACACTAATATTCTTCCTGACCTGAATTATATCCTCCACTATTTCAGCTGAAGTTAGAAAAACAGAAAGTTTGATGTGTTGATTTCCATATGCAGTTAAAACTCCTGATTTCCCCCCATTTTCAGATGGATTCTCTGCAAAACTTCATTGCTCTTTATTTATTTTCCACAGCCAGGCTTTAAAGGGAAATTAAAATCTGTAAGTGCTAAACAAACCACAGAGCTATTGTTAGCTGGCAGCTTTTTAAACAAACCAAGTCCAGCCAGGAGAATGACAGGAAATCATTCTATAATTTTAGCTACGTTGACAACAGTCCGTCTGTCCCGTCCAGGCTGACCACAAGCAACTATTATTGTCTCCTTCACTTTGTAATAAAAACTCAACAGCCTCACTGTGAAGTTCTGCTGCTTTCAGGCAGTGTTGAAGCAGAGCAGACTTTCATTTTGCTTGAAGATTAATATCTTATTAGTGTCAGATATTGTCCTAATCCAGATACAAATAAACTTTACAATCCAAATGGTAATTTTTGCTCTCATTTCAACTTGTCTAACACCTCAGAAACTTCTTGACCTCAGAAGAAAGACAAAATTCTCAAGTTTTATAAATGTAAACATTTTAAATGTACAATTTTTGTATTTGTAGGTTTTGGAGCACAGAAAACATGAAACTACCACAGAGCAAATGAATCTTTTTGAATCTGATTTCCAGTCAAATATCCTGTAAAGCTCTGACTGGCTGATCTGAATTATTCCTCAGGAATCATAAATAACAACAGAATGTTTTCATATTTTCTGCAATGATTTATCAAACATAGCCTGAAGTTAAACAGCTGCTTTTCTGCAACACAAACTGGAAAATCCTCCAGGTTAGAGGATAAATGAATCAGTACAAAAATAAATTATTACAACATGTTTTATCTCCAACAAATATTATAACTCACTAATGTTTTTTGTTTTTTTTTGCACTACTGGAGATGAATTGTGCATATTATATTTACATAATTAAATTTCTTTCCACAAGATCCTCTCAATTAAAAAAAAAATGTCCACACTAGTACCTGATGGATGGATTACCTTTTACTTAAAACCTTTTGGCTTATAGGTTAAACTTTCATTTCTAGACTTTTGGAGTTATTAAAAGCAGAAGAGAGTGGGAAATAAATTTGTGC
The DNA here is from genome assembly GCF_051168715.1 of Poecilia mexicana. Classification (NCBI taxonomy): domain Eukaryota; kingdom Metazoa; phylum Chordata; class Actinopteri; order Cyprinodontiformes; family Poeciliidae; genus Poecilia; species Poecilia mexicana. Next base: position 22,055,697 of record NW_028263384.1, on the reverse strand, counting down.
TTGTTTTGCTTTTAATATCTGGTTTTGGTCTGTGGTATCAGCATCGGTTATGAACCTCCCCATAGGTGGGTAGTAACTAGTTATATTTAATCAGTTACATTTACCTGAGTCAACACTAACAACTCTTCATAGTTGCTACATTCTCATCAAGTAGGAATCAGTGACCCGACGGAATCTACTGGATTTCCACAGATAGAAAACTTTATAGCACATTTGAATAATGTGTTGTGTACTGGCAGTAATCCAACTGAATTGAATCGAAACTTTGTAGATACTAGAATTCCCACATAACCTTGTAATTTTGTTTGTCTGAATACATCATTTTCACAAATTAAACCAGATGTTTGGATTATAAAGTTACTCGGGGTTTGATTGGCCTCCTTGTTAAATATGAGACAAACTGGATCCGCCTTAAATGGGCCACACTGCTGGGAGGAGTTTGGAAGCATTAAAAGCATCTGCATTTGAAAAGCAGCACCAATCTGAACTCATTCACAGAAATGTCTCAAGTTGTTTGGGAATTTAAAATGTCATCAGCGTATCTACAAAGACTTTACACCTTGGCCATAAATCCAAAGTGTCAGTTTTTTTTTTTTTTTTTTTTTCTGGTGGTTTAAAATGTTATCGTCATTTCCACACCAGTGAAAAGCTTTTCAGCTGTGACCAGTCTGAGTGGACTTTCAAGCTTCCAGGGGCCTTGAAATGTCATCAACGTATTCACAGCAGAGAAAAGCCTCACATCTGTGACCTTATGAGGGAAGTGTTGCAGGCAGTTTGCTGCTTTGAACTGTCACCAGCGAATACATCCTCTAGAAAAGTTTCAGTTTGTGAAATGTGTCAGAGTTTCAGTCATGAAGACTCTGACATCCGCTTGAACTATGAGCATCATGTGTTTTAATGGAGTGTATCCAGTTCTTATCCACATCAATCATTACAAAATACATTTTGTGCAGCAATAAGGGATTTAAATGAGCCATCATTTGAAGTTAGCCACTTCCAGTCATTCTGAGTAATTTTTTTAAGGTATTTTAAGGATTACTTGTAGAAGATATTAAAAAAAACATTTTACCTGAAGATGGCTGATTGTTGCAAAAGTCAAGGATTTGACACGAGTTAGACTCAGCCTCTATAGTCCAGACTGAACTCAAATTTGATGTCTGAGTCCAAAATAACCTAAATTCCAGTTGATCCTAATGAAACAATGCAGTCAGATTCAGTTCATTAGTCCAAAAGTTTAAAATGTTTTCTTTTAAAGGAAACACACCAGATTCTGTTGAGTCATTTACTTGCAGCATGTTCTCCTTCTAGAGCAGCAAACAGCCACAGTAAGCAGCTGCTGTAAACTCCTGTTTAATAGGATGAGCACTGCAGTAAACCAAAACCTGACCCACATGTGACAAAGCACCCACACAGAAAACACAGAAGCTCTGATCCTGCAGCACTTTAAGAGAATATGAAAAAGTTAAAAGTATTTGTTGCTCCTTCATGGCATCATCTAGGAGAAACAGCTGATTAGATCAGAGAAAGTTTTCAAGTGTATATGGTTAAAGAAAACATATAATTAGATGCAACGGTTCAGCCAAAGTTCATGTCAAGAAGAGATTCAGGGCTAAACACTGAAAGACAGGGTCAAGTGTGTCATTTAGAGAAGGAGAATGCTAAGTTGTTGGCTGAAGGAGCTTTGCCTCAGCTCCCTACAGGAAGGTGTAACAGCTTCACAGAAGGCCAGATCAGATGTAGCTTCTATGGACAGTAAAAAACAGAAAGACCGTTCCAGGTTGGTCCATTCAAAACATGACTTTCCGTGGTGCAGGCTGGCAGATGGCCCTAAATGTGCTAAATGAACACAACATTTCAATAAATGATTCATGTAAAAATGGTCGCAGCTTAAAACTTTTATGTAAATCTGGGTTTTTATTATTCTGTGTGTTCATATCTGTCTGCACACGTATTCAGGGTTTCCTGCCCAACGCTGAAGGCCTCCCAGCACCGCTGAGCTTCACCCAATACATTAAACCTTCAGTGGAGTTGTCAAGCTGAAAAATAGGCTACGATTTCTCCCCTGACTGAACCTGCATAAATTAATCAGACCTCAAAGACACATTGCCCCCTTCACACCTACAGACACGCAGATAAATAAAAACAGCTCATCCTACGCATTTTAGAGCCACATCTCTCTGATGTATGATTCACATTCATGTTGGGACACATTACCTGAAGTCAACAACAGGTTTTTATTTAAAGGCTTCATAAGTTCTTCAGACCTGTTGGAATGACCACAGCCTGTTTGTGAGGTCAGCAGGTTTTTTGTGCTTGTTGTGTGCAGTGAAGGTGGAATGTGTTTATTTTCCAGGATGAAGGTCATGAAGGTCATCTGGAGGATAAAGGAAGGCATGTCCTGTCTGCTGGTGGATGTGTGACTCAGAAGGAGCTCATCAGGAGAGGCTGATATCCAGAAGCGTCCTGAATCTGAAACCAGAGCAGCGTGATTACGTTTCCATGCACATCACACCGCTGAAGGTGCTCTTGCATAATCAAATGGTTAAACAGTCACTAGATGCATTATTAATATAAGCCTTTGGTTCTTCTTCCTGTGAGCCAGTTTGTGAATATTGTAATAATTACTTTGGGGATTTGAGCGGATGACATTACCTTTATTGAAATGTTGAGATTATTTTCTGTTTTCCTAAAAAACAACTTTGACTTCTTATTTTTACACTGTTTATCGTTTAGAATGTGATTCTTCCTTCATTGTGATTTGTGATCTTTTGTTAACTGGCCTTTATTGTCTAAAGGATTATTGCACTGGTTTATTTTCATTTATAAATCAATAATTAATTTACTATCAGAGCCTCTAGCTTCCTATGTGTCACTTCAAAAGAATACTTAGAGACGTTTAATATGTTTATTTTCCATCATTATGTGTTGGAAAAGAGACATTTTCACTTAAAAATAAACCATAACAGAACCAGCAACTGTACTGCCTAAAGGTTGTTCCTGCTTTTAATGTTTGATTTCCACTTTCTTCTACTTAACTTAATATTTTAGTTACTTTATGCATATGTTGTATTGATAAATATTTTCACATATTACAATCTGGCAGATTCTTGAAAATAATGAATAAAACCATGAATTGAATAGAGCAATGATCCATCTTAAAAATACACTGCCTGGTCCTTAACCAAGTAGATAATGAATAATTACTGTATGATTATCTTCCAGGTGCCAAAAGGTTATTTAACTGCAGCTGATGCATTGAGCAGCTTCTCATTTATTAAACAACCAAATAGAAACACACATCCTGTGGTCATAGAAACGATGTTAGTCTCCTCAAACATGGTCAGACCAAACGCATCAAGCAGAGATCAGATTGCTGAAATTACTAAAATTGGATGAAGGACAGTCCAAACTGGAAGTAAAGTGGGGAACCATTGTTTTTAGGGAACAAACATGGAACAAGTCCAGAATCATCATGATTGGTGATCACTGAAATGTTTGGTGAACTTAAATTGAAGAAAAACAAGTCAGGGCTTCTGTAAGAGTGAGAGGACACTGTGAAGGGAACCGAAGGGATTGGGACTGGACAGCTGGAGCCGTAAGCAAATCTCAAAGTGAGGTTTGCTAACTGGAGAAAATAAGACGGGCAGGGAGGACAGCACCTCGAAGGGACATACACACACCGACAAGGAGCTCTGATTGGATCTGCTGCTATGGAAGAAGGTCACGTGGTCTGATGAGTCCAGATTTATCTTCTTCCAGAATGATCCAATGACATATGAGAGCGTAACCTTCATCTTTGGTGACAAGCTTTTATTTGTCCAGCCGGTGTATTTTACATGAGGTTAAGATGTGGAGTGTCTTCTGGAGTATTTCATGCCTCAGTTTTCTCATAAAAAAGTCAACATGTCGTCCTGCTGACCTGCATGTCGTCCTCATTACCATCATTCTTTCACCAAACATAAAACCCTAACTCATCATTTTACGGTCAGCAGCAGAGTGGTTGTGTGTGCTGTGTCCCCAGATCTTAATTCAGTAACACACACACACACACACACACACACACACATACACACACACACACACACACCCCTACACACACACACACACACACACACACACACACACACACACACACACACACACACACACACACACACACACACACACACACACACACACTGCTGGCTGCTGCTGTCCTCGATTTTGTTTGGTATTACTCCTATCTCAGTAATGATGCTGAAACTGCAGCAGGTTGCATGAGTTGGCAAATGTGGCCTCACCTGTTTACTGCCAGTTTGCAGTTTGTTCAATAAATCTAAAGTAATCCCTGGCTGAGTGCTTGGAACCTGCAGCTGTGCTTTCCCTTTTGTCCAGAATGTTTCAATGCATAAATATCTGAGATGCAACTTGGATTTCAGATTTAGGATTGAGCCTCACTGGATTTAACTTTAACTTATTTTCCAACTTTGAAAATGAATTGTTGTATTAATTAACAGTAAAAGCAGCCCAGCCTGTAAACTGGAGTATTTTACATTCTGTCACTAGGAAGTGGCAGTATGAGGCAAACGAGGTGGATGATGGGAATAAAGATTAACAGCTGCGCGTGCTTGTAAATAATTATTAACAAAAAATAAAAAGCACTTTGATTCATCCAGAATTTCAACATTAATATTTTAATCTCTTAAAATCTCTTTATCTTTGTATAAAGAAATAAATACATACATTTTCCAAGTAATTTTTAAAATCAACATATTTTTTAAAATTTAAATTTAAATCTTAAAGTTATAGGCCTACGGCAAACAGTAAAGGAATAAAATCTCTAGCCTAAAGCAATACAGTGCCATAGGCATTTTAGAAGAAAATATTTTTTTCAGTTATTACAAACTTGAAACTTGCATGAACTTGGGACAAAATACTTCAGACTTTAATTAAATTGGTCTCTCAAATCTTGAGGCAGAAACAAACTTGAGATTTGACTTTAATTTGCCTCTCAAAGACCTGACTCTTGAGCTGGACTTGGAAAATAAAACTTCTGAAATCTGTGATATATCTGGACATAAGAGGTACTTTGAGGTAAGTGGCAGAAACATGTTTAGACATTATGAGAAGTGAATCCTTTGCTACATCAGTACAACGGGTTTGAATGTCTCTGGTAGTTTTGTTCAAGATGAAAAAGAAATAAAGTCTCTATTTCTGTCTCTTATTTAAGAGTGGAGTAGAAATGGATGAGGCTGGCTGAAGGGTCAGGTTAAATACGCCGTACTGTCACTGCTATGCACTCTTAAAAACTGCAGTCTTTTGGAAACCTGCCAGCTGTCACAGATGGAAATAAAACCTGCTGTTAAGAAACATTCATATCAAAACTCCTACATCCTAAATTCCACATGATTTTATTTTTCCATCTGTCGTTTTGAGACATTTCTTTGCTGCATTGTTTGTGTCATAAAATAAAAGATAATCAGTGACAGAATAATTATCAGCACTCCGCAGAAACTCATCAAAATATTTGAAATAAAGTCCCACATGCTGTTTTGAAGGCAGTTCATGAGATTTTCCTTTTAACTTTTTTCCATGATTTATTTTTTTTATCTTGTTGCTGAGTTTTACCATGGAGTTGCTTTATTTTAGGATTTGACTGACAAAACAAATTGCACCTACATCAAACGTTTGCAAAGTTCTTCTGATGTGGCAGATTGTTGGTTTTCTCTTTCTGCTGGATGTAACAGTTAGAGACGTGTGTGTGTGTGTGGGGGGGGTGTGTGTGTGTGTGTGTGTGTGTCCTGCTGCTGGTCCTCTGTTTCCGATCAGCTCCAGCATTCATCTGTTCTCTTGCTCCTTCCACCTCACTGGATTTATGGAGAGGCTGACATTTTCCAGCAGGACTTGGCAGCTGCTTGCTTTAACGACCATAGTGTGACTTCACTTGATTTAACAGAAAAATGACCTAAAAATGTTTGAAGCTGTGAATGTAATGAATCTATTATATAAGTTTCACTTTTTAGACTGGTTACCTTTTTTTAAATGAACTTTTACAAAAAATATTCTAATCCACAGAGATGCAACTTTAGGTGTAATTGTTAGTTTTACAAAGCATCCATGTTTTGTGTTATTCCAATATACATTTCCTTTAACATGATATTAATTATACATATTTATGCAATGTTTCCCCCTTTATACAAATGTTATGAGATCTCAAATTAAGCCTTGTTTTAAACTTTTCCTCTGAATAGAAATTCTGTCAGAGTGAAAAAAAACTGAACTTATTTAATCACAGTGAACGATTTCTCTACTTTCTCTACTAAAAATATGTTTCAAAATGAATTTCTGACACTCAGTATGTCAGAGAAACTATTTGCAATGAATAAAAATGATGGTACATAAAGAAACATATTCTTCATATTGAAGTGGTTTTGGTGTCACCTTCAGCGTTTCACCCAGCTGTATTTGGGTTGGGTGGAGCAGCAGATCAAACTGTGACGTTCTCACACCAACCGTGACAAGTGGGATAACAAGGAACTCAGCAGGGCTGATTCTGACGCTTCTCCTCTGTGATCACAACTAGACGCTCCTAAGATATGTAAGAGTGTAACTCTCATCTTTCATGCGCTGTGGGGTTTTTTTCCATCTCTTGTTCTCGGGCGTCACCAACAGGACTGAAACGGTCTGAGATGAAGAACTCGGTGTTCACTTCAGTTAAGTTATTTTTAGATTTTGATTCAATCAAGGGAATTATTTACATCAACAGCATTTCCAGTCCAGAAACCCAACAAATTAAACCTCAAAGCATTAAGCAAATCTGTGCAGGTTAAAGGAGGCTGGTGTCTGCTTCAGCTGGGAAAGAGGCAGGAGGATCTCAATACAACAAAGATCCAGTATGAACTGAATCCAGTAGAGTGAAACGTAGTTATTGGTTAATTCCAAATTGGGAAAAATTATTTAGTAAAATAGTAGCAATGACTATTTGATCCAGAGACAAAGCTGAACAAAAGAAACACTTTCCAAGGAGACAGAAAACTAAATATTAATTACCACAAGAGCTCTATCAACAGCTAAATCCAGGAAAAGACACACAACTTAACAGAGAAGGAGCAACTCTAAAGTACTGGAACTAAGTTTCACTGGAGAGGATTCCTGCGCTGCTCAGAGGCCGATGGGGGTTTGCAAAAATGGCTTCAGATCATAGATTCTCTTTGTGGTGGCCACCAGCTGACGGTTAGCGCCGCTGGTGGGACTAAACAATAACTATTCATTACTAAGGTCTTTTCTGACGTAGCATAATATTTCTCAAATTAAAAAAAGATATCATAGTGTGTTGAAGCTCAACTTTCAGCTGGTTTACAAACCAGCGACACAAGACTGAGCAAGTTCATTTACGTATCACCAAACAAGGAAATCCTAAGTGCTCTAAAGAACGAGTCAGAATGGTAAATACGTTTAACTTCCTTCCTTGTGTTCAGATTTTGATCCTGAGTTTAAACTTATCTTAAGTCTCCTCAGTATCTTTGGGCCAGGTGCACTTTCTATAAAAAGTACAAAATAATTGCACATGCAGGCTGGATAAATCTCAGCACAGTCAGCATCTAGACTATTTCCTGTTGATTATTTCCAGCCTCATTAGACTTTATGGAGGCAATTAGCAATCACAGAAAAAGGTGTGATGTGTCAGCTCTTGCGTGTTAAAGGGAATTGTTTTTCCTATCTTGCCTCAAATACATTCAAGAGTCACAAAAGGAATCTACCATTTCTTTGTGTTGTTTCATTATCTTTTAAATAATATCCTATATGTAGAGGAGCCAAGATGAAGGTCCTTCACCAAAAACAGAACCAGTGCTGGGTAATCTGGACACAACAGAGCTCAGTGTCCTCTGTGAATTCACCAGAACCACAGAAGAAGAGGAGCTCAAGAAGAACCCGGAGGTTTCCTCACTGCATCTCTCAGGAGAGCAGCGGTGGAAGAGTTTCCTCAACTGAAACATTTACCTACAAATCAAGTCATTACTGATTTACAATATTATTTAGGTGTTTAATAAATTACACAAAGTTCATAAGTGTTTTTGTGCAGACCTGCAAATGACCTGTAACTATTTTGCAAAGCTCTGCAAAACTCGTGTCCATTTACATCACTGGACATTTAAATTGCATTGATTTCTCCTTCACCCTCCTCTTAGCTGATATGTTTGCACCTGTTTTGAGAAGTTTGTGGCTACATGTAAATAGTTGTATATGGAAGTAATGTTTTGCTCAAGATTTACCAAAGATGAATGCAATATTAACATTACATTTCATAAAGTGCTGTCATTAAAATCACCAATACACATAAAACATGTTGGTGAAAGTCCAAAGTGTTAGTGAAAATGTTTGATGTTTTCTCTGTGAAGGTGAAGATGAATCCTCCACACCAGACTGTCCTTTAAGTTGCAGAGTTTTAAGTACAATCCTTTCATTTTGACTCTAAAATGATTAAAAAGGATTTTAAGGAACCTAAAATAATTGTTCCAAATAAAAACTGTATTTGCTCACATGATCTTTTCAACTTATCAATCACATAAAATAAACAAAAATTATATATCATAGTTTCTGGATTTGGTAACTGGTGCCGTTTCCAGCGGTTTCTGGGTGAGAGGCGGTTTTCACCATCACAACACAAAACCTCCTTCTAAGGTCCGTCTCTTTTTAAAATGTGTGAGCCACTCTGAAGCCATAAATCACCACCATGTCGCTCACAATGCTGCTCTTAACAACAGAAAGCAAACTCTGCTTCATTAATTTCTGTTCTCTAATGAGCAGCGACACTATTTCACCAGGATTAATTAGGCACAAGATTTAATCAATTACTGCTGTTAGGAGATTGATCAGGAGAAAACACTGCATTAAAGCAGGCCTGGTTTTATTTTAATGAGAAAACTTGGGACCCACACAAGCAAATCTCAAACTTTAATAAACAGCACAGCACAAACATGCTATTCTTGAATGGTTTGCACTTCTGTGCGAGTTTGTAGGAAACATATGAGGCGCTGACATCTGGCGCCTGAGAATCTCTGCTAACTTCAGAGCAATTAAAAGATTTTAGTTTTTCTTTTGCTGCACCAAAAATCTATAAAAAATATTTAACCTTCAAAACAGAACATGTCTTGATGGACACATTTTTTGGAGCTTCTTTCAGTTTTTACAAAGAAGAGCAACACATGCAATTAAAGAAATATAAATTTCAGATATTTCATGAATAGTGTCATTAGATTGAAGCTTGAGGTAAAACTCATTGAATTCTCTCTTTTCCTTCCCTTTAAACGTTAACCTGCTGGCGCTCTGCTGCTGCAGAGGCTCTTTATGGTGATGAGCCCAGCAGCCCCCTGCCCTGCTCCGCCATGCAGGGGAATTTAAACCATTTAGATTCTCATTTTTATTTTATGGTGTCTTTGACTACTTAATCATGGACCTTTTTACTGTCCCTTTATGATCCATGTTGTTCTCTTTCAACTGGGCCGACTTCCCAAAGATGGACATAATTCATATTCCATGCATTCTGGCTTTTTACACCTTCCTACCAGACTGTGTAAAAGAAATTTAGATTTTAACTGATGATCTTGCCAAAATTCATATTAGCCATTTTATCAGAATAAACGGCTTTAATTCAACTATCAAACATTGCAAGTGCTGAGTATAAAATATAAAATGTGCAGCGGGTTGCTCAAATGCAGTACCGATAGACCAATGAGATTATATGATTATCTCTGTTTATATGTAAACACATGATCTGATTTTACAAAATGTTGAATGAAAACAGGATTAAAGACGACGATGTTGATGTGTTTCCTCTGAATGAAGGAAAGAGACGTTTCTGTTTGATGCATTTAATGAACTAAAAGAACAACAAGTACCATTTTCTGGCTTTCTGAACACAAGTAAGAGCCGAATCAAGAAAAGTGGCTGATTTAATCCCTGGAGCATCGATTTATTCTTTATAATGTCATGATCATAACTGCCAGAGTCATATGTACTAACTGATTAATTTATCTGAGGAATTTAAGTAACAGTATTATTTTCATATTTGTTACCACTTTGTTTTTAAATATACCAAAAAATTCATCTTAAAGTGCCAGAGCTCATAATTTGGGGAGATTTCCTGTCACTGACAGATGGTAACTTCCACTGTAGACATGTTCAATATGCAAAACAATGTTAAAATGACACATTTTTGAGGTTATTTTTGGAGGTTCTGTTCACTGATGAGCAGAAGTGAGTGTTTCATCTTGAGAAAGCCTCCTGTGTGATTCAATCTGGAAGTGTGGCGCCTTTAATTGGCTGGCACTTAGTCCTGTCTGGGTTCAGAGTGGCTCAGCGGGCTGGGATTCACTCACGCAAATGAAGGAACCTCAAACTGGTTTATGACAAAAGATTTTTATTTCTCAGTAATCCACTTGTGCTCTAGTCTCCTGTCTTTGAAAGAAAATGCTTATATGTGGTACTTAGCAAAGGTAGAGGGGTATTTGCTACAAAAAGTCTCAGGATAAAAATACAACAGATTTCCTAAAAAAGAGCTAAAAAGATAGAAATTTATTTAATACTGGACAGAAAAAAGACTGAAGCTGCATCCCTACAGATATTTCATGACCAGAACTGTTCAGTTTTAGATCCATGAATAAAGAGTATAAATTGAATTTTAATCCAGATATTTAAACTGAAAGAATACTTTGGATGGTACACATAAAATATACAAAACAGACAGATGGATAAAATATGGATAAATCATAATGTTTCCATTTTCTTTTTACATACAATTCCTCACGTTTTATATTTTCTTGAGTGTGTGGGAAATCTACTGAAGGGGGTTTCTACAAAAACAATGTCCAAGTTTTCTGGTGAAAAACATATTCTGAGCAGAAACAGACATCTTTAAATGATGCTTTGAATCAGAAGAATCATGTCCTGAATCAGAACCTGACCTGCCTCATCCTTAGAGGTGTGTTTGGATGATGATGTGGAAGAAAATCACAGGGAATGAAAAAACGCTTCTTCAGATGGAAGCATTTTAACCAGGGAAGAAGCTTAGATGGAAAGAGTGGCACCTTTTATGAAATAGAAGATTTAAACAGAGATGATGTCTCTAAATTATCACATCTACTCACAATGACAGGCTAAAGTAGCTGCATTTTATTGTGAAAAAGTCTTCCATCTGAGAAAATGATCCTGTGAAAATGATGCACTTGCTGAACGCAATAACTGAGCAGGAATAGCATCCCATTAGGAGGACTGGCTTTCAAGGATATACTCTGTATGCTTTTGCCTGTTGCTAGTTATTGACGTCTCTGTCAAATAAGCGATGCTTCACACATTTTAAAGCCTGAACAAAGTGTCAGTCACTAAATTCATGTTTCATTTCATCGTATCTTAACACACATTTTATTAAACCGAAGACGTCTGTTGTTCACCTCTCATCAAACTATGTGAGCCGAAGAACACAGGCTCTTCTTTAGTAGATGTCACATGGATTTAAGCATCATCCACTACAGGCAGCCATGACTAAAGGCGTCTCATTCAAAGGTCTGAATTTCACAGAATAGCCAATCAGGCACAACAGCCTCTGAAAAGGCCCAGATTACCTAAAACTCAACTGATTTTGTTGTCATTTTCATGTGGCTGAATCAGACCCAGCATGTCAGATTGGTAAGAACTAAAGTTGATTAATTAACATGCAAAACTGGGGGAAAAGTGCAGCAACTCTGGGAAAGTCCTTGGTCATCTCTCAGAAACCTGTGGATATGAGCAAAAACATTGTTTTCAATGTGATTGATTATTCATGATAGCATTCAATTAGCATTGAAACAGTTCTTAACGGTATTCATGTCCTGATGTCTCACACCTCAACAGTGTGTCTAAACACATGTAGTGCAAAGTAACATTTCAGATCTGAACTTTCAATAAATTCTGCTGTTTACATCACGTGCTTTTCTTCATTTTCAGATTTTTGCAAAATTCCAGCAACATTTTATTTTGTTTTCTCCATATGAGGCTTTGGCCAGAAAGGTGTCACTTTGTATCTTTTCTTTATGTCCATTCAAACTTTTCATCTGTCATCTGGTTCTGAATCCAAAGTAAAATACCACCAACACGTTCAAGAACTGCTGCCAACTGGAAACTGGCTTTAAGACGAAACAACAGCTGGTTGCAGTGCTATCTGATCGATGGCACACGTTAGCTGAGAGACGTAGCTATGGCAACCAGCCACCTGATTTTTACTGTTGGTGGTTCTGACTGAAAATTGACCATTTGAATTCTCCCAGGAACTCATTCAGTAAAAGTCTTTTCTTTAAACTCCTGGGAGATAAACTCCCAACACATCTGAGTTAATTAGTGTTTTGAACATCCTGTCTTTCCCCTCTTAGTTTGAAGTGATAGTTTTAGTATAGAACCAGTGCTAGTGTCTATTTTTTGTCTCCTTGTCTTGTTCTGTTCGATTAAATAATTAGTAGATACATATAAGTTTGATTATTTGGTGTAATAATGGAGTAGTAGCAGAGATCACTCAGTGGAAACATAAAAAAAAATCATCCATTAGATTAATTTTGAGACTTTGATACCCATTGGTTAATAAAATTAAATGTTTTATCCGCACTGTAAAACACGCCACCACTCACTTAGAGGCAAACCCACAAACATCTGCAGCATAAAATGGCAGAGTAATCCAATTAAATATTTACTCTTTAGGAAAATGTGTGGAATCTGTAGAGTTGTTCACAATCTGCTGCTTATATTCATCTTCAATAAATAAACACAAATGTTAGCATTTAATTCGTTATTTATGTTGTAAAAAGAAGCCAAAAATCTGAAGCAGTTTCTGAAGTAGTTTGTGGAAAAGCTGAGTAAAGTTGATCATTCAACAAAACCTCTTTTTGCTATAAGAACCGAGAGCATCTGACTCCCTGCTGACCTCCCCAGTTCCTCCCTTTGTCAGGGACAAATGTAGTCCTGCTCTTCTTCGGTTCACTCAGGGTTACAGAGTAGTTTATTTTCGCACTACGGCTCTCTTAGGTCAACCAAAGCATTCCAATCAAGTTGATGTCTTGACCTTGCTCTGGACGGTTGTAACAGCTTGATCCTGTTCTTTTCCAGCTCTTCAGCTTTTTCTTCTGTTGTACAAGTCTTAGCTCTGTTTGAGAGCATTGTCCTTTTAAACGGCAGCATTTTGGCAGAGCTTCAGCTGTCAGCTGCCTCATGTTCCTCTATGGAGAACTTTAATTTAGAGAGGAATGTAAGTCTACAAGTGGTAAATAATAAGCCCCTTGCCACCATGTTAGACAGTTGGTGAAGCTGTGCTGGTGCTGGTTGCATTTAAAACAGTATGGATGTCACCCGAGTTTTGATTAATGTTGTCTGAGTGTTCCTGGTTCGACTGGGGATACAAGTTGAAACATTTGCTACATTTTCAGCTGCTGTGGATTTCTGTCACTGCACTGAGTTAAACTATCCAAACTAATTGAAGAACCTGTTCCCCTCCTCGCCTGTGGGGGCGCTGCACCAAGAACCACTGCAGGAAGTTATACACAAACCCCTGACGAAGTCACTGAGCTCAGCTTCCTTCTTCACAAAACGTAAACAAAAATGGAGTAGCATCAGATTTTAACGTTTGCAGAAAGTCTTTTGCTAAAGAACCAGTTCTCCCTCTAGCATTAGACTCTTGCATTTGTTTCGGTTCTGTTGACCCAGAATGCCCTACACTATAGTCTGTTTCCTGCTTTTGAAGCGGTCTCCGGTCCGATTGCATCCACATATGCATTTGAACAGTACCAGAATTCACTTTAATCGAACCAAGACCGAGGTTCTATGGCTGACTGGAATTTCTCAGTCCACATCAGAGTTCGATGCTCGTTCACACCTTGCAAAATGAACCGAACTAAAGACAAATGGACTTGAAGGGTAGTAACGATTAAGTTTAATTTCTCTCTTATACTAATACACTCTTGAAAAACATCACTAATTCATCAAAAATTCTTCTTTTCGGGGAATAATTATGTTTATAATATATGACTTATTCCAACCATTTGATAAACAGGCATTAGGAATATGTGGTTTTCCTCACAGAACGTTTGCATTTAAGTCTAGATTTTTTCTAAAATACACAATGAAACTGACATATAAAAAGTGTTATTTCCTTTCCTTTTAAAATCTTAAATTACATGTTTGTTTTTTAACACAACTGCAATGAACAGTTCTGTTAAAATTATCTAATCCAAATTATATGTGTAATCCAAACCATATAGCCCAAAGTGTTGTATATTTTTGTTGCATTTTCCACTTGGCTACAATTAAATGCACAAAGTATGACTCCCTTGAAAAGATATTATTGTCACACCTTGATAATTGCAGGATTATGAAGAATGAGCTTTTTTTAATAACTTTGATTTGATTTTCAGCTTTGAAGAAATGTTTGTAAAAAGTGTGTCGATTTCACATGTCATGGAGTGAAATGATTAAGTATAGCAACATAAAACAATAGTCCTCCAGTTTTACTGCATTATTTATTTCACTGCAATGTTGTGAAGAAGGAAAAGACAACAAAAGGTTGAAAACGTTAAAGGGATGTAAATACTTTTGAATAGAAAGCTTAGAAACTGCTCTTTGCTTTAGTTACTTTCTTTTGCTTTAAGAAGGAGCAGGTTTCAACTTATTCGATGTGAGAGAACTGAATCATTTCAATGGGCGGCTCATCATCGCCTCGCTCACCTCTGAATGCAGGCAGAAAAACAGAGAAAGTGTGTGTGAAAAAGAGGAGGTGAAGATGGAAGACAAAAACACTGTTTCCTTGTGCCTCTAAAATAGGAAACCCGTCTCATTTTCCTTAAGCTCCAGCTTGTTCTGCTTCTTTCTCTGCTGCTGGAGCTCAGAAAAAAACAGCAATTTAATCTTACCACCTGCTGTAGCATCTTCTTTCTACTGGCAACTTTCCACCTCTGAGAGTCAGAATTATGCAAAGCATCAATGTGGCCCTTTCAACGAAACAAGAATGTCCTTCAGGTGTGAGCGCTCGCACGTCCCCAAGGAGGCGCTGATCTGATTTGTGAAGGACAATTAAAGGAACAGTCTGTTTAAAATGTAAGCGTCAATGATCTTCCTGTGGTGGTTTGGAAGGTGGATGACCTTACAGTTTGCTGACGACTGCATGAAAAACAGGGACAGAAAATCTGAACATGTGGTTCCAGGAAAACTTTGGAGACCTGTGGCGCACTGGAGGCTAATGAAGAGCAGATAATAATTCATCCTCATTTCCTAATTGTAACACAGTTGGAGTGGTCACATGTACTGATTGCAGAACTTCTTTTGAGGCATCGAGTTCTTCACATCTACATCAGGCTCCAATCAGATGTTTCAAGTGTGCAATTGTAAAAAAAGAAGAAAGAAAAAGAAAAAAGAAACTTGCCATGTTCCCCAAAAGATGAAGACAGACAAGATGCTGTTTTTTTTTTGACTGAAAAATACTTTTCATCTACTTTGCATGTTAGAAACACGTGAAGAGATGAATATTGTGGATTTAAATTCAAAAGAAACGTTGCAGTACTGAACCACAAAGAGGTAGAAAGGTCCACTGTAGACATGAAGAGTTTGTCTGCCTCACAGCAGAAGCATAAAGGTTAAGAGTAATGAGGAAGATAATTTAACCTGATTATAAACTGTTGCAGCTATAATGAACATAAATGTCAGGTTGAGGGAATTAAATCTTCAGGTTTTTGTCTGTTTTTCTGTGTGGTTTCCTGTAAATATCACATTCTGAAAGATGCAGAGAGATTTTGCTTTAGATTTGACTGGAGCTGTCAGGTCCTCCTTTCCTCATCCTCCCGTTTCTATGCAAGACTAAACACATCCCAAAGCAATTCCATCTCCTTGCTGAGAAGACACAGATTAAATTGATATTGATCTTTTCTGTTTAATAAGAAAACAAAAAGTATTTCTCAAAATGTTTTGAGCTAAACTGAACTGCACAGGGATGAGATGGGATCCGATCCAGGACTCTGGATTCTGTCTGAACATGTTCAGGAATCCAAGTCACTACCAGCTGATTGAGCTTGTCAAAAAACAACAACAACAAAAAACAACAGAATCAAATGTGAAGGGTTCGAACTGAAATCACTGCTGCAGACTGTTAAACATAAGGAACCTGGTGCTTAAAAAGGAAGCAGAAGCTCACTGCCAAACATTTACAAAACCAAGAATACCACACACCTAAAATATGTCATTTAAATAAAAACATATGTAGCAATTTAAATTCTAAGCTGTTCTAGTTTCCTGGAGAAGCACAGAGAAGTTTTCACTGATGTGAATAAAACAGTGAATTCACAATAATAATGTTTTTTTAATCATTCATGGTGGGAACTTATTTTTTGCGTAACAAAGCAACCTTATGTGATACGATACAACTATTTAGTTTTACTGCAAATTTGAATAAAATTTTAACCAATGTCTTTTGACTCAAATGTAATTCAGTTAGAGTCAAAATTAGTCCTCATAATTCATTTACTTGACTTATTCTTTCTACACTTGAGGTAATTAAAATAAAATCTACAGCTGATGAAATATAAATTCTCAGAGAAGTGTGAATAAAACACCAATAGGGACAGGATTTATGTTTGGATGGATCTGAATTAAGGTAACATCAGGAACATATGCATATTTACATTATTCAAAATAACTTTACTCCTTTTTTTCAGCAAACCTTCAAATATTAAATATTAAAAATAGTGTGCTGTAAGCAGAGATTAAATCTCACTGCTATTTTTCAAACTGATTCCTCTCCTGACACCTGAAGTTACTGTCGATCTTAAAGGATTTAGTTTTTACCTGTTTTTATTTGAAGAAAACCATGACAATATATTTTTGGTTTAGTTACCTCAGCGGTACCAGATGTTCGTTTTGCACCAGTCCAGGGAGAAGAAGTGACAGAAACAGCTCAGAATCACCCATTTGATTCCCGGCGGAAAAGAAATTCCTCAAAAAAGATTTTTTACAGCAAAGTATTCTGGCTATTTATTTTTCTATATGTCACTAATGGAGCTAATACTGATATCTTAGTTTAGGTGAGCAAAACATAGAACATAGATATATTTCATTGCCTTTATTTAAATTTATTTCACAGAAAAATGAATTTGTCATTTGCAAAACAAAATGTCAATTTAATTCTATGTTCTTTGTTCTGCTCATCTAAACTAGATGCCTGTCCCTGTTCATTATGACAAAAGGCAGAGACTCCATGGAGGAAAAGTTATATTGTAGGATTTCATCAAAGGCACAGAATATTTCAAACGGGGACCTGCATGTTTTGGATTTCAGAATATGAGAATCGATGCCAGAATTCAGAACAGAAAGCTGTAGTAAAAAGCATTAGTCAGCTCAGTTTTCTTATTGGCTGATTGGACAGTGATGGATTGTGATTTGCAGGGAACTGAGAGATACAATACAGAGAAAGTCCAATGATTAATAGATCTGACAAACGAAAGAGAGAAAAATACAAAAACCAACAGACACAGAAGACGTATTGATGGCAGCAAAAATAAACCGAGAAAAAAAAAGACTTTTTGTGTACTGGAAGAATTTCTATATTTACTGAAGACACAGAGAATATCCCACACAGGCTGGAGAGACTTTGTGTCAGAATTAGATCCAAAGTTAAGAGGAGGTCCAGGAAAAAAACGACCCAGTAAACTGTCTGGACTCACATCAGGAGAGATTTAAGTCCGACTTTCAGCATGGATCTGCCCATCGCTGTCTGTGAATACAAAGTGCTGCCTGGACGAAAGCTCTGCTGCTCACTTACCTCCCCTTGGAGGCTGCAGGAGGAGGAGAGGAAGAGGATGCTAAAATAAAAAGGTATCATCAACATCAAAATGATTCTTTTTAAAGCTGTAATTTTACTGTTATGGCAACATTTAGCTCAGTGATCCTAGAATACTGATGACTTATCAAACTTCATAAATGCAAATTCTACACAGTAAAATAGTTTGTGAAAGACACAAAAAATGAACAATTGAACAATTTCCTTTCTTTTTATAATGAAACTGTTAGTAAATGTTGGGAGTTATTTGGATATTAATATGTATTGTTTTCCTTCTTATGCATTTATATTCATAGAAGGATAAGTTGGATAAGTTGGCACCTCTTAATGTAATAATAATTTTAACAACCAGACTTGACTCTGTATCGATACATATTACACATTTTAATGCCTCCTGTTTAAAATGGTCACTCCTTGGTGTCAGATTATGTGCACAAAAGATTATAAAGAAACCATAAAGTTTCCATTCAAAGGTAAGTCACAAATTACAACATAAAGTGGAAAGTAGTGAGTAAAAATGGAAACTTTCTCAAATCTTGAGTCTAAGTTCAGACACATGAAGGAGAGCAGACAGAAAAACAGAACTTCAAATCCACCAAAAACAAAACCAGGAAACAGAAGTGAAGGCATCACAGATGTTTACATAAATGTCACAGATATTCGCCTCAGACGTTGTGTCACCTGGCCGTCGTGTCAAAGTGTTAAAGCGCGGTGGCTGCAGTGCGGTTGGCCCAAGGCTGCAATCAATATGGAAATGAGACAGAAATATGGGCTGGGAGAGGCAGGCATGTATTATTAAGTTTATTGCTCTTTTCATTCACTTCAGGAAAGACATTACGACACCCCAGTAAAAGTTTGCCCACTATTAATCTTTTTTATTAGCCTTTCTGTGTTGTAAGAAAACCACAGTGAGACCTTTGCTAAGGTTGGTGAAACTTTCCAGACAAATAGTTTAAATGGTCCCTGCACACAAGAAGGGGAGAAAATACTGCACAAGACATTATTACTAAAATCCTCAATGGGTTGAACAGACAAATACATCTACAAGTAAAAAAACCTAAAGGAAGAACTTAAAGCCCAGCTGATTTATCCCTGTGTTCATTAAGTTTCCATTCCTACAATGTAAACTCTCATAGACTCGAGAGTCAATAAATTGTCAGCAAATCATCACAAACAAATGTAAATCAAGGCATTTTAGACACTATATGTTTGCATTTGTGAGGTAAAAATGTATAATATGGTGCTTATGTGAAATATTAACAGGCAGGGGCCAATAAGAGGTTTTAACAGGAAAATAACCTTTACCAAAAATACAACGGCACTGCGGCAGAAACATTTAAAACAAAAAGGTAATTTAGCAGAATGCTTTTATATAAAGTTAAAAAATAACAATTATGCTACTTACATCTGCAGAACCAACAGAGCCTGACCAATAGCACCAGGGGAGTAACAACACCCACATCAGTGGAAGAAACGATGCAGGTTATTATGTTTGTGAGAACAAGACGAGTTTTATCACCATTTAAAAAGAAAAAACCTGAGACCAGCTTTCTGTTCTCACTAATAACACAGATTCAACCGGATCAGCCACAGTTTGGTATTCTGGCAGAAATGACAAACCGCCTTCATCTTCACAATTACTTTTTCTGAGTATAGAAAGTTCTGCCTAGCAAACTTTCTGAAGTGATTTATGCTTCACCAAAGCAGTTATAAGCATATGCACTGAAAAAAGTCAACATGTCCTGATTAAAATGTATGGTTTCTGTGATGTAAAAGAATGAGACCAAGATGAATCACTTTGGATGTTTTTCCAGCTTTTATGTGATATATGTTCTGTAAATTTAACAGAAAAACAAATTAAAAAAAATAAGCAAGAAGTAAAAAGCTGCAACAAGCTGGCTGCCTGAGTTTCCACACTTCTAAATTACATTCAGTCTTCCTGGGCTTACAGATCCCATCAGTCAGACTGATGGGATCTGTAAGCCTGATCAGACTTTATGGGTCTGATTAACCCAAAGTTTAAGTGTCCTGACAGCATTTCTTTGACATTTGATAATTTGCCCTCATTAGCTACAGTTATTGCTGCAGAGAAGCTACAAAGGATCAAAAATAATCTCATTTTAAAACTCTCAGTGTCAGCAGAAACATGAGAAACAGCAGAGGCATTAAAATCTGGATGTTTCTCAACTGTTCCTAAACTATTTTGCAGAACCACAAGATTTCTCACTCCTTTTATTATATATATTTAATCTCTTGCACTGACTAAACATGGTTGAAAGAAGGATATGTGTTTTCATAAGTGTGTTTGGCATAATAGCAGCACTACTTTTGCAGTGTGAAAGGTGACAGTGGCAGCATCATGCTGTGGGGTTACTTCAGATGGAACAATGTAATGGTGGATGAAATGATGAGAATCTAAAGATGCCAGTGAGTTTTGATCCAAAACCCTCAGTTTTGGTATCACTGTGAGCCCAATTATGTCAAAATCCACAAAGTTTAGAGCAAGTATACTTAGAGGAATAGTAAAGTATGGTAACGGTCTAGCGCAAGTCCAAGACTAAATCTGAAAAAAAAAAAAAAAAATAGGTATGGAAAAAGGTAGAATGAGAATGTGCTCATGTCCACTGCACTTCAATGTTAACGTTATGCTCCATGCTCCCAATATTTGTTTACTTTTTAATTTCAGACAACAACACTCATCTTGTTGCATGCAGTATTTTTAATGAACAACCTGCTTCCAGCTCCTTTAGTCAGCAGTGTTGACTCAGAGTCACTGAAGGTTACTGAGGATTTTAAAGAACATTTTAGTCCAAGCAGGATCATTTAAATTTTAAATATCCCAAAAGGATTTACTTTTAGAGTGATAGTAATTTATATTTCTGTAAGAAAAGTCGTGACAGAGACACTCATGAACTCATGACACTCATGGCTGTATGTGAGCTGGCGGGTTTTGTCGCTCCGCATTCAGTCTTATATCACGGTCAAGTCAAACTTATAACCTGTACTTGTTTACCACTTAAATGCCAAAGATCTTACAGTTAGAGTCTCATTTCCATCTGTACAGCAGAAAGTAAGCGCTGCTGTCACGCTGCGTTTTGACATCCGGAGGGCTGGCTGGGTTAAATATATGACATTTAAACAAGCAACAACAACAAGGTTTTTTTCTAGGCAGTGATTAAACCTCAGACTGAATATCATGTCGGCTCTTCTCTGCTGTTCCAGCAGGTCGCAGGTAATCCTGTTTAATTGTTTTACTTTGTGTTTGAATACTGTAAAACAAATCCTGTCACATAAAAAAAAACATGTGATAGCATTTCAAAACTAAGCCCTGAGCTGGCAGCTGTTTGGTAGATTTTTTTCACTTTGTTCCTTCAGGGTATCAGGTAATATCGGCAGATTTCTCTGTGATGTGTATTCTTGGTAATTAGAGACGTTCTCAAATCCTAGTCGGGTCTCTGATGAATCATCCTCACACTGGATGCCTTCCTCACATTCTGACGGTTTATACAAATCAGTTTTCTTTATGTCTAATTTAATACATGAAAATTTAATAGCCTGGATCTTTTTAGATAATGTAGATAAGGATATACCACATTCAAAAAAGAAATTCTGATTTATATGATCAAAGAGAAATTATGACAAAGGCCAGCATCCATTATTGTTGGATCTTTGACTGAATGAAAGAGCAAATGCTTTTATTTTGAAAACCTGGAAGTGTTTTGAAGTTATCCCAGGTAAAAGCGACAGAATTTGTTTATTTTGCAGGAATGACTCTCAGAGGCTCTTATGGATCTGAAAGTCAATCCTTTCTGACTTCCTGGTTTTAGCTGAGATTAGATGAGGAAAAAGTTGCTCATGACACTAAAATTTCATAACCTGAGTTTAATTTCATTCTTGAGTCTTTTATGGTTTAAATCAAGTCTGATTTTTTCCTTTTTGGAACTTAATTACAAACCTGACATGTGAATCAAGTTTTTGTCTTTGTGTCTCTGACTTCTTGGATCTCCAGGCTTGTTTTAATGTGAGTTTGAGACGATACAGCCTAGCAGAGCCAAAGTGGAACCAACTAACCCTGCAGTCATGTTTCTGGACGTTAGGAGGAAACCAGAGTACCCAGAGAAACACATGCATCCACAGGGAGAACATCAGAACGACTGCAGCCTGGTTTCAGTCAGGACCAACTGCTCCACTGTGCAGCCTGATGACACATTAGGTCTAAAAATCAAATTTACGTTTATATTTAGAGGTTTTGGACTGATTTGATCTCTGATACTCATTCTCTACTATTTAGCTTTGGTTAGTCTAGTATGTGCAGCACAATTACTTTAATGCTGCAGTAATAATATGTGTGTTGTGTATTTATATTTGTCAAAAATTTAAAGTACCCAGAAATGTAAATAGATAAAAATGAGATACAGATCAGTTAATTAGAAGAAAAATATTTATCTCAAAACAAGAAGCTTGATCAGGAGAAGATCAGCTGCTCATGTTTAGCTCTGGTGACCCATAAAGAAACTGAAACAGTTCTTTATGGGTCACATGTCTGGTGATCCACCAGACATGTGACCCATATGTCTGGTGTCTGTGGATCACATTAATCCAGCAGAGCCTTCCTGGGGAAGGACAGACAGAGAGTGGCTGCAGAGGGCTGTGAGTTCCTCTGCTTGGCAGCTCATTTAGTTTTTGTGTCACTGAATCACTGAAGCACAACTATTTTGTGGCGGGTGCATTTAATTAATCACTATCTGTCACTGCAGCACCAGTTTGCTGTTGTATCAAATAACCTCTAAGTTCACCGTGTATGTTCCCATTCAGGGGCATTTAAGACATTTCACTGATGTAAAGGAACCTTTAAGTGATCTGAATAATAACACAATGTTAATTTATTTCAGTAATTTCTTTAAAAAATAAAATGTGGCATAAGCTTAAACAAACATTCATTCTCAGTCATGTTCCTGTTTGGTTGATGTAAAACTACAAACCCAGTTATTAGGTTTAAGGGGAAATTGCTGCTTCCCAAAGTGCCAGATTGGTTTTATTTTATTTTATTTATTTATTTATTTTTTCAGTTTTTTGTCCTTCCTCAAGTTATATTTTCTGGTATTAAAATGAATCTATAAATCTGAAAAATCTAAGAATGAAGAAAATCAAAACAAAACAGAGGGAATCTGCAAGTGAGCATAGACTTTATGTTAATCTGTGAAAATATATACAATTCCATCTCAGTCAGGAATAAAATCTGTTTGGCTGAGCACAGCATCGTAAACGTGTGAAAAGTTACAAAAGTTACAAACGTTCTTCTTTTATTTTGAACAGTAAGGATTTTTTAAATTATTCTCACATTGATCAAGTTGGAGTTTAAACACAGTGGTTTTTAGCTCCCACCATAAAACATGATCTTCCTCATTAATTATAAAGATGACCTATTTTCAGGCTGATTCACTTTGAGCAGAAGAACAAATCAAACAAGTTGAATTCCTATAAAAACTTGATAATGCATCTATTTTTAACACAGTTCACTTCACATTTGAGGCAGATTCTATTTTGTGGTAATCAACGGGAATAATACTGTAGATTTGATAAAGATCTAAAAAACAGCCTAAATAATGAATGGAATAAATAAATATGATTGTTTTATTACAATTCAATTTGAAAAAAAAAACCGTTGAGTCCATGTCAACCTAGAGTTCAGGTGAAGTGACGTAGATTTTTCTCTGTTTTGTATAATCTGGCAGTTCACTGTTAATCCGTTTTGTTTCCCAGATGAAGCAGCAGCCGCGTCACGTCTTCACCTCAGTATGACTGTCAGATTTACACTCCACCTGACTTCACACAGATTCCTGTCAGCAGGTAAAGTTCTCATGTTTCCCTTCAGTGTTTGGTTTCATTTTAGGAACAAATCCGTCGAGCTGCTTCACTTTCTTTGATCACCACCGTTTTAGAGATTACGCTGAAAAAGACCAGATAAAAAGGCTGATCTAAGACTAGATTCATCATCTTAGACTTTTAAAAATTCATTTGAACTATTAATCTTTCAAAGAACAAAGCATTCTGGGAACAAGATTTAATTTATTGTGGATTTTCTGTAATCTAAGGGACAAAAGTATTGAAAGAGGCTCAAAAGTATAGACTCATCCCTGACTAATATCTGTCTGTCATCCAGATGACACACTCCTTTCTGCCCCAACTGTATTTGGATGTTTCATCTTTGTTTTTGGCAGAATCTGTATGTTTCTTTTAAATGAATGGATTCTCCAGCACAAACCTGACTTTTAAACATTGTCTGTTCATTTTCATTTGTGTTGGCTTCATTCCAGATTTTGCATCCCGAGTTGTATTTTAGCCTGCTTCGATCAGTTTACCAGAATTGGATAAAAAATAAATAAATTCAGTTTTATGCATTTACTTAATCAAATCAATCAATTAACCAAATGTTGTTTGTATAGCACATTTTAGCAGCAAGGCATTTCAAAGTGTTTTACATCATAAACACAAAGTCATGCAACATAGAATCAACAATCAGAACATTTCATTAAGTCAAATGCTATTGTAAAATTCATAATTGATTACATTTCAAATACAACTCTAAACAGGTGGGTTTTTAGTCGAGATTTAAAGGAAGTCAGTGTTTCAGCTGTTTTACAGTTTTCTGGAAGTTTGTTCCAGATTTGTTATGGGTAACACTTTATTTGAAGGGGGTGAATAAGACTGACATGACACTGTCATAAACATGACATGACACTGTCATGAACATGAATAAGCCTTCATGAATATTTATGACTGTTATAAAGCGTCATTCGGTAAATTATGACACTTTTAATACAAAGTTGACATTATTCAAAATGTCTTTGTTATGACAACTTGACATTAACCAAGAAATCATTACTGATATAAATTTGTTATAAAAGTATTACTGATTGCACTTTAAAAATGAGGTATCTTTATGTTATTAAAGGTAAAGTTTAATCAGGAATGATTTCTTGGTTAATGTCAAGTTGTCATATCAAAGACATTTTGAATAATGTCAACTTTGTATTAAAAGTGTCATAATTTACCGAATGAAGCTTTATGACAACAGTCATAAATATTCATGAAGACTTATTGATGTTCATGACAGGTGTTATGTCATGTTTATAACAGTGTCATGTCATGTTTATGACAGGTGTTATGTCATGTTTATAACAGTGTCATGTCATGTTTATGACAGGTGTTATGTCATGTTTATAACAGTGTCATGTCAGCCTTATTCAACCCCTTCAAATAAAGTGTTACCTTGTTATGTTTTAACATGTTTGTTTAAGTCACTAAAGTTGCTTGTTGTGTTGGATTCATCCCCAAATTGACTAACTTAATTCACACTCATGCATTTATGTTTGTAACTAAACGTGTTTTATGAGATCTGGCTGTCAGAGTCTCAGAGTCCTTTAAGCTGCAGGGCGAGCAGCATGAACGCTGCAGTCTGCAGCGTCTGAACAGTCGCACTCGTCCTGCTGTGGTTAATTGGCTCTGGCTGTGTGCTGATTGTCTGTCTCTGATTGGCTCCCAGTGAAGAGTTTGTCTTCAGGACCTAGAGTTCAGTCATGCTCAGTGCTGACTCTGAGGTTTCACCACTTCATGGTGCTGGTTGGCAGTAATATTAGAAGAAATAAAAATATTCAACCTGTTGTTGCATTAGGCTGCACCATGTGGCTTCACAACAAAGAATACAAATACACAAATAATGCACAAAAGCTGGTTTGTGTTTTAATATGGATTGCTATGGGAAGCCACTCATCACGTTTCTGCATTTTACCATTCAAATCTTCATGGTAATGTTAATGTTGCAAGGTAACCTAGCAACAGCTGTGTGTCTCTGCAGTTGTTTAAAGGGATGCTGTGGGAATTAAGCGATGGAGGGAAGAGCAGGAGGAGGATGGTGAACGAGTGCGGAGTGGGTTGGAGCTGCGGTCATTAGTGAGAAAACTACTAAGAAAGCTGAGCGGCCAGAGAGTCGGCACAATCTGACTAATTACTCCAAAGAGAGTTTCTCCTCTCCTGATACATTCGATCTAGTTGGCTTTCCTCCAATGAGTCTCACCTTCACGTCTGGGTAATGGTGTCCACCACGTCCAACCATCGTGGATTTCATTTTAATTGTTGAATTTCATAGCTCCATCTTTATTTTCCATAGAGCCCTAAATAGTCTTAACCACAGCTGTAAAACCAACTTTTATTGGGCATCTATTTACTTAAATGAACTGATTGAACCACATATCCCAGCATTCATTGTGCTACAGGGCATCATTTGTTCTTATCAGCCCCCAGTGAAACTCTGAGCTGGAAAGTGAGGAGTCATCTGAAGAAGAGAGCTGGGAACCCAGAGAGCCTCCAGCTGCTGAAGCTCTTTCTTTGAGCGATCCTTGGACGTCACTTTAAATCCGAATAATTCTGATCAACTCTCAGTACGGTCAGAGTTTTGTTTAAATGTCTTGCCGTATTTCATTTTGTTTCATCAAGATCATCAATCTCAAATTTGATTTGATCCAAAAATTCCCAAAAATATTTTCTCTTTTTTTTTGTAATATTTTAACTATTGACTATGTGTGTGTGATCTATCTGTTTGCTGTCCAGTCATCCTAAATTCATTCCTTCATAAAAGTCTGGCTAATGATTCCAGGAAGGTGTGAATAACTTTTCATATTATTCATCATATTTTTTAACAATTGCATGAGACAAACATTGATGCAATTCCTGTAGTTCCATCACTTTCGTACCAGTAAAAAGTCCATGTCTTATCATTCACAAGGTTAACATAACAGCCGCCATCTTTTCTGTCCCTTCAGCTAAAGCCACTTTGTATCTCGTCTGCTGTCCCACTCAGGTCAGAATTTCAGAAAGACGTTTTTATAAACTCTGAGGTCAAATTCATCTCCCTTTATTCCTCTTATCATTTAATTCCCCCGGCACATTTATCTGATTGATCGCAGCCTTCAGCCAGAGAAAAAACCTTCGTCTTCTTTAAACTGTGGTCCCTCAGACGTAATGAATAAATCTTGTTGATGATATAAGCGAGGCTGCATCCAAGGTCGAAGAGAACAATAACCTGATTCTTTTTCTTTCAACTTCATCAAATTGATTTTTCTTTTGGAAACACGTCGACTGATGGATTCCACTATTTATGTTACCGACAGTTCTTTGCTTAAAGGTTCCTTTTATTGTTTAGTAGCAAGAATATATTGCTGTGCAAAAGGCTGGGGGAGGTTGTCGAACATGTGAGCGATAATTATAAAGTTTGTCCACTGTGAAACTGTGGCGCCTTTTTGCTTTTATGTGAGTGTGGAGGTTCTAGTCAGAGTTCTGTCTGTAAACCTGAAGATTCAGAGGAAATATAACATATTATTCGCACAAGAAGAATATCAAGCAGCTTTTAGCAGGCGTCGAGGTTTCACATAGCAGAGTGTTAATGAACTGCCTAATTTCAGCTCCAAGAGACCCAATTAAAAAGTCTCAAATAGGAGGGTAATATTTTCCCTCCGAATGAATCCAGCCATTTTTCTTTATGTAATCCTCTGTTCTGTTCTTTTTTGTGATATTTCTGATGCCTGTTAATGAGGAGGCATGCAGTGATCACAAAGTAACAACTTCTGAGGAGATAGTCTGCTGCAGCAGTTGGCTCTTGTTTTCATGAAGCAGTCTAAGCTCTGCTAGCCTGACATGGTGATTAATGTGCAACTCCTTTCCTGTTTCCCCACAGTTTAAAAGTCACCGTTTGAATTTACAGAGAAAATCAACATTGTAATGAGCAAAAGATTAAAAAAAATCCTGAGCACTGAAGAATCAATACACCTATTCCACTCCTCAGAAACATAGAGTCGATGTGTAAACTGTCAAAAAATAAATAATAATGCAGTAGCAAACTTTAATAATGTTTTTAGAGTTGATCATGCAATCTGGGCATTTTGATTAGTACCCCATTACTTTAATACCCCGGGGTGTGGTTAAGGTGTTACACAGGCACATTTCTTTTCAACACTTTAGTGAGTTCTGGGTCATTCACCAGGGCTTTGGAAGCTGCACAGCTTTCAGTAAATTTAGGTTGTAGCTTTTACTTTCTACTCGTGACGCTGTAACACACAACATGATCATCAGCTACAGCACACAGAGAAATGTTATGAAAATAACCGAGCTCCGCTGTCTGCCCTCTATGGGCCTGAACGACTCCACCGCTCCATCAGAAACAACCAATCAGAGCCAGGAGGACAGTCTGAGCGCTGTCAATCACCCCTGTGTACAAGATGGACACAGCTTCACCATTGCTCTCTGCTTACAGCTGGTTCACCACAGCCAAGCCTGCCATGAATGCTAGGCTAATTAGCATGGCCACTAACAGAGGAGGCTAAACACTTTTTCTAGAACAGTAAGTTGTTTCTCTGCCATTAGCACATTTAGCGGCACATACACAAGATTTATTGACAGCGCTAAGTCACTCCTTCGGCTCCAATTGTTTGTTTTTGACTGAGAGCGCTCAGAAGATATGGAGAAGCTTATTCTTTTCAAAAATGATCTGTCTGATATTGTGCTGGCACCAGATGGTGACAGTGTCAACCAATATATAAACAAAGTTTTGAAAAAGTTACATACTGTAATATTGTTGTCAATTTTAATTTTCTAGATTTCTTACTGTAGGTTGCTACAATAAAATAAAAATTTATTTATGTTCTTTGTGAACGGCCTTGTATTCTCTATCATGTTCCTCTGATTTTCTGACTCCTGGTGTTAATAAAGTAGTTTTTTGCAGTGAAACTGTTGTTGCTGTTTTCATGTTTTATGACAATCATTTGCTAACTGAAAGCCTCCCATCAGGGAACGGGTAATAAAATAATGAGGAATCAGCCACCAGTAATGAACGGAAGTGTAGGAGGCTCTGGCACCAGAGAGCCTGCTGAATTTTTTAAAGACTTTATAATTACGCTCTCCATCTCTGGACTCTGCAGTCGTATAATTGTATTCCCATCTCTCTTTGCTCATCATTACTCAGCCAGTCTGCAGTGTATTATCACTGTGTTCATACCTGCTCATTCTTTAGAGAGTCTCCACCACACATCGAGAACATTTAACCTTTAATCTATGCAAGTCTCCTGCTCCATCTGTTTCACTAAGTAAAAGTTCAGCTTGGATCAAGTTTTGTTGCAGGAGGTGAAGCGATGCAGTATGGACACACCAAGAAATATGCCGAACAGCGCCTCCTGCTGGATCAGGCAGGTACAACATGATCGCAACTTGAGAGGCTCCAAAGCTCATTTTCTAATCATTTCAGACAACAACGTGATGAGAAAATTCATTTGATTAGTTTCAACTTGAAATAAAAAACAACAGAATTGGTACTTTATGTTTACAATTGTTTGTTTGTGACCCTCAGGATTCCAACCTCTCGATATTAAAGTGTGAAAATAACATTTTAAAAATGTTTCACTTACACTTGAATCATTTAAAGAGTTGTAATGCCACAATTAATATGATTCTTTAGCTATAAGAAGTATAAGCAAGATACATGAACTGGACTTAATTGCGCCGAGACAAAATAAAATAATCGAATTAAAACTTACAAGTAACCAGAGACAGTTAGAAAGCAGTAATTTAATGTTCATGTAACGTTATGATCTATGTTTCAGCTGTTTATAAGTATTTTATTAGTAGTGAAAAAGTATCATGACAGTCTGCAGACCATACCTGATGTGCACTTTGTGGCTCTGAAGGTTCAGGTCAGAGTTCATCACTTCACCCAGATTTCAGCCTGAAGCTGTGAGTTGATTCAATTGTTTCTTGTTACATCCACAAATAATAACTTCAGTTTTGTTCCTGTTCAGCTAGAGAAAGTTATGGCACATCCACGCATTTATTTTATTTAAAGCAATTTCACATTTTGTTCTGCTGGAAATCTTTGTATCGTCTGTTTTGATATGACTTGTTCCATGTTTTCTTTGTGGTTCCTGTTGATTGTGTCCAGACTTTTAAACCATCAATCCCTGTTTTTAAAGCATCATGTCAAGCATCAGTCTCAAGCTGTTGGCTAAGCCTCAGGTGACAAGGTGACTCTACATTTGGTGTGAAATAGTCTGGATGTTGAGTAACTTAGACTGTGATGACGTCTCTGCAGGATCAGTAATATACCAGTGATTGTCATTTCAGCATTTCCTTCAGGACTTTTACATTTTAGATTTTAGAAATGCCAATGTAACTAATCACCCACATGTTTTGTGGGGACCGTTCTGCAACATGTTGGTCTGACATGAAGGGTGAATGAGAATTCTTAACTTTTATCAAGTATCCCTCAGTCATAATAACTCTGGATAGATCATAAACGTCATACGGACAGTGAGAGCTGCTTCCATCAGCGCCTCCCCTCTCAGTGTCTCTGCTCTCAGTCTAATCACAGGCTGCAATCAGCAGGATGTGTCCTGGAGGTGCAGACATCCAGCGCTCAGACACTCTGAGGCCAGCCTGTGCCGACCCCAGCGTGAGATTGAGCCTTCATCTATACCAGATGAAAAGCATGATAATGAGCATAATTTCCCCTCACAGTTCTGCTTTGCTCAGCTCACTGCCAGCAGTTACCTACCAGAGGTCCTGCTGCCTTGTTTTTCTGCTCTGCCTCGACCATTACATCGCTTCACTTTGTTGTGGCTCTCTCAGACTGAGCAGGCAGAGCAATTACTGCTGGAGACGGGTACAGACAAGCCCAGCTACTACTATGAATCACTCAGAGGCTGCTTGCTCCGCCACCATCACCTTCATGCCCTCTGAAAGGCTACAATGAAACTACTGGCACTAATATAGTCACTATACCAAGCCTGCAGGTAGTTTTATATCACACAGCAACCTTCTGGTCTTTAAGCTTAAAAATACAAATGTATAGGCTGTCAGCAATTTAGTTTTGTGTTTTGACAGGAATTTGAGCCCAATTCCTCTGACTCATGCATTATTTTGGTGTTGCAGAGGGACTTCATAGTTGAAAATGAGCTATGGATTTATGAGTTCCAGACAAAGTCAGTTACAGCCATTGTTAAAGTGTATTTATACAGTTTGCTATATATTTATGTACAGTCTTACACAGCCTGTGTGCACAGTTCTGTCTACAACTGGACACAGTTGTTCATCCGAGTGTTTTGACATCCAACAATGTCAAAGAGCTTTACACTAACCAGTCACTCACCCATTCACACACTGATGGTGGGAAACAGTGTAGCCACGGCTGCCCTGGGGCAGAATGAGTGAAGTGACTCTCTGACCACCACATGTCCAACACCTCAACCAGATTATTTTAGAACTGAAGTCCTGTTATTGCTATATGATTGAAATTTTAAACATCAATGAATTTCACTGATCTGTTGAAGCAGTTGGAATCATGAGTGTGGAATCCATCCATCCTTTTTGTTTGCTTTCAAATTTATAAGAGATAAAGAAGTATAATTTTCTAACATTGTTTGTTAGTGTGTTTGATGATTGTATACCTATTTTACATTTAGATATGTCCATAACATTAAGATCTTCTTTTAATGTTTTTTTTTTTTGTTTTTTTTTGTGGAAATACGCCCTCTAGTGGTCATGCTTGGAAATTATATGAAAGTGATGCGTGACAGGAGATCAGAAAGAAAAAGGTGTGAAGTAGTCAGTTCGGTTCCGTACAGTTTTTTGACTGTTTTATGTGGGATGTGAAGAAAGATTGAAAAAGTGTTTAATATCTGCTCCAAGAGAAGAGCAACATCCACCATCCGTCTGATTTATGTGGATTATTGTAGGAATGTGGTCATCATGGCTTCACCTGATGAAGGTTTTAGAGAAAATGCCTCACCGATTCTTATATCATTTTTTGACACATTTTGGGTTTCCACTAAGAACAATAAATACCACCTGCAAGTTGTTTAGATGCTGACGTAAGCAGAAAGCATCGATATGACTGGACGCCTACGAGTATGCTAAGCTACATCACAATTACAGCAAATGCTGACAATAGCAACTGGGAAATGGTAAATGTACTGCAGACCACACAAAAATTTAAAAAATGAGGAGCAAAAATTTGACCTTTGAAGTTTTCTTGAAAGCATTAAATCTCGTTGTGTCTCTTTCTAATGAACTCAGCATCATGTCTTATCTGCCTTTGTGTTTAGGTATTGTTAGACCCTCAGTACGATCCCTTGTAAATGCATGTAGAAGGCATTAAGAATTACAGATGATCTGCTGTGGGTTTTAACTCTACATGCAGTCTCTTTTTTGTGATGTGGGACATGTGGACTTCCAGCTCCGCCTGAATCCTGCAGAAGCTCAGATATGCAGAAGTTCTGGGTAGAACACATGTGCTCCCCTCCTGTCCATCAGAAGTCCAAAGCAACACACTGGGGAACATTTGGCAAATAGGAAATAAAAAAGCTTTTATTTCCGAGTTCCAGTTTTCATTCCTTTCCAGCCTCTAAGGGATTTTCTTTCAGGACTGAACTGCATCTAACTTCATCAACTGCTCTTCATAACACTATTTGTTCTCTCTGAATCAAACACATGGTGAAAAATATTGAGAAAAATCAATTGTTTTCAGATTTTTACTTGTTCAAAATTTTTAACAGCTATAATTTTCTTCCACTTCATAGTTTTGCACAACTTAGTTTTGCTCTATGAGATAAAATTCCAGATAAATACATTGAAGTTTGTGCTAACAGGATGAAAAGTTAAAGGGTTATGCATACGTTTGCAGCCTTCCAGTCTCCAGGCTGTTTTTAACTCCAGATCACAGTTTGCTTCACTGATTGATCGTATTTATTTGTGTGATGCAACTATACTGGTTTCTATAGAAAGCTCTTTTTATAATTCTTATTCAGAAATCTTTCTCAGTGAATCACACAACCATTGGGGCCATTAGATTGATGCATGTTTCATGATGGCCGACTTGATGGTTGGGGTTATTCTAGTTCGTGGGAGTCGCTCTGTCCTCCTATAACAAGTTGAGGTGCTGTATTGATATTAGTTAGCTAGTCAGCTAACTGTACCTGCTTCCAACAGCTTCACTCAACTCAGTCGGTTAGTTTGGGGGGAAACTGTGAAAAGGTTTTTTGCGTTTTGCTGGTTTGCTGCCATGATCCTAACACACCTGTAGCTCCGCACAGCAGCAGCAGGTCTCCTTCACTGGTGGAAACCCAGCGCGAGCGTCGTAGCTCTCATGTTCCGTTTAAAGGCGGCTCGGAAAAACAGGTTTCCACATGTTAACAATGGATAAAACAGTTTTAACTACTGTTAAAAGTGACAGAGGACACAGATATGGGTGGAAGCCCCTACTGTATCAAATTGACATAGGAATAACAGAGAGTTGGCCATTCTAAGGTAAAAACCCAGCGCATACAGCTTCATTTTTTATTTATTTATTTTTTTTCATCCAGACGGCGTCCCCCTCACTCCCACCCGCAATGGCAAGGCGCCCTCCTCGGGGCGCGCCCCACAGTTTAGGAACTTCTGCTTTATTGGAAAATTAGCCTGTTCATAAATGTTGAGAAATCTTTCAGTGACAGTAATTGGTTAATTAAGGCTAAACAAAGATTGTACTCTCAGCTTTGTTTTTTACATTTCAAGGAATAAACTGCCAAATCACCATGTCAATCGCTAGGAGGCTAAAGCTAATGTTCTCTGTTGTGCTCCTGCAGCACTTGTTTCCTAAAACTAAATGGACAAAGATTTTGATTAAGTTGTAATGTATTTATGTTTGGACTGTTGCATGTAATAGGGGCTCTTGCATTTAGCTGATGGTGCTTATTTATTGATTCTTTATTGATATACAAAATACCAAAACTCATTGGTAAATTCAGAAAGCTATTTGCAGACAGAAAATCAGCATGGACCTGACTTTGAAATAAAGTTTATAACTACTACTTTAAAAGTTTGTAAGACTGATTTTGTCAGACTTGTGTTAATTTGAATAACAAAAACAATCACAATATTTTCCTTTCCCTTTGTTGTCACTTTTTTTTTTTTTGAGAAAAACGTGAACTGTCTGATCTCAAACAACAATGTTCCAACATACAAAATATTTAATGAGATTTTGAGATCGCGTCTACAAGTCAACCTGAAGGAAACTGGTAGATTTTATTTAGTAATAAGTTGTAACAAGCTTCAAAGTTATGCACTTCTTTATACTGGTGACTCAATAAAATCCCAGAAAATGAATTAAAATGGTTGTAAAGTGACAAAGACATGTTGGGATGTTAATGTTTTTAATAAAGTGCATTATTAAACAGCCACAAAATTGGGTATTTTCTAACAGCATATCTATTATCAACCTCAGGATGATGCAGATATTTCTGTCATGTCATCAAACCAGGCATTAACTTTCAGTGTTTTGTGTTTCATTAAGTCATTAGTGGTATTTGATTATATGTTACAGTAAAACCACAGCTAGTGTCACCATGGTAACCAATGTCGATTTCATCAGGTTTCACACAACCCAACCAGGAGGCATCCAAAGACCCTTACAGCCCACCGTACAATAGCTGTGGTGACGTTTATGCTGTTTATCTTCCTCTTACTCATCATGTCTAATAATGTTCACTGCTTTTTTATACTTGTACAGCAAAACCTTTTTGTTAAAATGTAAGCACATCTTAAAATGTACAGTTTTCATATTTTTTGTGATCTTTCTTTACTACTGATTATTTTTCAGACTGTGAATCAGAAGCTTTAGAGTATCAAAAAGAAAACGGGTGTAGCTTTGTTGGCAAAACAATTTCAAAACTAGAAATTAGTGACGATTTTAGGCTAACTAAATATCTGAACACAAGAGGGCGCTCTTGTTTCATCTAAGATCTGGAGACTTCCAGTACTTCAATATATTTGCAAATAGGTTTTGTTAGAGGTTTGCTTTTTTAGGCACTTTTTTTCATACTGACCCAGACAAGCTGAACTTTGATGTTCATTTTCTTATCAAACAGTAATTGAATTGAATTTATCCCTGCAAGAGATTTTTTTTCCCAATTATTCACTCCTTTCCAACAACAACTGGCCGCAGCTCACTGCTCAGGTCTAAATGTTTTCACTCTCACTCATTACACTCATTAACCACTTCCCTGTCAGTTTACTGTCAATGGCCATTAGAGCCAAATAAAATCAATGAACTCATGAAACTCTACATAATGAGCAGATATATTTAAGGCCAAAAACAGATAATAAACTGTTGAGTAAATAGAAAAATAATGTTTCATTGAACCAAACATGAGCAGAAAATGATCAGGGTTACAACAGTTCAGTGATACTCAGCACAATTATTCAATTTGTGTTTATGAATGCATAAAACAAGAACTGATATTTCACAGTAAACACACCAAACAGAATAAAATATACAAATATACGTGTTTTAAAGGGAATTACATTGTTTTTGTTGTTTTTCTATCATCTATCAACCCCCATTCATGGATCTGCAGAGGTTTCTGTGTTCAGGCGAACCCGGACCGTCTCGCCTACAGTATCCATGGTAACAGTCTGCTGATTGTTGGACAATTTACAGCAACACAGTGTAGCTAAAAGCTTGTCTACCAATCCCTTCCTGAGGAATACATACAACATCGAGTCTGCTATAGGATTAAGAGGGACAGTAAAAGAATATACTTTAAAGAGTACATTCATGTGGTGGGTGTCATATGGTATCAGACAAAAAATTATAACAGGCAGGAAAAGCAGGATGTAAATGAGCAGAATAGCAACAACAATAGAAACTATTCTTCGTTTCTCATCAGCAGGGACACTGTGAGCTCCAGATACAACTTTAATAGTCCCAGCCACAAAAAAGATGAAACAGGGAAGAGGGAGGAGAAGGAAAATACCAAGAATTCGGACAATAATGTTAAATATATAGTCATCTAAGATATCTAGAATAGCACCTACAATAAAAAGACCAGCAAGCAACCAAACTGCAACACAGACCAACACAGTATAAAGTTTCTTCCTCCGGGATTCGTGCCACATTGGCTTGGCGATGAACAGATATCTGTAATGCAATTCAGCTCATGTTAGTGTATTGATACAATAACAACACAAACCTGAACAATTCATATTATATCAATTCAAATTTATACCAATCAAGAACAATCATAAACACCAGGGTGTCCCTGATTCAACACAGCTGAATCCAAATACTTAATTACTTCCTGCTATCAAGTTCTGCAGGAACATGAAACTACCAATTCTTTTGACTCAGCTGTGCTGAAACAGGGAAACATTTAATACGTAAAACACACAGGCTCTTGAGGACTGACTTTGGACACTACTGAACTGTAGACAGATTCAGACAGAGTGACTTTTAGTGAAATATAGACTAAAATTATTTATGGAGAAGGTTGGATTACAGTAATGCAATGATCTCAGACAGAAAACCAACACAGTAAATAGATAGGCAGATAGATACCTGTCCAATGAGATGCACACCATAAATCCAACACTGGCAATAAAGCCAATAAAGAAGAAGATGAGCAGAACTTCAAATCCAACTCTCATTAGAGTTACAATTAAGCTGATCAGCTGGATGAGATCGGAAACCAGAAGGTTGATGACAAAGACCTGAACTGGTTGTTTCTTTGGCTGTTAAAGAAAAACATGACAAAGTTCAATAAAAATCCAGGTAATTCATTCCAAGTTTAACCTCAACATGCAACATTTCAAACTGCAGCCACAGAACAATATTTAACAACAAGAAAACCAGCCAGATGGTTAAAAACAAACATGTTCAATAAAGATAAATGAAAAGAAGTCAGAGTGTACTCACCAGCAAACACGCAAAGACAATGGCCACTACGGTTATAAGAGTGCTAATGCCAATAATGGAGAAAAGTGCCAATTCAAAAGTAGATAAGTTATCCATTTGGTCCAATTCTCAGAGTAACTTCTGTCAGAGAGAACTCAAAGTAACGGCTGTTTCTTGACTTTGAGATTCTGACCACTTCCTTTTTGTTTTCAGAAGAAAAAGCTGATGATGATGTGATGCAGTGAAGTTTGACCAGGAACCCAGTCTGCTTTGAAAGTCACTGAAAAAAACAAGAATATGAGGTTAGTATGTGAATAACTGATTGATGAAAACAGGTTGATTCTTAATCTAATCCAATGTTTCCTTCATTTTTTCTGTGTGTTTTCTTTTCTTTTTTTACAGAAGCCTGTCAACCTCTCAGCATTAATGTCTATAAAGCTACAGTGAGATGGAAAAAGGTAAACTGTTGCTTTTGCATCTGATTTTTTTAAGCCAATAATAAATTGCACTATAAAACATGAAGATCTCAGCTGAAGACGTTTGGCTGAGTCCTTTACGCTTTTAGGCCCCTGGATGATTCTGGTCTGTTTTGGTAAAATCAATAATATCAACAGATGATTGAATATTTAATTCTATTTGATCATGCAATCATTTTAGATCATCAACATGTCTAATAATCTCATTGTTCTCATGGATCCAGAGAGAAACAAAGGCAACTATCCCTGTTGCCATGGTTACGAAAGGTTTGACTCAAAGTTAGTTTGATTTGGTTACTGAAAACCTTATCATAGCCTTCAGTTTAAAAACAGTCCAAGAAAACCCTGATTAGACCTTTTAACCACATACTGATCAGAATAAAGTAACATAGAAATGTCCTTGTTGCTGCTGAAATGAAATATTTAGTATCTTATTAAGTCAATAGTAAATTTTGAACTTTAAATTTTAATGGATTTGTCTGATAATATTTTAAAGGATTTCTTCTCACAGTTGTTTTCCTGTTTTTACTGCAGAAATTTCTTTCACTTTTCTCTGAGTTGAATCACAACATAACTAAAGATCCTCGATTTAAGCTGATTATGTTCTCATGTTATTGAAATCAAATTCTTCCATTATTTAAAACTAATAGATTATTTGGTAAATGTAATGTTTATAGGAAGAAGTTTGAAAGAACGACTATATTACTGTTTGTCTTCTGCTTTATGTTATGATATTCCAGTGCTTTGGAATATCATAACATTGATATGCTGACTAAAATGTATCAGCATATTTTAGTATGCTGAGAAATACAGTTGTTGAGGGAGACATGAATGATGTGATGACCAGTCAGTTATTTAAGCTTTACTGATGGATAAAACCTGTGATCTTCTTCAGTTTTTCATAAGAAAAGTTATATTCTGTTTAACTGAATATCAATAAACTGTCATTTCCTCTGTCTGATACTGGTTCATTCTTACGAAGCATTAAGGTTAGAAACTGAGGTAGAATATTTTATTGAGTTATAACCATAACAAAATTACCATAATGAAATTCAGTACATATAATAAATATGTATCAGATTTACCTGATACATATTTATAAGGTAAAACTGATGAAAGAATTTAATCATCAAGCGCTACAAAATGTTTATTATTATTATTATTATTATTATTATTATTATTATTATTATTATTTTATAAAAAAAAACATGGTAGCATCATTCTTGTTTTTAATAAATGACTGATTTTCTAATAAAAGAATGTTATAAACTAGCTTAAACATTAAACATGCCAGACATTATGATGAAGGAATTTGGTGCATCTACACACGTTTTATAAATGAATGTAACATTCTGACGGTTTTAGTTTTTGTCAGTAAAATCATATTTCAGTGATTCTTGAGAATAGGGACAAAACAGGTCCTATGGATAAAGCACAAAATTTGAATAAAATATACACAAAATATATTTTTTTCAAATATCTGTCTAAACTAACCTGGGTAATGTGAGCACAACAATGTATATTTTCCAGGTATTTGCTGAATATTTTTATTTTATTTTAAACATTGTAGTCGGTGGATGATGCCTGTAAAATCCCTTGTCCAGGAGCAGAACTCAACACATTATAATAGTTTGAAATAATTAAAGAATTACTAAAATTATATTATGACAATTAAGTATAAATAGTGATATAAATATTTATAAAAGTATCAATAAATTGAATTAAAAATATTTTTTAGATATTTTCCAACTCCATTGAAATTTGTCCCTAGTTTTTGTCAACACCGTCAGAAATGAAAAGAATGTAAAAAAATCAGGCATTATTGGGGGGCACCAGAACTTCTGAGGACCCCATGACGTTGTCTTTTCTCTTCCTTTGCTAGGAGGGCTAGTTAGCTCTGGTTAGCTTAAGTTATTATTTAGTTTTTTCTTCTGTTTTATTCCTAAGTTGCTCGTCACAACCATGATGTGTCAACACCATAACTGACAATTTACAAAACTTTGATGAAATTTTGTGAAATAAAAGCTTAATTTTGGTATAATGTAAAGATTTCATGGACCTGACGAGCTACAATATGGCCTCCTTCAAAATAACATCATATAAATTGAGGTAGTTTGGCATTTCGTCAACTCCGTCAGATGTCAACTCCGTCAGAGTTTTTGCGACTCTTTCAGTGAAATTGTTGTCAAATCTCACTTAAATGTGCAAACAATTAATTTTAACGTATTTTACATGAATTTTATTACTTCACATGTAGCAAGTTTTTCATTTTATTCACTAGTTTGTCACCACCTTCAGTTCTGTGTCAACTCCGTCAGATGGCCTTTTTGTTGTTTTTGGTTTTAAATAATATTTATTTTGTTTCTTGAGAAGCATTTGTATGTAAAATGAGTAAAAATATCACTAATAGGGTCATTACAAATTATTTTTTATTTATTTTTGTCAGATGGTGATGACAACGTTCTAGGTCAGGTCGATTAAAAATGTAATTAAAAAAAAAAATGTTGCAACTGGGAGCCTGCACCTTAGCATCTTTACATTTCCTAAACATTATTTGTCATATTTGCATACATATGGTTGAGAAATAACAAAACAAAAAAAATTATGGGAAAATTAAAACCCATTTTGTCCCTATTCTCAAGAATCACTGATTTACATGATTTTACATTTTCAAAATATGCTTAATTCTGAAGTACCCCTACGATTTGGCCACTTAAATAATGTTTTCTGGTGATTGCATTAAATATAACCACTGTGGTTTTTGGTATGTAAAGATGGAGCATGTCCAGATGGACATAGCTGACGGTCACCGGGTTAAAAGACGGAGAACTCCATCAATCCTACATCACGGATCCGGAGTAGTTTCTGCATGTTGACCGTGCGCTGTCTTTTTCACAATATATCTGCAAATGTTGCACTGAGCTGACTTGGTCAGCTCTCTAAGTAGAGCCACACACTGACTAACGAAGCAGACGCACAATGCCCAGGTTGCGCAAACATTTCCGGATTCATATTCCTTGGAATTCCGCAGCTTTTTCAGACTGGAAATTGAAACTATGAATCTAAATGTAAAACATGCCACAAATTCGGTTAGTCTTAATGTTAGTCCCGGTTCCAATCATTTTCTGACATTTGATATCCAACCTTTATTGATTTCTCAACATCACATCTTATTTAATAAATAAATTAAAAAAAATAATCTCACCCGTTTGTTTTGTGCAAACGATATTTTCTTCTGTGGATTTATAGACGAGACATTAGTTTATCTCCAGTACCATCTGAAGGACTAAACAGAAAGTAGTTTGTTTTGTAAAAGCCACACCCCTTTCTTTCCAACTTCTTCTTGTCTTTTTTTTTTTTTTTTTTTTTTCTCACTTCTTCTTCTTTGATGTTTTCTGGCGGTTGGCAAACAACGACAAATGTTGCCTTACTGCCACCTGGTGTGGAGTGTGGACCACAATGCCACTAAATTTTTAAATTCTATTAAATAACTGCGTTGATTTAAGATAACGAAATATTATCTGATAAATTTTATTTTTCGAATAATTTCTAAATAAATCAAATAAAACTAATTTACCTTTAATTCTATTTAATTTTTGAATCACCTGTTGTCTTTCATCCTCATAATTTTAACAGAATAACTTAGCATGCTCTATTGTCTCATCAACTCCACAACTGTCATACTTACCATTGCAATGTTTCCCAAAAATAAAAAGAGTGAAATAAAGAGAAATATTTATCTCTCCTCGTTCTCCCTCTGGTTCTCGCATATAAATATAATTCTTAAGTTACCCCTCAGTGATTCTTGAGAATAGGGACAAAACGGCTTTAAATTTTCCCATATTTTTTATTATTATTATTGTTTCTCAACTTTATGCATGTAAATATGGCAAATAATGTTTTGGAAATGTAGAGATGCTAAGGTGCAGGCTCCCAGTTGCAACATTTTTTTAAAAATTACATTTTTAATCGACCTGACCCAGAACTTTGTCGTCACCATCTGACAAAAATAAATATAAAATGATTTTTAAAATACCCTATTAGTGATTTAGTGATATTTTACTCATTTTACAGACAAATGCTTCTCAAGAAACAAAATAAATATTATTTAAAAGAAAAAACAACAAAAATCCATCTGACAGAGTTGACAGAGATGAAGGTGGTGACAAACTAGTGAGTAAAAATGAAAAACTTGGTACATGTGAAGTAATGAAATTTATGTAAAATACATTAAAATGAATTAATTGCACAATTAAGTGAGATTTGACAACAATTTCACTGAAAGAGTCGCAAAAACTCTGATGGAGTTGACAAAATGCCAAACTACCTTAATTTATATGATGTTATTTTGAAGGAGGCCATATTGTAGCTCATCAGGTCCATGAAATCTTTACGGTTTACCAAAATTAAGCTTTTATTTCACAAAATTTCATCAAAGTTTTGTAAATTGTCAGTTATGGAGTTGACACATCATGGTTGTGACAAGCAACTTAGGAATAAAACAGAAGAAAAAACTAAATAATAACTTAAGCTAACCAGAGCTAACTAGCCCTCTTAGCAAAGGAAGAGAAAGGAAGAGGTCATGGGGTCCTCAGAAGTTCTGGTGCCCCCCAATAATGCCTGATTTTTTTGCATTTTTTTCATGTCTGACGGTGTTGACAAAAACTAGGGACAAATTTCAACGGAGTTGGAAAATATCTAAAAATTATTTTTAATTCAATTTATCGATACTTTTATAATTATTTATATGACTATTTATACTTAATTGTCATAATATTTAATTTTAGTATTTCTTTAATTGTTTTAAACTGTTATAATGTGTTGAGTTCTGTTCCTGGACCAGGGATTTTACAGGCATCATCCACCAACTACAATGTTTAAAACAAAAAAATATTCAGCAAATACCTGGAAAATATACATTGTTGTGCTCACATGACCCAGGTTAGTTTAGTCAGATATTTGAAAAAATTATATTTTGTGTATATTTTATTCAAATTTTGTGCTTTATCCATAGGACCTGTTTTGTCCCTATTCTCAAGAATCACTGCCCTATAACCCTGTGACTTAAATGGTTTCTGATGATTGCATTAAATACTAACTACTGTGGTTTTCAGTATGTAAACATGTAGCACCTCCAGATTGACATAGCTGTCTCAACGCGCTACAGTAGGATAATCTGATGAGGTAGCATAGATTGTCAGGTCACCAGATTAAAAGACGGAGAACTCTATCAATCCCACGGATCCGGAGTTGTTTCAGCATGTTGGCCGTGTGCCGTCTTTTTCACGATATATCTGCAAATGTTGCACTGAGCTGACTTGTTCAGCTCTCTAAGTAGAGCCACACACCGACTCTAACGAAGCAGACACACAATGCCCAGGTTCCGCAAACATTTCCAGATTCATATTCCTTGGAATTCCGCTGCTTTTCCAGACTGGAAATCTAAAGCATAAATCTAAATATAAAAAATTAACACTTTCAGTTA
Source organism: Poecilia mexicana (assembly GCF_051168715.1). Taxonomy (NCBI): domain Eukaryota; kingdom Metazoa; phylum Chordata; class Actinopteri; order Cyprinodontiformes; family Poeciliidae; genus Poecilia; species Poecilia mexicana. The sequence continues at coordinate 22,013,164 of NW_028263384.1, read as the reverse complement.
GTCTTGTCTTTAGTCCTGGTTCCAATCAATTCGTTGATACTCAACACTTTTAGTATTTTGAGTTCTCAACATTACATCTTTAAAGAAGGAATCTTGCCCTTTCTCTTTTAATGCGACTGTTTTTCATTTCTGTAATGTCAAATCTTCAGACTGCTTCCTGTAAAACCATAAATGGTTTGTTTTGTGCCAATGCCCTTTTCTTCTGTGGGTTTACGTATCAGTTTAATTTATAGTACTACACAGGACTACACAGAAAGTATTTAGTGTTGTTACAAGCTACACCTCCTTCTTCTCTACTTCTTCTATTTTTATGGCGGTTGGCAAACAACACAAGGTGCAATACTTTGTCCAGATTGGAGTATGCATCAGATGTTCTGTTATCCTCCCAAATACCTGATAGTCTTAAAAAGAAAAGAAAAAAGACTAAAAGTGTTCCCGATGGGATTTGAAATAATTGCTGTACGTCTGTCTCACTTTTATTCTTATTTAAAATCTCTTTCATGTTCTTAGTTATTACATTCAAAAAAATATTTTGTACTGTTTCCATTTGTCCACAATGATTACAACAACCTGTAGCATGTTTACTGATTATTGGAGCTATTTATTACTCTCATCCTCCATGTCTTCTTCTATTCCATTTTCTAAATTCTCTAACTTTCTTTTGGATAATATAATAAAATCTAACATTTTCTTCTCTCTCCCATTGCTCTGGCCATTTCTTCCTAATGAATAGTTTTATACTCTTAGCCTTATTTATACTTATTTTAACATTAAATTCAACAATATTATTTTTAGCAGGCAGCACTTTCAGGAAAACTGTTTGCCAACTAATCCCCTACAATTCAAATAAAGGCATGAATGCATAAAACATACTTGCATCTTCAATAACTGTTGCACACTGCACCAGACATAAATCAGACTGTAACATTTATTGATGCTTTATGCAATACACAATGCATATTTTTTTACAGTAGTAAAAGTCCTCTACATTTTTGTAGCAAAAAAAATCCCAACAGATTAAAAGCTTCATGGCAGAAACTTAAAATAATAATAATTTAGCATACTAAATAAAGTGGCATAGATTCAGATGCAGAAAATGCTGATTTGAAAATCGTAAGAGAGTACAACAATTAACATTTATTATGGCAATAAAAGCATTACATCTGCAGAAACGTTCAAAGGAATACTGACGTACGGCGACATGTCCAGGTGGCTGCTGGAGGCAAAAGAAAGAAAGAAAGAAAGAAAGAAAGAAAGAAAGAAAGAAAGAAAGAAAGAAAGAAAGAAAGAAAGAAAGAAAGAAAGAAAGAAAGAAAGAAAGAAAGTAAGGATGGATGGATGGATGGATGGATGGATGGATGGATGGATGGATGGATGGATGGATGGATGGATGGATGGATGGATGGATGGATGGATGGATGGATGGATGGATGGATGGATGGAACAATATACAGATTATTCCATGCAAAGCTTACACTGTGTCGGTGCACGGTGCAGACATGTTTTCAATAGCTGTGCTGCTTGATTCCTGATTGCCTAACATTTCACAATGGCAGCATGATTTCAGTAGCTTGTCCACTGCACTTTTCCTAATGCAAAAGTACATGGTTAAATCTGCCAGAGGACTTAGATGAAGACAAATGCAAGCCAAGCTGTCAAAAATCGGGTTATATCTCACTTCTTCCACTAATGACCAAATAACGTTAGGAAGAAACAGCAGAGTGTAAATAAGTAGCACCACAACCAGCAGTGTTACTATCCTTCGTTTTTCCTCAGCAGGGACACTGCGAGCTGCAGACAGAGCTTTGATGGTTCCAACAAGGCAGAAAATCAAAAAGGGGAATGGAAGGAGAAAGATGACAGCAAAGATGATTTCTACAACCTGATGGTTTACATCTAAACAGTAAGGAAGAAAACTGGCAAACGCCAATGTCCATACTAGGCCACAGACCATCAGAGATGTCTTGATGTTTCTCCTGAATCTGTACCACAGCGGCTTGGCAATAACCAAATACCTGGAATGAAAGAAACTCACTGATGATTGTACTAAGGACAATCAGTAAATTCTCATGTGTATAAAGGTAATTACCTCTCCAGTGAGATGCACACCATAAATCCAATACTGCCGGTTAGAGCAAAGAGGTAGATGTAGTCTATGATGTCATGCATCTCGCCGGCCTTCCAAGCCGCCAGGCAGCAGAGCTGAATGAGGTCAGAAATTAAAAGGTTGATGACGTAGACTGGAGCAGAGTGACCTTTTTGGATCTGCAGAGAAAGAAGCCATAAACATGTCCATATAACTTGTTGCTTGTTCCATAAATACAAGAAAAATAGAGCAAAAAATGAGTAAAGGCCATATTTTGGATTTGTTTTGACAAAATCTAACACATTCATGAGCATTAATGGTAAATGGCCTGTACTGGTTTATCGCTTCATGAAGTCCAGAGAGGACCCTAAATCACTCCACCCTACACTCATCCATTCACACACACATTCACACCCAGATGGAGGGGAGCTACTGGAGAGTAGCCACAGCTGCCCTGGAGCACACTGACAGCAACACCAGGCCCTCTGAACATCACCTGCAGGGAAACGTTTCACCCAAGGAAACAGTGACGCAGGTAGACGGAGTAGAATCAAACCCTCCCACCATCGCCACTGTTAATCTGTACTATGAAAAAAAAATGCTATTCCATAAATACAAATTTAAATGTATGCAGCAGTTCAGATATTCTGATCTCTTTATTGCATGTCAGAAGATATGAATTAAGCTATGCAAATGCCAAAAACAAAGATCTGTTGATGATGTTACTCTGTGTACATTGATGAAGATTCCCTAACCTCAGTATGCTGAATGCTTGGAGTGGCGAAGATGGGAGAGGTGTTCAGCGTTTTTAGTTTTATTCAACCTAATACAAAATAAAGTTTATATAATAAAAAATACTGGTTTGAGCAATTAGAAGAACTGACTATGGGTTGCAGTTTTTGCCCAATATGGTTATAAATATAAAAAACAAGTGAAAAATAAAATACCTCATTACAGTGTAAGGTTAAATCTTAATTAATTCAGTTTTAATGCTCTAATACACCCTTGATCCAAACACACCGACACATTTCCTAGAAGTGACAGAATTTGTTTTTCATCAGAAAGCTCTTCATTTATTTTTATTCAGACCCAAAGTGTCTTTAGTTACAGAAACACGTGTTAGAAATAGACAGTGTGAAGGTCAGTGTACGTACCAGACAATAAACCGCACAGATCGCCACCAGCGTTAGAGGAAGTCCTGTGCAAATAACTATTAATACCATTAAATGCATCTTTGACTCAATACTAAAGTCGGATTGGCTGCTGCTGCTGTTGGTGATGTTGAAGTCATCAATGTTGATGAAGGTGGTGTTGTCCTGCATTTCCATTGTTTTCTATAAAACATGGATGGTAGATCATGATCAAGTTAAATGAAGCTAAATGTTAGTTGTTCATATTCAGACCAGGAGTTTCTGGATGAATCAATCAAAATCAAATCAATCAAATTTTATTTGTATAGCACATTTCAGCAGCAAGGCATTTCAAGGTGCTTTACATAATTAAAAAAATAAAAACAGCATGCGACATTGAATAAACAGTTTCTGTGCGCGCAATGACCCACTTTTACATAAATAGATAAAAAGTAAAGATAAAAACATTAAAAACATCGAAGACATCAAACCCACAGTCGAACCCTAATTTAGCCATAAGCAGCTCTAACCAGGTGGGTTTTAATTTGAGATTTAAAGGCTCTCAGTGTTTCAACTGTTTTACAGTTTTCTGGAAGTTTGTTCCAAATCTGTGGTGCATAGAAACTGAATGCTGCTTCTCCTCGTTTGGTTCTGGTTCTGGGGATGCAGAGCAGAACCAGAACCAGAAGTTCTGAGGGGTCTAGATGGTTGGTACAGCAATAACAGATCTTTAAGGTATTGTGGTGCTAAACCGTTCAGTGATTTATAAACTAACAACAGTATTTTAAAGTCTATCCTCTGAGCTACAGGGATCCAGTGTAGGGACTTTAGAACTGGTGTTATGTCTCCATCTTCCTGGTTTTAGTGAGAAGTTTAGTGCAAAGTCTCCCTGTTGTCCTAACAACATAACTAGATGTGCATATAGAGTTGAAAACATTTACAAATAGCTTCTTGCATTCATAAAAAAAGACTTTTTAAAGACAAGAATCATAAAATATATCATGTTTCTCTTTTAAAAGTTAGAATCCCATGCCACTGCAATAAATGGAGACATTTTCACAGAAATTACAGACTGCATTACTGTGGCTTTAGGCTTTTAGAAAGATTTCATATGCCCATTCTTTAGGTAGTTATCACTACTGATATCAGGATGAACAGATTTTACCTCAAACAGTTGAAACTCTTTACTGTAAAGAGCTGATGTGTGAGGATTTAGTCTTCTTGTCGTCCAGATCCAGAAAGAAAGATCCAACCCTGATAGCTGATTATCTACATCCACTTTAAGGAAGTTAAGACAGAAGTCATTAGAACTAAACTGTTATGAGATGAAATCATAAGATATTATCTGTGCATGAGTCATTTTCACATAGACGCCTTGTATATTCAAAATCAGAACTTTTCAGGAAATGAAAACACCCACTTGTTTATTAATGCATATATGTCCAGTACAGTCAAAGCAACAAGCTGCTTTGATTCACTATTTATTTCTGGTGTTTATTGATGGAACCCTGGACAGATGTACAGGGTGATCAGGAGAGTAAGCTACTGGAAGGAAACGAATATAATTACAGATGGAAACACTAAGGTTTTATTATCCAGAAGAAAACGTGTCTTACTGGAAAAAAATAAAACTACTTTCAATTCTTCTTTCAATAGTTAAATCTAAATGTGACTGGAGGTTTCTGAGAAATTAGATATGATAGATATTTACAGAAGTGTAAAAACATACACAGACAAAAATAATCATCATCTACTGGAAATCATTGAGATTATGTTTCAGTAAATTACACATCAAAGCAAAATGTTCGTTTTTTGGTGTCAACCTTAAAAATTTAAATTTGAAAGATGCTTTTGTTTCTCAGTCTTTTCATAAAAAATGGTTTTCCAGTTTGTTCTCAAGCCTTTGCTGACCTCTGTTTCCTGACTAGTTATTGATGCACCATCATAGTTGATACAGCTTCCCCCTTTCCACAGACATCATCCAGTTATTTCTGTTCAAAGGTTCCAGAGAGGTGCAGCTTGTTTTTTGTCAAAAAGTCAGATTAGAAGAGAGCCGTCCGTCTGTCCATCCGTCCATCCGTCCATCCATCCATCCATCCATCCATCCATCCGTCCATCCATCCGTCCATCCATCTGGTTTTTCCATTTTGTCTTGACAAATCCAATGCACCTTACTGGCACATAACTGTTATGTTTTTATTATACCTGAGAAAAGGGAATTAACTAACACTTATTGTTTTTGTGTGTGTGCGTAAGCATAGGTGCATGTGCGTGTAAGCGTGTGTGCATGTGCGTGTAAGTGTGTGTGTGTGTGTGTGTGTGTGTGTGTGTGTGGGGGGGTGTGTGTGTGTGTGTGAAATATGTTTGTAATAGTCTTTTAAGTTGAATAGGTATTTTTATGTGAATAGGAGGCAGATATAAGTTTGTACTTCTTTCAGTTAATTTTCATTCATAAGATCAGATCATTTATAGTCTCCTGTAGGAGAAATTTGTCTAGGAAACAGGAGCAAAACTGCAGTACGACAGTAAGAACACTGTAACAATAGCCACAAATACATTCAAGCAAAAATAAATAAAGTCACAAATGTCAGATCAGCAGTTCACCCCTTGACTGTCTCATTTCATTCACATACAGTACGTCTTCTACATGCATGTGGGTTATAGTGATCAATTTATTTTTGAGTGAATCAAATAAAAAATAACCTGAAAACTAAAATGAAAAACAATTCTCTCAGCTGTTTTTGTTGTAGCATTCACACTGAAGGTTGCATCTTTACACAAACCAGAAAGTGCCAATTAGACAAGAAATGATACTGGCAATAATTATTTAGATAATAGATTATTGTTGTTGTAGATCCTTTGACTTTTTAAAATGTGTTTAAACTAATACATCACTTTTTTTCCCATTACTGTAATGCTTTTATTGCTTAGGAGCTTTTTTATGTTTTTTTTTTTCAGACACCAGCCCTGCATCACATGGTGTGTAATTGTTTTTCTGACCACCAGAGGGCATGCATACTGTAGACACAGACAGATTTTATTGTCATTCAATTGTGCCAATAACTGTATCTATAGTCGATGTAAAAGCATCTGAAGCAGGTCATGAAGTTCAAACTGAAAACCATCTTTCTGGATTTCCACCTGTCATGTAAATGTTTGACTGATGCAGATCATCCACAGTCAAGAAAACTTTAAATGCACAGAAATGAATCTGTAATTCCTCTGGATCTGGTTGTTCATAAAAAGACTGAAAAGTGAGAGATTTGATTAATGAGTTGGTGTGAAAGTGCAAATCAAGGGAGGTTACAGATAATTAAATTATTAAATAAATTAATTGTGTTGAGAAAAGTGGAGATCATCCCACTTCCCCATGCTGGAGATTTTAGTTTAATAGTAACAATAAATAAAATTACCTTTAAAATTGATTACACAGGTGACATCAAGACCCAACAGTAGAGTGAGACGGTAATAAAATTATTCTGGTTGTTATTGTGTCCTGCAAACTTTGCTTTAATTCTATTATTTTTCTATTTAGTCATAAAAAAATCATAGTCAGGCAGAAATAGAGTCATGAAACAGGAAGAGCAGGTTTCCTGAAGAAAGAGGAAGTAAGTTTCCAGCCTACATATGTAGAAAAACAGTTCAGACTAATAAATAATGGTTATAATACTATAAATGAATGCTAACTCAGAGGTTATAAATGTGATTTTAACCTTGAACTGGAAATGGTGTAAAATGTGTAACTGTAATTAAAGGTCACTGATGTTTTGTTGGAGGTAGATGGTAGGTGAAAGGTCAGGGGGAGGATGAGCTGACGGGAGAGCAGAGATGACCAAGGCCTTATTGTTGAACCTCGACTTTCCAAAGAAAAGGTTGGGCAGGCAACAGACGTAGGACTGCTGAGCAACTGGGGGTCATTAGAACAGGCGTCATGACACGACTCCAAGACAGTGATGGATATGAGATCATCTAAATAATAACTTGATCATATTGTTTTATCATTAGGGATTAATTGTAAAGTATGCAAGTTGATTCTATTCTATGTATTTCTATATTGAATCAGCTTGTTTTGCAAAACGCTTGAAGCAACTTGTAAACTGCTGCAATAAAAATGAACTGAGCAAAACCCAAAGTGGCTTTATTTCCTTTATTTATTTAGTTTATTTCTTCCCTCTTATTCATATTTTCACTGAATAAGTTTGTATATTAAAAATAAACCAGATTTTAAACAAGTTTTATTTCACATAGCTGCACATAAAAAGAACATTTGAAGGCAAGGTCACCAAAGGTGCTGTGGTTTCTGCTGCAGAAACCACAGCACGGCAGCAAGCAGCAAGTTGAGTAACTTTTCTGCAGAAATGTCACAGAAAAGCTCAATTTCTCATAAATGTTGTTTCCTTTCTTCCACACAAGATCAAAATAAATATTTCCTCTTTCCGTTGAGGCACTAAAAGATATCTTACAAGATAATTATCATGAGAAGCCTCACCACAAGCAAAAGATGTTAAAAACAGATATTTCAAAGCTTTCTCAAAAGTTTACAAAACTAAGATAGAAAGATGTGCTACAGAAACATTTAATAAGTGCTGACTCATTTTAATTAAACTACGGAGAAACATTGTTATTCTGGCTTAAAACGTTTTTCCTGAATGTCATGTTGTACATAATATTCTTTAACGACTTTATCCTATTTACTGAATAACATTTAGTGAATAAAGTCAAAAAACAACAGCAAAATATCTGTTCTGAAGATGTATTACTATATCAGCACCAAAATCAGAATTATATTACATAAATAAAAATAAGTCAGAGTTTTAGTCTCACCAATGAAAAAGCTGCAAATATGGCCATTAGAGTTAAAGGGAGTCGATGTCATTGGTGATGCTGGAATCATCAGGTTCATGTTGCTGTAATTGTAGATTTTGTCCCATGAGGTGATGCTGATGTTGGAGTCTTCCATCACTCAATGGGAAAGAAAACAGAGGTATAAAATCTGTTAAAGCAAAACACAGCTGAGCACAAATAGATATCTGGCCTCAGTAATACGAAATCACAATCTGTCTGTAGGCATCAAGCTAAAACCATGCAATTCTTAAAGGTTATTTATTTTTATTTATTTATTCTTAGGACTGACTTAATTCAACAGAGGTCCAGCCAATTGGTGCCAAAAGTCTCAAAATGTTTGGAATGGAGATCAGCTGAGTTCAGTGAGTGTGACTCAGGTGATTGTATTATTAGACAGCTGAGTTTGGAAAGTCAATCCACTGGATCTTATTTGTCATTATTTTATACAAATTGGTTCTGATTATCATATTGAAGTTTATTTTTTATTTCTTTATCAAAAAGGCCAAATTTATTTATTATGACTGATTTGTAAAAGCAACAAAAATGGCAACACATCATCCTTTTCAGAGGATGAATTATTTAATTATTTAATTATTTTATATCTTAAGTAAATTTCTTTGGTTTCCAGTTGAATTGTGTCATAATAGATGAAAGACTTTTCATGATTTCATCTCAAAACCTGATTTAAACTGTTTACATGTAAATATTCTGATAAAACTAATAAATGTAAAAATAATTAGTTTGATAACGAAGACTCTTTTTTCCAGTTAGTGGTCAGTCAGTAATAATTAGAATAAAAAATTAAAATCTAATTTTCCATAATAAATTGAAGAATTTTCATAACTTTATTTACATATGAATTTTCAGCACTTTTCAGTAGTGATTTAAAATATATATTTCATAAAAATAGCAACATTTGGCAAACTTTTTAAATTAAAAAAGTATCTCGCTTACATAATTATCCCATTGTAACCTTTAACAAAGTACCAGTGGCAACTTCAGTTTTCAGTAAATATTAATCACACAAACACAAAATAAAACATACAATCTTTTATTTTAACTTTAAACATTTCAGTCTGATTCTAACAAAAATAAGTTTTATTTTCCTTGTCATTTCAACAGCCAAGCACATGTGTGCAAATATTTCTGAGAAGTTTGATCTTGATGCTAAATTTGATCTGCCAGTCAAAGTGAGTCAGGAGATGAAGTGACAAACTGTCTGCCTCTGTTCTGAGGAAATTTATAAAAAGCACCGGAATATGATTACGACAGAAAGAACAACAACACCAGCGGTTTCTGAAAATATTACCTGAAAAAGAAAATGTGTCTAAAGTTCAAATTCTGTTCAACTCATTTCATGGGTAAAGAATAAGTATTTAACCCTTAAAGACACTTTTGCTTTTTTGGCAACTAAATGTTTCAGATCATTAAACTTTGTTGCTGAATCAGTTTTTAAATGAATGATTTAACTAACTTCATGTGAAAAAGTAAATCTGATATATGTTTGAGCCACTCTTTGAAAACTTTGTGGAGAATTTTTGGCTTTTTGCAAAACTGGTTTAATTTAGCTCCTACAGAAAGAGTTTGAGCAAAACAGTTTATTTAGTGTCAAATTTTAACTCCCACTTCAGTGCAGACTTTAACTCGGCCACTCCAAAATATTTACTTTATGTTTTTGAGCCTTTCAGAGGTGATGGTCACTAATCGCTGATTTGAGGTTTTCAACATTTGTTGTCAGAAAGGAGAATTTCTGATTTAAACAACTATGGAAAGTTGTCCAGGTTGAGTCAGCAGGGCAGCTTCAGGCTGTGTTGGTGTGATGTGCTGACATCACAACCCAGACAGCAACATATGAGTGAATCAATGCTGAAACATGTTCAGACAGAAATATTGGATCCTTGTTGAAACCTGACATTGAAATTATAGAAAATCTGGTCGGTAACTCACATGTTGAGTCAATGTTAGATTTTCGACCATAACTTATATTATATCAATACTGTATCAATGTTTATTCAACCATCGTTTTGTGGGTCCCTCCGTCTTCGGGGCCGTCCCACGTCTCTGCTCCTTCGTCTCCGGATCTCAGATTCTAGTTTTATGAATTTAATAAGAAATCTGGTTTTACTTTCCTGTTTCTTCAAAATGGTCCATGCTCCCAGCTTCTGTCTGCCGACACACACATCCTGACATTCAAACTATATGTCAGTGTGAGATTAAAAATAGAGGATTTTATTATAAACAAGGTGCAGACAGGTGAACACAATATGGTGGAAATAAAAGCTAGTAAAGAGTTTCCTACAGATTCACAAAGAACTAGTCACTTTGTCTCTTGCAGTTTTCCATATTTAGCATCATCATGTTTAACTGTCACTTATGTCAAATCATAAAGCAGCAGTCTTTATCAGTGAACAACTCCATATTTGATGGCCTGCAGAGCTGGACTCACTTTCTGGAATCATTTTTTTTTTCTTGGTCACAATAAGCAAAAAGGTTTTGAGTCTAGATATGTAACTGAGAAACTGATATATGATAATCAAACAGCAAATCATTTTATAATCTCACCTGGAGATGCTCCAAAGTTCTAGTTATCATTTATTATAAAGCAGAATAAAAACACACAGATGTACAACTTGTTTACATGAATCTATAACAAACTGACATTAAAAAGTTGACATAAGAAAATAAACCACAGCTAAATAACAACTAAAATCATTTTTTACAGCTTTTAAGTCTAGCAAGTGAACATGAAGTAATGTACATATTACTATGTATGTTTGCTTAAGCAGAAAAAAAATAAAGGAAAACACATTTAAAAAAATACACTCATGATTAAATGTGGGTGATTTAGCAGAAATTCTGATTTCAGACATAATTATAATAATGTTGCAATAATTTTCATTCCTGTAAGCCATCATAGTTTTCATATTATCAACAGATCCACCATGAAACTGAAATAGTTACAGGGAAAATATAACCGTGCATAACTTGTAACAAGATCAGCAAAAAGAAAAAAAAAAGTATATATTCAACATTTGAACCAATTAATTTTAAGGACGACTTTCTGAAGATATAAATGACAAAATAATGACTAAAGAGAAAGACAAATGAACTGAGGCAAAAATGCTCAAAGTGCTCATTTAACAAATCAGAGATTTCTTACATTTAATTTTTAGAAAATATTTTTTATGAAACATTTAAAAAAAATGTCCCTTTTGCTAGTCGATCCAAAAAGCAGCTACAACAAACTGATTATTGTTGAGGCTCTTTTGCACCATAACAAACATTAAAACCTAAACAGTCTCAGTATTTGTACCAGTTCTGCTGTCATGATCTGTGCTGCTCATTTCCAGATTGGAAGAAGTTTTACAAGAACAGATTGAAGCCAGAAATTTATCCATGATGCTTTTCCGACTTAACAAATACAGAGTTGTGTCTGCAAGAGGACTAAGAAAAATACAAAGAGCAGTCACAACAGCAGAAAAAATGCCAAGTTTAGTATTCAATACTCCAATGACTTGTAGAAGCAAAATGATGATGGGCAGATAAAGCAGAGTGTAAATAATCAGCACCACAACCTGAATGGCTGCTATTCGTCGTTTTTCATCTGCTGGGACACTGAGAGCTCCAGAGAGAGCTTTGATAGTCCCAACCAGGAAGAAGATCAACAAGGGAAAAGGCAGGAGGAGAACAACTATGAGGGAGAAAGCAGCCATCTGAACACCTAGAGTCAGAAAAGCAAATAGCAGAAAAAGAAGAGGAAGTATCCAGACCCCAATGCAGACCACCACATATGTCTTGATGTTTCTCCTGAATCTGTACCACAGTGGCTTGGCAATGACCAGATACCTGTAATAACAGATGGAGATGTTTAGTCTCTGAAGGTCATGAAGAACAGACTGATGTGATTATATGAGACAGTAGAGGAGTAAAAATGGAAACACACCTTTCACAGGAGATACACACCATGAATCCAACACTGGTAATAAAAGCATAAAATAAAATGTAGGGGCAAATGACAATGGATAGACCAGGATTATATAGATCTACTGGAATTCTGCAGCAGAACTGAATGAGATCAGAGACAAGAAGGTTGATGACATAAACTGGAGCATCTTGACCCTTTTTCACCTGTGAGAAAGAAAACAGAGAATAAATATTAATGACACAATAAAATTTTTGACATGTAAATTGTTGCCTGTTCTTCACATTCCAGTGATTTAGGACAAGATTAACTTAAATCTGAACAGGAACTTAGTCAAATAGCTCATCCATTGTAAATAAACAGGTTACACTTATATTGTACTCACCTGGAAAAAAATTGCAATTATCACTATAAGAACTAAAGGAAGTCCAATGGCAATGGTGATCCAGTTCATCCACATTATGATTTGTAAAAAAAAACTCGGGTCCATCCGGTTATTAATGTTACTGGAGTTCAGGTTCATGTTGCTGTAATTTAAACTGTTTTCTCCAGACATACTAAAGTTCAACTTTTCCATCCTTCAGTGCTGAACCAGAAATTTGATGACAGGAGTAACTGTAAACAGAAAAGATAATAACATTTTTAAATGCTGTTCAAGTTTAAACTGTAAATCCTGACATTTACTATCAAAATCCAAATAATATAAAATTATATTGGTAAAAGTTGACAAATTTCTCATTTATCAGAGTTTATATATTGTTCTTCAGGTTTTCTTTAACTGGGTCCAAACTGTAAATATTCATATTTTCACCCTGAGAAAACCAAACACGGCCATCCAGTGTTTAACAGATCTACTTCTCTGTATCGACTCACAGAAATGTTTCTGTTCAGGTTCACTTATGAACAATCCTGCATTAACAAACATCTAATTAGGACAATTTCAATTTTAGAGTGAGACAGTAGTTTATATATTTATTATATATAATTTGAATGATTCTTTATTTCGTCCATGTAAGCTGATGCATCAGGTTTGGGGGTAAAAGTTGTTTTTTACCCAGGAACCATTGCAGGAAGGTTCCTCAGTCAGTAAAAAGGAAATCAGAACCAAAACCTGAACCAGAACCTGAACCAGAACAAGAACATGAACCAGAACCAGAACCAGAACCTGGCTCAGTTCAAGCGGTGATCTGCCACAGAGTGGGGGTTTGTGAAACCAGAACAGATATGCAACATAGAAACAGAAGACCTGATGTAGGATTACTTTCTATGTTAATGAAAAGTAAAAAGTTCCCAGCAGAAGAGAGAGAAATATGAATTATGGTTAATATTATCTCAGCTGATGCTGTTTTCTAGGAAGGCAACTCAGACCAACAGAGAGAGAGATAAAGTGATCAGTTTGTCCTCCAGCAGCAAAACTACAGACTGTCTACATGAAACTATTGGCAGGTAGCATAAACATTATTTCTATTATTTTTCATCAGTAACATTAAATTAAACAGATGGAATATATTTTCCAAAACATATTATTGTGGATGTATTTTGTTCATTTCTGTACATTCAAATAAAATTATATTTACCTTTCAAAGTCTAAAGGTCCTGAAATGGTTCCTGTTTTTAGCCAGTTATCCTTCTCACCTTAACAGGCTGCAGCCTGAGCGTTCTCTATAAATACTTATGTTACGGTGTCTGACCAATCACATCTGACTTTACTAAAGGAAATGGGTGCACAGATGATGTAATAGGTCCATTTCCTTAACCAGCAAGAAGGAAACGATGGTAACACTTTATTTGACAGGGTGTCCATAAGACTGACAGGACACTGTCATAAATATGATATAACACCTGTTATGAACATGAAGGAGTCTTTATGAATGTTTGACTGTTGTCATGAAGTGTAACAAAACAAGGTTGCATATATTAAATGTTTGTCTATTTAATGTAGACAAACATAACTATATTAAATATTAGAAGATTTTGCACTACAGTGTACTAATGACTTGGTGCATGCTCTCATATTTCATCCTCTCACTTATTTTAGCTGTGAATTTAAGCTCATCTATCCACATGAGGGTCATGGACAGAGCAAGGCCACTTTGTCTCAATGTTGCTCAAGATGCCATCAGCATCAAACATCATCTGTGTGTCATTCAAGGCATGGCTCCGTTTGGAGCGGTGCAGGATACTGAGAGCCAGCAGTCTGCACAGGTAGCAGACATCAGACCCAGAGAAATGTTAACGCTCACACAGGTAAAGCCAACAGACCTGCTCAAAACGCTCTTTACTGTCTGACAAGGTCAGATGGAATGGAGCTTATGAACTGCATCCTGTCATCAGCAGGACCCTTGGTAGAGACACAACATATGTTTATAATCTAAATAAGTTTTAACTATTGAGTGATTTAAACTTTGCATACATTTAATTAAATGCCAAACTAAATAAGTTGTAAACATTTTAAGTTAAGTGGGTGAACTGCCATTACATTTTTAATTCATTTGGCAACACATAAAATATAGTCTATTAAATGTGTTTCTGTCAAACTTATAACAGTCTCAGAAAAACAGTGAAACAATAATAATGCCTCCACAATAAAACATCTTAATATATAAAACCTAAATGAAAAGGTCTTATTGTGTTCTGTGTTCATCCTAAAGGTGGTGATGTTTTATTAACATGAATGGCCAAAACAAAACCATGAACAAAACTCAGATAATTTTAAGCTATTTACAGATGTTGAACGTCTCGATTCTAAGCTTTCCATTGATGTGGAAATTACATGGAAATTACAGAATAAGTTGTTCTTTACTACAAGTTTTGTATGTGTTAATGACATGTTTATGTTATTTGTAATATAGAAAAATAATAAAGAAAATAGACTTGAGTTGCTTTGGCAGGAAACAAAAATGCTATTTTGCATCAACACAGATATGAACCTAAACCTCTCAGAAGGCCTGTCGCGATAAACGATAAATAAATTAATCGCACAATAAATTAAACCATCGACCTCATTTTAATTATCGGCTTTATCGTCTCTTCCTTCCTGTTTTTCTTTCTATTGATGACACTGAATGAAAAAAGGCTCAGCTCCGGTGCTCTCCACTGACCCTCCCTTCCTCATTTCCTTTGTGTAATGTCCAGCGTACAAGACACGAGTTGTCGGCCGATTGTCGGACCATTTTCAAAACCTGAGAGACACATTAGCCGATAGAAATCCCACGTACAACGGTTCGGTTTTTTGTACGCCCCTGTCCCTGGTGGGGTCGGGACGGGTTCTGGTTCCCATCTCCAGTGAGACATTTCAGCCAAGAGGCAGGGTCACTGTGTCTCCTTGGTCTGTATCAGGGCAACACAGAGACAGAGTAGACAAATAACCATTTACACACACCTAGGAAGAATTTAGAGGAACCAATTAACCGGA
Organism: Poecilia mexicana; assembly: GCF_051168715.1. Lineage (NCBI taxonomy): Eukaryota > Metazoa > Chordata > Actinopteri > Cyprinodontiformes > Poeciliidae > Poecilia > Poecilia mexicana. The sequence continues at coordinate 21,997,766 of NW_028263384.1, read as the reverse complement.
CAGTCATGTTTTTGGACTGTGGGAGGAAGTCAGAGAACCTGGAGAGAACCCACCATATGCACCACTGTGCAGCCCAGGCACTGCATGTACATGTTTATTTATTCTTACAGTGCTGTGTTTTCCTTTCTGATTCACAATAATGGTCTGTCAAAAAATTACAATAAAAGTTTAAATATGAATTTTGTCAAGTCTCTTGCCATTGGTCTCCCAAAATTACAATTTACAATTCATTAAAGCTAAGTCTAACGCTCACTGCTTTAGACACAAAGCACTAAGCGTACTGCTTTCTGACCTTGTGATAACATTGACAAGGTCTTGACTGTCTTATCCAAATACCAAACAAGGACTTTGAGGAACTGACATGTTCACAGATATAGATATTTAATATTGACAGATGAACTAAGAATTTTGAGAAAGAAACTGCCATTTGCAGGTAATCCATGTTTTTTATTTTTTTTTTTGTTTTTTTTGCTGTTTGTACAAATTGTATTAATGTAGAGGCTAAAATCCTATATATTAGGCTACTGGTGGTTTTTCATGGAAGGCTTTGGTTTTACGTGCACTCAGTTAAGATTCTTACTGCCGATCTTCACTTTGACTTATAATAAAGTCATTTATTTCCAGTACAATGTCCATTGTGTTGCTATTTCCATTTAGATCCACATAAATCTGGCATAAATCCAAACCAAGCACAGTAGAAAACTCTTTGCCTCTTCCTATTAATAACACCTGAACAGAATCACACTTAAATAACCCAAACCCAGTTCAGACACACACAGAACTCAGATGAAATTCACCCCCTGGTGGTGATAAAAAACACGAAGGATAAATGGCTCCTATACTAAGAAATGCACTTACTGTTTTTGAAATGTTGAAAATAATTTGAGAAATTCACCAGAAAAGACAGAAAAAAACTGTAACATAAGCATGAACCTACTGTTCAGTAGACTTGTTTGCACTGTTCTGTTCATTTATTTTTGTTAAATAAAAATATTAAGTTGGATTAAAATATTACAATAAAGTATTGATGTCTGCTTTTGTAAAAGAGCATGCATAAAATATTAAAATGTTGAATTTTGTATAAAAAACAACCAATGCAAAATAATTAATTGACATACATTGTTTTGTGTCAAATTATGCATTTACCTCCAGGTATCAGGAAATGTCATGAATTAAATTTAGATATAATGCAGAGGTCAGCACTTTGCATCCACAAGAGCAGAGCAATGCAGATACATGGTCTACCTAACATCCATCCATCCATTTTCTTACCGTCTCATTTCCATTCACATACAGTACGTCTTCTACATGCATGTGGGTTATAGAGATCAATTTATTTTTGAGTGAATCAAATAAAAAATAACCTGAAAACTAAAATGAAAAACAATTCTCTCACCTGTTTTTGTTGTAGCATTCACACTGAAGGTTGCATCTTTACACAAACCAGAAAGTGCCAATTAGACAAGAAATGATACTGGCAATAATTATTTAGATAATAGATTATTGTTGTTGTAGATCCTTTGACTTTTTAAAATGTGTTTAAACTAATACATCACTTTTTTTTCATTACTGTAATAATTTTATTGCTTAGGAGCTTTTTTATGTTTTTTTTTTTTTTCAGACACCAGCCCTGTAATGGTGTAATTGTTTTACTGACCACCAGAGGGCATGCATACTGTAGACATAGACAGATTTTATTGTCATTCAATTGTGCCAATAACTGTATCTATAGTCGATGTAAAAGCATCTGAAGCAGGTCATGAAGTTCAAACTGAAAACCATCTTTCTGGATTTCCACCTGTCATGTAAATGTTTGACTGATGCAGATCATCCACAGTCAAGAAAACTTTAAATGCACAGAAATGAATCTGTAATTCCTCTGGATCTGGTTGTTCATAAAAAGACTGAAAAGTGAGAGATTTGATTAATGAGTTGGTGTGAAAGTGCAAATCAAGGGAGGTTACACATAATTAAATTATTAAATAAATTAATTGTGTTGAGAAAAGTGGAGATCATCCCACTTCCCCATGCTGGAGATTTTAGTTTAATAGTAACAATAAATAAAATTACCTTTAAAATTGATTACACAGGTGACATCAAGACCCAACAGTAGAGTCAGATGGTAATAACATTAATCTGGTTGTTCATAAAAAGACTGAAAAGTGAGAGATTTGATTAATGAGTTGGTGTGAAAGTGTAAATCAAGGGAGGTTACAGATAATTAAATTATTAAATAAATTAATTGCTAACTTGATCATATTGTTTTATCATTAGGGATGAACTGTAAAGTATGCAAGTTGATTCTATTCTATGTATTTCTATGTTGAATCAGTTTGTTTTGCAAAACGCTTGAAGCAACTTGTAAACTGCTGCAATAAAAATGAACTGAGCAAAACCCAAAGTGGCTTTATTTCCTTTATTTATTTAGTTTATTTCTTCCCTCTTATTCATATTTTCACTGAATAAGTTTGTATATTAAAAATAAACCAGATTTTAAACAAGTTTTATGTCACATAGCTGCACATAAAAAGAACATTTGAAGGCAAGGTCACCAAAGGTGCTGTGGTTTCTGCTGCAGATGTTTGATAAATGAGGGTCAAGTTGAATCACTTTTCTGCAGAAATGTCACAGAAAAGCTCAATTTCTCATAAATGTTGTTTCCTTTCTCCCACACAAGATCAAAATAAATATTTCCTCTTTCCATTGAGGCACTAAAAGATATCTTACAAGATAATTATCATGAGAAGCCTCACCACAAGCAAAAGATGTTAAAAACAGATATTTCAAAGCTTTCTCAAAAGTTTACAAAACTAAGATAGAAAGATGTGCTACAGAAACATTTAATAAGTGCTGACTCATTTTAATTAAACTACGGAGAAACATTGTTATTCTGGCTTAAAAAGTTTTTCCTGAATGTCATGTTGTACATAATATTCTTTAACGACTTTATCCTATTTACCGAAAAACATTTATTGAATAAAGTCAAAAAACAACAGCAAAATATCTGTTCTGAAGATGTATTACTATATCAGCACCAAAATCAGAATTATATTACATAAATAAAAATAAGTCAGAGTTTTAGTCTCACCAATGAAAAAGCTGCAAATATGGCCATTAGAGTTAAAGGGAGTCGATATCATTGGTGATGCTGGAATCATCAGGTTCATGTTGCTGTAATTGTAGATTTTGTCCCATGAGGTGATGCTGATGTTGGAATCTTCCATCACTCAATGGGAAAGAAAACAGAGGTATAAAATCTGTTAAAGCAAAACACAGCTGAGCACAAGTAGATATCTGGCCTCAGTAATATGAAATCACAATCTGTCTATAGGCATCAAGCTAAAACCATTCAATTCTTAAAGGTTATTTATTTTTATTTATTTATTCTTAGGACTGACTTAATTCAACAGAGGTCCAGCCAATTGGTGCCAAAAGTCTCAAAATGTTTGGAATGGAGATCAGCTGAGTTCAGTGAGTGTGACTCAGGTGATTGTATTATTAGACAGCTGAGTTTGGAAAGTCAATCCACTGGATCTTATTTGTCATTATTTTATACAAATTGGTTCTGATTATCATATTGAAGTTTATTTTTTATTTCTTTATCAAAAAGGCCAAATTTATTTATTATGACTGATTTGTAAAAGCAACAAAAATGGCAACACATCATCCTTTTCAGAGGATGAATTATTTAATTATTTAATTATTTTATATCTTAAGTAAATTTCTTTGGTTTCCAGTTGAATTGTGTCATAATAGATGAAAGACTTTTCATGATTTCATCTCAAAACCTGATTTAAACTGTTTACAGGTAAATATTTTGATGAAACTATGAATAGTATTTAATAAATGTAAAAATAATTAGTTTGATAACGAAGACTCTTTTTTCGAGTTAGTGGTCAGTCAGTAATCATTAGAATAAAAAATTTAAATCTAATTTTCCATAATAAATTGAGGAATTTTTATAACTTTATTTACATATGAATTTTCAGCACTTTTCAGTAGTGATTTAAAATATATATTTCATAAAAATAGCAACATATTGCAAACTTTTTAAATTAAAAAAGTATCTCGCTTACATAATTATCCCATTGTAACCTTTAACAAAGTACCAGTGGCAACTTCAGTTTTCAGTAAATATTAATCACACAAACACAAAATCAAACATACAATCTTTTATTTTAACTTTAAACATTTCAGTCTGATACAAACTATCTGCCTCTGTTCTGAGGAAATTTATAAAAAGCACCGGAATATGATTACGACAGAAAGAACAACACCACCAGCGGTTTCTGAAAATATTACCTGAAAAAGAAAATGTGTTTAAAGTTCAAATTCTGTTCAACTCATTTCATGGGTAAAGAATAAGTATTTAACCCTTAAAGACACTTTTGCTTTTTTAGCATCTAAATGTTTCAGATCATTAAACTTTGTTGCTGAATCAGTTTTTAAATGAATGATTTAACTAACTTCATGTGAAAAAGTAAATCTGATATATGTTTAGTAATGTACATATAACTGTATGTTTGCTTAATCTTAAAAAAAACAAACATGAAAAACACATGAAAAAAATACATCCACGATTAAATGCAGGTGATTAAAGCAGAAATTATGATTTCAGACATAATTATAATAATGTAGCAACACTTTCCATTCCTGTAAGCCATCATAGTTTTCATACAATCAACAGATCCACCATGAAATTGAAACAGTTACAGGGAAAATATGACAGTAAATAACTTGTAACAAGATCAGCAAAAAGGAAAAAACAATAAGGACGACTTTCTGAAGATATAAAGGTAAATGAAAAAATAACAACTAAAGAGAAACAAAAAAAATGCTCAAAGTGCTCACTTAACAAATCAGTGATTTCTTATATTTAATTTTTAGAAATTATTTTGCCAATAAAGATATTTTTATGAACCATTTAAAAAAAATGTGTCCCTTTTGCTAGTCGATCCAAAAAGCAGCTACAACAAACTGATTATTGTTGAGGCTCTTTTGCACCATAACAAACATTAAAACCTAAACAGTCTCAGTATTTGTACCAGTTCTGCTGTCATGATCTGTGCTGCTCATTTCCAGATTGGAAGAAGTTTTACAAGAACAGTGTCAAGATCCGTGTTTTTGTGTGTTTATATTTGAGTTTTCTGTGTTCAGTCCCGTTTCCCTGTGAGTCTCTGTCCTGTCCTCCCCGTTGATTGCTCCCCAGGTGTGTCTCATTCCCTTAATTACCCCGTGTGTATTTATACCCACCTGTTGTCTGTGTTCTTCGTCGGGTCCTTGTCTATGTCGTAGTTCGTCACGCCAGTAGAACTGTTAAGTCCTGGTTGTGTTTGTCTATTGTCGTTTGTCTACTCGCCAGTTGTACTGATAAGTCCTGGTTAGTGCTAGCTCCCGTATAGTCCTGTGAGTCAGTTGCTACCGGCTATTAGCTGCGTGCTTGTTCCTGCCGTGCTGCCTGCCTTGGACTGTGTGCTTTATTTTCATCATTAAACATCATCATCACCATAACCTGGGTCTCGGCGTCTCTCCTCACCACCACCAACCACACATTTCATGACAGAAGGACCCGACCAGACCGGTGAGGAACGCTTTCAGCATGGACCCAGCAACCACCACCACAGCTCCACCCGTATACCCATTCCTCAAATCCCCGGACATTTACAATATTGAGTACCAGGAGGATTTTCATCAGCTGTTCAAAATGTTTCATAATGACCCATTCATGCTGGACCTAGTCCAGGAACTACACCAGGAATTCCTCGCCAAGCAAGTATTCACCACACCGTTCGCCACCTCCGTCTGCCCGTCTCCAGCCGCCACCTCCGTCTGCCCGTCTCCAGCCGCCACCTCCGTCTGCCCGTCTCCAGCCACAACAGTCCCCATGGTGATGGGGTTCCAAGCAGCCAGGCTGGCGCCCGGGCGGCAGGCGGCACGATTAGTGGCGTGGGCTGCTCCAAAGTCCCCCGAGTCTGCTGCCGGAGCGCAGCCGCCCGAGCTCCCCGAGTCTGCTGCTGGAGCGCAGCCGCCCGAGCTCCCCGAGTCTGCTGCTGGAGCGCAGCCGCCCGAGCTCCCCGAGTCTGCTGCTGGAGCGCAGCCGCCCGAGCTCCCCGAGTCTGCTGCTGGAGCGCAGCCGCCAGAGCTCCCCGAGCCTGCTGCCGGAGCCCAGCCTTCCCCCGAGCCAGAGCTCCCCGAGCCTGCTGCCGGAGCCCAGCCTTCCCCCGAGCCAGAGCTCCCCGAGCCTGCTGCCGGAGCGCAGCCTTCCCCCGAGCCAGAGCTCCCCGAGTCTGCTCCGCCCGAGTTTCCTGAGTCTGCTCCGCCCGAGTTTCCTGAGTCTGCTCCGCCCGAGTTTCCTGAGTCTGCTCCGCCCGAGTTTCCTGAGTCTGCTCCGCCCGAGTTTCCTGAGTCTGCTCCGCCCGAGTTTCCTGGGTCTGCTCCGCCCGAGTTTCCTGGGTCTGCTCCGCCCGAGTTTCCTGGGTCTGCTCCGCCCGAGTTTCCTGGGTCTGCTCCGCCCGAGTTTCCTGAGTCTGCTCCGCCCGAGTTTCCTGAGTCTGCTCCGCCCGAGTTTCCTGAGTCTGCTCCGCCCGAGTTTCCTGAGTCTGCTCCGCCCGAGTTTCCTGAGTCTGCTCCGCCCGAGTTTCCTGAGTCTGCTCCGCCCGAGACCCCAGCCGGCCTTCCTGCCGGCCCGGCGGATCCGCCTCCACGTCTCGGCTTTCTGCGCCGGAGACGCCGCCCGCCGGATCCGCCTCCACGTCTCGGCTTTCTGCGCCGGAGACGCCGCCCGCCGGATCCGCCGCCACGTCTCGGCTTTCTGCGCCGGAGACGCCGCCCGTCGGATCCGCCTCCACGTCTCTGCTTCCTGCGCCGGCGGAAGAGACCGCCGGACCCGCCTCCACGTCTCTGCTTCCTGCGCCGGCGGAAGAGACCGCCGGACCCGCCTCCGGGACTCCGGTTCCTGCGCCGGCGACGCCCGCCGGACCCGCCTCCCCGCCCACCCTGGTGGGTTGTTTTCTTTGTTTTGGACTGTTTTTTCTGGACTCTGGCCCTCCTGCCGTCGTTGCCTTCTCCGCCCACCCTGTTGGGTAGTTTGTTGTTGGACTGTTTTTTCTATGGACTCTTGCCCTCCTTCCGTCGCCCCTCCACCCACCCTGTTGGGTTGTTTTGTGTTTTTGGACTTTTCTGTTTTTGTGGGCGTCTGGTATCCGCCCTTGAGGGGGGGGTACTGTCAAGATCCGTGTTTTTGTGTGTTTATATTTGAGTTTTCTGTGTTCAGTCCCGTTTCCCTGTGAGTCTCTGTCCTGTCCTCCCCGTTGATTGCTCCCCAGGTGTGTCTCATTCCCTTAATTACCCCGTGTGTATTTATACCCACCTGTTGTCTGTGTTCTTCGTCGGGTCCTTGTCTATGTCGTAGTTCGTCACGCCAGTAGAACTGTTAAGTCCTGGTTGTGTTTGTCTATTGTCGTTTGTCTACTCGCCAGTTGTACTGATAAGTCCTGGTTAGTGCTAGCTCCCGTATAGTCCTGTGAGTCAGTTGCTACCGGCTATTAGCTGCGTGCTTGTTCCTGCCGTGCTGCCTGCCTTGGACTGTGTGCTTTATTTTCATCATTAAACATCATCATCACCATAACCTGGGTCTCGGCGTCTCTCCTCACCACCACCAACCACACATTTCATGACAAACAGATTGAAGCCAGAAATTTATCCATGATGCTTTTCCGACTTAACAAATACAGAGTTGTGTCTGCAAGAGGACTAAGAAAAATACAAAGAGAAGGTACAACAACAGAAAAAATGCCAAGATTAGTTTTCAATACTTGTGGTAGAAGCAAAATAATGAATGGCAGATAAAGCAGAGCGTAATTAATCAGCACCACAACCTGAATGGCTGCTATTCGACGTTTTTCATCTGCTGGGACACTGAGAGCTCCAGAGAGAGCTTTGATAGTCCCAACCAGGAAGAAGATCAACAAGGGAAAAGGCAGGAGGAGAAAAACTATGAGGGAAATGAAGCTAATCGACACGTTATAGATCAGATAACCAAGTAACACAAAAACACCAGGAAGTATCCAGACCCCAATGCAGACCACCACATATGTCTTGATGTTTCTCCTGAATCTGTACCACAGTGGCTTGGCAACGACCAGATACCTGTAATAACAGATGGAGATGTTTAGTCTCTGAACAGATTGATATGATTATATGAGACAGTAGAGGAGTAAACATGGAAACACACCTTTCACAGGAGACACACAACATGAATCCGACGCTGACCATTACAGCATGAGATAAAATGATAAAGCCAATGATAATGGACTGATTAAAATTAAGTAGACTTATTGGAATTCTGCAGCAGAACTGAATGAGATCAGAGACAAGAAGGTTGATGACATAAACTGGAGCATCTTGACCCTTTTTCACCTGAGAGAAAGAAAACAGAGAATAAATATTAATGACACAATAAAATGCTTAACATGTAAATTGTTGCCTGTTCTTCATATTCCAGTGATTTAGGACAAGATTAATTTAAACCTGAACAGGAACTTAGTCAAATAGCTCATCCATTGTAAATAAATAGGTTACACTTATATTTACTCACCTGGGAAATAATTGCAATTATCACTATAAGAACTAAAGGAAGTCCAATGGCAATGGTGATCCAATTCATCCACATTATGATTTGTAAAAAAAAACTCGGGTCCATCCGGTTATTAATGTTACTGGAGTTCAGGTTCATGTTGCTGTAATTTAAACTGTTTTCTCCAGACGTATTAAAGTTAAACTTTTCAATCCTTCAGTACTGAACCAGAAATTTGATGACAGGAGTAACTGTAAAAAGAAATGATAATAAATGTGTAAATAATATTTAAATGCTGTTCAAGTTTAAACTGTAAATCCTGACATTTACTATCAAAATCCAAATAATATAAAATTATATTGGTAAAAGTGGACAAATTTCTCATTTATCAGAGTTTATATATTGTTCTTCAGGTTTTCTTTAACTGGGTCCAAACTGTAAATATTCATATTTTCACCCTGAGAAAACCAAACACGGCCATCCAGTGTTTAACAGATCTACTTCTCTGTATCGACTCACAGAAATGTTTCTGTTCAGGTTCACTTATGAACAATCCTGCATTAACAAACATCTAATTAGGACAATTTCAATTTTAGAGTGAGACAGTAGTTTATATATTTATATAATTTGAATGATTCTTTATTTCGTCCATGTAAGCTGATGCATCAGGTTTGGGGGTAAAAGTTGTTTTTTACCCAGGAACCATTGCAGGAAGGTTCCTCAGTCAGTAAAAAGGAAACCAGAACCAGAACCTGAACCAGAACCTGAACCAGAACAAGAACATGAACCAGAACCAGAACCAGAACCTGGCTCAGTTCAAGTGGTGATCTGCCACAGAGTGGGGGTTTGTGAAACCAGAACAGATATGCAACATAGAAACAGAAGACCTGATGTAGGATTACTTTCTATGTTAATGAAAAGTAAAAAGTTCCCAGCAGAAGAGAGAGAAATATGAATTATGGTTAATATTATCTCAGCTGATGCTGTTTTCTAGGAAGGCAACTCAGACCAACAGAGAGAGAGATAAAATGATCAGTTTGTCCTCCAGCAGCAAAACTACAGACTGTCTACATGAAACTATTGGCAGGTAGCATAAACATTATTTCTATTATTTTTCATCAGTAACATTAAATTAAACAGATGGAATATATTTTCCAAAACATATTATTGTGGTGATCCTGGGTGCTCGGGTGCTTTTCCTGCTGCTTCTCGCTCCTTCCACCAGGGGCCGCCTGGTGGATGATCTCTGGTGGGCGTGACAGGGACGCTGGGATCCGCACACCTGTCGGAGATTTTCTCATCTCCGAAGAGGCTTAAGAGGGGAGCCAACCAACACATCGATGCCAGATTGTTAACCAGTAATGACAACCTCCTCGAGACGTCCTGGGTCAACCTCCGAGGCTTAGAGTTCCTGGCTGTACCTGACCCTCTTACCCTTCGCCGGTTGCCCACCTCGATCTGCCCCGCTAAGCTGAGGTCCGCAGCTGTCCGCCCTCTGCTGGTTTCCCCCTACGCCGGCTGGCCCGCAGCAGCTTCCCACACCCAAGACGACCCCCCAGGAAATACCAGTATCCACCCCCGCTTACCTGCCGCCTGACAGTAAGATCGGTCCCGCTCGTTCAGAACCCAAGCATCCCACAGACCCTTGCTCATCACTCATCCTCTCTTCCAGCCCGTTCCTGTTGCCGAGTTCCTTGAACCCTGCCGAAGCTTTATTGTTTTGTTTTTTTTTTTCATTAAACATCTTTTACTGATACTCGGTTCTCTTGTTTCTGCATGTGGGTCAAAAAATTACCTCCCAGCATGACAATTATATTGGATGTATTTTGTTCATTTCTGTACATTCAAATAAAATTATATTTACCTTTCAAAGTCTAAAGGTCCTGAAATGGTTCCTGTTTTTAGCCAGTTATCCTTCTCACCTTAACAGGCTGCAGCCTGAGCGTTCTCTATAAATACTTATGTTACGGTGTCTGACCAATCACATCTGACTTTACTAAAGGAAATGGGTGCACAGATGATGTGATAGGTCCATTTCCTTAACCAGCAAGAAGGAAACGATGGTAACACTTTATTTGACAGGGTGTCCATAAGACTGACAGGACACTGTCATAAATATGATATAACACCTGTTATGAACATGAAGGAGTCTTTATGAATGTTTGACTGTTGTCATGAAGTGTAACAAAACAAGGTTGCATATATTAAATGTTTGTCTATTTAATGTAGACAAACATAACTATATTAAATATTAGAAGATTTTGCACTACAGTGTACTAATGACTTGGTGCATGCTCTCATATTTCATTCTCTTACTTATTTCAACAGTGAAATTAAGCTCATCTGTCCACATGAGGGTCATGGACAGAGCAAGGCCACTTTGTCTCAATGTTGCTCAAGATGCCATCAGCATCAAACATCATCTGTGTGTCATTCAAGGCATGGCTCCGTTTGGAGCGGTGCAGGATACTGAGAGCCAGCAGTCTGCACAGGTAGCAGACATCAGACCCAGAGAAATGTTAACGCTCACACAGCTAAAGCCAACAGAGCTGTTCAAAACGCTCTTTACTTTCTGACAAGGTCAGATGGAATGGAGCTTATGAACTGCATCCTGTCATCAGCAGGACCCTTGGTAGAGACACAACATATGTTTATGGTCTAAATAAGTTTTAACTATTGAGTGATTTAAACTTTGCATACTTTTAAATGTCAAACTAAGTTTCTTAAAGTTGTAAACATTTTAACTTAAGTGGTTGAACTGCCATTAAATTTTTTAATTCATTTGGCAACACATAAAATATAGTCTATTAAATGTGTTTCTGTCAAACTTATAACAGTCTCAGAAAAACAGTGAAACAATAATAATGCCTCCACAATAAAACATCTTAATATATAAAACCTAAATGAAAATGTCTTATTGTGTTCTGTGTTCATCCTAAAGGTGGTGATGTTTTATTAACATGAATGGCCAAAACAAAACCATGAACAAAACTCAGATAATTTTAAGCTATTTACAGATGTTGAACGTCTCGATTCTAAGCTTTCCATTGATATGAAACACATGGAAATTACAAAATAAGTTGTTCTTTACTACAAGTTTTGTATGTGTTAATAACATTTTTATGCTATTTGTAATATAGAAAAATAAAGAAAATAGACTTGAGTTGCTTCAGCAGGAAACAAAAATCCTCTACTGACCATATGATAATGATTCATCCATGTCTATCTATTGTATATATTTTCGTATTTATTCACTGAATAATTTAAAATTGCATAAAATTAACAATAACAGTTGACATATGCAGAACATTCATAGCAAGAAAAATTGTAAAAAAAAAACAAAACAAAGAACAGGTTTTATTGAGACTTGAACATAGAGCCATTCAAAAGAATCAAATCAATTATTAACTCATCAATGCACTCACAACATGATGCATCTAGTCAGAAATACATATATATTAAAAGAGTTTCTAGAACACTATGTACTGTAGTGGTATTCTTAAATATGTTCTGCAACTCACCCTGAGAAACTGAAATATATTCCTGCAGACAAAACTTCCTCTGATCATATAAGAACTCCTGGTGTTTTCTTTACACCAGGTTTTTTTTTTTTTTTTTAGAGTGACCCGGTCTTAAGTCACATATCCATAAAATTTTTAAACATAATAATTTCACTAACTGTGCGCATCTCACTTCAAGCTCACTTCACAGGAAATCACAGGTCCTTTACATGAAGTACCTCTGGGACCTCTAGAGGGCACCAGAGGACCACCAGTGGTCCAGAGACCACAGTTTAGACAACCATAGATTTAGAGAGACATGATGGAAGAAAATGGAGATCTGACACTTGAACATAAGGTTCATATTAAGAGATACTCTCTGAAGATAGAAAGTAAATTAAATGTAATGACTAAACATTAACAAAAATGAACTAAAAAAAATCTGAAAAAAAGTGTAAAGTTGCTGATTATTTTTCAGTGGCTGATTGTTTACATTTTGTTTTTAGTTGATATTTGCAAACAGAACAAATAAATAAATGAATAAATAAATATCTGTCTCTGTTGCTTATCAAGCCCAAAATCAAAAAGCTACAGCAAACTTATTATTGTAGATGCTATTTTGCATCAACACAGATATGAACCTAAACCTCTCAGAAGGCCTGTCGCGATAAACGATAAATAAATTAATCGCACAATAAATTAAACCATCGACCTCATTTTAATTATCGGCTTTATCGTCTCTTCCTTCCTGTTTTTCTTTCTATTGATGACACTGAATGAAAAAAGGCTCAGCTCCGGTGCTCTCCACTGACCCTCCCTTCCTCATTTCCTTTGTGTAATGTCCAGCGTACAAGACACGAGTTGTCGGCCGATTGTCGGACCATTTTCAAAACCTGAGAGACACATTAGCCGATAGAAATCCCACGTACAACGGTTCGGTTTTTTGTACGTGTTTTTTTTGTAATCCATGTTTTTTTTTTTTTTTCTGTTCATTTACTTTTGTTAAATAAAAAATATTAAGTTGGATTAAAATATTACAATAAAGTATTGATGTCTGCTTTTGTAAAAGAGCATGCATAAAATATTAAAATGTTGAGTTTTATATAAAAAACAAACAATGCAAAATAATTTATTGACATACATTGTTTTGTGTCATATTATGCATTTACCTCCAGGTATCAGGAAATGTGATGAATTAAATTTAGATGCAGAGGTCAGCACTTTGCATCCACAAGAGCAGAGCAATGCAGATACATGGTCTACCTAACATCCATCCATCCATTTTCTTACCGTCTCATTTCCATTCACATACAGGCAGATAAAGCAGAGTGTAATTAATCAGCACCACAACCTGAATGGCTGCTATTCGTCGTTTTTCATCTGCTGGGACACTGAGAGCTCCAGAGAGAGCTTTGATAGTCCCAACCAGGAAGAAGATCAACAAGGGAAAAGGCAGGAGGAGAAAAACTATGAGGGAAATGAAGCTAATCGACACGTTATAGATCAGAAAACCAAGTAACACAAAAACACCAGGAAGTATCCAGACCCCAATGCAGACCACCACATATGTCTTGATGTTTCTCCTGAATCTGTACCACAGTGGCTTGGCAACGACCAGATACCTGTAATAACAGATGGAGATGTTTAGTGTTATTAAGAACAGACTGATGTGATTATATGAGACAGTAGAGGAGTAAAAATGGAAACACACCTTTCACAGGAGATACAAACCATGAACCCAACACTGACAATAAAAGCATAAAATAAAATGTAGGTGCAAATGATAGTGGATTGACTAGGATTATATAGATCTACTGGAATTCTGCAGCAGAACTGAATGAGATCAGAGACAAGAAGGTTGATGACATAAACTGGAGCATCTTGACCCTTTTTCACCTGAGAGAAAGAAAACAGAGAATAATTATTAATGACACAATAAAATTTTTGACATGTAAATTGTTGCCTGTTCTTCACATTCCAGTGATTTAGGACAAGATTAACTTAAACCTGAACAGGAACTTAGTCAAATAGCTCATCCATTGTAAATAAATAGGTTACACGTATATTTACTCACCTGGAAAATAATTGCAATTATCACTATAAGAACTAAAGGAAGTCCAATGGCAATGGTGATCCAATTTGCCCACTTTATGATTTGTCCAGCCAAAATCAGGTCGCTGAAATCCCATTCAAGGCTCATGTTGCTGTAATTTAAACTGTTTTCTCCAGACGTATTAAAGTTAAACTTTTCCATCCTTCAGTGCTGAACCAGAAATTTGATGACAGGAGTAACTGTAAACAGAAATGATAATAAATGTTATTGTTATAAATTTATAACATTTATAAATGTTATAAATGTTATATTTATAATCTAAATAAGTAAGTTTTAACTATTGAGTGATTTCAACTTTGCATACATTTAATTAAATGTCAAACTAAATAAGTTGTAAACATTTTAAGTTAAGTGGGTGAATTGCCATTAAATTGTAAAATTAATTTGGCAACACATAAAATATAGTCTATTAAATGTGTTTCTGTCAAAATTATAACAGTCTCAGAAAAACAGTGAAACAGTAAGAATGCCTCCACAATAAAACATCTTAAGACGAAGTCTAAATGGCCATCCCGGCGCGCAGTCTCTCTTCTCTGTGCGTCAGCGCTCGCTATAAAGCCATGTAGCGATAGCTAGCAAAACTACTACTAACCCTGCACACACCACGAACTCTAACTAACACACTTATCGTCTAAAAAACCCATCGAAACACTCTTAGTAAAATCCACAGCATCACTGTGCCCTAGTCTCTTGCCGTATCCAAATCCCCCCCCCTCGTCTCTTTCCGCGAGTCTCCGTTCTACCTAGCAACAGACTGTCAACACATTTTTATTGGTCGTTTCGAAATGTGGTACATTTAGACCCCACAAAATAAGGCGGAAATGATCGATCTTATTTCTGGCTTTATTTTGAAGTAAATAACCACAAAACCAATATAAAAACACCACTTTTATAAAGTTTGAAGTCCGTGCTGTCCAACAGAGTCGAAATGAAAACTCGGTATGCGTCCATGTTATTACGAAGCCTTATTAATGCGTCACATGCTTGTACACCGCACGGCGGGCAGCGACTACATAGGTTTAATATATAAAACCTAAATGAAAAGGTCTTATTGTGTTCTGTGTTCATCCTAAAGGTGGTGATGTTTTATTAACATGAATGGCCAAAACAAAACCATGAACAAAACTCAGAGAATTTTGAGCTATTTACAGATGTTGAACGCCTCGATTCTAAGCTTTCCATTGATGTGGAAATTACATGGAAATTACAGAATAAGTTGTTCTTTACTACAAGTTTTGTATGTGTTAATGACATGTTTATGTTATTTGTAATATAGAAAAATAACAAAGAAAATAGACTTGAGTTGCTTCAGCCGGAAACAAAAATCCTCTTTTGACCATATGATAATGATTCATCCATGTCTATTGTATCTATCTTTGTATTTATTCACGGAATAATTTTAAATTGAATAAAATTAACAATAACAGTTGACATGCAGAGCATTCATAGCAAGAAAAATTGTAAAAAACAAAACAAAGAACAGTTCTTACTGAGACTTGAACATAAAGCCATTCAAAAGAATCAAATATCTTGTTAAGTCATCAATGCACTCACAACATGATGCATCTAGTCAGAAATATAGTCCACCGTCTACAATGTTATACTTTTTATATATATTAGAATTATTTTTAAGAACACTGTGTACTGTAGTGGTATTTGAGAAACTGAAATGTATTCCTGCCGACATAACTTCTTCTGGTCATCTAAGTACTCCTGTTGTTTTCTTTACACCAGTTTTTTTATTTTTTTTTTATTTTTTAGAGTGACCCGGTCTTAAGTCACTTATGCATTACAGTTTTAAAACATAGTAATTTCACTAACTGTGCGCATCTCACTTCAAACTCACGTCACAGCAAATGACCGGTCCTTTACATGAAGTACCACTGGGACCACTAGAGGGCACCAGAGGACCACCAATGATCCGGGAACCATAGTTTAGACCAGTGGTTCCCAAACTTTTTCTCCTGTCTCCCCCCTATGGCTTACAAATAGCTCTCTGGTTGAACGATGTGTGTGTTGGGGGGAGGGGGGCGAGCGTGTGGGGAGAGGAAGAGGATTCTTAGTGATTCCCTGTCTCTAACTTTACTTTTTGGGGGGGCAAAACGAATGTATTGTAGTTGGACATAGACAACAACATCAATAGCCTACAGGCTACTTGTTAAGCTTAAGGTGATGTATTGATATTAGCTACCTAGTCATCTTTTAGCTAACATTACCTGCATCCAGCAGCTTTACTGAAAAAAACTTTGCAAAGTTCTTTGCGTTTTGCTCGTTTGCTGCCATGATCCTAACACACCTGCGTAGCTCCGCACAGCAGCAGCAGCAGGTCTCCTGTGTGTCGCAGCGCTCATGTTGCGTTTAAAGGTGGCTCGGAAAAACTGGTTACCACATGTTAATAGTGGATTAAACAGTTTTAATACAGTACATTAAAATGAATTAATTCCACTTCTAAGTGAGATTTGTTAACAATTTCTCTTAGAGTCACAAAAACTCTGACGGAGTTGGCAAAATGCCAAACTACCTCAATTTATATGATGTTATTCTGAAGGAGGCTATATTGTAGCTCATCAGGTCCATGAAATCTTTACAGTAAACCAAAATTAAGCTTCTATTTCACAAAATGTAATCAAAGTTTTGTAAATGGTCAGTTATGGTGTTGACACATCATGGTTATGACAAGCAACTTAGGGATAAAACAGAAGAAAAAACTAAAGAATAACTTAAGCTAACCAGAGCTAACTAGCCCTCCTAGCAAAGGAAGAGAAAGGAAGAGGTCATGGGGTCCTCAGAAGTTCTGGTGCCCCCCAATAATGCCTGATTTTTTATTTATTTATTTTTTTTTACATTTGTTTTATGTCTGACGGTGTTGACAAAAACTAGGGACAAATTTCAATGGATATGGAAAATACATAATTTTGATTCGATTTTTCGATACTTTTATAATTATTTATTTGATACTTAGACTTAATTGTCATAATATATTACCTTAGTATCCCTTTAATTGTTTTAAACTATTATAATGTATTCAATTCTTCTGGACAAGTGCTTTTACAGGTATCATCCACCGACTACAATGCTTAAAATGAAAAAATATTCAGCAAACACCTGGAAAATATACATTGTTGTCCTCACATGACCCAGGTTAGTTTAGTCAGATATTTGAAAAGAATATATTTTGTGTATATTTTATTCAAATATGGTGCTTTATCCATAGGACCTGTTTTGTTCCTATTCAAGAATCACTGAAAGCAATAACCAATTAATTGTGACTCGCAGTGTTGTGTTCAAGACCACCTAACCCGAGACCAAGACAAGACCAAGACCAGAGTGTATCGAGACCGAGACAAGACCAAGACTTTTGGGGTCCGAGACCAAGTCAAGACCAAGACCGAGGCAAGTCGAGACCGAGTCAAGACCAAGACCAGCGGCCCGCGCTACATGACACAATAAAATGTAAAATATGATCAAAATTGCTTCTCAAAATAATCTGAAAGATCCATATTACCATAAAACACCTAGATATTAAATACTTAATACATTTTACCAATATTAAATATTCAATTTATGTGCTAAAAAGTGTGATGGTCTCGTGCCATCCTAAAAACATAACGCCCTGGGCATTTGCCCATATTGCTCATGTAAGAAACCACCACTCTCTGCACCATTAAACATAGCAATTGAGGCAATGCCCTGACGGTAAATAACACTCAAACATGAACACTGACCAAGGAGCAACAAGCAAGAAGTAACCAAACAGAAGGCGCTCATCGTGACTGTTTTCACTCTCTATCCCAGTACATGAAGCCAGGTAGTCTGACACCATGGCAGACATTACAGCTGCCACTTTGAACAAAAACAATCAAAGAGCAATGTGCATGCTCTGCGTGCTCTTTCGTTCTTGTTTTAGTTATTTGTAAAATTAAATATCAACGTACATAATTAAATAAAATAATGATGCAGTGCACACAGAGCATTACAAGAACAAAGAACCGGTGTTCTGTCAGATCAGCATACGTTGTCAGATAGTCATACCTTAGCTCAGACATGCATACGCTGTCATTACCATATGATTTTATTTAATCAGCAACATAGAATCACGACGTAGATCATCATACACTTGGTTATTAACAGTTGTATGGCATCCAGCTGCAGCCAGACCTGCTTTAAACACACTTTGAAACCATGACAATGCATGTATATCTATCTAGTTATCATATTATGTCATATTATAAACAATTTAATTACTTATTTTCATCATAACTTGTTGTGTATACTGACAACTACACTGACGGTCGGACTTAATGCGCATGCGCTGGCATGGTACTCACTGCATGTATGCTATTTTGACAGCGTATGGCTATGTGATAGAACACCGGCTATATCTGTCAGACACGTCATTACCATAAGATTTTATTTAATCAACAACATAGAATCATGACATAGATCGTCATACACTTTGTTATTAACAGTTGTATGGCATCCTGACTTAGCGGTTAAGTGAGTTTTACATGAGCGTGTGTTGTAGCTGACTCCAGCTGCAGCCAGACCCTGCTTTAAATACACTTTGAAACCATGACAACACATGTATATCTATATAGTTATCATTGAAAACAATTTAATGACTTATGTTCATCATAACTTGCTGCGTATGGTGAACTGACAACTCCTCTGATGGTTGGATTTCTTAATGCTTACTGCATGTATGCTATCTTGACAGCGTATGGCTATCTGATAGAACAACGGCTCTCCGTGAGTGACACTCCAGTCCTATCTAATAAGTAAAGAGCCGTGGAGAAGAATCGACTGTTTCTGAATGTCACCTCACTATATTGCAGACTTTTGGACATAGCGTTGTCCCATATATGCGACAAGTCAGTCAACATCTCCGCACAATAATTCAGCACAGTGAGTGATAACATTTTTCATCACAATGCTTATGTGTCTCTGTACAGCTAGCTTTGATAACATCACGTTAACGGATCTTACCTTCTTTGAGCTACTTTTCTAAGTGACGAAAAAAGTTAGACGTTGTCCCCACCGTCTGTGAAAGCGAAGCGCTGCTGAGATAGCTGTGGCCATCGGATTTCTTATGATTTATGCAGCGCTATTATATTACTGACGATTAGACAAACATTTTCTGCCGCTGAGAGAAAACCACTGCGCATGTCCTGGAGCGCCGCGTGCGAGTGAAAGGTGGGGAGGGTGGGGGGAGTAACAGAAACACGTAGTTGCTTGGATTTTAATCGGTGCGTTTTGCATCCACTGAAAACAAAGATGTTAACAAATAAACTGGACAGTATGCTGTACATTTAGTGATATTTTCACAGTTGCGGTCTTGACTGGTCTTGAAATAAAATGCCGAGTCCTCAGCACCCGAGACCGAGACAAGACCGAGACCAAATGCGGTCGAGTCCGAGACGAGACCGAGACCATCAAAAAAATGGTCTTAAGACCGGTCTTAAGACCAAGACCAACTTCGAGTACCACAACACTGATGACTCGTGTGAAAGAAGTTTTGCTGATAGTTTTGGTACAACACACCATAGCAAGACCATCACAGAAGGTGTTATTGATCAATCACTGTGAGCTCAGGCCTATAACATCTCTATTATCTCTATTATTATTATTATTATTATTATTATTATTATTATTCCTCTCCTGGGGCTGCCACCTTATCGTGGTGGAGGGGTTTGAGTGTCCCAATGATCCTAGGAGCTATGCTGTCTGGGGCTTTATGCCCCTGGTAGGGTCACCCAAGGCAGACAGGTCCTAGGTGAGGAACCAGACAAAGCGCAGCCTGAAGACCCCTATGATGAATATAAACTTTGGACTTGGTTTTCCCTCGCCCGGACGCGGGTCACCGGGACCCCCTCTGGAGCCAGGCCTGGAGGTGGGGCACGATGGCGAGCGCCTGGTGGCCGGGCTTGCACCCACGGAGCCCGGCCGGGCTCAGCCCGAAGAGAAGACGTGGGTCCCCCTTCCAACGGGCTCACCACCTGTAGGAGGGGCCAAAGGGGTCGGGTGCATTGTGCTACGGGCGGCAGCCGAAGGAGGGGACCCTGGCGGTCTGATCCCCGGCTTCAGAAGCTGGCTCTTGGGACGTGGAATGTCACCTCTCTGGTGGGGAAGGAACCGGAGCTAGTGTGCGAGGCTGAGAGGTTCCGGCTAGAAATAGTCGGCCTCACCTCGACGCATGGCTCTGGTTCTGGAACCAGTCTCCTTGAGAGGGGCTGGACGTACTTCCACTCTGGAGTTGCCCACGGTGAGAGGCGCCGGGCAGGAGTGGGCATATTTGTTGCCCCCCATCTTGGCGCCTGTACGTTGGGGTTTACCCCGGTGAACGAGAGGGTAGCCTCCCTCCGCCTACGGGTGGGGGGACGGGTTCTGACTGTTGTCTGTGCTTACGGGCCGAACAGCAGTTCAGATTACCCATCCTTCTTGGAGTCCTTAGAGGGGGTACTGGAGGGTGCTCCTCCTGGGGACTCCCTTGTTCTACTGGGGGACTTCAACGCTCACATGGGCAATGACAGTGACACCTGGAAGGGCGTGGTTGGGAGGAACGGCCCCCCCGATCTGAACTCGAGTGGTGTTCTGCTGTTGGACTTCTGTGCTCGTCACGGATTGTCCATCACAAACACCATGTTCAGGCATAAGGGTGTCCATATGTGCACTTGGCACCAGGACACCCTAGGCCGCAGTTCGATGATCGATTTTGCGATCGTTTCATCGGATCTGCGGCCGTATGTCTTGGACACTCGGGTGAAGAGAGGTGCGGAGCTGTCCACTGACCACTACCTGGTGGTGAGTTGGCTCCGGTGGTGGGGGAGGAAGCCGGTCAGACCTGGCAGGCCCAAACGTGTAGTGAGGGTCTGCTGGGAACGTCTGGCGGAGTCCCCTGTGAGACGGAGCTTCAACTCCCATCTCCGGCAGAACTTCGAACACGTTCCGGGGGAGGTGGGGGACATTGAGTCTGAATGGACCATGTTCCGTGCCTCCATTTCCGAGGCGGCTTATCGGAGCTGCGGCTGCAAGGTTGCTGGTGCCTGTCGCGGCGGCAACCCTCGAACCCGTTGGTGGACACCTTCGGTGAGGGATGCTGTCAAGCTGAAGAAGGAGTCCTATCGGACCTTTTTGGCCTGTGGGACTCCAGAAGCAGCTGATGGGTACCGGCGGGCGAAGCGGCATGCGGCTCGGGTGGTCGCTGAGGCAAAAACCCGGGAGTGGGAGGAGTTCGGAGAGGCCATGGAGAAAGACTTCCGCACGGCTTCGAGGCGATTCTGGGCCACCATCCGGCGTCTCAGGAGGGGGAAGCGGTGCAGCACCAACACTGTTTATAGTGGGGATGGTGTGCTGCTGACCTCAACTAGGGACGTTGTGGGCCGGTGGGCAGAATACTTCGAAGACCTCCTCAATCCCACCAACATGCCTTCTGTTGAGGAAGCTGAGCCTGTGGACTCTGGGTTGGGTTCTCCAATCTCTGGGGACGAGGTCGCCGAGGTGGTCAAAAAGCTCCTCGGTGGCAGGGCCCCGGGGGTGGATGAGATCCGCCCGGAGTTCCTTAAGGCTCTGGATGTTGTAGGGTTGCGTTGGCTCGCGCGACTCTGCAATATCGCATGGATATCGGGGGCAGCTCCCCTGGATTGGCAGACCGGGGTGGTGGTCCCCCTGTTTAAAAAGGGGGACCGGAGGGTGTGCTCCAATTACAGGGGGATCACACTCTTAAGCCTCCCTGGTAAGGTCTATTCAGGGGTCCTGGAGAGGAGGGTCCGTCGGATAGTCGAACCTCGGATTCAGGAAGAGCAGTGTGGTTTTCGTCCTGGTCGTGGAACACTGGACCAGCTCTACACCCTCAGCAGGGTCCTGGAGGGTGCATGGGAGTTCGCCCAACCGGTCTACATGTGTTTTGTGGACTTGGAGAAGGCGTTCGACCGTGTCCCCAGGGGGGCCTTGTGGGAGGTTCTCCGGGAGTAAAGGGTACCGGGCCCTTTGATACGGGCTGTCAGGTCCCTGTACGACCGGTGTCAGAGTCTGGTCCGCATTGCCGGCAGTAAGTCGGGCTCGTTTCCGGTGAGAGTTGGACTCCGCCAAGGCTGCTCTTTGTCACCGATTCTGTTCATTACCTTCATGGACAGAATTTCTAGGCGCAGCCGAGGTGTTGAGGGGATCCGTTTTGGTGGCCTTAGGATTGCATCTCTGCTTTTTGCGGATGATGTGGTCCTTTTGGCTTCATCGGAACGTGATCTGCGGCTCTCACTGGAGCGGTTCGCGGCCGAGTGTGAAGCGGCTGGGATGAGGCTCAGTGCCTCCAAATCCGAGGCCATGGTCTTGAGCCGGAAAAGGGTAGAGTGCCTTCTCCGGGTCAGGGGGGTCGTCCTGCCTCAAGTGGAGGAGTTTAAGTATCTGGGGATCTTGTTCACGAATGAGGGAAGAAGGGAGCGGGAGATCGACAGGCGGATTGGGGCAGCGTCTGCTGTGAAGCGGGCGCTGTACCGGTCCGTCGTGGTGAAGAGAGAGCTGAGTCAAAAAGCGAAGCTCTCGATTTACCGGTCGATCTACGTTCCCACCCTCATCTATGGTCATGAGCTTTGGGTCATGACCGAAAGAACGAGGTCCCGGATACAAGCGGCCGAAATGGGTTTCCTCCGCAGGGTGGCTGGGCTCTCCCTTAGAGATAGGGTGAGAAGCTCGGTCATCCGGGAGGGACTCAGAGTAGAGCCACTGCTCCTCCACGTCGAGAGGAGCCAGTTGAGGTGGCTCGGGCATCTGGTCAGGATGCCTCCTGGACGCCTCCCTGGTGAGGTGTTCCGGGCACGTCCCACCGGGAGGAGGCCCCGAGGAAGACCCAGGACACGCTGGAGGGACTATGTCTCTCGGCTGGCCTGGGAACGCCTTGGGGTTCCCCCGGAGGAGCTGGAAGAAGTGGCTGGGGAGAGGGAAGTCTGGGCCTCCCTTCTGAAGCTGCTGCCCCCGCGACCCGATCCCGGATAAGCGGAAGAAGATGGATGGATGGATGGATGGATGGATGGATGGATGGATGGATGGATTATTATTATTATTATTATTATTGTTGTTGTTGTTGTTGTTGTGAGAAATTATTACAGATTAATTCTGAACCATTTAACTCTCTGTGGTCTTTTGTTGCCTTATTTTTGTCTTCAAACTCAAAAATATATGTTGATTATAATCAGAGATGATGAAAAGCTTTGCACTTTGCACAACAGTTTTTAGATTATTTCAATGAAAAATGTCATAGATACAGGATCCACCTTACAGTTGTGGGTGCAAACAAACTGGGTTAAATGAATCAGTCGTGATATTCCAGTTTTATTTTATATTTCTGTTTGCTTCATAGTGTAGCGTAATTATGTATAATGTTATGGTTTGCCTCAAAGATCAATAAATACATATTTAAACCACATGTCAGAAAGACTTAAACACTCATTTTAATAAGTAAAAAAACAGCAAAAAATACAAAATCTTCCCAGGTGGAAGCAGGACTTTTAGAAAAAGAAAGATTGTTTTTAGATGCTGGTCAGACTAAACTTCCATTCAGCACCAAAAAGGAGAACTGAAGCACTTTATGATCCTGGGTTGGTTCAGTTTCTAGGTTTTGTTGAGGAAAATAAATATTCTTAGTGTTTAATACAGTTAAATCTTACAACATGTGAAAATAGTGGATTAAGCAAGAGTCCTTTGGATAACATCTTAGAGGGCTTTAAGTTAGCCCTGCAGAAAAGAATGTCTGTTATCAGGGAGGAACCAGGTCATAAATTAACTTTGGCACACAGGAAGCGAGGAGACATCTCAAGTCATCTCCCTCAGAGAAACATGAAAACTTAAGGACAAACAAAATGACAACACAATACTAACAATAACTGGTAATTAGTAGAAAACCATTTAGTTAAAATTAACATGACTTGAACTAGTCTAATCTGTAGTTCTATATTAACAGCACTGGTAGTGTCTAAATCAGGCTAAATTTGTAACACAAAATGAGCCAAACATATAATAAAACCAAATAAATAAAATAGGTTTAAGACAGGTTAACTTTTGGTTGAACTCTGGTAAAAGACTTTGTTCCAACCAGGTATTAGAGTAACATCACATTTCAAACTGGCACGAGAAGAGCTTGCTCTAAATGACCTTATAGGTTTCTCTTGTCTAGATAGAGAAACGCTGTAGCCCTGAAATCAAACAGGTCAGAAGGTAATAAAATTGCCCAAACAGAGTAATTTGAAACTGGGTCTATCCATACAAGGAGAACAACACGCCTTAATTGCATGAATTAAAACAAAAGAAAAACCTTTTTGAATAAAAGTATGGGTCCCAGAGGAACAAAATAGATTTGCTTTTGCAATTCTCCAAAAACGTCTTTCCTTCTTTCTTTCTATTTGTCTCAGATAAATGAATGTCTGTTTTAGTGTGTTTGAAGTGTTTGGGTTGTTGATTTGATTTTATACTTATAAATGTTAGAATAAATTCTGAAAATGCATGACGTGGAGCTCTGAATGTTAACTCTGTGTGGCTTTTATTTCCACGCATGGCATCAATGATATTATTCTCTCACAGTTTATTTTGTGTTTTGACTTTTCATTATTTCCTTGTTTATTAATCCACAGTCTGGATCTCATTTATTGTTTCCATCTTAGTCTATTCTTTCTTTTCATGAGGTCAGAGTTTCACCTTGTTTACATTCTCCTCAGTTTCCTCTCTTGTTCTTCAGCCTCCTTCCTTTATCCTTTCTGCTCTCCTCTCACAACTTCTCATCTGTCCCAAATATTTAATTGTCCCAATATTTAATCTCCTCATTCTCCGTCTCTCACTGCTGGATTCTCCAGTTCATTCTTGTTTTCTGCCATTGTTTCCAGTTGCTTCATGTTACTTCCTGGTTCCCTGTCCATGATGATTTGTCATCATCTCCTGTTTCCTCAGTGATAATCTCTCAGTATCTTTGAATTAATTTTTATTAAAACTCTTAATTCTGTCTTTGCCTCAGGTGATGCCTTCATCTTGGAGCATCATTATGACATACATGCACAAGCACACATGAACAAACTGTTTACATGAAAAAAACCGAAAATAAAAATGCCAATGTAAGAAAACGTATCACAGTTTAATAACTGAATTATAACAACTTCTACAACTTTAAATCTAGTGAGTATATATTTAATAAGATATGTAAAAATATGTATGTTTTCCTGTATAATATAACAAATGATGGTGGTCATACCAGAAAATATGATTTCCAGTTACTGCAAATTAACGGAGGTGTTTTTGCATCATAACATACAATAAAACCTAAACAGTCTCAGTATTTGTTACATTCCTGCTTTCATGATCTGTGCTGCTCGTCTCCTGATTGTTAGATATTTTACAAGAACATATTGAAGCCAGAAACTTATCCAGGATTGTTTTCCGACTGAGCAAATATAAAGTTGTGTCTGCAAGAGGACTAAGACAACCACAAGCTAATGCCACAGTACAGGGAATAAAGTAGAATTTTTTATCCAATACTCTCATCTCAAATAGGAGTGAAATGATGATGGGCAAATAAAGCAGAGTGTAAATAATCAGCACCACAACCTGAATGGCTGCTATTCGTCGTTTTTCATCTGCTGGGACACTGAGAGCTCCAGAGAGAGCTTTGATAGTCCCAACCAGGAAGAAGATCAACAAGGGAACGGGCAGGAGGAGAAAAACTGTGTAGAAGATGAAAGCTGCTGCACCACTGATCAGAAATACACTTAGCAGGAAAAAAAGTGGAAGTATCCAGACCACAATGCAGACCACCACATATGTCTTGATGTTTCTCCTGAATCTGTACCACAGCGGCTTGGCAACAATCAGATACCTGTAATAACAGATGGAGATGTTTAGTCCCTGAAGGTCATGAAGAACAGATTAATGTGATTATATGAGACAGTAGAGGAGTAAACATGGAAACACACCTTTCACAGGAGACACACACCATGAATCCGACACTGACCATTACACCAAAATGTATAATTTTTAAATAGATTAATCTCACTTCACTATCGTCAGCTAAATCTAAAGGAATTCTGCAGCAGAGCTGAAAGAGATCAGAGACGAGAAGGTTGATGACATAAACTGGAGCATCCAGACCCTTTTTCACCTGTGAGAAAGAAAACAGAGAGAAAATATTAATGACACAATACTATTGTGTGATTAACATTAAAATGTTGCCTATTCTGCACATTCCAGTCATTTCTAGGGACAAGATGGATTTAAACCTGAGATAAGAGAGAACCACAGTAAAAATCTAATGGTAAACCCTTCCATCAAACGTTTATGACAGGTGACCTTTGACCCTGACATCCAGTGACCAGAAACCAGAAATTAGAATACTGTATATCCGGCCACCGGATGTCAGGGAGTCAGACATCAAGCAGTTAGTTTAATGAAAACATATTAATAAAACTGTATAATAATTCTACTCTCTGTTCTAGGTTACAGTTAGAAGCAGGTCTCTGTCCAGCTGCAGCCAATAGGGGCTTTTCCCCTGACTTATAACCATAACTTCCTCTCTACTCTAAAACCAGAACAGTGTTTCAGGATATCTGACTGCAAGACATCTGGTTTCTGGTCACTGGATATCAGGGTCAAAGGTCACAATTTGTTCCATCAAAAGTTTGATGGAAGGGTGTACCTTTAGTTTTTCACAGTTTAAAGAGAAAACTCTTAGTCAAATAGCACATTTATTGTAAATAAATAGGCTAAAGTTAAACTGTACTCACCTGTGAAAAAACTGCAATCATCACTATAAGAATTAAAAGAAGTTCAATGCCAATGGAGATCCGATTCAACAAATTTAAGGTTTTGGCAAAACAAAAACAATCACAGTAAGAAGTGTCGTCATAGTAATAATAGCTGTTGTTCCCGTTCATGTTGCTGTTATTGAATCTGTTTCCTCCTGTCATGTTTGAGTTCAACTCTTCCATCCTTCAGTGTTGAACCAGATTATTGATGACAGGAGTAACTGTAAACAGAAATGAAGATACATGTGTAAAATATGCCTAATTGATTTGTAATCAAGGATCGTCAATTCCATACCTGGCCCTGATCTCCTTCAGCCTTTATATGTTGCTGGTTCAACACACCTCAGTCAAATGGCTGAACACTTCCTCAGTACGCAGCCAAGCTGTCCAGAGACTCGAGTGTTGAGACAGAGACACAGTTAAAACCTATAAATTCATACATTCAGTATATTCACAAGTGGACAAATTTCATCATCAGATTTTTCATATTTTTCTTCATTTTTTTTCTGAGTTCAATCGATGAATATCCAACCTGAAAAAAGTCCAGGTTGGACTTTATTTAGGTCCAACCTGGACCTGAAACTTGAACTTTCTCAGCATCGCTGAGAAGGTTCAGTCATGCTAGAAGAAACCTCAGAGATACAGTTTGGTTTTACCGGGAGCTTGAATCCAAAGTATATGTAGAATTTCACTTTGTGCGAGTTCATAAATTTATTATCCAGAAAAACTACCTTAACTACTTTTTAGACTCCTATCCGTCCAACACAGAAAAGGAAGTAGACCAGAGGAAACTCACTTATACGTATCTACCAACCCTGAGTAGGAGTATCTAGTTTATTTACTTTGGATCAACATTATTAGTTTTTTCTTCTTTTGCTCTTTCTTTTGGTTTATTTTGTTTGTATTTCCTTTTAATTCGTGTAAAGCACTTTGTATTGCATTGTTGCTAAAAATGTGCTATATTAATACAATTGCCTTTACTTTTATTTATCATTTGGCAGTTATGGAAGCTTTAAAGCGTAAATTCAAGCCGGTCTCTTTTATTACCACGCCCACGAAAATATGAATGAAAATATTTTTTTCTTTCTTTTTGTATTCTGGTTCAGTACGCAAGTATTTTTTTTTTTTTACCATTGGCCTGAGAAACTAACAATAAAAACAAAGAAATTCTCAACTTTTCTGGTTTGTAAACAAATAATTAATTCAGGGGAAATGTGTACTTAGGGACATTTTGCATGTTTTGGTTTGAATTCTCTTTGGGTATGGAGGAAACAGAACAGCCTGAAAAATATGACCCAAACAGAATATAAAGATCTCTCTGCTCAGCACCAGGAGAGACTAAATTACACTTGTCTGCAAAAATAGAGGCTCAAATCACACAATAAACTATATTTAAATGAGATAGGTGGGAGGGTTTAATGTAAAATTAACTTTTTAAAAATATTATGTTGTTTTATTCCCCACAAAAAAACATACCTGGAGAGCTGCTTTGATTCTTTTATGCACATTTGAAAGATGCATTAATCTCCTGTGGCAGATATTTTGGGTGCCTAAACTATTTCTCACTAAGTCTACTTCTACAAAGTTCCTGGTGGAACTGCAGGTCCGCCGAGCTTATAGTGACTACTTCTCAGTGCAACACTTCTAAGAATGGCTCTCGATGGCATTTTGAATAAATCATTTTACATGCATCAGATATTATACATGTCCTCCGTTTTTCTCCTGGAGACGGTAAAACAGAATATGGCAGCATTGCTTTGCTAAAGCCTTCATAAGCTCCAATTCAAGCGTTCTTATACGCTGCACTTTTTAAAAACACCAACAACAATCTCATTAATCCAGATTGAAACCATATTTTCAACACCATTTAAACCTGATTTTGAACACACCAGTTTGTCCTGCTGCACCAGGCAGAAACCACTCAAGTTTTCAAATCAAAAGCTTGCCGTCTTACCAGTACTCTTCAACAAAGAGCTTCAAACAAAACTGACTAAAGAATAAAACACTAACCACAGATATGTCTGAACATACACTGTAACTGTCTGCAATACAGACTAAAATGTAGTTAAATTCAGTTCATTTATTATTATCTGGAGTAAACTTTGCGATCAATTGACTCCCATAGAGGCCAGACTGTAAGTCTCAAAGTCTCAATCTCATTTGATGAATACATTTCTATTCTGAAAATAAAATCAGTTTATAATTTTATTTGAATGATGGATCGCCTGAGAACGAATCACATGAATTTGTCATTATTACATTAAATTGTAAATATCTAAACAGGAAGTAAACTGGAATAGAACAATCTATTTTTGTAAAGATTTGTTGGTGATTTTCAAGTATATTTAAAATTTTACATCTCTTAACTGTATTTATATTGTGATGTATTTGTTACTAGTTAATGGGAGAACATGCTCAGAAACGAACAGTAAAACTCTTAGTGTGTGTTTTATGTGGCCACACAGTCGGATACAAATCGATTTGGCTGCATTACATCAACATGCTCCCACTGACTAAAGCCAGGAAGACAGAACACATCACAGCAGTTCTAAAGTCCTTACACTAAAAGAATACATTTTATTTATTTATAAATAACATCTTAACATTAAAGATCTGCTGCTGTTGCATGAACCTTCCAGACCTCTCAGGTCTCCTGGTTCTGGAGAAGCAGCTTTCAGCTTCTATGCACCACAAATCTGGAACAAACCTCCACAAAATATTAACACGCTCCTTTAAATCAAGAACAAAAACTCACCTGAATAGAGTTGATTTTGAAACATAATAAATGATACACTGACCAACATTTTAATGAGTAATGTTTACTGGTTTTCTAAATTTTTGATTGTGTTTTATATGACTTTGTATTTTTGCGTTTTTATGATATAAAAGTCTTTGAACTGCCTTGCTGCTGAAATGTCCAATCCAAAGTTGATCCATTGATTATATTATCAGAACTGAATGAGTTTATCAGGAGAAATTCTATGATTTAAGTGACGAACACTTGAAAGTCCATAAAATGAAATTTGACAACAGCTGTGGTTCAGGATTTGTGTTTTTAGCAGTAAAAAGATCAGTTAGTTCTGATAAACATGAGGGGATATCAAAAAGTTTAGACTCATAAAGGTTTCAGAGAAAAAATGCAAACAACAAAGTGCAAACATTGTTGCACATTTTTGCTTTGTGCTAAAAAAAACCTGATACAAATTTCTTCTTTTTAACGTTTACAGAAATAAATAGATATTTTTTACCGTTGAAAGCTGACAGGGCTCTTCCAGATGATTTCTCTCCTCTGGTGTTTGAAGGTTTGCTCTCTGCATTGACAGTCTGCAGAATTTACCACAACATGCAGTTTGTTTCCACTGATAACCAGATACACACACCTTTCATATTTGAATATTTTATGTTCCTTCCTCCAGTGTAGCTGTCAGTTCCACAGAAGTTATAGTTCTGTGGAACATTAGAAACCTTTAGTTTCAATGAAAGGTGTGTAAATATTAGTATTTATGAACAACTAAAACACATTACAAATACATTGAAATGTCACCTTGTCAGTCTTTAATTTCCTGATTTGAAATTATAACAGACCTTGTCACTTTTCTGCATCTCATTTCACCAAAACAAGACCTGCAAAATATTATTTTGGCAACAGGTCCTCTGAACATTCAGATTCTTTTCTTGGCAGAAGTGACTGCAAAATGAAAACATTTATAGCCTTCAAAAAGCATAAAAATGACCTTGGATAAATGTATACACATACAGCTGCAAACAATATTGTGACCAGGAGAGCAGAAAAAATCTTCAGGTCTCAGGAGATGAAACTACATAACCTCTTTATATCACAAACTGTGTTATAAAGATTGTCAAGACTCGATATATTTGTAACATTTCAGAAATGTAAGTCAATGTAAGATCATGTTGTGTAAATTTCTGGTTGTAATTGGCACAACATGCATTAATGACATGCAACATAAAAAGTAAGATGAGAATTTCATTCTGCAATATGAATGACAAACATGTCAAAGCTGGTTCTGAAAGCTGTTTTTTTTATTTTAAATTTTAATTAAACATAAACTAATATAAAATATGTAATGAATTAATAAAACTGATCTAACATTACAGATGATGAACACAAATTTAATCATTGCAGAGCAGATTATTCTATAAGGAACAGAAAGGTTAGTGTGCAAACCTGTGAAGCACATCTAACCAAATATTTATTAATTAGTGCATGTGTATCTGTATCAGGTTGTACAAGTGCTGCCTTGTTGGAAAGGAATGGAGGAAACAGAAGATTCAAATCTCTAAATTATTTCCATATGTTTATTGCCTCTCAGGGATGCAATGTGATGGGAAATGATCTTACCTCTGGTTTTACCTAAATAATCAGACTTTCAAAGCTTTCTGTAATGATCTTTTGTTTAGTTATGGTTTCCTTATTTCCTTATTTTAAGTATTTTTAAATTGAGTGTGAATGAAGCCAACAACCTGTACAGGTTGTACCAAGTCACCCTTCACTCTACAGACAAGGACTGAATGGATGGATAAAATAAATGCAGTTAAAATATTATCACAAGATTCTAATAAGTAGTTAATCAGAATATTTGAATCTTTATGAACCACAGAAAGAAAATGAAAATATTTTGACTTTCGGAATCCCCACAGAGCCAAACGTTTATCAAAAATAATTTTGTTGGATATCAGTGATTCTTGATAATAGGGACAAAATGGGTTTTAATTTTCCCCAATTTTTTTAAATTATTTCTCAACCTTATGTATGCAAATATGACAAATAATGTTTTTGAAATGTAAAGATGCTAAGGTGCAGGCACCCATTTGCAATATTTATTTTAAAAATTACATTTCTAATCAACCTGAACCAGAACTTTGTCATCACCATCTGACAAAAATAAATATACAATTATTTTTTAAAATACCCTATTAGTGATATTTTTACTCATTTTTACAGGCAAAAGCTTCTCAAGAAACAAAATAATTATTTAAAACAAAAATACAGCAAAAAGTCCATCTGACGGAGTTGACAGTGCATGACGGAGTTGACACAGAACTGAAGGTGGTGACAAACTAGTGAGTAAAATGAACAACTTGGTACATGTGAAGTAATGCAATTTATGTAAAATACATTAAAATGAATTAATTGCACATTTAAGTGAGATTTGACAACAATATCACTGAAAGAATCACAAAAACTCTGATGGAGTTGCCGAAATACCAAACTACCTCAGTTTATATGATGTTATTCTGAAGCTTGTCAGGTCCATAAAATATTGTCAATATACCAAAATTAAGCTTTTATTTCACAAAATTTCATCAAACTTTTGTAAATTGTCAGTTATGGTGTTGAGACATCATGGTTGTGACAAGCAACTTAGGAATAAAACAGAAGAAAAAACTAAAGAATAACTTAAGCTAACCAGAGCTAACTAGCCCTCTTAGCAAAGGAAGAGAAAGGAAGAGGTCATGGGGTCCTCAGAAGTTTTGGTGCCCCCCAATAATGCCTGATTTTTTTTTTTTTACATTCTTTTCATTTCTGACGGTGTTGACAAAAACTAGGGACAAATTTCAACGGAGTTGGAAAATATATAAAAATTATTTTTAATTCAATTTATTGATACTTTTATAATTATTTATATGACTACTTATACTTAATTGTCATAATATATAATTTTAGTATTTATTTAATTGTTTTAAACTATTATAATGTGTTGAGTTCTGCTCCTGGACAAGGGATTTTAAAGTTCATAGTTATTCTAATTCTAATTCTGATTCCATTTCTGGGCTGTATAATATTGATCTAAATAGTGCGTACTCCAGAATTTCTGATATTACTAATAAACTAAAATAATCCTTTTCTGGGTTAAATAGGGAGTACGCCACCGTTTCTAACAACCTAAAACAAAAAAGAGGAAAGAACACATTAGGGCAAGTGGCAACACTCAGACAAAACAAAGGGCAAAACAAAGATATGAGTGAAGGCGGTGATGTCACAGGGCCATGAAACCATGTTACTGAGCCTCCTGGCAAAGTCAGAAAAAGGTGTTGTTTATTCAGCAATGTCCTTAGGAGCGTTCAGCTTCAATACAGGAGGGGGTGAGGAGGGAAGAGCGTTATGTTTACATATCTTCAAGGAGATTAGAAATATGCAGCCCTTCCAAGGCCACACGGGGAAAGCCAATTCAGAAACATAATGTCTTAGGACGGGAAGATTATAAACTTCAATCTTCCCTAAAGTTTCTCTGATACATCTCAGTTCCCAATTATCCAAATTAGTTTGGTCGTTCCACTGAGCTGAAACTAGCAACTTCTCCAAGATTGAGAAGTTGGAGACTCTAAAACTCCAGTTAGTGAGTTTTAGAGTCCACGTCTCTGTCCACACCAACAGTCTGAGTGTTCACTAGTTTGCCTAAGTCCGTCACAAATTTGTCGATAAGCCAGGAATCCACAAGCTCCAAACATCAGAAATCCTGTTGTTATGAATAAGGACAGAGGACAAAAAGCATCCGCCTTCATCGAGAGCAAGAGAGAAAAAAAAAAAAACAAGCTACAAAGTACTGACATCACTCTTAAAACCTAAACAGTCTCACTGTGTTCCTGTCCTGCTTTCATAATCTGTGCTGTTTGTCTCCTAATTGCTAAGTATTTTACAAGAACAGATTGAAGCCAGAAACTTATCCATGATGCTTTTCCAACTGAACAAATATAAAATTGTGTCTGCAAGAGGACTAAGAAAAATACAAACTAATCCTACAGCGTACGCAAATTCATTATACAATACCTCAAAGAAATTCATAAGCAAAATGATGATGGGCAGATAAAGCAGAGTGTAATTAATCAGCACCACAACCTGAATGGCTGCTATTCGTCGTTTTTCATTAGCTGGGACACTGAGAGCTCCAGAGAGAGCTTTGATAGTCCCAACCAGGAAGAAGATGAACAAGGGAACGGGCAGGAGGAGAAAAACTATGTAAATGTTACCACCAGCAAACACAGAAGTAAGTAGTAGAGCAAGAAGAGGAAGCATCTAGACCCCAATGCAGACCACCGCATATGTTTTTATGTTTCTCCTGAATCTGTACCACAGTAGCTTGGTAATGACCAGATACCTGTAATAACAGATGGAGATGTTTAACCTTTAACCCTATTCAGTCACTGCCCGCTGTAGAGAGTACAAGCACGTGACATATTTAAAAGGCTTACGTAACAACACTGACAGCATGCAGAGAGAAACGCGGAGTGGGGGATGAGCAGTGGAACACAGAAGAGGAGGCGGGTCAGCTGTTTTCAGCCAAGAAAAACACATGGGGCGCAGGTAAATCTGCTCTCTCTGCAGTCCAAAATAACTTTTTGTTATTTTCCCTGCAGCTAAGGTTGCAGCAAGGCTGTGATCTGCCACTTCTCCAGGCAGAAACTGTTTTGATAAGTGGCACAACTGATTTGTGTGCAGACCTATTGGAAATCCCAATTTGTAGATAGTTGTAAGAAAAAACACACATGAAACATTTTGATATTGGAAGGAATTTGTGGTGGAAACATTGAGACATTTTTTATTTGTAAAAAAAAACACGAGACTTTGTGATGTTGGAGAGAAGCTGTGGTGGAGTCATTGTGCCACATTTTCTAAATAGTTGTATAAAACACCTGGGAAATTGCACACAATTTAGTGTAAAACATGTATTTAAATTTGTTTTTTGCAACAATTTACACGTTTTTAAAATGTACACTATAAATCATCATTATAGGTTAGAAAAATGATTTGTTAATAGTGTAATTCTGTAAAGACAATATGTCTGGTGGTTTAGCTCTGATTGGGTTTGAATATTGCAATACTTTCCTATAACAAAATAGACCTGCAGAAAGAAATCACTAATAAAATATCTTACATATGCACAGTTGTATGCTTTATATAGAGATTTTCCTTAACTGTGATTGTATATCTCACAATTTTGTAATTTATCATTGTTTATTAAACTCTGAAAGCTGCATGGCTTTGTTATTATTCTGTCCTAGAATCCGATTAGATGTCCCCTTTTTTTTTTTTTGAGCACCTGCCCCTTTAGTGGTCTCTGTCCTCAAGTCTCCTCACTTGAACTTAACTGTCCGCCCTCCACCGCAGCCCTCATCATCCATCTCCAACGAACCCTCCATCTGAACCACCCATCGGAACCTGGATCTCGTCAAAGACCCTACAAGAGACCTTGCTCCGGTGACCACTGTACTTTTCCCCTGGTGGAGAAAACGCTTATCATCCATTCTTCTCTGAAGCTCCTTTGTCCGACCTTTCTCACTGCTTCCCAGAGTATTGACGACCCCGGCTCTTACCCAGGATTAAAAACCACAGCATCTCTGCTTTTTGCGGATGAGGCTTCATCGGGACGTGATCTGCAGCTCTCGCTGGAGAGGTTCGCGGCCGAGTGTGAAGTGGCCAGGATGAGGCTCAGTGCCTCCAAATCCGAGGCCATGGTCTTGAGCTGGAAATGGGTAGAGTGCCTTCTCCAGGTCGGGGGGGTCGTCCTGCCTCAAGTGGAGGATCTGGGGATCTTGTTCACAAATGAGGGAAGAAGAGAGCGGGAGATCGACAGGTGGATTGGGGTAGCGTCTGCTGTAAAGCGGGCGCTGTACTGGTCCGTCGTGGTGAAGAGAGAGCTGAGTCAAAAAGCGAAGCTCTCGATTGTAGAAATACCAGGGCCTCAGAGAGGAACTGGAGAAGGCCTGGAAGGTGAAGACCACAGTGGTGCCTGTGGTCATCGGGGCCCTCGGGGCAGTCACCCCCAAACTGGAGCAGTGGCTCAAACAGATCCCAGGAACAACATCAGACATCTCAGTCCAGAAATGTGCAGTTCTAGGCACAGCCAAGATACTGGAGGAGAACCTGAAGCTCCCAGGCCTCTGGTAGAGGACCCGAGCTCAGAGGATGAAAGAGACCACCCACTGAGGGTGAGAGGGGAATTTATATATATATATATATATATATATATATATATATATATATATATATATATATATATATATACACCTATGAGACGTATAATATTCTGTAGCTCGTGACCTTCTGGTCTAAAAATGTTAAATGTCTGTTTCTGCTCACATCACCAACTAAATTAAATTTTTAACAATTGGAAATATAACTTTAAGAGCAGGCCAGTAATCCCAAACACACAAATAAAAACTGGGGTCAGAATGAATAAACTAGGATTAGGCTGACCAGAAGAGCGGTTAAGAATCGAAACAAAATTATGTCCCATGTGTCACAAACAGAACGGTTAGGATAAAAACTAGTGGAAGACAAATAACCAAATATTGGAACAGAATGGACTTGCATGTGTATCTGAGTCCGTTTGAGCAATTGTTGCCTTGTTAGAAAGGAATGGAGGGAACAGAGGATCAAATCCTCTGCATCATTTCTGTCTGTTTATCGCAAATGTGATGGGAAATTTCCTTACCTCTGGTTCTCACCCAATGATCAAGTCACCCTGCACTCTACACAGACAAGCACTGAATGGATGGATAAAACAAATGCAGTTAACACATTACATCAACATTCTAATCAGGACATTTTGATCTTTATGGACCACAGAAAGAGACTGGAAGCTGCTTTATGAAAAAAAATTTTTGACTTTCTGAAGCAGCATTGGGCCAGACGTTTATCAGAAATGATGTTGTTGGATTGAATTAGACTGTAACATAACATCCAAGCATTTTATTACTGTAGAAAATAAATGGAATTTCCGTAACTCAATAAATATAAATGTCACATAATTTTTACAGTAACAAGATATATAAAATACAGGGATTTATTGTGAAAACCTTTCTAGTTATACATTCTTAGAAATATACTGTAATATTGTCAGATGTCAATTACCCTACATGGACAGCACTAAATACAAATTGCTGATATTTACAATGTGAAACAGCTAACTAGACTGTTTCATATTCTAACCTAACCCTAACAGAACCAATACCAATAAAGCCAATAAAGGAAAGAAGAAAAGAAAATTCATGTTTATTTCAACCTACTGTATGTATTAACCTAAGCCTAGTGTGCAGTGTATCCCAAACCCTCTTGTGTAAAGCCTAATTCTATTGTGGTTACTTTAAACCCAATTGTGTGACGTGTTCCCCAATGTTTATCTGAAGTCAAGTTGACAGACCAGTCTGGGGAATGTCAGTGTGGTGGTGAGTTGGAACTTGGAGGGCGTGGTGGAGCGTGCACCTACGTCCAGGGGGTCAATGACTCCTTGGACGTCTCAGTTCCCTCACCTAACCCTAACATTTTTTAGTAGATATTTAGTCAACAAATTGTTAATGAAACATTTTTGAGAAACCAATTATTTAAATCCATTCTCTGTTGTTGATACTCCCCAGAAGCAGCAGATCATAGTGGACACTCCGCATCAAAACAGGCAGCAGAACAAAAACTGTCTCCATATTTGTAGCCATCCTGTTTTCATGATCTGTGCTGCTCGTCTCCTAATTGTCAGATATTTTACAACACAGTGAAGCCAGACACTTATCCAGGAGGCTTTTCCGAATTAATACATACAAAATTGTGTCAGCAAGAGGAATAAGACAACCACCAGCAAAACCCACAGCATAGGGAATACAGGACAATTTCCATTTCAATGCTTCAATATCATACAGCAGCAAAAAGATGATGGGCAAACAAAGCAGAGTGTAAATAAGCAGCACCACAACCTGAATGGCTGCTATTCGCCGTTTTTCATCTGCTGGGACATTGAGAGCTCCAGAGAGAGCTTTGATAGTCCCAACCAGGAAGAAGATGAACAAGGGAAAAGGCAGGAGGAGAAAAACTATGAAGAAGATGACACCCATTTCATACTCCTTAATCACATTTCCAAGTATTGGATGAAGAAGAGGAAGTATCCAGACCCCAATGCAGACCACCACATATGTCTTGATGTTTCTCCTGAATCTGTACCACAGCGGCTTGGCAACAACCAGATACCTGTAATAACAGATGGAGATGTTTAGTGTTATTAAGAACAGACTGATGTGATTATATGAGACAGTAGAGGAGTAAAAATGGAAACACACCTTTCACAGGAGATGCACATCATGAATCCAACACTGACAATTATACCAAAATATACAATTTCCATGTATGTGAAAGCTTTATCAAGTTTGGTTAAATCTATTGGGATTCTGATGCCGAGCTGAATGAGATCAGAAATGAGGAGGTTGATGACATAAACTGGAGCATCTTGACCCTTTTTCACCTGAGAGAAAAGCAAGAGAAAAAATATATTGACATAAAAATATTCTTTACATGTAGGATGTTGCCTGTTCCACAAATTTTAGTAATTTCTAAGGACAAGACAGACTTCAACCTGAGACAATAGAGAACCACTGATTAAGTCGCAGACTGATAGTCAGATATCTCATTCATTATAAATTAATAGGTTAAAATTATGCTGTTCTCACCTGAAAAACAATTGCAATCATCACTATGAAAATTAGAGGAAGTCCAATGCCAATGGTGATCCAATTCATCCAGTTTAATATGTTTGCAGCCAAAGGATCTAATGTAATATTACCCATTTTACAGTGGGACTCGTCACTGAGATTGGATCCGTTTCCCCGTGATGTATCGTTGAAGTTCAACTCTACCATCCTTCAGTGTTGAACCAGAAATATGATGACAGGAGTAACTGTAAACAGAAATGATAGTAAATGTGCAAATCATGTGTAATTGTTGCTTAAGCATAAGCAGTAAATCCTAACATTTACTATCGAATCTGACATCAAAATATACTGGTAAAAATGGACAAATGTATCCATCATAGAGTCCTTATATGTCTATATTCACCTCTCCAATCTGAGAAAGCCTTTCTGCATTTTACAGTGGAAGCTGCAAGTCGATGGCTTGATGCAATCTGCTGGACTTCCTTAGGATGCTTTCACACTGCAGCCTGAAGTGACCCAACTCCGATTTTTTTGACGTAATGCGACCTGTATTCGATCTTTTCATGGCAGTGTGAACAGCACAGATCAGATTCTTTTACGAATGTGACCCATATCCAATACGTATCCGATTCAAATGCGACCTAACGTCCAGGTCCCATTCATCCGAACTGAACGTCACTGATACTCAACAAATCTCACTATTCTGCGTCCTGATAAGCGCAAGTGGGAAGAAAAACAACAACCATGACGGATTATATGAGGATTAAGTTGTTAATATGCTGCTCCGGCCGGATAGCAACTTCAAATATGGAGAAGGTCCTCGCTGCAGCAAACAGAAAGGGGCGGGGACGGACCACTGTCAGTCCCATACCTTATTTGGAGATGGGACTATTGCACTCCGGAAGTGAGGGGGGCGCTATTTTCCTAATTGCTAGTATAAATACCTTAAAGAAGCGGGGTTGAGATGTCGATTGAAAGAAGTTTGAGAGGTTATTCCATTGTTCCACGTGTTCGGCACACGAGCCAAAATGGAAAAGGCACAAAGTCAGCAAAAGGTATTTTTACCTTCTTAAAACTTTTTTCACATGGTAAATCAATACGCTTTTCTAGATGACGTTGAACATATAATAAACAGCCGTAAACTATTGAAATTCGTAATTCATAGAGTGTAAGGTTAAATTTAGCATGTAGTGTAAAGGAAGAAATTTTTAAATAAGTTAACTTTGGAAAAAGTCTGGCTCTCTCTTCCTCTGGATCCCAGGTCCTCTCGGCAGGACTCGTGTAGCCACAAGGAAAACAACAATGCGTGTTGACATCACAGAATTACAGAGTTTAATCCAATATAAGACAATGTATAAACTTACACCAGAAACTGCAGAACAACAGAGACATACATTCATTTACCTGACAGACTTGGAAAAGAAAGAAAGAAAAGCAAAGATGTACAAAGACATCTTTGGAGAGTTGCAAGAGCAAATCTGATTTGTTACTTCTGTGTAGAAAGTTTTATCCTCTTGTATTTAATTTATTCAAATAAGGCGTACCTTTGCTCCTCCAACCAGGAGCTATCTCTGACCCTCTCTCAAGCCAGAAACCCCTGCCGTGTTTACGGCCTTTCACAGATGATTGTGAAAAGCTACAACTTCCACTGTATTGTTTTCCCACTGACAAAAGGCAGTTCAAACGATCCTAGCAAACCATCTGCTGGAACTACAGGTAAATTAAAGGTCAAAAAGTCAGAATATATTACTAAATGCAAAACCACAATTAGGCCATTTGAATCAAGACATGTTAATTTTTAAAACTAGCTTATTTTAAATTTATTTTCTCAACAGTAGCACAGCTAATTATTTCCCTGCAGGGCACCATTACATAAAAATAGAAAAGTAGATAAAATGTATAATTGAGAAGTGTATTTTATGCTCAAACTTTGTTTTTTTATTTTCTTTAACAGATCCACGTTTCTATTTGCAACCTTCGGAACGGAGAGAAGATTCTTCCGTATTGCATGAATGATAGATATTGCTGTCCCCTTTGCTCATACAGTGCCGAGTCGTTCAAGGGGTAGTGAACCATATAACAAGAACTGCTGCGGTTCAACATAACGGTATGTAAAACTACACTTACACTATAATTTATTTATTTATATATTTATTTATTTACATTCTTAACAGTTTTCTAGTGTGGGTTTTTTATCGTTAAAAAAACCACTAGAAAAAGGTTAATCTTTTTTGAAATATGTTTTTGTACACCAACGTTTCTGGAAAGTCTTAATACTTTTTATAAACTAAAAGCTGCCATCATAGGTGGGTCTAGTACCCTCTACTTCAATATATTTTCAGTAGTAAATAACTGCAAAAAACACTAGTAAGAGTAACAGTATTTAGTGAAATGTCTACTATTAATGTAATATTACTCATTTATTTCTGCAGACATGAAATTAAAATAGACAGTAATCAAATGTAAAAGATTACCCTCAAGTATATTATAAAAATGACAAAAATGAAAGAATACAAAACTACAGATTGTGGGAGATA
The DNA here is from genome assembly GCF_051168715.1 of Poecilia mexicana. Lineage (NCBI taxonomy): Eukaryota > Metazoa > Chordata > Actinopteri > Cyprinodontiformes > Poeciliidae > Poecilia > Poecilia mexicana. Next base: position 21,956,826 of record NW_028263384.1, on the reverse strand, counting down.
AAACGTTTCCAAAAGCTTTGTGCTTTTAGACTCGTTACAAACTCAGAGCTGCTAGTTTGAGCAGCAGAAAGTCTCTGATTCATAAGACTTTAGTTTCTCTGGGAGATGTTGATGTACCAAATATATCCAAATTTTCAGCATGCATAGAATTAAATGTAATATTCTTTACCTTAAAGATTAATCATTAATCTTGAGCGACTTCTTCAGAGCTTCATCAGAAGTTTGTTCTCTGCATCCCAAAGTCTGACCATATCAGTAGCAGACATTCAAATGTTTGATAATCAGAGATATTATCTGGACACACCTGCTTAGGGTTTGTCCCAAACAGACATTGATTCCTAAATGGTTAAGTAGCACGACTCTCTTGATCCTCCTTCATTAAATGCATTTTTTATTTGATGATCAAATCAAAACTGAGCATCATGTTAAATGTAGCCCACCTTGTAAATGTCAGGGTTACTGTAGAATAAGGAGCTAATGACAAAATGCACACATACAGAAGTTCAATGGATTCTGTAGCTTTGATGTGAACATATTTTGATCTCTAGTTACATATTCAAACAACAGTATTATGTTCACCAATGGTTATTTATAGATTTTTGAAAACTCTGTTGTCCTCTGAAGTTGATTGGCTGATTGTTCTTTAAATTGAGATCTAGAAATGTTCTGTAGGATAATAAATTTAACTTCCAATTAGATAGACTGCAGTTTGTTTCTAAGATCAAATATGATCAGATGTGAAATGTGAATGATGTGAGACTATTGCAAAGAATTGTTATCCCCATTTAATTTTGTCTTTCATTCCTAAATGATACATATAATCACAGTTAAACTTTGAAGGTTTGCAGCATTACTCCAGTATATTGTAGATGTCAGAAAATACTGAAATAATTCTATCTATATCCTTCTTTACATTTTCATTTGCATGATTCATTTCATTACATTAGAATAACACATGTATTTTGAGGAACACAGAACAAAAGTTGCTGCAGGCAGAACTCCATAATATCAGAACTCCATGTCATGCAAACTGCTGCAGCTTGGTGGAGCTTCAGGCATTTGCTTTACATTAAAGTCTATCATGTAAATCATATCAGCTAAAACAATGAACAGTCTGTGCATAAAAATTCCCCAAAGTCGATTATATCTGCTTCCACATTTCTTTAAGACAGGACTTGTAAACAAATACAGAAGAGTACATGAAGCCCAAACAAATACTTAAACCAGAGAAACATGGATGCCATAAAACTGGAAGCTTCTCTAATAAAAAGACATGAAAACTCAGAGTTTTAGTCATGATTGATGGAAACGTCACTGACCAGAGCGCCGTTTAGAGACCAGGACAGGAAGCTCTGAGCACAAAGCAAATACTCTGAGAAGACTTACTGAGGTCTGTGGGACTTAGAACAGGTGGTATGTTGAAATCCAACCCTTACTGTAGTTTATTTAAATTCTTTATTTGTATCTTATATTATGTTTTTGTGTGAGTTTTGTCTGTTATTGTGCAATAGCCAGCCCCATCTAACCCTCACTTCTCATCGACTGACTATTGACCAGCTCTCCAGTTAAAGGGTCTGGAAAGTCTCTAGTTCCTGGGGCTTTTACTCCATGGACAGTCTAGTAAAAATAAATTCAGTTTAACCTGGTGGTGGGACAACTCGTCTAATCTCTAACTGCCTTCAATCCAAAAGTTATCACCCTTTTCAATTATTAGAACAATTAACCCAGTAGCTCATGATTATGTAGTTCCAATAATCACTCTTGTTAACGGCAGCTCTTGTTACAGATTAGATCATCTTTAGTGGCTCGGCTCGAAGCCCAAGGTGATTATTTACTCATCGCCAAAGAAACTTATGGAACCACCATTTTCCTAGAACCATGTGCATAGACTTTACAATAATCAGAAGAACCATTAATAATTCCGGGCTCAGAATTAATTTCAATGTCCACAATGGTCAACAAAGTTTTATATATATTTTTTACTAGTAGCTTTAGCAGGGTTAAACGATAGCAACTTATTTCAAACAATTTACCGATTGCAATCAAATACTTTTTAAATGTCAGATTAATACCTCATTATCTATCCCTTTCTTATCCTATCACTAGATTTTCTAAGAGGCTTTAGGAGGCAGTCGGACTCATACTCAGCAGATGTAATGTCCCTTTACAACAGAAATTTCTTCGTTCTTCGTCAGGATCCAGCCTTGTTGAGACAAAAATCCCCCTAAAATGGAACAAAGAAGATCCAGTCCTTTATCCTTTAGACTCTTTGATCTTAGTCAATCAGTGACCTTTGTCCATTCACTAAGTCCATTGCAGCAGAATTGGGGTCTTTGGGGCAGAGAGCAGGGCAGCGGTTGAATCAGGAATCCTGGAACTGTGGGTACACTTAGTTTTTGGTTTCAGAACAAGTGGTATGTTGAAATTCAACCCTTACTGTAGTTTATTTAAATTCTTTATTTTCCTCTTACATTATAATTTTGTGTTTGTTTGCTCTTATTGTCTGTTAATTTGCTGCTGTTGTACAGAAATGTCCCCATTGTTAGATAATTTTTTTTTTATTTCTATTCTATCAATTAACTGAGTCAAGAATACATCTCTGACTCAGTTTTTCTCTGAGTAAAAAATATGAAAAACTCTCCACAATGGATGGTAGATAACATGATCTGCCATGGCAACGCAAGGAAATCAGAAGACAAAGTGTAATTTCTCGCTAATGAAATTAGAAATTTTTCAGTGATTCACATCAGGAGTTGTTTGCTCCCCTTGTTTGGTTTAGACCAAACGTTGACTTCATCTCTTCCTCTTAGTGCCATTTGTTTTCACATTACTCTTTTTTGGAAAAGGACTATAATTTCTAAATGACGTCCTAAGGGTGACGATCATTGCTGCCATGGACAGAAATGACCGAACACACACCTGAAAAGACTAACTTTGGAAATCCTGCACCCAGTGTTTCTATTGTGCTGTCTTTGCAATGACTGCAATACCATTTTCAATATCAAAACAATTCATTCAATGCAGAATTTGAAAAGTGATATTTCTAATTTGAAACATCAGTAAAAGTTGCAGCAAACTGAATGAGACTAGATGTGCTGCATGCTCTGACCCACAGCATCCTGGAAGAAGCATGAAAATGGCAGATCAGGTGCAATTTCAGCACCATCAGAACATGCAGCAGCGCTAGTAACACTGAATGCATTCAGGTGTCATGTTCTTAATTAAATGCCTTCATGAGACCAGAGGAAAATGTTTAAAAGGTTTATTATAAATGAAATGAATTTGTGGATGTTTGTGATTGTCTGTTGGAAGGACTGAAGGGACCAGCAGAGTCCTCTGAAGTCAAACGGTCAAGTTTATTAGATGGACACATAGTACAATCTGCTTAAGGAAAATTACATGCAGTGCTGTAGGAATTACATAATGTTATAATTTCCAAATTCATGCTGAGAAAAATTCATCAATTAGGTTAAGGAACAAGTAGAGAATTAGGAACTCCTTCAGCCTCCTGTTGTGGGTCAGAAACCATTTCCTGATGATGATGGAGCGATGAAAACTGGATAATGATTCTTCTGCCTCTTCCTCTGTTTTGTCTCCTAATTTCACCTCAGACTCTCTCCTCTTCCTCTTCTTCTTTCTTCCTGTACATTTTGTCAAGTGTGATTAAATTCATCTATACATATTAAATATGTTGGTCAATGTTCCTGTGTTTATGGGTCTAAAGCAACTATAAGCAGATGTGTTTTTAGTCTTGATTTAAAGGAACTCAGTGTTTCAGGTGTTTTACAGTTTTCTGGAAGTTTATTCCAGATTTGTGGTGCATAGATGCTGCAGATTTCCTAACCACTTCTCCTAACTACAAAACATCATGTATCATCCCAATTAAGGGATAATCTGTCATTTGCTACAATGAACCAGAAGAAAATCTTTGGGAACCACTGACTTGGTGCATGCTCTCATATTTCATTCTCTTACTTATTTTAGCAGTGAATTTAAGCTCATCTGTCCACATGAGGGTCATGGACAGAGCAAGGCCACTTTGTCTCAATGTTGCTCAAGATGCCATCAGCATCAAACATCATCTGTGTGTCATTCAAGGCATGGCTCCGTTTGGAGCGGTGCAGGATACTGAGAGCCAGCAGTCTGCACAGGTAGCAGACATCAGACCCAGAGAAATGTTAACGCTCACACAGGTAAAGCCAACAGACCTGCTCAAAACGCTCTTTACTGTCTGACAAGGTCAGATGGAATGGAGCTTCAGCTCTCTTGGTAGAGGCACAATGTATGTTTATAATCTAAATAAATAAGCTTTAAATATTGTGTGATTCAAACTTTGCATACATTTAATTAAATGTCAAACTAAATATGTTTAAGTTGTGAACATTTTAAGTTCAGTGGGTGATTTGTCATTAAATTTTAAAATTCTTGAATACAATGTGATCCTTCATTTGGCAACACATGCAATAGTCTATTAAATGTTTTTCAGATATTATAACTTAAACAGTCTCAGTATTTGTAGTAGTTCTGCTTTCATAATCTGTGCTGCTCATTTCCAGATTGTGAGATATTTTGCAAGAACAGATTGAAGCCAGAAACTTATCCATGATGCTTTTCCGTATGAACAAATACAAAGTTGTGTCTGCAAGAGGACTAAGAAAAATACAAACAACAGACACAGCAAAGAGAATATAGAAGAATTGAGCACCTAATTCAGTAAAGAGACTCAGAATCAAAATGATGATAGGCAGATAAAGCAGAGTGTAATTAATCAGCACCACAACCTGAATGGCTGCTATTCGTCGTTTTTCATTAGCTGGGACACTGAGAGCTCCAGAGAGAGCTTTGATAGTCCCAACCAGGAAGAAGATGAACAAGGGAAAAGGCAGGAGGAGAAAAACTATGAAGAAGATGACAGCCATCCCACCACTTAGAGACAGAAAAGCAAATAACGCAAAAACACCAGGAAGTATCCAGACCACAATGCAGACCACCACATATGTCTTGATGTTTCTCCTGAATCTGTACCACAGTGGCTTGGCAATGACCAGATACCTGTAATAACAGATGGAGATGTTTAGTGTTTGAAGATTGTGAAGAACAGAAGACAGGTAAACATTTAAACATACCTTTCAAAAGAGACACACATCATGAATCCAACACTAACAAATAGACCATAACGTGATGGACCAGGCGATAAATTCATATAGATTAGGCCTAAATAGATCTATCACAGTCCTGGAGCAGAGCTGAATGAGATCAGAGATGAGAAGGTTGATGATGTAGATCGGAGCACCTTGGTCCTTTTTCACCTATGAGAATCACAGCAGAGAAAAAATATTAATAACACTATGATATTATTGACATGTAGGATGTTCCCTATTCCACATATTCCAGTCATTTCAGGGGACAAGACAGACTTAGAGAGAATCACAGTTTAAATAACAGGTTGACAGTCAAATAGCTCATCCATTATGAATAATTAGGTAACACTGTACTAACCTGGGAAAAAACTGCAATCATCACTACCAGGACTAAAGGAAGTCCAATGCCAAGGGTGATCCAATTTATCCACATTAGGACGTAGCTGAAATCCGTCTGGTTATAAGAGCTGTTCATGTTCATGTCGCTGTAATTAAAATTGTTTTCCCAAGACATGTTGAAGTTCAATTCTTCCATCCTTCAGGGTTGAACCAGGAATTTGATGACAGGATGACAGAATTTGATGTATCTGTAAACAGAAATGATGATGAATATATAGATCATTGCTGTTTAAGTGTAACTAGTAAATCCTAACATTTACCATCCGACCTGAGAAAGCCAAACATTCAGTTTTTACAGATCTACTTCAGCCATGTTTCAGTCCAGGTCCTCTTCTGAACAAACATTTTATTGAGACATTTTCAACTGTGATACTGCAGTTTCTATATTTATTTCAACTCATTAGAATAATTTATTTATGGCATGAACAGTGATGCAACAGGCTTGTAGGTAAAGGTTATATTTTTAACCGGGAACCTCTGCAGTAAACGCACACACTGACATTTTCATTTCTAATTTATTATTGTTGTAATTCCACTGTGCCATTAGTAGGATACATTTTTGATTATGTTCAAAGTTCTTTTAAGCCACATCACCCTTTTAAAATGTCAATGATTTGAACTGACATATCTATGGAAACATCTTGTGTCAGAATGTCTTTCCTTTCTCAGTAATTAAATATCACATTTGGTATCAGTGAGGTCTTTGAAAAGATAGGACATGAAACTTTGATATTTATTGAGCTGAATACTGAATGGAAATAATTAAAAAACTTAATACAGGAAGGATGTTTTATACCAATAGGGTAATCCTTGTTAAATTAAAGAATGAAAACTAAACAGTGAAAAGATACAAAATACCATATAATCCATTAACATGAAAGGAACAAGGTGAATATTTTATCTCTGTAGAGTTTTACATTTGTGGCACACACACTGTATGGCCACAGGTATTCTCTCACCTGCCTTGTCTCACATCTCATTCCTAATCCAGAGGGTTCAATATGATGCTGGTCCACGATGTCCACAAGGTTTAGGGGTGTTTATGGGGATTTTTGATCATTCTTCCATTTGTGAGGTCACACACTAATGCTGGACGAGAAAGCCTGACTCTCAGTCTCCACTCTAATTCATCCCAAAGGTGTTCTATCAGGTTGAGGTCATTATTCTGTGAAGACCAGTCAAGTTCATCCACTCCAGACTCTCCATCCATGTCTTTACAGACCTTGCTTTGTCCTCACAGTCATGTTGGAAGTGGAAGAGGCCAGCTCCAAACTTTTCCCAAAAAGTTGAGAGCCTGAAATTGTCCAAAATGTCTTGGGATGCTGACGCATTGAGAGTTCCTTTCACTGGAACTAATAGGTCAAATCCAGCTCCTGAAAAACAAGCCCACATCATAATACCCCCTCCACCAACCTTTACACTTGCAATGCAGTCTGACAAGTGTCGTTGTCCTGGCAACCACCAGACCCAGAGTCATCCAGAGAACGTGCCTCCACTGCTCTAGAGTCCGGTGGTGCATCATTACATCCGAGGCTTTGCAGTTGGTGAGGTATGGTTTGGATGCAGTTGGTCACCATGGAAACCCTTTCCATGAAGCTCTCTGCATGCTAATCTGAAGGCCACATGAACTTTGGAGGTCTGTAGAAAGTTGGCCACCTCTTCGCTCCATGTGCTGCAGCATCCGCTGACCTGCTCCATCGGTTTACGTGGCTTCATGGTTGATTTGCTGTATTCTACATGTTCTTAGAATACAGCTGACAGTTGACTGTGGAATGTTTATCAGGGAGGAAATTTCACTGCTGCATTGGTCTCAGCCTCTGCGCTGTCGCTGCTGGACCTCTGAAGTTCACCCTGATGCATGTTTGTTTTCACTCAAACTAGACACAAGCTCACCTGTATGGACATTTATATCAAGTCCCTGTGAGGATTCTTGGGAGAATTCATCAAGGTAGGAGCCCAGCTTATAATCCAGGTGGTTGCTCTGCTTGCACAGATCAGAGTGAACCACAAATGTTCACATTGAGCTGCTCAACGTTCACAGGTTCACGTTTACAGGTCCGCATTGAGCGTGCGGTGAGAATGACATTTTGCAAACAGAGCATTATGTGCAGCGTCTGCGTTTAGTCTCAACATGTTGACTCTGTGTAAGTGATAAAGTTTGAGTTCCCAGTCAGCCTGTGTGGTAGTGGACCGGTGGGTCAGCCCAGGAGGAGCTTTCACACTTAACCCGTAGTCATGCAGCACACTATTTTATTTTTATTTTGCTTTATTTTTAAAGTAATAAAGTAAAATAAAATAAGGCATCAAACCTCACAATATGAAATACTTTGTCTACAGTCAGGCAGAGTTGTTGCGGCGCAGGATCAGAAGGACTTATCCACATAAAGCTTGGGTAAGAAAAACAGTCTCTGTGGCGCAGATTAGAAACTCGACACCAAATGTGGAGTTGAACCTGCGACAGCCACATAGAGGACTAAAGGCTCCTAATGGGAGTTGAGCTTTAACCTCTGCACCACCACAGCATGTACAGGATGCTGTGTCAAGACATCAGAATAGGAACACGGCATTGAACTGGTTTCTAATTCACTTTTTAGAGTATTCTGTTAATCAGGGACAGATCCTGTTCAGACTGTGGTGCAGAGGAAGAGCACAGCTCACAGACCTTATGTGATGCGGTCGTTCTAAATTCAGTTCCACCCTGATGACCTTAGCTGCTCGTCTTCCCTTTCAAATAAAGTTTCCTTCTTTATTTGAAGTAAACTAAATGATTTGAGTAAGACTGACTTAAATATGTCATTTTAACCACCTTATTGATTCAGTTAAACTTTATAAATTGAGTTGGATGATCATAATATGTTGAGTTGGATAAACTTAATTGAATTACTTGTTATCATTTGAAGCAATTCAATTAAGTTGGTTCAACTAATTTCCTTTTACAGTGTAGGTGCATCATATAAGAGGAATCAATCATTAATTATCTAAACATTTTGGTTCTGAATGATAAAATATGCTTTGCATTGAAAAGGTTTGTTAAACGTCAATTGACTAATCAGGGCATTTACCAGACAGCAGAATCATTTCCTGTCTCCTAAACATCCTTATCATCACATCAGCAGCAGAAAAACAAATTTAAATGATAAATATTACTCGAATGATCTAATAAAAGTATAATTTACCTTTTGTTTAGTCAGTTTTCTTGAGCCACAGAGTTGGTTTCCAGAGTCCTGACAATGTTGTCAGCACTCAGTCAGCACTGAAGTGGAAACTGATGCTCTTCTGTTAAATCAATCTTTTTACTTTTCTTTTTTTTTCTGTAGCACTTAGAGCTGTTGGTTAGAGGGAAGTTATTAATCTAAAGCTTTGAAATGGATGTTAGCGGTTAATACACTGGCCTTAATGGCTTAGTAATGGAACAAAGTTCACTGATAAGGAAATCTGATGAATAAACTGTAAACTTACTGTTATCACCCATCATTTCTATCTCCCTTTTTATGATATAATTTTCTATTTTGTGTCAATTCATTTTATATATTCAGAGATCATCTCTTCATTTTATTAAGAGATGCTGATTGATATAACAAAGATGTCTTCAAGTAACACAATTTCTACAAAATATGTTTTGTTTCTAGTTCTCTTGTTTAAGTATTTCTTCCCTGGAATTGTGAAGAAAGTATGTCTGCTTGTTATTTTTTATTTTATTTTTTATTTTAAATAGAGACTTCTGCTAGGAAAATGGCTCTCAGTAAATAAAATAAAGAAATAACATAATTATAATACATAAAAGTCATGTCACCGTTCAACAACCTCCATGCTCCTGCTACCCTGGTACAGTATTTCATATTTGACCTGTTCACAATTGTAACTCATTGTAAAAGCTACATAATTGCCAAGTAGGGATTCATTTAAATTATTTATCTTCACTTTTGTTTTTAATTGCTGCCATGTCTTGATTACATTTTATTTTACTGTAATGAACTTCTGTACCATTAATAATGAGGATTCTCTCTCAGAGGGCTTTTAGATGAGTAAATAGTTAAAAAATAAAATTTTATTGTAATGACAAAAAGATTACATAAACACTGGTGAATTGTATAAATATACTGGAGTCGTAAAAATACAATAACTTTTATTTGAAACCTCTTTTAAGTTATTTTTTTATCAACACATATGGTCAATAGTTTACTGGTAACAGTCTTTCTAGTAATTCATCCTATTTATTGTTGAAATGGCAACAAATCTCTAAAACGTTGGAGTGAAACAGGAAACACTGCAGGTAGTTTTTACAAAGATTCATTAATCCTCAGAATCAGACACAACAAACCCAGATTACTATGAAAGCACTTCTGAATCACCTTACAGATCAAGCAGCGTCAGTACTTGGACCAATCATGTTGTCATTTGCCATGCTGCTCATCTCCTGACCGTTAGACATTTTACAGAAACACAATGAAGCCAGAACTTTGTCCAGAAGGCTTTTTCGAATCAGCAAATACAAAATGGTGTCTGCAAGAGGACTCATGTAAATACAAAGAGTAGCCACAGTAGTAAGAGTCAAACTGTCTTGTACCAGGAACCAAATGATGATGGGCAAGAAAAGTGTTGTGTAAATAAGCAGCACTACAACCAGAATGGCTACAATTCTTCTTTTCTCACCTGCAGGAACGCTGTGAGCTGCAGACAGAGATCTGATGGTTCCAAACAAGAAGAAAAGGAACAAGGGGAAGGGCAGGAGGAAAATAAATGTCAAGATATATGAATATATGTGTATGTATGGCTTGAAATTAATAGCTAGCAATAAAGGAAGAGGAAGAACCCAGACCACAATGCAGACCACAACAGATGCTCTGTTGTTTCTCCTGAATTTGTACCAAACTGCTTTGGCAATGACCAGATACCTGAAATAAAATATCAACTTATTTAGTATTTGGAGGCAGGTGAAGAACAGACATGCTAATGGCATGAGGTAGAAATGTAAAATACAGAGAAACAGAATCACCTTTCCACTGAGATGCACATCATGAATCCCACACTGACTAATATTCCCCATATACAGAAGAAACCAGGGATGGCATCATCCACAGACAAATACATAGGAATTCTGCTGCAGAGCTGAACGAGATCAGAAATGAGAAGGTTGATGATGTAGACTGAAGATCCCTGATCCTTTTTCAGCTGCAGGACAGAAAACAGGAAAAAATCAAACAGGAATGTTCATAACATGTGGGATGTTTCCTGTTCCACAAATGCAGAGGGAGAAATAATGTTTAAAGGGAAAAACAATATGTCAAATAATAATTTCTTTAAATTTAACTCTACTCACCTGCAAAAAGACTGCAGTCATGAGCACCAGAGTCAAAGGAAGTCCGATCCCAATGGTGATCAAATTGATCCAGTCTAAGAATCCACTGTATTCACCAAAGGTCTCATCAGTGTTGTTGCTTCTCTCGCTGTCGTTGAAGATCATGTTGCTGGAGTTGTAACAGTTTTCCTATGATGTCCAGTTGATGTGGAAAACTTTCATTCCTCAGAGTGGAAGCTGATTTGAAGGCAGAGTTACTATAAACATGAACAATGGTGGTTTTATTTCATTTAAACATTGTTCAGTTTAAGTTTTTGCATGTATGTACAAATCTTGAATGGAATATAAAAACGTTCTCTGTGTTCTTCTTGTTTTTCAAGTACTGGCTGTAATTCAGAAAGCTTAGTTTAGGTTGAACAGATTCGATTTGGATGCTTTGGTGTCACAGTAGATGTTATTGTTTCTATGGGTTAGTGTTACAATGAACTGTTAACAGATTGGAAATGTTTTTTAGCTGCATCAACATCAACATCCTGTCTCGGGTTTCTCCATAGAAAGTAAATATTTTCAAAGACACTCACAGTTTGCATAGTTTGTGAAGTAACTCTGTCAGCGGTCTGAGTTTTTCTCTAATAGGTAACCATCTTCAGGTTGTGTCAAGTGCAGGGAATCACCTTCAATCAATATGTTAGACATTTATCTTCAGAATCTGGATTTGCTTTAGTAAAACCAAATGGTCACCATCTGCATGTGCAGCAGATCTGAATGAAAATCCACAGTACTGAACTGTTCTAAGAATTGGAAATCTTCATCACTGTTCATCGTCTCACTAAATGTCCTTCGACTCAAAACAATGCTCACTACAGAAAACACAAAACAATACATTTCAGCCTGTAACAGTTAAACTTTAAAAAGATGAATCATTTGCTCTCTTTGATTTCCATCAAGACAAGAAAACAAACATAACTCTTAAATGTGCAATGTTATTAGCAATAATAATCTTATGAGTGCATAACTTACATTTTGTTTGTCCAAAGCTAGTTAGATTCATGCAGCCAGAGAGATTCTTTAACACACTCTCACATTCATCTATGGGCAGGGAACTACTGTTCTGAGGTCAAATCCTGTTTGTTTCTGTAGCATTAATTGATTTGAAGAAACTGAGCACTCCTAAGGCTGTAGGGTAAATTATCTTGTATTATGTTGGTTTTAGTGCTTTCCCAAGAAGAGACCATTTAGAAGGAAATCTTACAATTAAAGTAACGGCTCCTAGAGTCTAATGGGTTGTGATGATGGAAGACTGAATAAAAACTGCTAAGTGGGTAAAGATAATTGTGGGTTTTTAAAGTAACGTGGAACATTTTGGTCATGTGATGATGCTGACTGATGCAAACTGCACCAAAAATCACAGCCATCATGGATGCACCTCAAACTGAAAATGTTAGCCTGCTGAGATTTTTTTCTTTGATTGTTGAGCAGTGATGGACATTTTATTCCCAACTTGGTGACTCTCCTGAAAGCAGTGCATGACACGTCACACAGAAATGGAGAGTTAGTAAAAGGTGTTAAGACATGCTGACACCATAACAGTCTTTGAAACACTTCAGTTCACCAGTACTTGCCTCGCTTCCCAGTTTGCGTTTCCTTTGGCTATGCAGAACAAAGCAGCCTGATAAATTTGACTGGCAGCCAATTAGAAAGATGAGTTTGACATTTCAATAAATTATTTTAGCTTATATTTTAAAATACCAAACATGTAAAAATAGATCAGATTTTATGGTAAAAATATACAACTAAACATTTATTATTAGATTTTTTTTATTCTTAGTATTTTTTTGCATTTCCTTCTGATCTTCCAACTTTCTGAGGGTCCTCTACCGCCCCCTGGTGGCCAAAACTTGTGAGCTAACCCAAAATAACTCACCGCAGTTCCTCTGTGATGAAGGGCCTGGCGAAATCCAAGCGTGACAAGTTTTGAGAAGACAGATATGAAATCCTGCTTTAGTTAAGGATTTGGTTTTGATCAGTGAAAAAGAGCAAATAGTTCTGATAAAAATCTGAGTGGATATCAAAAAGCTTTTACTCAAAATTTTCAGTAAATTTTATTTGAAAAAGAGATAACTCAGAAACTGCTAGAATTTTCACTTTACTCAAAATAAACAGCTAAAATACAAATGAAGTATCTTCCTTGATTTGTTCATTTTTATATTTCCAGATATAAATTAAAATTGTCTACCTTTGAAAGCTGACTCGGCTCTTCTAGATGATTTCTCTCCTCTGGTGTTTGAAGGTTTGTTCACTGCATTAACAGTCTGCAGAATTTACCACTGGACACAACATGCAGTTTGTTTCCACTGATAATCATTTGCACACTGGTTTCCTATTTGAAAACTAAGCTCACTTCCATGTTCCTGCCTTCACTGTTAGTTTCCACTGAGTTTTGAATGAATGCAGCATCAATGAAAGGTGTGCACATATTAATATTCATAAAAAAATGCAAAAATGTCTGACATCCAAAAGTCACATTGGCAGTTTTCAAATGCATGATTTGGCATTATAACAGATGCTGCTGTTTCTGCTGGGAACCTCAATAAAACAGAAACTGTAAAGTTTTGTTTTTTGGCAGTCAGTCCTGTGAGAATTCAGATTTGATTCTTTTCTTGACAGAACTGACTGCAAAAGAGTGAAAGCATTCATAACCTTCAAACAGCATAAAAAATTATGTTGGACAGACTTATGGACATAAAGCTGCAAACAATTCAATATTCTGATCTGTAACAATCTTCAGGCTGCAGGAGACTAAACTGAGTCATCTTTTGAATTTCACAGATTGTCTTAAGACTTTCCTTCATCTGTCACTTTGCTGCTGTCAGTCCTGATTCTCCCCCATGAGGTGAAGGATATTTCTGTTAACCCCTCCCTGACATACATTCTCATCAGTTCACCCTGAACACAACATACCGAGTTCAGCAACCAGAGCCAAAGGTCATTGAGGGGAAAGCTGCCAACAACAGGCATGGCTGCGTTTGACCTCAGAGCCCCTCAGACTTCCTACCTTACACCAAACTGAGGCCCAGGCAGTTGACTGAATGAAGGAAGTTTTCTTGTCACCAGCACAGACAGATCCATCAGAATTCCTGTTTTGGTAAAACTCATCAGGTTTATGGGCCTGGATCTGATTAGTGTAACTGAGTGACATCAAATTGACCACAGGACCAAATATGCGGTACCAGAAGAGTGTCAGTAGGTGTCGCTGCAGCCAAAGTTTTGAGTTATTATTTTCCTGTGCTGTAGAGCATTTAGGATTCCATGAATTGTGTTCTATAAATAAACTTTAATTGTCTTGTTTTACCAGGTCACAGTTCACCAGGTCCAATATTCGTCTCCCTCTCAGAAGCTTTATGTCTCTGCTTCATGATGCACTGAGGTTTTCCATCACATTGCTCGCTTCATTTGCTCTATTGTGGCATCATGTGGACAAAATGGGTACTACAGGCAAAGTGAAGACGTGATGACTGAAACTTTACAATGAATTTTTAAAAATATTTGTGATGCCAAACATGGTCTGCATTTTGTCTCAATCTGTTTTTATGATACAATGACTGGATCAAAAGAAAACTGGAAACAAATGGAGGAAAAGGGTTTAGTTTAAATGAGCTTGTGTTGCTTTGTAACCTGCCAATTTGACGAGGGACAAAATATTATGATTATTATTAATTTATTTTTCTGGTTAATAATAAAAACTTTAATATGCTCAGTTTCAGGTGTTTCTGTTCTCAGTGATGCTGTCTGTTATATCTCACCCTACATACAGAGAAACACACCAGCAGTTTTATAAAAGTTTGGATCAAACATTTTCTTTCCATCCTACTCCTGCTTGATATTTTATCTTCTATATTTCTACAGCTTAAAACTCTATATTAATAGTTTAGATTTCAATGATTTAGATTTTTCCAAACATTGTAAACAATTTTGACTTCTTCCATGTCAGTGTCCTACTGGGATCCTCTGTAAAACCCTGTGGCACCAAAGGCTACATCAGCACATGACCTATGTGTCCTTATTTCAGGAAAACATTGAAGAAAAAATGTTGACTACTGCAAATTTTTATATTTAAATGTAAATATAAAGTGATATTTGAAAAGGACAACTGAGAGCAAAAGAAAAGTGGGTAAATCAGTGAGCCAAGTTATCTTTGTTGCTTAAAACATTCATTTTTTTCTAAATCCATCTACAGTCAATAATTTACAATATGCATTTCAATAAGGCTAATTTGTCCAGTTTAAATTTTCTTTAAACATGACATCTTAACTATTAAACACAATTTCATTAAGCCCACATTAATGCATTTAAAAGGTTTTTTATTGACTTGATGCAGGAATCATAGCTAACAGAAATAGAGGCTTGAAAACATCAGGACAAAAACCAATAAACAACATATAAGATGAATTTGAAGACAATTAATCAATTAATCACACATTCACTGTTTGGATTATGAGAAGAAGCCGAACATGATTGGTGGAGATGATTCAGTCTCTACCTGCAGGAAGGTTTTGGTCAAATAATGAGGGCAACAACCACAAAACATGAGACAAGCAGGTCCAACTGAGCTCCAGGTACAAAATGAATAAAACTTTTCAAGCCAAACATTGAAAGTCATAGTCACATGTTATTGTCACGTAATGCAATTGTGCAACATTGTTTGGCAAGGCAAGATAGTTTTAATCTGAATAAAAAGTTTTTCTTTCAGATGAAGAGACAAGATGAAAATTATAGATTAAAGAAACAAACTTTCACATTGTATTTCAGCAAGCAGATTTTTAATCACAAAGCCCCAACAAACACTCAGCATCCATTTTTTAACTACCAAGAAATTCATAATTTTCCATCTCATCTTTCTGTGCCTCATGAATTCCATTACAATTAGTTCATGGTTTTATAAGACAGTGGAGAGTCCAGAAATGTTAAAAAAGGCATATTTATATAAAGCTGCTGTAGCTACAAAACACTGTATTAAAATTTCTCTGCTTCCTTTTCTGTATCATGCAAACCAAGAGGCGTTTCTGGTTTCTGTTGATTTCTGAGGAGATAAACAGCAGTTTTGTTTCATCACAACCAGAGATGTTTTTTTTGGTTGAAAAAGTTACATCACCCTATGAACACTGTAGATGAGGAAAACTAACAGCATACTAAGATTAACAGTTACAAAATATGAAATAAAACAGTTTGCAGAATTAAAAACCTACAACTTCAACTTCAACGTTCCTCCTGGGAGGGTTTGGAGTCATTAAGGTCGTTGGTTTTTAGCCCTTCTTGCGTTTATTTAAAGAATCTTATAGTAAAATTGAATGTGATTGTTCTATAAAATGAAGATTTCAATTAAATCCCACTGATTCAAAGTGTCTGTGTTGTTACTATGATGTATTGTTTGTAGTTCAGAATACATTATCACAAAAATCTGACTTGGTTTAATCCACAGCTCAATAAAATTAATCTTACTCTTTTCTCTGACAGAAACATTTTCACTTGAAATTATTTGGCACTTTCTAAATGTTGTACCTGGTTAAATTCAACATGTGAGATAAACAAAGATAAACAGTCATATGAACGTCTTTAAAAAATGTCTGAGATTCAGAACTTTGAGAATCAAGCAGGTTGACATTTCTTCAGTTGTTGGGTTTTAATATTCAGAAGGAAATCAAAGGGTCATGGAAAATTTAAAGCATATAGTTTAAAAGAAATCCCTGAAAAGTAGGTTTGGAAGACATTTATGTATCAGTGGCACCTAAACTGCTGTAGTATGTTCAGTCGACATGTTGTTGTCATCAGTGATGCTGATCTCCTGATTCTTAGACGTCACACAGCAACACAATGAGGTCAAAAGCCTGTCAACTGCACTTTTCCTCAGAAAAATACACATGGCTGAGTCTGCAAGAGGACTAAGAAAAACACAAATTGCAAAAACAATCTGCAAGATTAAAATTTTCTTGGGTCCTTCCAGTAAAATTATTGTAATGGGCAGAAAAAGCAGAACATAAGTAAGCAACACTATGACCAGGATTGAAATGATTCGACGTTTTTCCTCAGCAGAGACACTGCGAGCTTCAGACAGAGCTCTGATGCTTCCAACCAGGCAGAAGATGAACAAGGGAAGAGGGAGGAGAAGAAAAACACCCAAAAGTGTTACACTCATCTCTGGCTCCTGAGTGAGATGCATGGTCAGGATAAAAACAAGAGAAAGGATCCAGACTGCGACACAGACCAACACAGATGTCTTGATTTTTAGTTTAAATCTGTAATACAGCGGTTTGGTAATGACCAGATACCTGGAATATAAGATACATGCTGTCAAACATTACTGATGTAATAGTGTCATAAAGAAACAACATTATGCATGTAAACAGATATTTACCTTTCCAGGGAGACACACACCATGAACCCAACACTGGCTGTAATGCCAAAATCAAGGGGAAAGTCAGAGACAGTACGGGGATCATTTACTATCATAGGAATTCTGCTGCAGAGCTGGATGAGATCAGAAATCAGAAGATTGAAGATGTAAACTGGAGCAACATGACCTCTTTTCACCTGGAA
The DNA here is from genome assembly GCF_051168715.1 of Poecilia mexicana. Lineage (NCBI taxonomy): Eukaryota > Metazoa > Chordata > Actinopteri > Cyprinodontiformes > Poeciliidae > Poecilia > Poecilia mexicana. The sequence continues at coordinate 21,939,393 of NW_028263384.1, read as the reverse complement.
ACAAAAGGTGAATAAGGGAAAAACATTTATCACATAGTCTGTACAGCTATTAGATTATTTGGTAACACTTTATTTAAAGGGGGTTGAATAAGACCGTCATGACACTGTCATAAACATGACATAACACCTGTCATGAACATCAATAAGTCTTCATGAATATTTATGACTGTTGTCATAAAGCGTCATTCGGTAAATAATGACACTTTTAATACAAAGTTGACATTATTCAAAATGTCTTCGTTATGACAATTTGACATTAACCAAGAAATCATGATCTGACATAAATTTGTTATAAAAGCATTACCGATTAAACTTTAAAAATTAGCTTTATGTAGTAATATTATAAAGCTCTGCCATGTTGTTTAGTCTTAATTTTCTTAATTTAATTGATCCTAAAGTTTTACAGCAATATGTCTACAAAGCACTTATGAACTTAGCATTTGAAACATTATTTAAGGCTGTTTTAACCCTTATGCGTGCGAGGACTGAGGCAAACGTAGAGAACTGTGGCAAATGATAAAGTTTTACGTGTGTGGGGTCGGTTGGTATGGACCCTTTTCTAAACACAAGGTAGTGCAATACACCATCTCCACCAGTGAGAGGCAGCAGTCCACGAACAGGCGTGCAGTGTGTTGGTGAAGAAGAAATCTTCCATATTGTGGCGCAAACCTAAAACAAGTTATAACGGCCAGACCTCATGTTTAAAAAGAAGCCGAAGTTTGATACCTAATACATATGAGGTATGTGTCTTATTAACTTTACATTTTCTTTGAGAAAATAACATTGACTATGTTCTCTTTCTCTGTAATGTTAGCTATGAGTAATTAAAGCCAATCCTACCTTGCTGTAAGTTAATGTTAGCTAAAGTTATTAAACTCCATTACCGTAACGTTAGCCCTTAATATTAAATATATTTTAAAGACAGGCAAATTGCTTTTTCCCCCTCCAATTTTAATCTAGCAAATCAAAAGCTAATATATTAGTCAAAGTTATCCTTCATGTGTATTATTTAGCGACTTGGCTGATGTGACACAGTGCTTGTGTTCTTTGCTTTGGCAAGTTTAGCCACATGAAGACCCAGGCTAGCCTAAGGACACATGGTGGGGAGGACAAAGTTGGCTAATGAAGACATGCTACGAGTGTGGAGGATGATAATAAGGACCAGCCACCAGAGAAAGAAGTTCCTGTTTGACCAAAGAGAAAGAAGCAGATGAAATATTCCCCAAGAAAATTAGGTAAGTCGTTTTTGTGTTAATATTTTCACCATGTGAAGTGGGGTGGGACAGCCAGTGGGGAATGGGGAGCAGGAATCAACATTCACCAGCTGAGTTAAGTTACGTTTTAGACAACTAAAAACTGGTGTTAAATCTATTTATTTATTAATAATCTTCTTGCAAACAACCCTAAGTTAGAGTATCTGGTTAGAAATAATTTAGAATGCTCATTAAGTAAAAAGATGCATTAATGTGCCTAAAACTATATGTTAAATGATGCATTCGAATAACAGTGACAGTCTGTCTGAACTTCTGCCAGACAAATATTTGATCAGAATAATTTTGTTCAGCTCCAGTTATTATTCTACTTGTATTAAGAAATAATTGTATTGCACTTTATAACAACCAGTCATGTTAACTAGGCATTTGTCTGCCAGTCTACCATTCTGACAGTGTGCAGCAAGGGACATTTTTGGAATGGTATTTAAATAAATGACATTGTTTTTTGTTTTGTTCTTTTTTTAAGTGACCACAATGAATTGAGTCATCACCGACTATGAGAATGTCCAGAAGAGATTCACCAAGTTTGAATTCATGAAAAGGCTTTCGCCATGATTAACTATTGCAAGAACAGCTGTAATTTCTGAGCATTTCTGGACACCTTCAAAGAGCTGCTTCCAGGAAATGAAGACAAGAAGAAGATCTCCTGTTTTCAGAGCATTACAGGAAGACTATTACGAAGGAGATGGCTGACATAATCAAAGCAAGAAATATTACTGTTGAAAGAACCTATTTTCTTAAGTTAAAGAATAAATAATTCTGTTTTAGTTTTTCAATCAGCATTTCAGAGTAACAATATACTGACCAGACGTTAAACCCTCTGTTATCTTAGAACAAGTTATCTTTTGTTTTATTCCAATGTACAAAGGGTTTGTTCTACAGTTATGATGGTAGTTATAAGTAGTCCAGTGTGTTTCACTTCATTTGAGGTAAGACTTAATATCAATGACTCTGTTAGCATAACATTTGACACTGTAATACTAAATTACAGCTTTATAATTGTTGCTACTAGTTTCAATTTACTTGAGGTAAAAGTTAATATTAATGACACTGTAATGACACTTAATGACTTTGTCATAACTATTATAACTTTTTTCACTTGCGGTAATAGTTAATATTAATGACACAGTTAATATTAATGACACTGTAATAACACTTAATGACATATTCATAACTGGTGCTACTTGTTCCACTTTAGTTGATGTAAAAGAAATTGTTAATGAGTCTGTTATTAAATCATTTGACCGTGTAATAAAGCTTAATGAAATCTTTATTGCTTGTCCTACTTGTTTTGCTTTATTTCAGGGAGTGGAAATATTAATCATTGTTTTGTTAAAGCTTTTGCTAGTGTAATAATTAAATCATTATGACTACTATTGTGACAAATTTATGTCAGATCATGATTTCTTGGTTAATGTCAAGTTGTCATAACGAAGACATTTCGAATAATGTCAACTTTGTATTAAAAGTGTCATTATTTACTGAATGACGCTTTATGACAACAGTCATAAGTATTTATGAAGACTTATTGATGTTCATGACAGGTGTTATGTCATGTTTATGACAGTGTCATGTCAGTCTTATTCACCCCCTTCAAATGAAGTGTTACCGAATATTTTTGTTCCATAAATATGACATATATTTTTTTTATTTCCTTTTTAAAAAATCAGACTTAAAAACAGGCTACAGAGAAAACCAACAATAGAAAATGTACTATAATATATCACAACACCTAACATCATCTAAGTTATGAAGAACTCACCCTCACCGTTGATAAAACAGCAAGTATGGCCACCAGAGTCAGAGGAATCCCGATGCAAATACTGATCCAATCCATTATATAGAGGGCTTGATCAACTAAATCATCATCATGGTTGTTGGTACCTGTGTCATTGTTTAAGCTGTTTTCACTGATGTTGCTGTTCCATGATGTGTTGCTGACGTGGAAATCTCCCATTGTTCAATGTCAAACCTGCATGAGCAAAATAATAAATCATTATTTATTTTCTCTTAGCTTAGTTCATAAAACTATTATTATATGTTTTTAAAGGGAAAATCCCATGAAAGATTGCTTTGTAATAGATCTTGAGTTGATTTTTGTAGTATTTTCACTTAAATAATAGCATTCCCTTATTAATGGTCTCATTTTTAGCAATAGACTGAAATTCTTAAATGAGTGGAAAATTATCCACATGTATTAACTAAAACGTTCGGCACATATCAAAACTGTTATTTCTAACTTGTTATAGTTGCATTAATTTGAACAGAAGGCATGTTGATTTCAACCACATCATATACAATGTGTTTTTTCACTTCTGTACATTGGAAGAAAAATTATATTTACCTTTCAAAGTTTAAAGATCCTGAAATGGTTCCTGTTTTTAGCCAGTCATCCTTCTCTTGTTAACGGTCTGCAGCGTCAGCTTTCTGTTCACTTGCTGTTCGCCGTTTGACCAATCTGACTGTAGTTAAATGGATGGGTGCAGAGATGATGTGATAAGTCAGTTATCTTTAAGGAAGGAAGTGTCTTATGAGATCATCACAAAATGTTTCTGTTTTTTAAAACAGAACATGTGCACCAACCTGTTTCAACTCAGTTAATTCCAGTATTATGGCTGCAATTAACAACAAATATCCTCTCAATGTTCTTTGCAAAAATGTACAGTTTAACTTAAAACACTTGTTTTATATTTTTAACATATGCAACAGTTTAACTGTACACCAAGCTGCCTCCAGTCATCATTGCATTGCTCTCTTTGGCTGTTGCTTCGTCACTTATGTGTCTTCCTTTGTTTGTGTCTTTGAGTAATTTCATATGGGAAATAATCACTGGCTCCATGCAAATTATTTGTTGACTTTTACTGGAATGAAACATTTTTCTAGATAAAATAACTCATTGCTTTACTATTTCTGTCCTCAGAAAAGTTCAATAACTTTGCTCCTTTTTCTTTTCCTTATTTTCCATCCATTAACAACTGGCTCCTCTCGGCGTCAAGGAGCAGCGGCTCTACTCTGAGTCCCTCCTGGCTGACCGAGCTTCTCATCCTGTCTCTAAGGGAAAGTCCAAATACCCTACAGAGAAAACTAATTTCCGTATCCGTGACCTTGTTTTTTTGGTCATGATCCAAACTTCATGACCATAGATGAGAGTAGGAACGTAGATCGACAGGTAAACTGAGAGCTTTTGGCTCAGCTCTGTCTTCAGCATGACAGATCGGTACAGCACCCGCTTCACTGCAGACGCTGCACCAATCCGCCTGTCGATCTCCTGCTCCATTTTTCCCTCATTCATGCACAAGATCCCAAAATACCTAAACTCCTTCACTTAGGGCAGGACGTCCTCCCTCAGCTGCAAACCGCTCCAGTGAAAGCTGTAGATCATGACCTGATGAAGCCAATGGGAGCACATCATCCACAAAAACCATAGAAGTGATCCTAAAGCCACCACAACAGATCCCCTCAAAACCTTAGCATAAAGCAATAAAAGTAATGAACAGAATCGGTGACAAAGGGCAGCCTTGTCCCTGTATGACCCCGGTCATACAGGGACATATTAACGGACCCGGTCCACAAAACACATGTAGACCGGTTGGGAAAAGTCCCACACAGCCTTTAGGACCCTGCTGAGGGTGTAGAGCTGGTCCAGTTCCACAACCAGAACCAGAACCACACTGCTCTTCCTGAACATAACTTAATATTTAACCTGTTCAAAATCATAGCTGATCTACGAAATGAAAAGCAAGGATTAATTTGAAGTATTCATCTTCATCTCTGTTGTGAATTGCTGTCACGTCTTGATTACATTTTGTTTTACTGTAATGAATTTCTGCACCATTAATACTGAGGATTCTCTCTCAGGATTCTCTTTTAGATGAGTAAATAACACATTATAACATAAAATGTTATTGTAATGACAAAAACACAACATAAACATACTGTTGTCATAAAAATACAATAACTTCTATTTGAAACCTCTTTTAAGTTAGTAATTTTTTTTATCAACACATATGGTCAATAGTTTATTGGTAACAGTCTTTCTAGTAATTCATCCTATTTATTGTACTGACAACAAATCTGTGAAATGTTAGAGTGAAACAGAGAACACTGCAGCTAGTTTTTAAAAAGGGCAGAAAATAAGACTTACTACACTTTAAGCAGTTAAAGTTAAAACAGATAATCTGAAAATACACATTTAAACTAAAAAAACAGATCACAGATTAAGTCAGATTATTTGGAGTTGATTACATTTTCTTTTTGTTGCTGATAGCTATGTTGCTTCTACGTACAGTTTTGTTTAAGATTTGTCAATCTTTATCCAAGGTAAAACAAAAACCTGGCTAATCTAAATAAAAGAGGATCTAAAAAACACAGAAATAAACAAAACTCAACCAAACAACCTGGTGTCCTCACAGAAATTACCTTAATTAATTTTAAGTCAAACATACTGAGAACAATCATCTTACCTTTAAAACTTTATTTTTTCTCCTCCTTTTTCTTAATCTTGCACAAATGAAATGTGATGTGGTCAGATGAACAGAATTTTAAACTCACAGAGAGGAAGTGAGGTGAGAAGTGTTTCACAAAAATGACACCTTCAAAATGTTTCATAATCTTAGAGCCGCCTCTATCAGATATTACTAATAAAGCTGCTGTCTCAGTTTACTGGCTTTCCTTTCAGAGGTTTATGGTACAGAAATATTACATCACAGATTACACCCCCCCTCTCCCCCATATTCTGCACCATGTCTCCTCTCTACTGACGTTTCTGTTTCTCGTTTAGCTCTTAAATGTTGCAGCTTGTCAGTGATGAACCTACGATCATCATTCTTCTCTACCAAGAAGTATTTGCTGTGCAAATTTATTTACATAACTTCAATTTGCATATCTGAATAAAAGATACAGTCAAGCCAACAAGAGGACTAAAACTCTGCAATGTTAATGCTTTTCCCCTAACATATCCTTATTTCTGATTGTCTTGACCAAAACCCAAATGATACAAGGAATCCTCAATATGATATTTGACATTTATTCATATGACATCTGAGATAAGTTGCATAAGATCTTTGTTCTATGGGAGCCTTGGGCTGCCACCCAATCAAAAGGAAAATATCACTGCATCTTTTAATAATATAAAAGCTTCATCATACTACAACATGAATTCTAGAAAAACAATAACTTTCTTCATAGTTGAAAAACTGTAAGTAAAAAAAATCAAATGACACCAGCAAATATTTAATTTGCAACAGAGACATGACATAACAAAGAAAATATAATTCGTATAAATGCTTTTTCATCAATTTTCAAAACTTAGATTCCGAAATAAATTTTCATGGTCAAACGTTTGCTTGTTTTTTTCATTGAAAAATAAAACTGCTCATATATTACTATAAAACATCATTATTATTATGATGCTGAAAATAAGACTTGATGTTTCCATAAATGTGTCATTTTACCGCCACTAACGTGTTTTTAAACATTCTGCGACATGACGCATAATGTCACCATCTAGTGGCCAGACACGGAAACTGTTGGAGTTCACACCAGAACAAAGATCCGCAAAGATTCACAAATTTATACAGAAAAATCACTTTGAAATTATTTAGTCCTTATTTTAATACAAGTCAGGTAGTTGTACATTAGTCTGTTCAATAAATGTAAATATTATTGAAAAAAAAAAACATTTACTTCAGTAATTTTATCACTTAGTGAAACACATTATTTAGATTAAATGTACACAGATGGGTGATAATCTCTGTGAATCATGATGATTATCTACATAATAATAATAATACTTAATAATGTTTTATAAAAAAAAAGATATTTAAAATTAGAATATTACTTCAGACCATGTCAAAGTCCTTGGAGGCATTTTGCTCTGTTCAGCTTGTAGGTTAAAAAAATAAAGTACAAAATCTCTATGTTTTGAAATCGTCCACTGAGAGTAGAAATTCTGCTCAGTAAAACTGTGTATATTCAGTAACTTTTCAAAAGGCAAAAAAAACTATCAAAGGCAAAAAATGAGCTAATCTTTCCAACATTTTCAGACAGAAGAAACAGAAGAAAAGGCTTTAAAAATGAATATTCTGGGACAGATTAGGGGTCAAATTATATCCCACATGTACTCCAACAACCTGACATATAAAACCCATCACAGTGAAGCAGATTCACATGGGTAGTTCACAGCTGTAAGAAATTAAAATCAATTGCTCAGTTCTAGAAAATTAACGATGGATCTTTTACACAACATAGATACCTTGGCTGTAAAGGGATCTTCAGTTTTTAGGACCTTCTTCCATTATAAACATAAATGTTGAGTTTCCTTAACATCAACACACTTGTACTTAATTTCCTTACTGACCACTAAATCCCTCCAGAGCCACATGAGTGGAAGATGTAAGAGTCCCATCACTGACTGAAAAAGCATTGAATGAAATAAAGGTAATCAACAGACTTTGAACATACTAAATATTGGTTTATTGAACCTTATTTTGAAATGGGACTGTCTATTCTGCCAACTACTCATCATATGTGGAGCCTGTGTGCAGCAAGAAATTTAACAAACTCTCAAAATATTAAGGAAATTTAATCCTGAATACAAAGTTGTTCTTTCAGATCAAGAGACAAAAAGATGAATATTTGAGACAAAAACAAACCTTTACATGTTGTCAAGCAAATTTCTTATCATTATAAACTCCTACCCAACCCTCAACATTCATTCATAACTTACAAATATGTAGTATATTAACATTAATGTTTACAAAACACAACATGGAAAAGATGGAACAATTACAAACCTACAACTTCAAGTCGTCCCTGTTAGGTACCAGGCTGGTGGGTCTGCTGTGTTCCTTTTCAGATCATCCACCAGAGGGCGCCTGATGACAGCAGGTTCTTGGAGGGCGTGCCGGCAGGTCCTAACCAGACGCACCTGTGGGGAATTGTCATCTCCTGGTGGAGTATATGAGCAGCTGGCTGCCAGCACATCTTCGCCAGAGTGTTTGCCTGAATTGGACGCCTTCTAGAGCCTTCAGGAAATCTCGAGCCTTCCCATCTTTGGAAGGAATCCTCTCGAGACGCCGTGAGAGTTCTCACCAGGCGCCCGAGCCTCACTGTCACCTTCCCCGTGACTTACCGGTTGCAGTCTTCACTTGGCAGTCAGCTCCATTACTCCTCCGTGCTGTCAAAGTACACTGCTCAAAAAAATAAAGGGAACACTCAAATAACATCCTAGATCTGAATGAATGAAATATTCTCATTGAATACTTTGTTCTGTACAAAGTTGAATGTGCTGACAACAAAATCACACAAAAATCATCAATGGAAATCAAATTTATTAACCAATGGAGGCCTGGATTTGGAGCCACACACAAAATTAAAGTGAAATGTTCCCTTTATTTTTTTGAGCGGTATATTACCTGTCTGCCCTCCGACACTCCGCCCATCCGCCCAGCCATCGCCCTTGGACATACCCACCGCCTGGTGCCTGGCCTTTCTTCTCCTCCATTCGGATCCAGACTCCCACAATGAGTGGCTGTACCCGGACCCCCTTTGTAGAAGCCCAAGTCCTAACTAACCTGTTGAACTGAGTTTTGTGAACAATAATAAATCCCAATAATAAATCCTTTGAACTTTTACACCAGTCTGTCTGTGAGTGTTTCTGCATGTGGGCAAAAAAACATTAAACCCGACATGACAGTCCCAGCTGCTGGGAGGGTGTGGAGGTATTATGAGTATTTTTTCCCCCTTTTTCTATTTATATAAATGCAAAGTCCAATTGGATGTTTTTGTTCTAAATAATGAACATTTCAATTCAATCAATCAATCAAATTTTATTTGTATAGCACATTTCAGCAGCAAGGCATTTCAAAGTGCTTTACATAATTAAAATAAAAACAGCATGTGAGAAAGAGATTTAAAAAACATAATTAAAACGTAAACAGTGAGAAAGAGAAATAAAAAGCTGATCCCATCTAATTAAATCCCATCTAATTTTACTTGTCTGCATTGTTACTATATGACACACTATGTGATTCCAAATCAATTAAACTGGAAAAAAAAGTTAATTTGGTTAAAGTTATAGCTGAATAAATTAAGTTTTACTGTTTTCAGTATTTTTTGGTGGCAGAAACTTTTTCACATGAAAATGTTTCACACTTTATAAAAGTTGTATTTGGATAAAATCAACATGTGAGTTAGACAAAGATAAATAACTCTGAAGGAAAACAAAAGATTATGAAACATTCAAAATATATCATCTGAAAACAATATAGATCACAAATAATCCATAAGAATACTTTAAGAAAGTACTATGTGAAGATATTTGTGCATTGACAGCGCCTACGCTCCGGCAGATCGAAAAGCTGACATGCTGACATCATCAGTCCTGCTGATCTCCTGATTCTTAGACGTTACACAGCACAGTGAGGCCCCAAGCTGGTTAAATGCACTTTTCCTCAGAAAAATATACAAAGATGAGTCTGCAAGAGGACTGAGAAAAAGACCAATTGTAACCACAGTCCAGGAGACTGAATTTTCCCACCGTTTTTTCACCAGATAATATATCATGTTGGGGATGAAAAGCAGGACATATATGAGCAAAACCACAACCAGGATGGAAATAATTCGATGTTTTTCGTCAGCAGGAACACTGCGAGCTTCAGACAGAACTTTAATGGTCCCAACCAGGCACAAGATGAACAAGGGAAGAGGGAGGAGGAGACCAGCAGCCTGGATGATTACTCTCCTCTCTAATTCTAAAAGGAGATACATGGCAAGATTATAAAGAAAAGAAAGGATCCAGACTGCGACACAGACCAACACAGATGTCTTGATGTTTCGCTTAAATCTGTACCACAGCGGCCAGGAAATGGCCAAATACCTGGAGTAAAAGGTACCTGCTGTCAGACATTAGTGATGTAATAGTGTGAGACAGAAACAACAACATGCATGTAAACAGATATTTACCTTTCCAGGGAGACACACATCATGAACCCAATGCTGGCTGTAATGCCAACATCAAGGGCACAACGAGAGGCATCATTAGCTGTACGTGATATTATAGGAACTCTGCTGCAGTACTGGACGACATCAGAAAGCAGAAGGTTGAAGATATAAACTGGAGCAACATTATCTTCTTTCACCTGCAGGGGAATCAAAATGAAAATAAAGACAAAAGATTTCCTTCCAACTTCCTGAAACAATTATTTGGTTCTTTTTTCCACAAATGTATCACATATATTTTTTTTTATTATTTTTGAATATTCTTGAAATTCTTACCCCCAGGCTCAGAGAAAACAAATATTAATATAAGATGTATAACATATCAAACATACAGCTAAATATAAAGTACTCACCTTTGATAAAACAGCAAACATGGCCACCAGAGTCAAAGGAAATCCAATGACAATAGAGACACAATTTCCCACATACAAGACTTGGTTCTCATCAGAACTGTTACTGGTTCTGTTAGATGCATCACTGTAGTTGGAGAAGTTCTGACTGAGGGAATCTCCCATCCTTCAATATCAAACCTGCACAAGCAAAATAATGAATAATAGAAACTTGATTTTTTATCTCGGCTTAATTCATAAAGTATTAATTTTCTTTTAAAAGAATCTTTAAAAAATTAAAGGAATTCTTTGGAATATACACATTTTAAGTGTTTTTAGTACGAAAAGTAAAACTTGTGTTAAAGATAAGTGGAAAATAATCCATATATAAAGTAGGATTTACTTTTTCAGCAACATATTAAATTAAGTGTGTTTTTCTTCTCTTTTCTGTAGAGTCAAAGAAAATTTATATTTACCTTTAAATTTAAAGGTCCTGAAATGGTTCCTGTTTGTAGCCAGTTATCCTCCTCACCTCTACAGCTGCAGCCTGAGCGATCTGCATATAAAGGAACTTTATCATGTCTGAACAATGACATCTGACTTCTGTATTAAAGGAAATGGCTGCAGAGATGATGTGATAGGTTCATTTTCTTTATCAACAGGAAGAAAGTGTCTTCTAAGATCACAACAAAATGTTTCAGGTTTTAAAACTCAGTTTTCATAAATCAAGTTGTTTAAATTCAGTTCAGTTCAGGTATATAGCACCAATTAACATGAAATGTCCTCTGAATGTTCTTAAGGGAAAAAAAGTTGATTTTAACTTAAATTACTAGTTTTACCTTTTTCACTTACGTTCATCAATTTAAATCATTCATGTTTTGGGACTCTGCTGTCAGCAAGCAGCTCCTCAACTGTAAACTATTACTGTAACTGTAGAGAAGAAAAAATAAGTCATGGAAACATTTCACATTAACATAGAAACACATTTATGCAGCAGAGTGTGGAGATGCTGGGTGCAGGATGTTCTGCATTGCTCTCTTCTCCTCTTGCTTCATCACCATGTCGGTTCTTCCATCTTCCTCTGTGTGGTGTCAGCTGGTGGCTGTGACTCAAGATGGGGTTTTCCAACTTTGGGCCACAGAGAGACTGGTGAGGGTCACTTTATGTGGCTTCACTGCAGCTAACAGACCAGAAAGGATGGCACTGTTTAAACAAAGTGACCTGAACTCATTTCAAATAAGTTATATGAACCATCTTATTATAAAAACTTTATTTATTCTTCTCCTCTTATTAATGTTGCACAAGTGAAAAGAGATGTGGTCAGATGAAACGGGTTCTGAACAGACAGAGGAAGTGAAGGTGGAAATGTTTCACAAAATGACACCTCCAAGTTTTTCAGAATCTGACAGCAGAGTCTGTCAGATATCATCAATATGTCTGCTGTCTCAGCTTACTGTCTGTACAGCTTTACTGCACTGGATCCAGCTTATTTTTACAGCAGTGACACGTCTTCTGATTATGTATGTTTCATGTTAATTTTATAGTTATGACTAAATGTGATGGAGACCAGGGGTTCATCACTATTAAAGGACAAACCAGATGTTTCTAGTTTCAGTTGTTTATTTCAGTTGCACTGTGACATTTAGTTGATCGTTATTTCAGGAGGGGGGACTGGCCATCCTTCCTGTACAGGGAGAAGGTTGATTTGTTCTGAGATTTTCTGTTGGTTTAATTTGAGTTCAACAATTGTTTGAGCATTTACCTTTCCTGGTGTCTCCTCAGCAGAGGGGAGCAGCAAAAAGAGACAAAAGCTCCAGGTGCTGCTGAAAAGCTGCTGGAGCATTAGGGGGGTAATGCTCCGATTAAGTTAAGTGATATTAAGTTATATTTAGTCTTTGATTAGTTTAGTTGTAATTATTTGCATTCAAGTATATATTTATTGGTAGCATTTATTGTTTTTTATTGCGTTTTTGTAAGTGTTTATTTCCTGTTTTATAAGTGGGTCAAAGTGACAAGTGGTGTCAGAAGTTTGACTTTGGAAGAAACAATGAGGCAATTTATCATTTTGCTGTTTTATTTTGAATATTGGGAGATTCCCTCAGTCAGAACTTCTCCAACTACAGTGATGCATCTAACAGAACCAGTAACAGTTCTGATGAGAACCAAGTCTTGTATGTGGCAAATTGTGTCTCTATTATCATTGGATTTCCTTTGACTCTGGTGGCCATGTTTGCTGTTTTATCAAAGGTGAGTACTTGTTAACCTATATTGGTGATGCTAGCTCTGCTGAGAAACTGGATCAGCTGGCAGGCCTAGTCAAATCACTGATGCACCTGGCTCACCTTGAGGATGATAGTGACAACATGTCGAGGATCCTCACAATCATGATGCATGATGTCACCATCTAGTTGCCAGGCACAAAAACTGTTGAAGCACACATATGAATAACGAGGATTGTTAACAAATTTACATAAAAAAATAATTTTGAGACATCAAATATGTGACCTTATTTTAATTCAAGTCAAATGTAGTTGCATAGACACGTTCAATAAGTTAGAATATTATTAAAAAGTAAATTTACTTCAATAATTTATCACTGTGAAGCACATTATAGAGATTAAATGTACACATGGATGATAATCTCTGTGAATTATGATGATTGTCTATTCAGAGTCGATGAAAACATAATATTTAAAATAATATTATTGCATCAAACCATGTCAAAGTTCTCAGAGGCATTTTGCTCTGGTTCAGCTTGTTGGTCAGAAAATAAAGTACAAAATCCCAGAGTCCATAGATTTTGGAAATATCCAGTGAGAGTGAAAATCTTTCACAGTAATTATAAAAACTGTTTATATTCAGGAGTTTTTCAAAACGCAAAATAAAAAAATCACAGCCAAAACATGAGCCAACATTTTCAGTCAGAAGTAACAAATGAATATATATATTCATTTGTTATATATATATATATATATATATATGAATATATATATATATATATATATATATATATATATATATATATATATATATATATATATATATGAATATATATATATATATATATATATATATATATATATATATATATATATATATATATATATATATATATATATATATATATGAATATATATATATATGAATATATATATATATATATATATATATATAGCACTGGCTAAAGAAACTCACTGCCCTCCATGAGCGACTGGCAGTTCAACTGAACCAGCTGCTACAGAATGGGACTCACCCTGAATGGCTAACTGAAGGGCGCACAATCCTGATCCAGAAGGATCCCTCAAAGGGTTCAGTCCCATCCAACTATCGGCCGATAACCTGTCTCTCTACAACATGGAAGCTCATGTCAGGCATCATAGCAGCTAAGATAAGCGGGCACATGGATAAATACATGAACACGGCACAGAAGGGCATCGGCATAAACAGCAGAGGAGCCAAACACCAACTCCTTGTAGACCACACAGTCACCCGAGACTGCAAAACCCGACACACCAACCTGTGCACCGCTTGGATTGATTACAAGAAAGCCTATGACTCAATGCCACATACTTGGATCATTGAATGCTTAGAGATGTACAACATCAACAGGACTCTAAGAGCCTTCATTGCAAACTCGATGGGGCTGTGGAAAACCACCCTTGAAGCCAACTGCAAACCACTTGCACAAGTGTCCATCAAATGTGGCATATACCAAGGAGATGCTCTGTCCCCACTGCTGTTCTGCATAGGCCTGAACCCCCTTAGCCAAATCATCAACAAGACTGGCTACGGATACCGACTCAAGAATGGGGCCACAATCAGTCACCTCCTCTACATGGATGACATCAAGCTGTACGCCAAGAACGAGCGAGACATCGACTCACTGATCCACACCACCAGGATCTACAGCACTGACATTGGGATGTCATTCGGACTAGAGAAGTGTGGCCGGATGGTTACAAAGAGAGGAAAGGTCATCCACACAGAAGGGGTCTCACTCCCAGAGGGAACAATAGCAGACATAGAGCACAGCTACAAGTACCTGGGAATACCACAAGCAAATGGCAACCTCGATGAGGTCACAAGGAAAGGAGCCACAGCCAAATACCTCCAACGAATAAGGCAAGTCCTGAGAAGCCAGCTCAATGGCAAGAACAAGATCCGTGCAATAAACAGCTATGCCTTACCAGTAATCAGATACCCTGCCGGAATAATTAGCTGGCCAATGGAAGAGATAAAGGCCACGGATGTTAAGACTCGGAAGCTACTAACCATGCATGGAGGGTTCCACCCCAAATCCAGCACCCTGAGACTGTACACAAGCCGTAAGGAAGGAGGCAGAGGACTAGTGAGTGTGAGAGCCATTGTCCAGGATGAAACATCCAAGATCCATAAATACATCAAGGACAAAGCCTCAACGGACGATGTGCTCAGCGAATGTCTCAGACAATGGGGAACAGAGGACGAGGTGCTGGAGGAACCATCATGGGAAGACAAGCCCCTACATGGGATGTACCACCGACAAATAACTGAAGTGGCTGATATCAGGAAATCCTACCAATGGCTGGAGAAAGCTGGACTCAAGGACAGCACAGAGGCCCTCATCCTGGCCGCCCAGGAACAGGCACTAAACACCAGAGCAATAGAGGCTCAGATCTACCACACCAGACAAGACCCAAGGTGTAGGTTGTGCAAGGAGGCCTCTGAGACAGTCCAGCACATAACAGCAGGGTGCAAGATGCTGGCAGGGAAAGCATACATGGAACGACATAACCAAGTGGCGGGCATAGTGTACAGGAACATCTGTGCCGAATATGGACTGGAAGCCCCGAGGTCAAAGTGGGGAACACCCCCAAAGGTGGTGGAGAATGACCGAGCTAAGATCCTGTGGGACTTCCAGATCCAGACAGACAAGATGGTAATGTCGAACCAACCGGACATTGTGGTGGTGGATAAAGAACAGAGGAAAGCCGTTGTGGTGGATGTAGCAATACCAAGTGACCACAACATCAGGAAAAAGGAGCATGAGAAACTGGAGAAATACCAGGGCCTCAGAGAGGAACTGGAGAAGGCCTGGAAGGTGAAGACCACAGTGGTGCCTGTGGTCATCGGGGCCCTCGGGGCAGTCACCCCCAAACTGGAGCAGTGGCTCAAACAGATCCCAGGAACAACATCAGACATCTCAGTCCAGAAATGTGCAGTTCTAGGCACAGCCAAGATACTGCGCAGAACCCTCAAGCTCCCAGGCCTCTGGTAGAGGACCCGAGCTCAGAGGATGAAAGAGACCACCCACGGAGGGTGAGAGGGGAATTTTTTTTTTTTTTTATATATATATATATATATATATATGAATATATATATATATATATATATATATATATATATATATATATATGAATATATATATATATATATATATATATATATATATATATATATATATATATGAATATATATATATATATATATATATATATATATATATATATATATATATATATATATATATATATATATATATATATATATATGTATAATTCCTTTAAAGGAACAGATTATAAGTCAAGATATATTCAACATGTAACCTCCTCAACTTGAATGTGAATTTGTAATTCACATTACAAATTCACTGTAATGTGAATTTGCCACATTACAGTGTGGCAAATTCACATTGATGTTTCTGCAAGAAATGCAACAGATTTGCTCAGTTCTGATTTCAAACACCTGTTAAAAATAATGAATCTGTTATAAAACATAAATATATTAAAGGCTGTAAAAGGAGCTTTGATTTTTATGATCTTCTTCCATTATAAATATAAATGTTGATTTTTTTAACATCAGTATATTTTTATTTAATTTCCTTACTGATCATTAGTGTTACTTTCCCTCAGACCCATATGTGTGTAAAATCTAAGAGTCCATTTACTGATTGAAAAAGGATTGAATGAAACAAACACAGCTGGGAGATTTTAGAGCATAATAAATATTGTTTTGTTGCACATTATGGTGTTTTATGCTGTCAGAGAAATGAGGCCCTGCACACTGACAACTGCTCTGTGTGCAAAATAACATAATACACATTATCAGAGAATATTGTTAAAGAAATTTAATTTTGAATTAAAAGTTGTTCTTTCAGATCAAGAGACAAAAAAAATTATATTTGAGATAAAAACAAACCTTTACAATGTCGTCAAGCAAATTTGTTACCATCACAAACTCCTACCAAACCCTCAACATTCATTCATAACTTACAAATATTTTCATACCAAGAAAGTTACATTTTTCAGCTCATCATCCTTTGCCTCATGAAGTCCAAATAAAAATGTGACAGACCAAAATAATCTTCATGTTTACATGGTTATACAATGTTCAGAGTGAAAGTCTAAAAATAATTTAAAAAGTATTTCTTACATAAACTTCCTTTAGTCACAAAATACAAAATGTGTTAAAATGTGTCTGTTTTTATATCATGTAAACATGAGATATTTCCTGTTTCTGCAGATTTCTCACAATCTAAGCAGCAGTTTTGATTCATCACAAGAGATGGTATTTATAAGTTTAACAAGTCTGAGTTCTGGAGAAATGTTAGTTTTCTCCCAGGATTGTTTCTCTAGTCCAAATGAATGCTTTTGTTCTATATAATGAGCATTTCAATTAAATTCTTCTAATTGTAAGTGTATGCATTATTATTATTATTATTATTATTATTATTATTATTATTATTATTATTATTATTATTATTATTAGACACACAATGTGGTTCAGAATCAGTTAATTTGCAGAAAAACTGAATTGGTTTAATCTACAGCTGAATAAACAAAGTCTTACTGTTTTCAGCATTTTTCAAAGATTTCAAATGGCACTTTCTAAATGTTGTACCTGGTTAAATTCAACATGTGTGACACATTTAAACAGTCAAATTAAAGTCCACTAAAAATGTCTGAGATTCAGAAGCTGAGACATTTCTGACAATCAAGCAGGTTGTCATTTCTTCAATTGTTGGGTTTTAGTATTGAAAAGATCATGAAAATAAAAATAAAAATATATAATCTGAAAGCAAAATGTTTTGCAAATAATCCAAAAGTAAGTTTTGAAGATATTTGTGTTTCAGTGGAACCTAAACTGCTGTAGACCGAACAGCTGACATGCTGACATCATCAGTGCTGCTCATCTCCTGATTCTTAGACGTCACACAGAAACACAATGAGGTCAAAAACTTGTCAACTGCACTTTTCCTCAGGAAAATATACAAAGCTGAGTCTGCAAGAGGACTAAGAAAAAGACCAATTGTAGACACAACAAAGAAGATTGAATTTTGCCAGTGATTTTCCAACAGATAATATATCACGTTGGGGAGAAAAAGCAAAATATATGTTAGCAAAACCACAACCAGGATGGAAACAATTCGACGTTTTTCCTCAGCAGGAACACTGCGAGCTTCAGACAGAGCTTTAATGGTCCCAACCAGGCAGAATATGAACAAGAGAAGAGGGAGGAGAACACCAGCCACCTGGATGATTTTTACAATATGAATTTCCAAAAGGAGATAAATGCTAAGATTATAAAGAAGAGAAAGGATCCAGATGGTGACACAGACCAACACAGATGTTTTGATGTTTCGTCTAAATCTGTACCACAGCGGCTTGGCAACGACCAGATACCTGAAACAAAAATACCTGATGTCAGATGAAGTGACAGAATTAGTACATATGTCTGCATTCTTACTTTTGTAGACATTTATTTCCTTTAACTAGTATGCATGTAAGCAGTTTTGTAGGCACATAGTGCAAGAAGCAAGTGCACTTGAAAGGTCAGTTAAAGTAAATGATAACTACAGGGTTTATAAAGGTTCAGAGTAGGTGTCCATGCATCAAGTTGTTTTTTCCTTCGATGTATTTCTATGTTCCTACTTTCCAATATGTGTGCGTGCGTCAAAACTGGATGTGGTTTTAACAGTTTGGTATAAAGGATTATGTACAGCTGCACTGGGCTTGTCTGTCTTGGACGCTTCAGAGGCCTTTGAAATAAAACATTTAAACACAAAGATCTATCTTCATCATTTCTTAACAGTTTTCTCTATTGTTTATTTTAGAATTTCCATAACACAGACAGCAATAAGCATGTAAACAGATATTTACCTTTCCAGGGAGACGCACATCATGAATCCAATGCTGGCTGTAATGCCAACATCAAGAGCACATTGAGAGTAAATATTAGCAGTACGTGATATTATAGGAACTCTGCTGCAGTACTGGATGACATCAGAAAGCAGAAGGTTGAAGATGTAAAGTGGAGCAATGTGATCTTCTTTCACCTGCAGGGATAAAAATGAAAATCAAAAATGATTTCCAAATTTCTGCAACAATTATTTTATTCTTCTTCCACAAATAACACATATTTATTGATTTCTTATTGAATAACCATTCTTATCCCCAATGTCAGAGAAAACAAATATTAACATAAAATGTATAACATATCAAACATACAGCTAGACCTAACTTAACACTCACCTTTGACAAAACAGCAAACATGGCCACCAGAGTCAAAGGAAATCCAATGACAATAGAGACACAATTTCCCACATACAAGACTTGGTTCTCATCAGAACTGTTACTGGTTCTGTTAGATGCATCACTGTAGTTGGAGAAGTTCTGACTGAGGGAATCTCCCATCCTTCAATATCAAACCTGCACGAACAAAATAATGAATAATAGAAACTTGATTTTTTATCTCGGCTTAATTCATAAAGTATTAATTTTCTTTTAAAAGAATCTTTAAAAAATTAAAGGAATTCTTTGGAATATACACATTTTAAGTGTTTTTAGTACGAAAAGTAAAACTTATGTTAAAGATAAGTGGAAAATAATCCATATATAAAGTAGGTGCTAAATTTCTACCTTAATGCCATGCAGGTAAATCTTGATTCTAATGTGTCTTAGCAGTTCCATTAAACTAAACATCTAGGATTTACTTTTTCAGCAACATATTAAATAAAGTGTGTTTTTCTTCTCTTTTCTGTAGAGTCAAAGAAAATATATATTTACCTTTAAATTTAAAGGTCCTGAAATGGTTCCTGTTTGTAGCCAGTTATCCTCCTCACCTCTACAGCTGCAGCCTGAGCGATCTGCATATAAAGGAACTTTATCATGTCTGAACAATGACATCTGACTTCTGTATTAAAGGAAATGGCTGCAGAGATGATGTGATAGGTTCATTTTCTTTATCAACAGGAAGAAAGTGTCTTCTAAGATCACAACAAAATGTTTCAGGTTTTAAAACTCAGTTTTCATGAATCAAGTTGTTTAAATTCAGTTCAGTTCAGGTATATAGCACCAATTAACATGAAATATCCTCTGAATGTTCTTAAGGAGAAAAAAGTTGATTTTAACTTAAATTACTAGTTTTACCTTTTTCACTTACGTTCATCAATTTAAATCATTCATGTTTTGGGACTCTGCTGTCAGCAAGCAGCTCCTCAACTGTAAACTATTACTGTAACTGTAGAGAAGAAAAAATAAGTCATGGAAACATTTCACATTAACATAGAAACACATTTATGCAGCAGAGTGTGGAGATGCTGGGTGCAGGATGTTCTGCATTGCTCTCTTCTCCTCTTGCTTCATCACCATGTTGGTTCTTCCATCTTCCTCTGTGTGGTGTCAGCTGGTGGCTGTGACTCAAGATGGGGTTTTCCAACTTTGGGCCACAGAGAGACTGGTGAGGGTCACTTTATGTGGCTTCACTGCAGCTAACAGACCAGAAAGGATGGCACTGTTTAAACAAAGTGACCTGAACTCATTTCAAATAAGTTATATGAATCATCTTATTATATAAACTTTATTTATTCTTCTCCTCTTATTAATGTTGCACAAGTGAAAAGAGATGTGGTCAGATGAAACGGGTTCTGAACAGACAGAGGAAGTGAAGGTAGAAATGTTTCACAAAATGACACCTCCAAGTTTTTCATAATCTGACAGCAGAGTCTGTCAGATATTACCAGGGGTGAAAGTAGGCGGGTACGGTCGGGTACTGCATACCCCTAAAATATTTAGCGGGGGTACACAGTACCTGCAAGAGAGGGGTCAAAGTGACAAGTGGTGTCAGAAGTTTGGCTGCAGCTATGAGTGGAGCTGAAGCTGCTGGTGAAACTGGATCAGCTGGCAGGTCTAGTCAAATCACTGATGCAAATTGAGAAGGAATCAGCACGGCAAGAACTGAGAAGAAGGAACTTACATCAGCTTCGACAGCTACAGGCTCACCTGGAGCATGATGGTGACAACATGGAGAGGATCCTCACACTCATGATGATGAGGGGGACAATTATGATGAAGCACAAAGCCAGATGACCTACCAGCCACCAGCCCCACAGAGAGAGACACAGCTGCTTCCACTGACCTCTGATGAGGATGTTGATCACTTCTTAACAACTTTTGAAAGGATGGCTCAGGTCTGCTATTGGCCTAAAGACGAGTGGACGGTCCAACTGGTTCCACTACCTACTGGGAAAGCAGCACATAGTGCTTATATGCTGATGGACATGGCAGATTGTCACATTGATGACAAGCTTCAAAACGCCACTATTACCAAATAGGAGATAACTGCTGACACCTATTGGAGGAGGTTTCGATTGATGGATGTTTATCAATGTAAGACACCAAAAAAACTTCATGTTCAACCCAAAGACATGTTTTATAACCTGTGGCAGCAGCTCTGAGGCTAAGCCTATGCAGTTATTTTGGGCTTGGATGTACCTTCTTTGACTTATTTAGTGTCAAACACAGAGGCTGATCATTTGACTCACTAGTATTTATGAGGAAATTCAGTTCAGAACCCAACAAGATGCATGATGTCACCATCTAGTGGCCGGACATGGAAACTGTTGAATCTCACAGGACTCTGAAATGAGGCCCTGCACACTGAAAACTACTCTGTCTGTTTCTATCTGTGTGCAAAATAAAATCATACACATTCTCAGAGATTATTGGTAAAGAAATTTAATTCTGAAAATAAAGTTGTTATTTCAGATCAAGAGAGAAAAGATGAATATTTGAGATAAAAACAAACCTATACATCGTCGTCAAGCAAATTTCCTATCATCACAAACTCCTACCAAACCCTCAACATTCATTCATAACTTACAAATATTGTCAGAGCAAGTAAAATTTTTCCAGCTCATCATTTTGTGCCTCATAAAGTCCAATTAAAAATGTGACAGACCCAAATAATCTTCATGTGTACATGGTTGTTCAATGTTCAGAGTGAACAGTCTAAAAATAATTTTAAAAGTTTGTGACCTAAAGTTCCTGTAGCCACCAAATACAGACTGTGTTAAAATGTGTCTGCTTTTTATATCATGTCAAACATGAGATATTTCCTGTTTCTGCAGATATCTCACAATCTTAACAGCAGGTTTGCTTCATCACAAGAGATGGTATTTTTCAGTTGAATCAAATAGATCACCTTTTAAACACTGTAGATGATGAAAAATACAAGTAGATTAATATAAATGTTTACATAAACATAGAATGATCTGCAGAATTAAAAACATACAACTTCAAGCCATCCACCTCCTGGGAGGGTTTGGAGGCTTTATGGTTGTTTTTTTATAAAGAAATCTCTAGTCCTGTTGAATATTCATGTTATATATATAATAAACATTTCAGTTAAATCCCTGCTGAATTAAATGTCTGCTTTGTTACTATTGGAAAAACTGTATGTGGTTCAGAATCAATTACTTAGCAGAAAAGTTAATTGTACACAGCTGAATAAATAAAGTTTTACTGTTTTCTGCATTTTTTGTTGAACTAAACTTTTTCACAGGAAACTGACACTTTCTAAGTTTGTACCTGTTTAAACTGACAACTCTGAGAGCCAAGCAGGTTGTCATTTCTTCAGTTGGGTTTTGGTTTTCAAAAGATCATGAAAAAATCAAAATATATCATCTGAAAGTATTCTCTCTTGCAAATTATCCATAAGAATTCCATATAATGTAAAAATATTTGGGCTTCAGTGGCACCTAAACTGCTGAAGTGTGTTGAGGTGACATATTATCATCAGTGCTGCTCATCTCCTGATTCTTAGACGTCACACAGAAACACAATGAGGTCAAAAGCCTGTCAACCGCACTTTTCCTCAGAAAAATACACATAGCTGAGTCTGCAAGAGGACTAAGAAAAAGACCAATTGTAACCCCAGTAAAGACAGGAAAATTTTCAAAGGGTTTTTTCAACAGATAATATATCATGTTGGGGATGAAAAGTAGAATATATGTTAGCAAAACCACAACCAGAATTGAAACAATTCGACGTTTTTCCTCAGCAGAGACACTGCGAGCTCCCGAAAGAGCTTTAATGGTCCCAACCAGGCAGAAGATGAACAAGAGAAGAGGGAGGAGAACACTAGCATTCAGAATGATTTTTACAGTATGAAATTCCAAAAGGAGATAAATGGTGAGATTAAAAAGAAAAGAAAGGACCCAGAGCGTAACACAGACCAACACAGATGTCTTGATGTTTCTTCCAAATCTGTACCACAGCGGCTTGGCAACGACCAGATACCTGAAACAAAAGGTACCTGCTGTCAGACATTACTGATGTAATAATGTCAGAAAGAAACAATAATATGTATGTAAACAGTCATTTACCTTTCCAGGGAGATACACATCATGAACACAACACTGGCTGTAATGCTAACGTCTAAGGCAATAATAGAGAAACCATGAGGTTCGGGTGAAATCATAGGAATTCTGCTGCAGTACTGGATGATATCAGAAATCAGAAGGTTGAAGATGTAAACTGGAGCAACATGATTTTCCTTCACCTGCAGGGAAACAAAATGAAAAGTGAACAAAAGCTTAAGATTTCATCCCAACTTCTTGGAACTATCAGATGATTCTGCTTCCACAAATATAACAAATACTGTTTGATTTCCTTTTGATCAACCATTCCTTAGATCCAGGTTCAGAGAAAACCAATATTATTAAAAAAACAAAAAACTGCATACCACGACAAACATACAGCTAAATATAAGTTAACAAGTACTCACCTTTGATAAAACAGCAAACATGGCCACCAGAGTCAAAGGAAATCCAATGACAATAGAGATACAATTTGCCACATACAAGACTTGGTTCTCATCAGAACTGTTACTGGTTCTGTTAGATGCATCACTGTAGCTGGAGAAGTTCTGACTGAGGGAATCTCCCATCCTTCAATGTCAAACCTGCACAAGCAAAATAATGAATAGTGGAGACTTGATTTTTCTCTTAGCTTAGTTCATAAATGTAATATTAAATTTATATTTAAGGGGAAATCCTAAGAAAACCTCTTTCATAAGGAATCTGTTTTAGTACAAAAATAAATCACATATGTTAAAAATAAACACTGTAATTCTTGAAAGCAATGAGTGGAAAATGATCCACATGTAAAGTGTGTCCTCAGTTTCTACCTTATTCTACTGGCATGCAGGTAAATGTTATTTCTAATGTGAGTTTCATGAAATTAAACACATGGGACATAATATTAAGCAGCATGTTAAATTTAATGTGCCTTTCTTTCATTTCTGTACATTAAAATAAAAATAATATTTACCTTTCAAAGTTTAAATGTCTTGTGACCAAAAAGATTGTGACCTAAAG
This sequence comes from Poecilia mexicana, assembly GCF_051168715.1. Taxonomy (NCBI): domain Eukaryota; kingdom Metazoa; phylum Chordata; class Actinopteri; order Cyprinodontiformes; family Poeciliidae; genus Poecilia; species Poecilia mexicana. The sequence goes on along the minus strand of NW_028263384.1, from coordinate 21,915,154 downwards.
TTCCTTTAGCCACAAAATACAAATTGTGTTAAAATGTGTCTGCTTTTTATATCATGTCAAACATGAGATATTTCCTGTTTCTGCAGATTTCTCACAATCTTAACAGCAGGTTTGCTTCATCACAAGAGATGGCATTTTGGAGGCTTCATGGTGGGTTTTTTATAAAGAAACCTCTAGTTCAATTGAATATTTCTGTTATATATAATAAACATTTGAGAAAAACAGTATGTGGTTCAGAATCAATTACATAGCAGAAAAGCTAAATTGTACACAGCTGAATAAATAAAGTTTTACTGTTTTTTATCATTTTTGTTGAAAGAAACTTTTTTCACGGGAAACTCTGATACTTTCTAAGTTTGTACCTGTTTAAACTGACAACTCAGAGAGCCAAGCAGTCAAATGTCATCTGAATGTATAATTATGGATATTTTCTCTCTTGCAAATGCAAATACATTGTATGCAATAAGAATTCCATACAATGTAAAAATATTTGGGCTTCAGTGGCACCTAAACTGCTGAAGTGTGTTGAGGTGACATATTATCATCAGTGCTGCTGATCTCCTGATTCTTAGACGTCACACAGAAACACAATGAGGTCAAAAGCCTGTCAACTGCACTTTTCCTCAGAAAAATACACATGGCTGAGTCTGCAAGAGGACTAAGAAAAATACCAATTGTAACCCCAGTAAAGACAGGAAAATTTTCAAAGGGTTTTTCCAACAGAAAATAGATCATGTTGGGGATGAAAAGTAGAATATATGTTAGCAAAACCACAACCAGAATTGAAACAATTCGACGTTTTTCCTCAGCAGAGACACTCTGAACTTCAGACAGAGCTTTAATGGTCCCAACCAGGCAGAAGATGAACAAGAGAAGAGGGAGGAGGAGACCAGCATTCTGAATGATTTTTACAATATGAAATTCCAAAAGCAAATACATGTAAATGTTATTAAGAAAAGAATAGATCCAGACTGCGACACAGACCAACACAGATGTCTTGATGTTTCTTCTAAATCTGTACCACAGCGGCTTGGCAATGACCAGATACCTGAAACAAAAGGTACCTGCTGTCAGACATTACTGATGTAATAATGTCAGAAAGAAACAATAATATGTATGTAAATAGTCATTTACCTTTCCAGGGAGATACACATCATGAATCCAATACTGGCTGAAATGCTAACATCCAAGGCAATAACAAAGAAACCATGAGGTTCGGGTGAAATCATAGGAATTCTGCTGCAGTACTGCATGATATCAGAAATCAAAAGGTTGAAGATGTAAACTGGAGCACCATGATCTTCTTTCACCTGCAGGGGAAACAAAATGAAAAGTGAACAAAAGCTGAAAATTTTATCCCAAAATTTAACCCTTAGATCCAGGTTCAGAGAAAACCAATATTATTTAAAAAACTGCATACCACAACGAACATACAGTTAACAAGTACTCACCTTTGATAAAACAGCAAACATGGCCACCAGAGTCAGAGGAAGTCCAGCACAAAGGGTGATCAAATTTCCCCAGCACAAGATTTGAAAAGATACTTTGTTGTCTTCATAAAAACAATTATTGGTTCTGTTAGATGCATCACTGTAGTTGGAGAAGTTCTGATTGAGGGAATCTTTCCATGAGGTTCTGCTGAGGAGGGAATCTGCCATTCTTCAATATCAAACCTGCACAAGCAAAATAATGAATAGTGGAGACTTGATTTTTCTCTTAGCTTAGTTCATAAACGTAATATTAAATTTATATTTAAGGGGAAATCCTAAGAAAACCTCTTTCATAAGGAATCTGTTTTAGTACAAAAATAAAGCACATATGTTAAAAATAAACACTGTAATTCTTGAAAGCAATGAGTGGAAAATGATCCACATGTAAAGTGTGTCCTCAGTTTCTACCTTATTCTACTGGCATGCAGGTAAATGTTATTTCTAATGTGAGTTTCATGAAATTAAACACATGGGACATAATATTAAGCAGCATGTTAAATTTAATGTGCCTTTCTTTCATTTCTGTACATTAAAATAAAAAAAAAACATATTTACCTTTCAAAGTTTAAATGTCTTGAAATGATTCCTGTTTTCAGCCAGTTATCCTTCTCATCTCAACGGTCTGCAGCCTGAGCGATCTGTAGATTTACTTATGTCAGTGTCTGACCAATCACATCTGACTTCTCTATTAAAGGAAATGGGCGCAGAGATGATGTCATAAGTCTATTTTCTTTAGAAACAGGAAGACAACGTCTTCTAAGATCACATTTATTTTAAACCTCAGTTCTCGCGAACCAACTTGTGTAAAATTTTATTCAGTTAATTTTTCTAGCACCAATTAACAAGAAATATCCTCTCTATGTTCTTTGCAAAAAAAAGTTCACAATCACTTCAATCACCTGTTTTACCTGTTAAACTTAAATGCAACAGATTAAAATCATTCATGTTTTGGACGCTGCTGTCATCTCTAACTTTAGAAAAGGAAAGCTGCAGTCATGGAAACATTTCACATTAACTTCGATACACATGTATGTAACAGGGACAAGTGTGGAGGTGCTGGGTGCAGGATGTTTGTTGCTTCATCACCATGTTGGTTCTTCCATCTTCCTTTATGTGCTGTTAGCTGGTGGCTGTGACTCAACATGTGTTTGGTCAACTGTGAGCCACAGAGAGACTGGAGCTGCTCGCTTTATGTTGGCCTCACTGAAGCTAACTCACCAGAAACAATCGCAAAAGTAATTTCAACTAAGTTATATTAAAAATAATCTCACCAGTAAAATTTTGGTAACACTTTATTTGACGGGTATTGAATAAGACCGTCATGACACCCACATAAACATAACACCTGTCATGAACATCAATAAGTCTTCATGAATATTTATGACTGTTGTCATAAAGCGTCGTTCGGTAAATTATGACACTTTTAATACAAAGTTGACATTATTCAAAATGTCTTCATTATGACAACTTGTCATTAACCAAGAAATCATGATCTAACATAATTTTGTCATAATAGTAGTCATAATGATTTAATTATGACACTAGCAAAAGCTTTAACAAAACAATGATTAATATTTCCACTCCCTGAAATAAAGCAAAACAAGAAGGAGAACCAGTAAAGATTTCAATAAGCTTTATTACACTGTCAATTGATTTAATAACAGACTCATTAACAATTTCTCTTATCTCAAGTAAAGTGACATAAGTAACAACAGTTATGACAAAGTCATTAAGTGTCATTACAGTGTCATTAATATTAAATGTTTCTGCAAGTGAAACAAGTAACAATTATGACAAAGTCATTAAGTGTCATTAATATTAACTTTTACCTCAAGTAAATGGAAACTAGTAGCAACAATTATAAAGATGTAATTTAGTATTACAGTGTCAAATGTTATGCTAACAGAGTCATTGATATTAAGTCTTACCTCAAATGAAGTGAAACATACTGGACTACTTATAACTACCATCATAACTGTAGAACAAACCCTTTGTACATTGGAATAAAAGAAAAGATAACTTGTTCTAAGATAACAGAAGGTTTAACGTCTGGTCAGTATATTGTTACTCTGAAATGCTGATTGAAAAACTAAAACAGAATTATTTATTCTTTAACTTAAGAAAATAAGTTCTTTCAACAGTAACATTTTTTGCTTCAGCCATCTCCTTTGTTATATCCTTCCTGTAATGCTCTGAAAACAGGAGATCTTCTTGTCTTCATTTTCTGGAAGCAGCTCTTTGAAGGTGTCAGAAATGCTCAGAAATTACAGCTGTTCTTGCAATAGTTAATCATGGCGAAAGCCTTTTCATGAATTCAAACTTGGTGAATCTCTTCTGGACATTCTCATAGTCGGTGATGACTCAATTCATTGTGGTCACTTAAAAAAAGAACAAAAACAAAAAACAATGTCATCATATTCCAGCATTTATTTAAATACCATTCCAAAAATGTCCCTTGCTGCACACTGTCAGAATGGTAGACTGGCAGACAAATGCCTAGTTAACATGACTGGTTGTTATAAAGTGCAATACAATTATTTCTTAATACAAGTAGAATAATAACTGGAGCTGAACAAAATTATTCTGATCAAATATTTGTCTGGCAGAAGTTCAGACAGACTGCCACTGTTATTTAGAAAGCATCATTTAATACATATAGTTTTAGGCAAATGACTGTATCTTTTTACTTAATGAGCATTTTAAATTATTTCTAACCAGATACTCTAACTTAGGGTTGTTTGCAAGAAGCTTATAGATAAATAAATAAATAGATTTAACACCAGTTTTTAGTTGTCTAAAACATAACTTATTAACTCAGCTGGTGAATGTTGATTCCTGCTCCCCATTCCCCACTGGCTGTCCCACCCCACTTCACATGGTGAAAATATTAACACAAAAGCGACTTACCTAATTTTCTTGGGGAATATTTCATCTGCTTCTTTCTCTTTGGTCAAACAGGAACTTCTTTCTCTGGTGGCTGGTCCTTATTATCATCCTCCACACTCGTAGCATGTCTTCATTAGCCAACTTTGTCCTCCCCACCATGTGTCCTTAGGCTAGCCTGGGTCTTCATGTGGCTAAACTTGCCAAAGCAAAGAACACAAGCACTGTGTCACATCAGCCACGTCGCTAAATAATACACATGAAGGATAACTTTGACTAATATATTAGCTTTTGATTTGCTAGATTAAAATTGGAGGGAAAAACAATTTGCCTGTCTTTAAAATATATTTAATATTAAGGGCTAACGTTACGGTAATGGAGTTTAATAACTTTAGCTGACATTAACTAAGGTAGGATTGGCTTGAATTGCTCATAGCTAACATTAAAGAGAAATAGATGTTATTTTCTAAAAAAAAAAAAATGTAAAGTTAATAAGACACATACCTCATATGTATTAGGTTTCAAACTTCAGCTTCTTTTTAAACATGAGGTCTGGCCGTTATAACTTGTTTTAGGTTTGCGCCACAATATGGAAGATTTCTTCTTCACCAACAAACTGCACGCCTGTTCGTGGACTGCTGCCTCTCACTGGTGGACATGGTGTATTGCACTACTTAATTGTGTTTAGAAAAGGGGTCCAACCAACCGACCCCACACACGTAAAACTTTATCATTTGCCACAGTTCTCTACGTTTGCCTCAGTCCTCGCACGCATAAGGGTTAAACAGCCTTAAATAATGTTTCAAATGCTATGTTCGTAAGTGATTTGTAGACATCTTGCTGTAAAACTTCAGGATCAATTCAATCAAGAAAATTATCATGGCAGAGCTATATAATATTACTACATAAAGCTAATTTTTAAAGTAATACTTTTATTTAAAAAAATTATGTCAGATCATGATTTCTTGGTTGTCATGACGAAGACATTTTTGGCGAGGTTAATGTCAAGTTGTCATAATGAAGACATTGTGAATAATGTCAACTTTGTATTAAAAGTGTCATAATTTACCGAACGACGCTTTATGACAACAGTCATAAATATTCATGAAGACTTATTGATGTTCATGACAGGTGTTATGTCATGTTTATGTGGGTGTCATGACGGTCTTATTCAATACCCGTCAAATAAAGTGTTACCAAAATTTTATTCATTTTCCGCACTACATCAAATGATGTATAAAAAGGAGAACAGTGACAGCACCATGACATCATAAACGGTGAAATTTCACGCAACCATTATGTCCAGTTTGACTTGATTAAAAAAAGACCACAGCTCACATAATTACAGCACTGCAGAAATCTGGATCAAGAGAAACACAGCAGAAGTGAACTGTCATACATGCAGGTATTATTGGGAGCTATGTGGCAAATATTTGTTCTTTATGGGCAAATTAAATCTAGCTAGCAAGTAGAACTCATCATGAGAAGACGGCAGAAATGGACGGTACATGGAGTTCTGAAAAAAAAAAAACTAATAAAATACAGAACCAGGTTAGGCGCTTCGCAAAGCTTCTGTTCCCATGATGCATTGCGTCAGGAAAGCCATATGTTAAAAATGAAAACAAAAGATCCCTCTCCCTTTCTTTGGTGCATTTACCCATTTCGTTAAGATTTCTCTCCAGTGTACGGCCACTCTGTGTTTCAGGTCTTAAATCATCAGACATCCTCACCCAGAAGACCCAGCTGAGGATGATCGGTGCCCGGTTTGTGTCCAAATTAATTCATTATTACATTACTATGATAGCATTGTATCATATTCTATGAAAGCTACATACTGCAACATGAGACTGCAGATTGGTCATTTTACAGCCACTGGGTTAACGTGTTATGAAATATGAGGTATTAAAAACTCAAGAAGCTCATGAATGAATAAAGATCCAGATTGTTCACAAATTTATATAAAAAACAACCTCGAAATTATTTATACCTTATTTTAAGTCCAGTTTAGTTTTATAGACCCATTCAATAAGTTAGAATATTATTGAAAAGCTCATTTACTTCAGTAACTTTATCACTTTGTGTAACACATTGTTGCTTAAATGTACACAGATGGATAATAACCTCTGATTATGAGGATTTTCTACTTATAGCTGATAAAAGTTTGATAATATTAGAATATTACATCAGGCCATGTCAAAATCCTTAGAGGCATTTTTCTCTGGTTGTAGGTTAGAAAATAAGATAAAGTCCTTAAATTTTGAAATAATCCATTGAGGATTGAAAGTGTCACAGTTACCACAAAACTCGGTTTATTTAATAGCTTTTAGAAGAGTAAAAACTATCAAAGGAAAAAAAATGTGGATGAGAAACCAAGAGAAGCTTTTTCACTGTCAGCCAATCTTTCCAACATTTTCACAGAGTAACAGGTGAAAAGACTTGAAACTATTCAGATTCTGGGACAGATTAAAGGTCAAAATGTATCCCACATGTAACCTCCACAACCTGACATTTAAAACCATTACAGTGTAGCAGATTTACAGCTGTAAGAAATTAAAATGAAATGCTCAGGTCTGACTTCAAGAAGCAGCAAAAGGTAAAGAATGAATCTGTTACAAAATATAATGGCTGTAAAAGGAGCTACAATCATCAACATACTTCTAAACTAAATATAAAAATCAAGATTACTTCACCTCAGCACACCATAACATGCTTTCAGGTTTGTGGTGCATAGAAGCTGAATACTGCTTCCCTGTGTTTGGTTCTGGTTCTGGTGATACAGAGCAGAACCAGAACCAGGAGACCTGAGGGGTCTGGAAGTTTGATACAACAGCAGCAGATCTTTAATGTATTGTGGTGCTAAACCGTTCAGTGATTTATAAACTAACAGTATTTTAAAGTCTGTTCTCTGAGCTACAGGGAGCCAGAGTAGGGACGTTAGAACTGGTGTGATGTGCTCCATCTTCCTGGTTTTAGTCAGAGCGCCAGCAGCAGCTTCTGGATCAGCTGCAGCTGAAGGACTTATTTGTTAGGCCGACCTGTGAAGACGCTGCTGCAGGAATCAATGCAACGGTAAACACATGGATGGGTTTCTCTAGATCTTGCTGAGACTTTAGTCATTACATGTATTTTCATGCCAAGAAACATTTTCTAGCTCATAATACTTTTCCCCATTAATTCCAATAATAAAAAAAATATGGCAGACTAAAATAAGCTTCATGAAGTACATGGTTGTGTATGATTTTCAGATGGTGAATAGTCCAAAAATTGCACTAAAAAGGCTTGGATAGAAAATGTTGCTGTCGTCACAAATATTAAGTCATTTCCTGTTTCTGCTCAGTTCTGAGAAACTAAACAGAAGTTTTTGTTGACCACAGGTAGAGATGGGGTTTTTTTCCATTGAAAAACATTGTTCACCCTAGTAACACTGTAGATAATGAAAACTAATAGTATATCAACATTAATATATATATAAACAAACAAAAAAATAGAATTGTTGGCAGAATTCAAATGCAACAACTTTAAATCATCCCACCTGGGAGGATTTGGAGTAATTTTTTTTTATTTCCCTTTTTCTTTTGATTTAAAAAACTCTCTAGTCTGATTAAATATTTTTCTACAAATTGAATATTTCAATAAAATCCCACTGATTTTATGTGTCTACTATGTTTCATGTGGATATACTGTATGTGGTTCAGAAATGATACAATTATTAATCCACAGCTAAAACTAGTTGTGCCATTTTCAGCATTTTTTGATAAACTTTTTGAAATAAAAACTGTTTATGCAACACCTTCTGTTGTACCTGATTAAATGTGATGTGTTTATTGAAAAAAATGTCAGATACAGAAGTTATGAATCTGAGAATCAAGCAGCTTGTCATCTCTTCAGTTGTTTTAATTTTCAAAGGAAATTAAAGGATCATGAGAACAAAACAGATCATTCAAATGTAATATTTTTTGCAAGTAATCCATAAGAATACTTTAAGTTGTGACGATATTTATCCATCAGTGGCACCTAAACAGCTGTAGTTTGCAGAGCAGACATGTTGTCATCATCAGTGCTGCTGAACTTCTGATTTTCAGACATTTTACAGGAACACAGTGAAGCCAAAATCTTATCAACTTCCTCAGAAAAATATACAACACTGAGTCTGCAAGAGGACTTAGACATTGACAGACTGCAGCCACAGCTTCAAAAATGACATTTTCTTTCACTTCCTCAAAAACTAAACATAATACAACAGGCAGAAAAAGTAGAATATATGTGAGCAAAACCACAACCAGGACTGAAAAGATTTGATGTTTCCTCAGCAGAGACACTGCGAGTTTCAGACAGAACCTTAAAGGTCCCAACCAGGCAGAAGATGAACAAGGGAAGAGGGAGGAGGAGAAACACACCCAGTATGGTTCCACTGGTATTTAGATCAAGGGGAAGATAAACGCTCAAGATGAAAATCACAGAAAGGATCCAGACTGCAACGCAGACCAACTGTTACGCCCCCAAGGTAGGGCTTTAGAGGCAGCAACATAAAATGTGTCCAGGGAAACAAGTGGAATGTAAAAAATAATTACAACAAAGGATTTCACAAAACCAAATCACAATACAATTTTAACCCAATTAATGCAAAACAAAAGGGATGAACAAACTCAAGAATGTCAAGTGCAAATTAAAGTTACAAAATGTTCAAACAAACTCAAAACAACCCAAAATGGGAAGAGAGAAAAAAGAAAAACACACACACACACACACAAAGGGAGCACCAAGCCTCCCAAACACAACTGCTGGATGGAGAAAACAGACTACTCCAAAGCCAAAACAGTTTAGCAGGACGTGCAAGCTTCCTACAAGCTGGCCCACTGGAGGAATGAATTCAGGAGCCTTTAATCCGGTCCAGGTGGGCCAATCAGCCTCATCAGTGACTGATTGGCTTGCAATCCCTCTGCTGGTCCAACAGGATCACTGCTCTCTTGCAGCCTTCAGGCAACCAATCAGGAAGTTGTTCTCTCCAGCTGAACCTGCATGACAAAAGAAACCTGCACAGCCTCTAGAGGCCAGCGGCCGTAACACCAACACAGATGTCTAAGTAACATCAGAGGAATTCTGCTGCAGAACTGGATGAGATCCGAGATCAGAAGGTTGAGGATGTAAACTGGAGCAACATGATCTTTTCTCACCTGCAGGGGAACAAAAAGAAAAGGAAATAAAGACAGAACCCACATTTATGTAGTTAGTAGATGTTAGTTCCACAAACATAACATGAGCTGCTTCTGTCCTGCTGTTTTCCTGGCATGTGTTTTAATTAGCTTGATGACAGAGAATGTCCACTCAGCAGGACAGAGGAAAATTCATGACCAAAGCTGGAGATCAGTTTCTCCAAATGTTCTGAAAAGCACCACTGCCTAGAAGAGTGGTGGTGGTTAGGGTGGTTGTTCTGCAAAAGCTCTGCTGTTGAGTTGCAAAATGATTGCAGCTTGAACCACAGAACCACCAGAGGCTATTTTCACATTTGTGTCTGACACCAACCAATGGAAACCTGAGCCTCTGTTCTGGCACAAATGTATTTTCTGAAACTCAACTCAACTTCCTGTCACAAAACTCACCACACTGATGCCCTTTTAAGAACGATAAGCTGTTTTGGTGCAGAAAACTGTGTGAAACTGACTTTCAGATGTATATTGTGTCCAGTGTGGGCTGGTGCTGTTAATTATCTCATCCACTTATTCCTGAAATCAGCAAAACTCAAGATTTACCAACTGGAGAACAAAGCAGGAAGACATCTGTGGACAAGTAAACATTCATGTGTTGGAGAAAATTTATAAATTCGGTAAATAACGACACTAATGCAAAGTTGGCATTTTAATGGACTTTTAATGCATCTTTTATAGCAACTTTGCATTAAAGCTGAAGATTATTTTGAAGTGAACAACTTACGTAGCAGTGACTGGTTGTTCAACTCTAAAAGATGTAAATCCACACAACAGCTTCTCTGGATCCTACAGATGCTCCTGGTTTTTCAGATGCACATGTGAAAGAAAGCATTTTTAATTTTGCCTAAAATATCCCAGCATTTTTGAGACCATGAGGAATGTACATGGTTTTACTAACATCTAACATTTAAGAAGTCTGAAATATATGTAATTCTAACGTTTCTAGGGGTGTAGCAATAGCAAACAGCAATACACATGTAAAAAGTTTTTTTCAGAAAAACTGAAACTGCACCTCTGCTGTACAGGAACGGTTAAATGCTACAGTAAGACTCTTGACAACATGCTGTAGAAATAAAAATTGAATTGTGCAGCACAAAGAATTTGTTCTCATTGTATCATCTGAGCTATGCTTGGGCTGTAATTTTATTGAAATAGATTATTTACTGTGGCAAAAAAAAAATGTGTCAGTCAATCTTTTGACTGACAATAGATTATTGACTATTGTAACAGTAAATAGTCAATGACTGTGACGCTTCGATGGAGATTTCTGCAGAGTGTTTGCTCTCCAACATCTACGTCCAGAAATAGACGCCTTCTCTGACACTGGGTCTCATTTAAAAAGTACTCAGTTTGTTAAAATAACCCTGTTTGTCAAGCAAGAGTATTGATCTTGCTACCGAGGAAGAGTATGCTCCAGCACTAATGTGACTCAAGGTAATGGCTACCTAGTTTTCTGAAAACAGAAAATTAAACACATACCAGTGACCTGCGGTCAGGGGAGGCACCTGTCATCATGGGAAAATGATATATTATAATAAAATCATTTATATTGCTATTTTCACCCTGTGGTTTGTACTATAAAGTATCTATTTTTTACTTAGCTTAACCAATTCTGATTAGTTTTTTCTTAAAAATCACTGGATTTTCACATTTTCCCATTCAATGCTCAGAAGCGAAGCCGTTGAGGCAGCAGGAAGCTGAGCCTCACCTGGATTGATCAACCTCTCGCGAACTGCACTGGCTGCCATTCTGTGAGAGCAGCTCCTCCTGTCTGTACACCGGCAATAAAATGGCTAAAAAACATTTAATATATGGACTGATTTTCCATAATTTCGCTTATGTATATAATGTACAGTGTTTTTTTGTCACTAACTGTGTGTATCGTGTTTTGTGTGAGGAGGAGCGATCAGGAACGGCAGAAAACAGACTCCAGGGGAGGCAGGCAGTTCTCTTGCCTCATGGCAGGGGGCGCTCATGATCCCAGATATTGTGACTGCACAACTGCAGAGTAAGACACAGTGAGCTAGCCATACAGTAAATAAGTACAGCGATATATTTGTTTCTCCTCTCTTCCAACATCAACATGAAAGACTACATTTCTACACTTAAACAGTTTTCTAAAATGGATTTTTATTTGAAGCAGGAGATAATAACTAAAGGAAGATCAACACCGGAGCTGAAAGTTTTGCTTCGAGACAGTTTGATGATTCTCAAATGGAGTAGAAAAGACATGCCGAGGATAGACTTGGATTTGGATTCTTGAATTCTTGAATGTTTTTTGGTGTTAAATCCTAAAACATGAAGTTGCATTGTTGTCAGTTGCTATGGCAACGAGTCTGCGTGTATCATGGAGAATACCTCTTTCCCTTTGCTGTGAATCATAGCACGAAATTAATACCTACAGTTCTAAGTTTCACTGAGTTAACGCGGCTATGGATGACATGTAAAGGATTAGTCTTTTTGCCCCCCAACGTTCTATGCCTGTGCGAAATTTCCGTAGGTCCAATAACATGCATAGTGTATAAGTCGTAAGTCAGTGCCTCACCAGAAATGAACCTCACCGCACATCACTGACACATACATACGTACCACAATACTTATTCTGAGTTTTTAATAATGCTGCTTTCTAAAATGATCCCCTGTTCTGAAAAAGGAAACCCTGAGTAACTCAGAGCGGAGTTGGTCTACTCAGAGCTTGTCAACCAGACTTTCTGAAACGAGGCCTTGTTCTTCTCATATAACAGGAAATCTGTCCTGTGAGGTTAAATAAATAGACCAATACCACAAAACCTATTTTATAACTAAAACCTGTATGAAGAAACAATTGCATCATTACCAATAGAAACCCACTAGATAAATGTTCAGAAAACAAACTGACCTTTAGATGGGTGCAGAGTAAGTCATATAGTCTGATGAACCGCAGGAACCAGTGAAACTGTGTGAGGTGACGAAGTGAACACACATCAGTTTTATTTGTCAAGCAACACACAACAAACCACACAAATGCAAAGGCGTATGTGGGTTTTTTCTCTCTTGCTCTCGATGAAGGCGGACGCTTTTTCCTTCTGCTCCCTCCCTGCCCATACCTGCCCTGCTTGCTCTGTTTTTGTCCTGTCTTTTTCTATATTTCTGGAGCCTTTCTTTGCACATCTTCCTAATCTACAAATTATAGATCTGGTCAACCGATCTCTCAAATCAGTTGATCAAATTTTCTTGATGAGAAGGCTGGACACAGGAGAGCCTCTTGTCCTGAGGTGACACAACCGGCGGGATTCACCCTGGATTTATTCAGGATAACAGGATTTCTGCTGTTTGGACCTTGTGCATTCCTGGATTATCGACAAATTTGTGACGGACTTGGCCGAACTAGCAAACACTCAGACTGTTGGTGTGGACAGAGACGCAAGTTGGGTGTGAGTCTTGCTGAGACTCACAGCCCAGCTGAGGGCTCTAAAACTCACTAACGGGATGGAATCAATCTTGGAGAAGTTGCTAGTTTTGGCTCAGTGGAACGACCAAACTAATTTGGATGATTGGGAACTGAGATGTATCAGAGAGACTTTAGTGAAGATTGATATTTATAATCTTACCGACCTAAGACATTATGTTTCTGAACTGGCTTTCCCCATGTGGCCTTGGAAGGGCTGCATATTTCTAATGTCCTTGAAGATATGTAAACATAACACTCTTTCCCACCTCACCCCCTCCTGTTATCCATGCAGCTGTGGAGCTGAGCGCTCCTGAGGACATTCCTCGATAACAACATCTAATTGAACTTCTGCCGGGAGGCTGAGCAACGTGGTTTCATGGCCCTGTGATGTCACCGCCTTCACTCATGTCTTTGTTTTTCCCTTTGTTTTGTCTGAATGTTGCCATGTGCCCTAATGTGTTCTTTCCTTTTCCTGTTTTATTTTGTTAGAAATGGAGCAGGGGCGCCGCCAGGAATCGTGGGCCCCCTGACAAAAAAATGAGCTTGGGCCCCCCGCGCAGCTGCTGTTACAATTTTTTGAGTCTATTTGGCCCATAAAATCCGTCACAATTTTAAAGGCTTGCATCTGCGTTGCTTTCTTTGGTTCAATACTGATAATTAGCACAATATTTACTGCTCATGAATTTAACATCCAACAGTTCACATCCAGTATGCAAATAGGTTGCTTAAATTATTTCTATTAGTTTTAGATTACTGAAATGTCTCCCCATGAGCAACAGTCATAGGCAACTTGCAGCTACACATAAAACAATCCAGACTTCTCAAAAATGCTATGTAGTTGCATTTTATTCAAGCTGCAGTACATAACTTTAACAAAAAAATCTTTTCTTCATATCTGTTAAAGCTGTCACCGTCACCATGTCGTAGCAGTTGAGACAGATAATCTGTGAAAACAATCAATCTCCTCCATCTCCTTCCTGAATTACTATTACTGGTTAAAGTAATGCACTGTGAGGGCCCCTAGAATTGTCATCACTTTCCCCCCCATACCGCGCCCCTGCTCTGGAGTACTCGCTTTTAACCGGAATTAGAACAAACTTTGAATCCAGAAAAAATCTTCCAGAACAGGAACATTTAGTTTTTATTATTACTTAGAAGCTGTTGAGTACTTATACTTATCCTACATCCCAGAAGTCCAGAGGATATTTACTTAGACTTATTTAGCAACCCAGAACAGGGATTAGAACTTGGAACCCAGAAAAACTACCTTAGCAACTACTTTTAGACTCCTGTTCTCCCAAAACAGAAAAAGAATTAGACCAGAGGATACTCACTTATACATATCTACCAACCCTGAGTAGGAGCATCTAGTTTATTTACTTTGGATCAACATATTAGCTTTTTCTTCTTTTGCTCTTTCTTTTGGTTTGTTATTTTGTTTGTATTTCCTTTTAAACCTTGTAAAGCATTTGTATCGCCTTGTTGCTGAAAATGTGCTATATAAATAAAATTACCTTTACCTTTACAAGATGCATGATGTCACCATCTAGTGGCCGGACATGAAAACTGTTGAAGCTCACAGGACACTTAAAAAAATATTGTCATGATGACAGAAGGAAAACTTTCTTCCCCAATCTGTAGTTTGGTCTCTACTAGAGCACAGAAACTACAGAACCCACTTCAAGGATTATGATGTGGAACTGGAGGTGTGCCCAGTAAAGCCAAAGCTCAAAGCAGAAAAGATTAGTTTTTAGCTTCGGCCAGCATAGAGGTGGAAGGAAAGATGAAACCCTGCCCTTTATGACTTTCAATTACTTTGATTTTCCCTCAGACATATCTGCCTATCAGAAGTCAGATCCAAATTAAAATCATGCTTTGATGAGGTCACAGAAGTTGAGGGGAAGGAGCAGGGTAAAATAAATGCCTTGGAAGATGTTGTGGTGAAGAACGGTGTCTTCTATCAGGTTAAAGGTAAATCAGAAGCCATTGTTTACCACAACAGCTGAGGGGATAAAAGTGATGGAAATCAGTCATTCAGTTCTTTGCGCTGGGCTCCTTGGATTTCAGAAATCCCTCTATAGAAAAGGAAGTCAGTTTTGTGGCTAGGCATGTACACACAGGTGCAACAGTTCTGTTCTTCATTTTATATGTCAGTTGGCTGCTAACAGAGGTGATTCTAGACTCCATCTACATCCGTTACCTGTCACAGAAACACCATTTGAAAGGACAGGAGCATGTCCATCATCTCCAGCATGTTTTCCAGCTAATCAGATCAACTGGTCTCACCATTAACCCTCAGAAATGTAAATTGCAGATAGAGCTTCTGGGCTCTGTGGCTGGACATGTCAGACCTCAGGTGGAGAAAGTGGAAATTATCCATGCATACACAGCGTGGCAGAAAAGTTGAGACTTTTTTTCAAAGTTGAACAAAATTTAAAAAGTTTCATATATAATATTCAAACATCAGCTAATCAGATTTTTTCTATTGTTGTGTAGTTATGTCTAAACATAACTACACAAGTTATTATAATGCTGAAAAGTAAGACAACTTTATGTGACTGGAAATGTGACATTTTACAGCCACTGGGTTATAGCGATGTGTTGAAGCATGACGTTTAATGCTACAATATGCAGAATGTCACCATCTAGTGGCCGGACACGAAAACTCATGAAGCTCACACATGAATAAGGAACAAAGATTGTTCACAAATTAAAAAATCACTTTGAAATTTTTCATATCTTATTTAAAATTAAGTCAAGTTTAGTTGCATAGACCCATTCAATAAGTTAGAACATTATTAAAAAGTAAATTTACTTCAATAATTTATCATTATATAAGCAAATTATACAGACTGAATGTACACATGGATGATAATCTCTGTGAATTATGATTGTCTATTCAGAGTCGATGAAAACATGATATTTGAACTTAGAATATTATTTCACATCTGTAAGATATGAAAAAGATTTACTCAGTTCTGATTTCAAAAACTTGTTAAAAATAATGAATCTGCTATAAAATATAAATATCTTAAAGGCTGTATAAGGAGCTTCAATATTTATGATCTTCTTCCATTATAAATATAATTTTTTTTTTTTTAACATCAGTATATTTTTATTTAATTTCCTTACTGATCATTAGTGTTACTTTCCCTCAGACCCGTATGTGTGTAAAATCTAAGAGTCCATTTACTGATTGAAAAAGGATTGAATGAAACAAACACAGCTGGCAGATTTTAGAGCGTAATAAATATTGTTTTGTTGCACATTATGGTGTTTTATGCTGTCAGCGAAATGAGGCCCTGCACACTGACAACTACTCTGTGTGTAAAATAACATAATACACATTATCAGAGAATATTGTTAAATAAATTTAATTCTGAATTAAAAGTTGTTCTTTCAGATCAAGAGACAAGAAGATGAAAAAACAAACCTTTACAATGTCGTCAAACAAATTTCTTACCGTCACAAACTCCTACAAAACCCTCAAGATTCATTCATAACTGACAAATATTTCCATTCCAAGAAAGTTAAATTTTTCAACTCATCATTCTGTGTCTGAAAAAAATAGTTCACCTTGTTCACACTGTGGATGATTAAAAATAAAAGTATATTAACATTAATCTTCACATAACACAACATGGAACGGTTTGCAGAATTATAAACCTACAACTTCAAGCCATCCACCTCCTGGGAGGATTTGGAGGCTTTATGGTTGTTTTTTATAAAGAAATCTCTAATCCTATTGAATATTTACGTTATATATAATAAACATTTCAATTAAATCCCTGCTAAATTAAATATCTGCTTTGTTACTATTGGAAAAACTGTATGTGGTTCAGAATCAATTACATAGCAGAAAAGCTACTTTGGTTTAATTCACGGCTGAAGAAATAAAGTTCTAAAGTTTTTCACATTAAACACTTTGACACTTTCTAAATGTTGTACCTGGTTAAATTCAACATGTGAGAAAAACAAAGATAATTTAGAAAATGTCTCAGATACTGAGACTGGGATAACTCTGAGAATCACGCAGCAAGTTGTCATTTATTTTCGAGTTATAGTTTGAAATTGAATATAAAAGATAATGAAGAATTCAAAATATATAATCTGAAAGCAATCTATTTCACAAATAATCCATAGGAATACTTTAAGAAGGTCATATGTGAAGATATTTGTGCATCAATGAAAAGCTGACATGTTGACATCATCAGTCCTGCTGATCTCCTGATTCTTAGATGTTACACAGCAACACAATGAGGCCCCAAGCTGGTTAAATTCAGTTTTCCTCAGAAAAATATACAAAGCTGAGTCTGCAAGAGGACTGAGAAAAAGACCAATTTCTCCCACAGTAAAGAAGGCAACATTTTCCCAGGGTTTTACCAACAGAAAATACATAATAAAGGGCAGGAAAAGCAGAACATATATGAGCAAAACCACAACAAGAATTGAAACAATTCGACGTTTTTCCTCAGCAGGGACACTGCGAGCTTCAGACAGAGCTTTAATGGTCCCAACCAGGCAGAAGATGAACAAGAGAAGAGGGAGGAGGAGACCAGCAGCCTGGATGATTACTCTCATCTGATATTTCAAAAAGAGATAAATGCTAAGAGTGAAACTAAGAGAAAAGATCCAGACTGCGACACAGACCAACACAGATGTCTGGATATTTCTTCTAAATCTGTACCACAGCGGCTTGGCAATGACCAGATACCTGAAATAAAAGGTACCTGCTGTCAGACATTACTGATGTAATAATGTCAGAAAGAAACAATAATATGTAGGTGGATATTTACCTTTCCAGGGAGACACACATCATGAAACCAATACTGTCTGCCAAGCCAAAACTGAGGGCAAAACTAGCGAAAACACTGTTATTTTGTGTTTTCATTGTAATTCTGCTGCAGTACTGGATGACATCAGAAAGTAGAAGGTTGAAGATGTAAACTGGAGCACCATGATCATTTTTCACCTACAGGGAGAACAAGATGAAAGAAAGGTAAATAAAGACAAAGCATTTCTTCCCAACTTTAACTATTAGATGATTTTTCATCCACAAGTATAAAAAAAGGTTTTGATTTCTTTTTTAACAACTAGACTTATACCGAAGGTAAGAGAAAACCAATAATTATAATCATTCAAGTATTTATACCATGTCAAAAATACAGCTAAAGCTAAGTTAACAAGTACTCACCATTATTAAAACAGCCCATAAGGCAGCCAGAGTCAAAGGAAATCCAATGGCAACAGTGATCCAATTTACCACCAATGAAAATTCATTCATGTAACGGTTATCGGTTCTGTTAGCTGCATCACTATGGGTGAAGATGTTCTGATTTAGGTTTTCGTCCCCTGAGGTTCTGCTGATGTGGAAATCTTCCATTTTTCAATGTCCAACTTGAATGAACAAAATAATTAATCATGGAAACTTCTTTTTTTTTCTTAGCTTTGCTCATAAAATTATGAATAAATTCCTTCTTAAGGGAAAATCCTAGAAAAGGTTGTTTTTTAGGTAATATAAAATGTTGAAGTGTTATTATTACGAAAAATAAAACATGTCAAAAATGTAAAACACTATGGACTGTAATTAAATAATAATAATCTGTGTTTAAAGTATGTGCTCAGTTTCTGCCGTAGAATATCGGCATGGAGCATAAATGTTATTTCTAATTTGTTTTAGTCGTTTCATCAAATTAAACACATAAAATATACTTTCCAGCAACATAATAAATCAAATGTGCTTTTTTCAGTTCTGTACATTCAAACACAAAATATATTTACCTTTCAAAGTTTAAAGGTCCTAAAATGGTTCCTGTTTTTAGTCAGTTATCCTTGTCATCTCAACAGTCTGCAGCCTGAGCGTTCTCTATAAATACGCACCATCTGGTGTCTGAACAATGACATCTGATTTAAAAGAAATGGCCGCAGAGATGATGTGATAGGTCCTTTTTCTTTACCAGCAGGAAGGAAGCGTCTTCTAAAATGGTCTAAGAACGTTTCAGTTTTATAAACTCTAATTCTCATCAACTTACTTGTTACTTGTTATTCAGTTAATAATTCAATTCAGCGCTAATTAACGAGAAATATCTTCTCTATGTTCTTTGCAAAACAAAAAAGTAGACTTTAGCTTAAACCACTTGTTTGACCTTTTTAACTTACATGCAATAGTTTAATAAATATTTTGGGACTCTGCCGTCAGCAAGCAGCATCTCATCTTAAAGCTGCTACTTCAGCCCCTTGTTTGCAGTTCTAATTAACCTTAAACAAGCAGAGCTGCAGTCATGGAAACATTTCACATTAACATAGAAACACATGCATGCTGGTGCAGGATGCACTGCATTGCTCTCATTTGCTCGTTTCATTATCCAGGTTGGTTCTTCCACCCTGTCGTGTGTGCTGCTAGCTGGTGGGCTATGACTCAAGATGTGGTGGGCCAACTGTAAGCCACAGAGAGACTGGTGGGGGTTGCTTGCTTCATTAATGACACAACAAAATGACACTTTCAAATGTTTCATAATTTTAGAGCAGAATGTGTCAGATACTAGCTGCTGTCTCAGCTTACTTGCTTTGCAGCTTTACTGCATTGGATCCAACATACTTTTATAGGATGAGCAATAATGTCTTCTGATGTTTCATCTTATGTTCAGGTTATATTTATGACTAAAGATATGCTTCATTTCAGAGGTTTGTGGTACAGAAATCGTACATCACAAGTTACACTGGCCTATTCGCAATATTCTCCAGCATAACTTTTCTTTAGACTAACTTTTCTGCTTTTATAGCTCCTACGGTGAAGCTTATACACTTGCTTGTATCCAAGATCTTGTTCTGTCGGTTACTATCCAAAGCTTGATGAGGGTATGAACCACAAGTGCCGGAAAAGGGGGGTCAGGGGGCCATTGCCCCCACCCCCCATTTTACGGCCCTGCCCGTTCGTTGGTCCCACCAGACATTTACACAGTCCGCACACAGCTCTGACAATGTGTGACTGACATCTCTCTGTACTTATATAAAGACAGAGGCACAGATAAAACCTACAGCACTGAGATCTGGACCAAATCTAAGGCTCCAGATCATAACGGTCACCCAAAGGTTTACACACACGCTCCAGCTCCGGGTCGGGTTGGGATCAGGAACCGGTCTGACACCTAAAAAAAAAAGGCTTTGACTCTGGGTCCCTGTCTAAACCAGATCTTCCTAAAATGAAATGAGCATTCTGGTCCAAATGCCGTATTTGTGGCAACGTTTTCTTTCCACCGGAAAAGGGAAAAAATAAACATCCGATGTCGGGCCATGTCGGTTAACGGGTCCGGACCAAATGCTCACCCACACTTTGCCCAGAGCAGATCATTTTTGCTCAGGTCAAAAAATAATAGCACGAATAGCTTTTTATTCATTTGTTTTTTGATCCAAAAGCAGCCAGCCCATCAGAAGCCATAAGTGTCGATGGCCACTGATGGTTTTCAGGTCGCTGTTGAAATTCATTTTTGTCTGCTAAATAACAAGCACATTAAAGTTTAATCATGGTGTTTTTCATTTTGTTTTTAATGGAAAAATATTGCCAGCAGTCTGGCTGGTTATCGGTCCCATGCAGAAATCTCTTTCCCGCACAATCTGTGGAACAGCAAACACAATCTGCGCTGCCTTTTGGCTTCAGACCCAGAGCATAGCGGTGCTGCGCCGTCCTGCTGCTCTAAGTTGGCATTGCTGGAGGATATTTGACATCTATTTTATTATTATACATTTTCCATCCATTTTCGACATTATCGTGCGTATTTCCTCTTGCAATATAGGTGAGCACAGGGCGCCCGCGGTTGTCCAGCTGTACACATTGTGCGGACCTTGAGATTTTCCTTTAAGTAAAATAAATATTAATTTTTGGATTTTTTTATTATCTAACCCTCTTTAAAATTGCGGATAAAAAAAATTGTGTGAAAACCTCACGTACACATGTGTGTGCTACATAAAGATATATGTAGCACACAGATGGGGGGTTGGGAATGTCAAAGCCTAAATGCTAAATTGATCAGTTTACTTTTGTTTATTTGGCGGCCTGGCGCTTTTTCTGTAAGCTAAAAATGAATGAGCGGAGTTTGAATCCCGCCTGAGCTTTTTACCGTGTGCGGTTCTGGCAGGTCGCCGGCTTATGAGCTTTTTTGTGGTTTGGCAAACTGAAGAGTTGACGAGTCACCAGGTTGGACAACTGTTTAACCCGCTAATGACGCGCGTCAAAAATCTTTGGACGCTTCAAGTTCGACGCGTGTACAGCACTTTGCGTCTGGTTTAAGTCCATGTCTATGTGGAGCGTCGGATGCGCTCGACGCTTCAAAGACTCAAAATGCTCCAAACGGTTCAAATCGCGCCTTGCTAGATGCTCGAAACGAGCAACAACGGTTCTGGACGCGCCTCCAAATAGACTTTGGATGTAAACCAGACGCGCATGACGCTCAAAACGATCCTGATGTGAACGCATCATAAGACTGCGGGTTAAACAGTTAAATCTAGTTGAAACGCTTTCCAAAAGACTAGAAATTAACCAAACATTGTTGCTTCACCTCCTCTGGATGTCTGACACACCATCTGAACATGGGAATCTCCTGTAATCACACGGGTAGGCTTTGCTTTCATGTTATTTAGCATAATTTAAAAATAATAATAGGTCCGCTGTTTTAGTGGGCCATGCACATTACGCACGTGTGGCCTGTATTTGTGTGGTTTAGGTTTCTGCTAATTTTTCGCAAGACGCACATGATGCGCTTTGGATATGTGGTTGTGCTCTTGTGGGTCAGGTGCAGTGATAGTGTTGTGCTGCCCTCCGATAACATCCTGCAGCCCCTGAGTGAGGAGTTAAGTGTGTATCTGAGCTATGTTTTTATCACGAATATTTGCGCCACATGCCTGAAAAGTTACTGCTTAACAAAGAAACTGGACGTATTTGTACAACCTGCACATATTTATTGTTTTGGACCGAGCTTGACACATTGATCTTTAATCACTAAGCATATATGATGTAAAGATGACAAATTACAACATGCTGTTTTAATACCATCAATCTCTGTATTCAGCTGTTCATGAGGCCGGCTGCAGGCATTTGTCCAACTTTTACCTTTTTCCAGACTCCAGTTTTCAAATGGAATAAACTCTATTCCGTCCTCTAATGCTGTGTAAAGCTGCCCTGCCGTCAGTTTTCCGAACTGACGACTTTTAACCATTTTTTCTGATTATTTTCCAACAAATCTTTATGACCGCACATTTAATAGCCAGCAATCAGTAGCCAGATTGCAGCGTATGGTAGACCCGACAACTTTGTCCTTCAGGTGAGGGCAGATCACTTCAGGACAAATTGCGACAAACCCAGAGTTGATTGGCAGGTGCCATCGTGTGAACTGAGCATGTGCGCGCGCCTAATATTCAAAATGACGAAACACCTCATGCTCACCTCACCTCATTGTTCAATCTTTCCATGGGATAATAAAACTACTCATCTTATCATAAAAAGTCATTATGATGCTGAAAAATAGGACTTGATGTGTCATTTACATCCACTGAGTTAACACGTGATGTGATGAAACATGAGGTATTAAGCTACACGATGCATAATGTCACCATCTAGTAAGCATAATTCCAGGTTGTTCACAAATTCAAGTTAAAAAACATTTAAAAATCATCCATCCATCCATTATTTTAGACACTTATTCCTTGTGGTGTTGTTAGCGGTGCTGGTGCATATCTCCAGTAGTCAACAGGTAAGAGGCAGTGTTACCCTGGACAGGTTGCCAATCAATCGCAGACTTTGAAATTATTCAGATATCATTTTAAGTCAAGTCAGGCTAAGCTGTACATACCATTTCATTAAGTTAGAATTTTATTGAAAAATCCATTTACTTCAGTAACTATCACAAAGTAAAACACGTGAAATAAATACACATAGATGGATGGAAACCTTAATCTCTGTTAATTATGATAATTTTCTACTTATATTTGATGAAAACATGTCATTTAAAATTAGAATATTACATGAAAATCCTTAGAGCTGAACAGAAGCATTTTGCTCTGCTTGTAGGTCAAAGGCAACAAAAACTGCACATTTAAAAAGTTTTCAAAAGGCAAAAAATGAGGAGAAACCAAGAAAAGCTGCTTCCACCTTCAACAGCAAACTTTACCAACATTTTCAGACAGAAAGAAACAGATGACAGGCTTTACAAAATACAAATTCTGGAACAGATTAGGAGTTAAAACATATTCACATGTATCTCAACAACCTGACATATAACAGCATTACAGTGTGGAAGGTTCATATTGAAAGTTCACAGCTGTAAGGAATGAAAAGGAATGTCTCACTTCCGACTTAAAGTAACTGCTGAAATAAAGAATCTGATACAAGATAATAATTACATTTTTAAAAGCATCCACTACTAGTTGAACATGTTGGCCTAAATATGTTGCAGACAGAGGAAGTGAAGGTAGAAATGCTTCACAAAATGACACCTCCAAATTTTTCAGAATCTGACAGCAGAGTCTGTCAGATATCATCAATATGTCTGCTGTCTCAGCTTACTGTCTGTACAGCTTTACTGCACTGGATCCAGCTTATTTTTACAGCAGTGACACGTCTTCTGATTATATATGTTTCATGTTAAGTTTATAGTTATGACTAAATGTGATGGAGACCAGGGGTCCATCACTATTAAAGGACAAACCAGATGTTTCTAGTTTCAGTTGTTTATTTCAGTTGCACTGTGACATTTAGTTGATCGTTATTTCAGGAGGGGGGACTGGCCATCCTTCCTGTACAGGGAGAAGGTTGATTTGTTCTGAGATTTTCTGTTGGTTTAATTTGAGTTCAACAATTGTTTGAGCATTTACCTTTCCTGGTGTCTCCTCAGCAGAGGGGAGCAGCAAAAAGAGACAAACGCTCCAGGTGCTGCTGAAAAGCTGCTGGAGCGTTAGGGGGGGAATGCTCTGATTAAGTTAAGTGATATTAAGTTATATTTAGTCTTTGATTGACCTGAGATTAGTTCAGTTGTAATGATTTACATGAGGGTGTATATCTATTCATACAATTTATTGTTTTTTGTCAGGTTTGTGTAAATGTTTATTTCCTTTTTTATAAGTGGGTCAAAGTGACAAGTGGTGTCAGAAGTTTGGCTGCATCTATGAGTGGAGCTGAAGCTGCTGGTGATGCTAGCTCTGCTGAGAAACTGGATCAGCTGGCAGGCCTAGTCAAATCACCGATGCAAATTGAGAAGGAATCAGCACAGCAAGAACTGAGAAGAAGGAACTTACATAATCAGCTTCGATGGTGACAACATGCAGAGGATCCTCACACTCATGATGATGAGGAGGACAATCATGATGAAGCACAAAGCCAGATGACCTACCAGCCACCAGCCCCACAGAGAGAGACACAGCTGCTTCCACTGACCTCTGATGAGGATGTTGATCACTTCTTAACTTTTGAAAGGATGGCTCAGGTCTGCTATTGGCCTAAAGACCAGTGGACGGTCCAACTGGTTCCACTACCTACTGGGAAAGCAGCACATAGTGCTTATATGCTGATGGACAAGGCAGATTGTCACATTGATGACAAGCTTCAAAATGTTACCAAATAGGAGATAACTGCTGACACCTATTGGAGGAGGTTTCGATTGATGGACGTTTATCAATGTAAGACACCAAAAAAACTTCATGTTCAACCCAAAGACATGTTTTATAAGTGGGTCAAACCAGAGAAGTCTACAGTGAAGGACATTTCAGAACTGATTATCATGGAGCAGTTTATGAGAACAACCTGATGGGAAACTGAGTGAGGTCGGTGGGGCGGGGCCACCAGTGAGTCCCACCCACTGCAAAGCTGCATCCTCAAGAGGGCACAGCATCCTCCACCAGGCCCATCAAACAAAACAAGAAGAAACATGCTGCACAGCTGATTGGTGGTAGATGTGCTGTGACATGCCAAATAAATGGGGTTAAATTGCAGATGCTCTTGGACAGTGGGGCACAAGTGAGCATAGTGGAGAAGTCATGGGTGCAGAAAGCTCTACCAAATGTAATCACACCCTCTCAAAGTCACAGCAGCTAAAGGAGCAGAGGCACCATTTGATGGGTGGATGAAGTCCTGCTAGAGATCAAAAGCATCAAATATGGTTCAGTTGCCCTCTAGGTTCTGCTTGTGAGTCAAGAGAGTGTCAGCAGCTCTTTGCTAGGCTTTAACGTGAAACAAGAAATCATAATGGAAAACACTGACCAGACAAACAACATCAACCTGGTGGACTTACTGCCAGAGGCTTTGAGAGTCCAAAAGAGCAGTGTTGAAACTCTAGTCTCTGTGGTTTGCACTATGCCATCTCAGAAAGAATCAGAGTTCAACAGTGAGAGTTGGAAAGAAGGGTCTTAATGTTCAAAGTGGCCAAATCTGTAAGTGAAATGTCACATCAGAACTTTTCCAGGAAGAGGATTAATGTTGTTTGAGCCAGATATACAGAGCATCATGTCAGACGGGTTGGAGTTATTTCCTGCTCTGGTTGATGGAGTTTCAAAAATGGTGATAATGCCAGTCCAGAATCACAATATTTTCTGGCTTAAATATTAAAATAAATTGTATTTGTTCTGATTAAAAATGGCAAAATATATTAAAATATTTAAAATCATTACATATTTATTTTTATTTTGCTAGTTAAATACAAAAGGTCTCAGAAAAGGGGACAAGATATTGGAAGCTCTAACTATAAAATTAATATGGTTTTGCATAAGATAGTTTGTGTTTTTGATGAAATACAAATAGATTTACTCAGTTGCCTGATTCTCTGTTATATATTGTTTTTCTGTAATTCTCCAAGAAAAATTATCAATATTTGAAGTAAGTGGGGAGTTTCTACCTGGAACTGTTGGCAAGAAAAAAAACTCGTGTTGAGGAAATCCTATGCAAAAATGATGTGTCCTATGTGAAAAAGTATTCATCGCCCCTGACTCAATACTTTGTGGAGCCAAATGTTGCTGCTGTTCCAGCTGCTAGTCTGTAGGGTTTGTCTCTACTAGCTTTGCACATCAGTGACTGAAAGTTTTGCCAATTCTTCTTTGTAAAACAGCTCAAGCTCAGTCAGATTAGATGGAGAGCGTTTGTGAACAGTAGTTTTCAGATATTGCCACAGATTCTCGATTGGGTTTAAGTCTGGACTTTGACTGGGCCATGAATATGTTTTGCTTTAAACCATTCCATTGTAGACTTGGCTTTATGTTTAGGGTGGTTGTTCTGCTGAGAGGTGAAGCTCACCCCAGTCAAAATGTGGATCCAGAGTGAGAATATTCTTGGCAGATGAAAGCAGGACTTTCTTCAGTCCGATCATCAGGTCCTCTGCAGACAAAAGTGTCTCCAGACTTTTTATAGGCTGGGCAGATGAGGCCATTACAATTTTAAGCTGGCAAATCAAAACAAAAACATAATCTTACTATATCTCCCTAAAGTTGATTACTAAACGATTTTGCAGACATATCAAAATAAAAAACACAAAAAAAATCCACCATCTGATCTCTAAACTATTCACTACGTCTTCAACTACAAGCAATTTAGCATTTAAGTTCATGCTCCATTTGAACACAGCTATGCTGCTTTTGAAACAAAAGCTCTGCTGTTGGGTTGCAAAATGATTGCAGCTTGAACCACAGAACCACTGGAGGCTATTTTCACATTTGTGTCTGACACCAACCAATGGAAACCTGAGCCTCTGTACTGGTACAAATGTATTTTCTGAAACTCAACTCAACTTCCTGTCACAAAACTCACCACACTGATGCGGTAAGCTGTTTTGGTGCAGAAAACTGTGTGAAACTGACTTTTTCATGTTGTGTCCAATGTGGGCTGGTGCTGTTAATTACTAGATCCACATTGGGTCTAAAATCAGCAAAACACAAGATTTATCGACTGGAGAAGAAAGCAGGAAGACCTCTGTGGACAAGTAGACTGTGGGGAAGCTGGGATTTTGGTTTCTGTGGGGCTGCTTTTCCTTTCTCTAGTCATCCACTAGATGGAGCCAGGAGGCAGTGTTGTCCAGAGGGGGGGGGCGGTCTCAGATGTTCAGTCCTATCTGTCATCAGCCAGTGTTTCAGAGAAGCCATTCATCCAGCCCTTCAATGCCTGAGTGTTGTCGTTCACGGTAATCTGTGTCCCTTAGTGTCTCTCTGAGTTTTCTGAGTGTTTTGCTCAAGCCTCCTTTGTGATCTCCTTGCAGATTATCAGTGGGTGTTACTTTTGTGCCTCTTGAGTTTTATCGCTTCACCAAAAAGATTCTCCATAAAGAAGGTTCAAAGATCCCTACGACTGGTGACAAATCTCTTGTAGTTTCTCAAGTCTGCTACAAGCTGTCCGCCCTCCAACGAAGTACAACCAACAAACCATCATCACCGCTCAGTCTACCTGGATCTCCTGGTTCCAGCTCCACCTGGACCCGACTCTCCCCCTAGAAACCACGCACCAGCAGAATAAATCCCCTGGCGGATCAGTCCCCATTAAGTAAGGTCTTCTCCTGATTCACTTTCAGTACAACTCACCTCTCATCTACTCAGAGCTCCAGACCTCCAGCCTTTCCATACCCCTTGCAAAAGACACATTCAAACTCTTTGTACAATAAACTTTATTTAACTGATTGTCTTTGTATTGTGAAATGGATTCTGCATGTGGGTCAACAGATTAGAGTCAGTTATGACATAAATATTTATGGGTTGTACTTGGGAAAAATTTATAATTTATTGTGTCAAAGACTTTTGTTTTGAAGTGATTATGATGTTATGTAAGGCAAAAAAAGAATAAAATATTTGGTAACACTATTTAAAGGGGTGAGCATAAGACTGAAATGACACCGTCATAAATATGACATAACATCTGATATGAACATGAAGGAGTCTTTATGAATGATGACTGTTGTCATCATTCATAAATGAGTCATTGGTAAACACTTTAATGCAAAGCTGGCACTTTAATTGGACTTTTAAAACAACTTTGCATTAAAAGTGTCTATTTACCGAATGACACTTCATGACAACAGTCAAACATTAATAAGATTTTATGTTCATGTCAGATGTTGTCATGTTATGACTGTCATGTCAGTCGTATGCTCACCCCTTCAAATAAAGTTACCAAATATTTTCTCCCAGTTGCAACACAATCTGATAAATAAGAGAAAATCCACTAAAAAGTGATTTATTTTAAATTTTCATATGGAAGCTTATCTACAAATGACCCTTAATGTGTTTGTATCATTTTATCAAGCTAACAGAATTTAATTTGGTATAAGCAAATTAAACCAATATTAATGTGGTTTGAATTTGTCAAGTTAACGCAGAATTTAATAGCCAAACCTTTCACTATCTTGCTGGTTATAGTTTGTATTTTGAATATCTCTTTGTGTGTTTATTACAGATTTTGCTTTTTTGGTTCATTCATTTACATTTAGTTACTTTGTTCATTTTTGAGTTTATTATTAGGGTTAAGCATTGTAAGTTTGGTAAAACAAAGCGATCATTAAGCACTTTATATTTAATGAACTCTTTCCCTAAGCCTGCCTGTTTGCTCCCTGCTCTCCATTCACACCAATTTATACAGGAGAACCTTTATCAAGAGAAGCAGGCCTTTCTGAAAAAGAAATAAAGAGAAATCGTCTCTTTATCTATTTCTCAGTGTTGTAACTCCTTACAACACTGTAAGGAGTTATAAAACTAGGCATTTATTTTCTGTGACACAAACTGAATATTCAGTTACATTTTAAATTTGACAATGACTTATGGACAAAATAAGGCAAGAAGCACTTTTGTACACAGTTCACTTTGACTTTAGTTACACAGCACTTTAAAATGGAAGTCACAACAGAGATGAACACTGATGACAACAAATTCAGATGATAGTTTGACTTACATGGAGTGATATAGTTTTATCAAGGTCAGTTTAACATGAGCAGAAAAATACGGTATGAAATAAGTAAGACAGTAAAATATGGACAGAAAAGTTTTAATTGATAAATCAAAAGCAGCATGTCAAAAAATGTAAAACATAAAGTGTAAATGTACAAAAACAATGAACACATTTCAGGTAGAAGCTCTTTCCAGATAAACTACGACTGCAGGGTTTAGATCAGCTGAAGATTCTTTTGAAGTGAACGACTTACGTAGCAGTGATGGTTGTTCAACTCTAAAAGATGTAAATCCACACAACAGCTTCTCTGGATCCTACAGATGCTCCTGGTTTTCCAGATGCACATGTGAAAGAAAGCATTTTTAATTTTGCCTAAAATATCCCAGCATTTCTGAATGTACATGGTTTTACTAACATCTAACATTTAAAAATCTGAAATATGTGTAATTCTAACGTTTCTAGGGGTGTCGCAATAGCAAACAGAAATACACATGTAAAATCTTTTTTCACAGAAACTGAAACCTGAGATTTATGATGGATCTGAAAACAAATTACACAGCATTTTATCATGAACAGATTTGAAACATAACATTTTTTTAACAAAGTTATTTACCTGAAATTGTCAAAAGCCTGGAATTGGTCTGATAGAAACCTCTTCAGTCGGTAACAGACAGGAAAAAGGACATTTATGCTACCTGGTCTGTCGAAACACCTGGGCTGTCTGTGCTGGTGTTGCCCATCTGCTGCTCATCATACATTTTGCAACAACAAATTGAGATCAGAAGCTTGTCTATGGCACTTTTCCTCAGGAAAAGATACATAGTCAAGTCAGCAAGAGGACTAAGAGTCTGCAGTATGAATGTTATATTGCTAAAAACATCCATATGTCTGATTTCACTGACCAAAAACCAAATGATACTGGGAAAGAATAAAACTGTGTAAGTAAGGAGCACTACAACCAGAATAGCCAAAATTCTCCGTTTTTCCTCAGCAGACACACTGTGGGCTGCAGACAAGGCTTTGATGGTCCCAACCAGGAAGAACGTTAACAGAGGCAACGGCAGGATGAAGAAGACGGCACAGAAGAATCCTATGACCTGAAAACCCAACTTTAATAAAATAGAAAGGAGGAAAAACGTAGGAAGCATCCAGATGACAATGGACACCACCAGAGATGTCTTGATGTTTCGCCTGAAGCGATACCACAACGGCCACGCAACGGCTAAATACCTGCAGGAAAGGACATAAATAATCTATGATGAATGTCAGATTTATAAAGTACTGTCTCTGAAAAATCAGACAAGTATAATCAGATAGTTACCTTTCCAAAGAGATACACACCATGAATCCTATGCTGACCATCAAACCATAAAAGTAGGTATAATGGACGATAACATTACCATTGACTAAGTTCTCTGCAATCATGCAGCAGAGCTGAATTAGATCAGAAAGAAGAAGGTTGATGATGTAGACTGGAGTGACGTGATCTTTTTTTATCTGCAGGAAAATATAAATATGTTCTGAGATGTTTCTTGTAAATGTGGTAAGCCTAAAATAATCCAACCCGACCCAGAATGAGCATATCCACATTCTCCCTGAGGCCCAAATTAAAACAGACATATTAAGATTTTACTGCTTTTGTTTTTAAGTAAGCAGTGAAACGTCCTGTTTTAAATTTTGTTTGACATTTCCCAGCTCCAGCTTGTCCTGTGTTGTAATGGCAGGG
The DNA here is from genome assembly GCF_051168715.1 of Poecilia mexicana. Lineage (NCBI taxonomy): Eukaryota > Metazoa > Chordata > Actinopteri > Cyprinodontiformes > Poeciliidae > Poecilia > Poecilia mexicana. Next base: position 21,884,514 of record NW_028263384.1, on the reverse strand, counting down.
TGAGCAGATGCCAATCATAACTTTATATCGTGCATTCACATAGCCGATTACCGAGGAAACAATTCTGGCCCAGTCCAGGTCCAGGCCAGGAATCTAAGCTGTAAAATACATTTTAATCTGGCAAACACCCATAATCAGGGCAGCTCACTGAACTAAATCTCTTTAATCATTTACTCACCAGGAGATAAACTGCAAAGATGGCAATTACAGTCAAAGGAAGTCCAATGCTTGCAACTATCAGCTGCCCCACATGTGCATACACAGTAACATTGAAGTTGTGATTGTGCATGTTGGATTCCTGAAAGCTCTGGTTGTACATGTCACTTTTGTCTAATGAGGAGCCCTCTTGGTGTGAAACCTGTTTTTGGAGAAAAGCCATTGGAAAATAATCAAGTTATAATCAATTTTCCATTGACAACAGGAGAAGAAAGACAACAAAGAACTTCACAAATAGAGCAAAGTAGTAAATTGTGTGGACTTACAAAGTACCAAATCAGCAAATCTAAACCTCCAACATGGACATCCTACACATCATCTTATGAAAACAGCACAATTTTATCTTAAATTGCTTCCTGCAATACTGTTACATTTTAAAGGACTGCTGCTCAAAGCGTAAATGGTATCAGCTGTACCTGGGTAATACCCCAAAGTGCTTCACACTACATTCAGTCATTCACATGCTGATAATGACAAGTTTATACGTTGTATCCACAGCTGGGCAGTCTGACAGCGGTGAGGCTGCCATCCCACAGTTCACTGGGCCTCTGAAGTGTCAGCAGGGGAAATGGTTTGCTTGGAGCAAGACTCAAACCAGCAGTCCATCCCTGACAGGGTGAACTCCTACCACCAGGGCCGCGCCACGCCTCCATTGGTCCTAAGCAGAATTTGGTCTTGGGGCCCTTTATTTCTACTAATAATGTGGATTGCTGCCATCAACAGTCAGATGATTAGATCATTTATGTGCCTGGTATACAGTCATTGCATCTCTGACAGAGCTATTTACATTATATCCTATCTGCATACATTTATCAGAAAGCCGACTTATCTGCTCCGATTTCCTGAATTTTGGGAGATTGGTGATCGGCTGACACTTACATATGAAATATCACTATATTAATTGACATTTTGTACAAAAAAAATTGGTATCTGCCAAAATTGGAATGAGCATATCAGGCATTTTAAAGATCAGTAATTAGTGATCAGTCAGGAAACTGCAGTCCTGCAACTATTCAGCAGGGTTTCAGACAGAAAGACTCATAAATGCCTCCCATCAGACAGTGGGAGGCTCCTATCTAAAAATCTACATCTTAAAATAAAATGTAACTAAAACTAAGCTACATAAAAGAGAAAAGAAGAATTTTACACAACCTGCCCAGAGTGAAACTCCAGTGTGACAGGCAGAGACAATCATCACTCTGCTTATGAGGAAAATCTTTTACACGTTTGAAATCGACCTGCAGAGAGCAAACATTTTGATGGGCTCCTCTGCTGTACAGGAACCGTCAAATGTTCAGTAAGATTCTTTACAACATGCTGTGGAAATAAAAATAAAGTGCAGCACAAAGAATTTGTCCTCATTGTGTCAGCTGAGCTGTTTGGATTGTAATTTTATTGAAATAGATTATTGACTGTAGCAAAAAAAAAAAACATTGTCACAGTCAATTTTTTGAATGTGACAATTCTCTGACCGTTACCTTCTGCCAGGTCAGTTAAATGTAGGACAGACTCAGAGTTTGTTGAAACAACCCTGTTAGCAATCAAGAGTATGTTCCAGCATTAACTTGACTCAAGGTAAAGGCTGCCTAGCTTTCTGAAAACAGAAAATGATGCACATACATACGTACCACAATACTTATTCTGAGTTTTTAATAATGCTGCTTTCTAAAATGATCCCCTGTTCTGAAAAAGGGAACCCTGAGTAACTCAGAGCGGAGTTGGTCTACTCAGAGCTGGTCAACCAGACTTTCTGAAACCAGACCTTGTTTTTCAGGAAATCTGTCCTGTGAGGTTAAATAAATAGACCAATACCACAAAACCTAATTTATAACTAAAACCTGTGTGAAGAAACAATAGACCAATACCACAAAGCCTAATTTATAACTAAAACCTGTGTGAAGAAACAATAGACCAATACAACAAAGCCTAATTTATAACTAAAACCTGTGTGAAGAAACAATAGCATCATTACCAATAAAAGCTGATTAGATAAATGTTCAGAAAACAAACTGACCTTTAGATGAGTGCAGAGTAAGTCATATAGTCTGATGAACCACAGGAAGCTGTGAAACTGTGAGGTGACGAAGTGAAGACACGTCAGTTTTATTTGTCAAGCAACACACAACAAACCACACAAATGCAGATGTGGGTTTATCAGTGTGAGAATGTGGAGTTTAGTTTTTTACACTGAAGTTTATCAGTAATTAGATGCACTTCCTGTGATGAACAGTGTCACCTCATTTCCGCAGTGTTGGTGAAGATTTTATGTTAAACTCAGTAACTCATGGTGTGCATTAGTGATTGAATCTTCACGGTTTGCATTTTACATAGTGCATGTGTACATGGGCTGTGTGTGTCTGTTGCAATGAACTCTGAATGTGCAAACACTAAGCTAGCTAGTTTGAGTACAGAGCAGTGTAAGATATAACATCTGTTCAGACAACAAAAAAACAGGCAAGTCAAGGCAGTGATGAATGCATGAGTACAACTTGATGGAAGCTGGTTTCTGCTGTCACTATGGATGGGCAAACATGGCAAAGCTGCTTTTTTCCTATGAGTTTTATTTTTGGTTCCTGTGTTAGATTAGGCACAACCACAAGGGGGAGCCATTTTCACTAAATAAACCACAGTGACTGTTAAAGGAGATTTGCCCTGTTAGTTTGGTGGTGATGAAGTGAACCTGATCTTATCATGACCAGAACAAAGTTTAAGTAATGTTGATTTTTTTCTTTCTCAGATATGTGCGACAATGTTCTTTAATTCAATACATAGGAAAGAAATGCTATTTAGCTCAATGTACAGCTTAAAATATGTTATTTTTTGCCTGCATTTTTATTTTTTTCTTCATCTTTTGTCATACAAGTAAATTTACAGGAATATAAGTGTTATCTGAAGAACTGACAAAATTATATATTTGAAGAATTTAATCTAAAAAATGTGTGTATTCACAAAGATAAGTTTGACTTCCCTGAATAAACAAGTATATTTTAGATGAAACTGAGATGGAGGTGGATGAAGGCAGCTAACAGCAATATAAAATTATTCCTGTCTTATCTCATATAACTAAAGTTGTTGGAGAAAAACAGTTTTGTTTTTCTTTACTTTTTCATTCTTCAATAACATCACAGGCAAAATTAGGTAAAGTCGGTCCGCTATCTTTGTGTTGCTGGTTTCTCCTGAGCCTCTGCTGTCATGCTGACACTCATTCTGTTCACACCAGAGGATCTGGAGTCAGCACAGCTTCAGTCACTGCAGCTGGAAACTGGAGGTCAGGCTGAAATCTGGGTGAAGTGGTGAACTCTGACCTTCAGAGCCACATACAGACAGTTACAAAGTCGGCCTTCTGTCATCTGAAGAACATTTCCAGCATTAGAGGACTGATGTCTCTAGGAAGTGTTTTAAGGTTAAACTTTAGTTTTGAAACACTTGAACACTTTATAATGTTTTTCTCTACCACCAAGAAGTAATCAGCGTGTGTCCAGCCAGAAAGGACAAATATCATCATATCATGTTATATAAAAGCTTTACTACAACCTAAAGACCAGGAAAGTTGGGACTTTTTCAAAAGTGGAATAAAATTAAAAAAGTTTGAAATATAACATTGAGGCATCAACGGATATTTAATTCACAACCAACGTAGCTACACAACGATAGAAACAGATGACAATTATGAAAGAACATGAATAAAAATGTCCTCATGTACCAGAAATACCAGGCCTACATTTTTTTTTCACAAACAGCTCTCTTGAAAAGAAAACTAATATTCTTGTTCATATCTTGATAGTTACAGGTCCAGTTTCCCCACATCATTCCTCTAACACAGTGGGGTTAAAGGTCATGTGAGCATCAGCGACCAGTTATTATTTGACTGAGGGCAGCAGTATCATTATATTCAGCTATATTGTTATTGTTAGTTAAATGTCAAGTGTCGAGAGGCAGGCCTCCAGACTGACCAAAACCTAATATACACTCAGTCTCTGAAATAAAGAAGCTGGGAAGCTTTTTATTTTTTCAGTTGTTGGGTTTTAATAAAAGAATCATGAAGAATTCAAAATACATCAAATGAAAGCAATCTCTTCTGCAATAAATCCATAAGAATACTTTAAGAAAATAAGATGTAAACATATTTATGCACCAGTGGCACCTAAACAGTTGTAGTTTGCAGAGCAGACATGTTGTCATCATCAGTGCTGCTGATATTCTGATTCTCAGACATTTTACAGGAACACAGTGAAGCCAAAATCTTATCAACTGCACTTTTCCTCAGAAAAATATACAACACTGAGTCTGCAAGAGGACTTAGACACTGACAGACTGCAGCCACAGCTTCAAAAATGACATTTTCCTCAATTTCCTCAAAAACTAAACATAATACAACAGGCAGAAAAAGTAGAATATATGTGAGCAAAACCACAACCAGGACTGAAAAGATTCGACGTTTTTCCTCAGCAGAGACACTGCGAGTTTCAGACAGAACCTTAAAGGTCCCAACCAGGCAGAAGATGAACAAGGGAAGAGGGAGGAGGAGAAACACACCCAGTATGGTTCCACTGGTATTTAGCTCAAGGGGAAGATAAACGCTCAAGATGAAAATCACAGAAAGGATCCAGACTGCAACGCAGACCAACACAGATGTCTTGATGTCTTTTCTAGATCTGTACCACAGCGGCTTGGCAACGATCAGATACCTGGAATAAAAGACACATGTGGTTGGGTACTGATGTAATGGTGTCAGACAGAAACAGATTTAAAGGAATGCAGATAGTTACCTTTCCAGGGAAACACACATCATGAACCCAACACTGGTTATCAAGCCAAGCCGGAAAGCATAAAGGAAGGAATTATTAGGACCTTCAAGTAACATCAGAGGAATTCTGCTGCAGAACTGGATGAGATCCGAGATCAGAAGGTTGAGGATGTAAACTGGAGCAACATGATCTTTTCTCACCTGCAGGGGAACAAAAAGAAAAGGAAATAAAGACAGAACCCACATTTATGTAGTTAGTAGATTTTAGTTCCACTAACATAACATGAGCTGCTTCTGTCCTGCTGTTTTCCTGGCATGTGTTTTAATTTGCTTGATGACAGAGAATGTCCACTCAGCAGGACAGAGGAAAATTCATGACCAGAGCTGGAGATCAGTTTCTCCAAATGTTCTCAGAAGCACCACAGCCTAGAAGAAACCTGCTGTGGCTGGATGTCGCCTTCAGTCAACAACTCAAACTGACAGACGCTCTGCTACTCTAACACACAGCAGGCATTCCCAGCAATACAATTTACAGCGTTAATCACATCAGTATTAATTTATCATGTTTATGAGCCGTTAGTACAGCAAATACTCACTTTGAGTAGTTTATATTTCACATTTTATTAGGAATGGTCCTGCCTTTTTCAAAGTAATGAATAGATTAGTAATAATATCTTGACTGATTATATAAAAGAACATTTGGCTTTACAGTGTAGAAATCAGTAATTGTGTACTCGCCATTGACAAAACAGCAAATATGGTCAGCAGAGTCAAAGGAAGCCCAACACAAATAGTGATCCAATCCACCACATCCACATAATGAGAAACAAGCATTCTGTATTCATCATAACCGATATTGTGGTTAAACGCATCACTGTTGTTGGAGATGCTCTGATTGATGCTTTGGTTCCATGAGGTGCTGCTGACGACGATATTCTCCATCCTTCAATGTCAAACCTGCATGAGCAAAATAATGAATCAGTGATTCTTGAGAATAGGGACAAAATGGGTTTTAATTTTCCCATATTTTTTTTTTATTATTTCTCAACCTTATGTATGCAAATATGACAAATAATGTTTAGAAAATATGAAGATGCTAAGGTACAGGCTCCCAGTTGCGAATTTAAAAAAAAAAAAATTATATTTTTAATCGACCTGACCCAAAACTTTGTCATCACCATCTGACAAAAATAAATCTAAAATGATTTTTAAAATACCCCATTAGTGATATTTTTACTCAATTTAAAGACAAATGCTTCTCAAGAAATAAAATAAATATTATTTAAAACAAAAAACAAGAAAAAGTCCATCTGATGGAGCTGACAGTGCATGACGGAGTTGACACAGAACTGAAAGTGGTGACAAACTAGTGAGTAAAATGAAAAACTTGGTACATGTGAAGTAATGCAATTTATGTAAAATACATTAAAATGAATTAGTTGCACAATTAAGTGAGATTTGACAACAATTTCACTGAAAGAGTCAGAAAAACTCTGACGGAGTTGACGAAATGCCAAACTACCTCAATTTATATGATGTTATTCTGAAGGAGCCATATTGTAGCTCATCAGGTCCATTAAATCTTTACAGTTTACCAAAATTAAGCTTTTATTTCGCAAAATTTCATCAAAGTTTTGTAAATTGTCAGTTATGGAGTTGACACATCATGGTTGTGACAAACAACTTAGGAATAAAAACAAGAAAAAACTAAATAATAACTTAAGCTAACCGGAGCTAACTAGCCCTCCTAGCAAAGGAAGAGAAAAGACAACGTCATGGGGTCCTCAGAAGTTCTGGTGCCCCCCAATAATGCCTGATTTTTTTTACATTCTTTTCATTTCTGACGGTGTTGACAAAAACTAAGGACAAATTTCAACGGAGTTGGAAAATATCTAAAAATTATTTTTAATTCAATTTATCGATACTTTTATAATTATTTATATGACTACTTATACTTAATTGTCACAATATATAATTTTAGTATTTCTTTAATTGTTTTAAACTATAAGAATGTATTGAGTTCTGCTCCTGGACAAGGGATTTTACAGGCATCATCCACCGACTACAATGTTTAAAATAAAAAAATATTCAGCAAATACCAGGAAAATATACATTGTTGTGCTCACATGACCCAGGTTAGTTTAGTTAGATATTTGAAAAAAATATATTTTGTGTATATTTTATTCAAATTTCATGCTTTATCCATAGGACCTGTTTTGTCCCTATTCTCAAGAATCACTGTGAATAATAGAGACTTTATTTTCCTTTAACACTTTAACAAACTTAGGATCTATGCTAAGTCCAGGGAAAAATCAATACCTATAGAGACTATTTTGTAAAGAGTATATGCATTGTTTATGTTTTTACCTCAGGGGCAGATCTAGAAAAATATTTATGGGGTTGCAAGAGGGGGCAGGGATTTTTTCAGGGGTGGCAGTAAATATATAAAAGAAAATCCCTTCTCACCCACCGCGGGTGATCTTTCTCTCTCTTTCTCTTTCATCCTCTCCTCTGAGCTCGGGTCCTCTACCGGAGGCCTGGGAGCTTGAGCAGAGAACCCTCAAGCTCCCAGGCCTCTGGTAGAGGACCTGAGCTCAGAGGAGAGAATGACAGAGAGAGAGAGAGAGAAAGAGAAAGAGAGAGAAAGACCACCCGCGGTGGGTGAGAAGGGATTTTCTTTTATATTATATATTGTTTTAAACTTCCATTGTTTCAAAATGAGCTTCATGTAGGACTGAGGATTAAATATAATTTCTTAATGTAAACCATTTTATCCCAAAGCAGGACAAGGAGAAATCTGTCACGAAAATATTAGTAGCACCATCATTTGTTATTAGATATATCTATTAAATACGACTCAAAATAAAGACTAGAAAACTGATGTTTGATAAATTATCCATGATACAAATCTATAAACAGTTTAGTTTCTGTTAGTTCTGTCAAGATGCAAGAAAGAGCAAATTTCTATTTATATTGGTCAATCGTTTTATTTTAAATATGCTGTAGGAGCCGTAGTTTGACGACTGTTATAAATATCACTACGTTTTGCGAACACAAGGGATTAGCTCAGTTTTTGTTGCTTGTTTTTAGGAATTGCAGCGGCTGCAGGGCGCCACAATAAAGGTACAATAAAGCTGATAAACAGGTGAAGAACCAAATTAGACAGAACCACTTCTGATTGTTTGCCAAGCCAAACATCCAATAAAAGTTCCACCAAGCCTCTACTGAGGCACTGGGGTCATGTTTCTGGACACGGGCAGAAGAAGGTTCAATGTAACTTATTGATTGTTCTCTGTGAATTACAGAGATCAAACTTTAATTTGTTCTCATGTTACCACTCTTAAAAACCATCGGCCCCAAACCCAAATGCCTGCTGGTCCTTCAGGCCCCTGCACATTTAGAAAGTGGACTGACCCACATTACTTCCTGTCTAAATGTAGAAAATAAATAAGAAAAATGAAACGAATAATAAATAAAATCAACAATTATCAACCTACAAATAAACTCTGTAAATAATACAAAAAAATAGAAATTTAAGAATAAAGTAACAAAATTCAAATGGATAAAGAAATAAAGAAAAAACAGCTCCAACAACTTCTATTCCGCCTTTTCTCGCTCTGTATGACCTGTTGCCATGGCAACCGACAAACAACAGCTCAACGAGCAGGTAGAGCAGAGATTACCGACCAGGGGAATCAACACCAAAAACAAACATTCCCCACACAAAAAAGTAGCAAAAACACTAAAACAGAACATCCAGTCTGTTACATTATACTGTCAGGTTTAATGTCTATATTGTGATTATTAATAAGTTTCGCCTGAACACCGCGGTGGTTGATTAGCTGATTTAAACAGCTGCTCTACTGATGACTTGGTGGGTTGTTTAGTGCTAACGGAACCAAAACACACCGAACTGCGCAGCACATGCTAAGGCTATCAAAGTCAATACCAGGCTAACAGTTAGGCTAGTATAACTGACCCACTGCTCACTTGTTCAATTTTTTCTTTAAATTAAAACGTTTTCCTCACCTGTGAAATCTGAAGCCCTTATTACCATTATCTATGGTTGAATTAACTGCTAAACTTTGCGTCCGTTGTTGTGATTCTTTGCGTGATTGTAGTATTTTCCTGACCACCGATATTCCTGACTCAATGGACAGAAATGGTGTGACTTACGGTAAATCATGTAATGTCCAGTCCAGTAATATATCCATCAAGGCTGCTGCCTCGCGCTCTGTCCTTCTCTCGCACTTCCCGCCACTTAGCAGTGGATGTCAGGTTACATTGTGTTGCATTCAATGTTGTCGGAATTCGGCATTCACTGTTGTTTTATGCGCCTAATGTCCGATTTGCCATAACTATTTATTGAATTCATTGTCGCTAGCTGGGGTGGCAAGGCTCTCGTTTGGGGTGGCAACTGCCACCCCATGCCACCCCATGCCACCCGAGTACATCCGCCCCTGTTTTTACTGAAACGCAAATAGGTTTACCCAGTTGCAAGATTATGTGTTATAGGTTGTTATTCTGTAATTCTCTATGGAAAAGGATCCACATTTGAAGCAAGTTGATAGTTTCTATATGAAACTGTTGGCACATAATGTAAATATTATATTTGACCTGTTTTCCTCAGCAGCATTAGATTGAATTGGCTTTCCTAATTTCTGTGCATGACAAAAAAAAATTATTTACCTTTTCAAAGTTTATAGGTCCTGAAATGATTCGTTCTCAACCATTTCTCCTTCTCATCAGGTCTGCAGCTGGTGCACACTGTTTGCATGCTACACCACGTACAGGCTGACCGACGACATCTGACTCTGCAGTGATAAGCTGATTATCTTTACCAGAAGGAAGGAAGCATCCTCTAAAATCATAACAAAATGCATCAGTTTTCAAAAACACAACTTTTAACTAAACTCATTTCGGTGCAAACAAATTTCCTCTCAGTGCTCTTTCAATGTACATTTAACCTTTAAGCACATTTTACCACTTCACATTAAATCCAACAGTTTAAGTCATGCATGTTATGAGACACTCAGTGCTTCTCTGCATCTCTAACTTCAATCAATTTTAGAGAATCAAAGCTGCAGTCATAGAAACATTTCACATTAACAGAAACAGATGCATGCAAAAGGGACCAGTATGGGCATGCTGGGTGCAGGATGCACTGCATTGCTTTCTTCTGCTAATACTTCTTCAGCCATGTTGGTTCTTTGTGTGGAGTGTGAATCTAAAATAAGTGGTAACAGAGACTGATGGGTCCCTTCCTGTTGGCATCCCTTCAGCTAACTCACCAGAAAGGATGGCACTGTTTCAACAAACTGAACTTAATTAAATTCATGTAAAACTCAAGATTAAAACTTATTTTTTCTCTTCCTCCCTCTCAGTCCTTTGCACAGTGAAAAGAGATGTGGTCAGATGAAGTGTGTTCTGTCAAACAGAGAGGAAGTGAAGGGAGAAATGCTTCACAAAAATGCACTTCCAGCTTCTGAGAAATAAAATAAAATAAGCATCTGTCTCATCTTAGCTACTTTGAGACATCCAATAAATCTTTTATATGATAATCAATAGCATTTCCTAAATATGTTTACACTCAGTTTATGTTTGTTAATGAGGTTATGTCTCTTTCAGATTTAAAGTTTTCCTGACATATACTACGTTGTGGGGACCAATTGCTCCTTGTGGGGACCGGAGCCCCACCAGGGGAAACCCTGTTTTTGGGTCAGGGGTCAGAGTTAGGGCTAAGGTATGAATTGAGTTTTGGTTGGTTAGGGTTAGGGTTAGGTATGTGATGGTTAGGGTTAGGAAAAGGGTAAAGGTAAGGTTTAGGCTGTAGAAATGAATGGAAGTCAATGGAAAGTCCCCACAAAGATAGCAACACAAACATGTGTGTGTGTAGGTGTGTGTGTGTGTGTGTGTGTAGGTGTGTGTGTGTGTGTATGTGTGTGTGTGTGTGTAGAGGTTTCTGAGGTTCATTCCTGTCTCCACAACCCCCAGATCTTTATTTCAGGTGAGACCAGACGGTGGTTCTATCTTCATTCAACCTTAAGAAATACAGAGATCATTTGCTATGTATAAAAATGCATAATCTTTAATGACGCAGTGTGAAATACAAACTCATTTTGGAACAGAAACTCAGTGAATCAGTCACTGGGCTCCACTCAGCAGATCTTCAGGATGACACAGAGTTAAAGAATAGTTCTGCTTTTATCTATGCCTCACTCTGCACACGCTAAGGGGTGTCGGCCTGCTGTTATCAGTTTACCAATGACTATGTGTGACAGGAACTGGTCTTATGTGTCGGTTAGGATTGTGTAAGAGTGCAGCAGTATGTGTGTAAGCAGATAAAATCGATAGAGAAAGGACACAGAATCATACATCCATTACAATCCGCCTGGTGAGGTGGACTAAAACCACCCCACCCTCATCAGTGTGGTGCACATGGATCCTAAGCTAGAATATGGCAGACAGTTCTTTCTGGATCTTTCTAGTTCTGCCTCTCCTGCAGAACTTCATGTCTCCAGTAACGGCCCACGTCCCTCAGTCTGAAACTCCATCTGTGTTTGATATAAAACATGCCAAAGCTAGTGTGGCCCTAAGTTTGAAGTGATTGAACATAGTAAAAATATGGCCAGTAAGAATAGGAGCTATAAAAGCATGTCCAATCTCCATGGCAACCATTCAGATGTGCAAGACACGTGGTTTACTGAGCACTACCTTTAAATCACAGCTCCTCACAGATCATCCCTTCACCACGACTCCCACATCCAGCTCCTTCAGACTAGCCAGCAGCAATTAGCAAACACCTGGAGGAACTGCACATCTGCTGAGCTAATCGTACCAGCTAATTATCAGCACAATGTTGGTAAAGGGTTAATAGAGGAGCAATGTTATGATGATTTCCTGAAGAAAGAGCGTTGGAAAGTTCAGGAGTTGGGCCCAGTTTCAATTAGATAAATTATGAATCCACATTTATTTTAAGTAATATTTGAGATATCCAGCATTTTTATAGTAAGTAACTTGAATGTGCCATCAAATGGAACTGTATGCCTGGATAATAAATAATACTGTCTCTTTAAGGCCACACCTGAAACACACTGACCTCTGACATGATTGTATGGTCAAAAGAAATCAGGCAACATATCAGGAAGAGAATTGTGGAGCTGCAGAGCCTGGTACATCCTTGGGAACATTTTCCAGATACTTGAAAGTTTTCAAACAGTACAGACACGATGGGAACGTCCAATCATCAGATCACTCAGGGAAGAGATGGATTCCAGAGATGAAGGAACTTTGGTCTGAAGTGTTCAGATTGACAAAGACTTTGTTTTGAAGATGCTGCTGAAGCTGGTAAGAAAGAGTTATTATTCATAATGAAGTCTAAGAAAACATGTCCAAGTCAGAAAACATGGTCTCTGCAGACCCCACACATCCTGAACACAAACGGTTTAGACCTTTATCCTCAGGTCAGTTTTATAACTGTCTTTTACAACTACTTGTTTATGTCAAGAAATGGTTAAAAAATAGAACACTTACAAGATTGGTACCAAAGGTTTTTTTTATTATTATTTTCCATATGCATTTACATGATTCACATTATATAATATTATATAAATAATAATGATATTCAATGTTTAATATATGCAAACTCAACATTCAACAAGACAAATAATTTGTTGGGGAGAAGAAAGAAAGAACAAATGTTTCTTCCATGCTTGTTTAATCAGAAAACAATATTAAGTTCATTTAGAAGAGGCTGACTGACAGAGAGACTCTGATAGTTATAATGTCTGAGAAAAAAAACTGTATATCTATGTGAAAGGTCACATTGTGATGTGTGAGTGTTTCACCTTTGGTCTTAATTTGGGTTTATATTTTAAACATTTCTTTGTTATTTAAATATGTTTGAAATGTTGCACCATGTTCAGCTCATTTCTCTCTGGTTATTATTATCAGTAAGGTGTTTCCATCTGAGTTCATTCCTTTAGGTTTATGTTTATCTCTTGTGTTCGGTTCTCAGTTTATTTTAGTTTTTCCTTGTTTTTTGCTATGATTTGGAGTTTCTTTTATGCCAATCTGAATTGTCTGTGTTTATTACATATTCTCATCTTGTCCTATTTTTCCCTCCACAGCTGTTCCAAATCCTCTTGATTATCTTACCTGCATCAGATGTCATTCCCAAATCCTTCCTTTATATAAAATCTCACAGGATGTAGCTGCTCCTTACTGGTTATAAGTGTTACTCTTCTAGTAATCCTCCTTTAAATCTCCTTGTTGCTCACTAATTAAAACTTTTCTGGAATTTTTCCAGAATTATTTTCTGTGTGAAATAAAGTTTCACAAACTTTAAAATCAACCTGCTATGCAGTCAGTCATTCTGTGTTGCCTATTGACGTTTAAAAAATCCGATTCAATTGTATGAAATCTGAGGGATTTTTTTGTTTTTCTTATTTGCAATTTCGTCTTTTTGCAAGTTTTCACTTTCTCAAAGCTATTTTGTGTTTAATTGTAGCAGTTACTTCCATCACACTAAAAACTCTACAGAAAAAACACAATTATTGTAAAAAAAAAAAAGCGTAAATGAACAATTTCTCCTGAAAATGTTTTGTAAAAACTTTCACATGTTCTATAAAAAGCTTACATAAATTATAATCCCTAAATAGAGACCCAGTGCCACAGTCATGGTAAAAAAATATGTTTTATAGTAGTTGTTCAACAATTGGAAGAACAAAGAAAAAGTATGTTAGACAAATGATAAACATGTTTTGACTAATAAACTATTTACATCTTTCTAAAGATCAAAGGTTGATTTGGTAATTAAAACTGTTTTTATATGCAGGTTGCTTTTTTAAAATATTAGATGTGTTATTGCTTATGTACAGAATTTAATGTGTATGTCTTTAGTCTTAATTTTACCTTTCAGGAATTATTCTGAGGCTGCACAGTGGCACAGTTGGTAGAGCTGTTGCCTACCAACTGATTCCCGGCCCCGGTCTTTCTGTATGGAGTTTGCATGTTCTCCCTGTGCATGTGTGGGTTTTCTTCGGTTTCCTCCCACAGTCCAAAAACATGACTGTCAGGTTAATTGACCTCTCCAAATTGCCCCTAGGTGTGCGTGTGTGTGCATGGTTGTGTATCTCTGTGTTGCCCTGCGACAGACTGGCAACCTGTCCAGGGTGACCCCCGCCTCTCGCCCGGAACGTTAGCTGGAGAGGCAGCAATAACCCTCCTGACCCCACTATGGGTTAGGGTGTAAAGAAAATGGATGATGTTACATGTCATTACTGTGATGCCATTTGTCTACTGGTTCCCATTGTTAGTCTTTCTGGAGCAACACAGGAGGGCCAGCAGTTTGTCAAGGACCCACTTCTTTATAAGAATGTATAGAAGCAAGTGCGTCAGAGGATTTACCTGGATTATAGTGTAGGATACACTGATGATGATTAGGTATAGGTATTGCCACTTCACTCCCCATTTCAAAAAGTCTAAAATAATACGCGGTAGGAATGTCAGTATGTAAGTAAACACCACCACAGTTAAAACAGCTATAATTTGTCGTCTTTCATCAGGTGGGACATTATGGGATGTAGACAGGGCTTTAATACTGCGTACAAGGAAGAATATTAACAGGGGGAGGGGAAGAACCAGGAGGGGTCCCAGCAATTTTACATTATTTAAACCAATATAAACAGAAAGGATCCAGCTCACAACACTGACTGATGCAGAAACCTTGGGTTTTCGCTGGAATCTGTACCAAAAAGGCCAGGCAATCAGCAGATACCTGTAAATCAAAAGAAACATTATAGAACAAAGAAATTTTAGGAATACAAAGAGAAACGTTGGTAAAAAATCAAAACAAAAACTAATTTACCTTTCCATGGCAATGAAGGTCATGAAGAAAACATTGGCCATCACAACACAGCCGTAGACAATATCAATGAAAATAAATGTTATGAAGATGCCATTTATATTTGCCACTTGTAAAATCATACAGCAAATCTGAATGACGTCTGAAATGAGAAGGTTGATGATGAAAACTGGAACGACACGATCACTTCGGACCTGCAGAAAGAGGGTTAAATTAAAATAAACTAATAATAAAAATCAGCAAAACAGGTAACATAAATGTTCCAGTTCAGTTAAGAAATTTGCTTTACAAAAGCTAAATTTTTAGAAATTTTGCTTTCGTCAAATTTTTGTTTTGATTAAACAAAATGTGAAACTTTTCTTTTTTAACGTAACAGTCCAAGTTAAATTCATTCTAAAGTCAGCCAAAAAGTAAAGATTACGCATATTTAGTCTGAGGCGCCTAAAAAACATTTAATAGACGCACAGATATGCAGAAATTTAATCTCTACTGATTGTTACTTATCTCAGTGACCAAAACTGCAGAAGAAATGGTTCTGCTGAAGTCAATAAAGACTTTTTCCAACTTTTCACACCAAAATTAGGCTTTAGTCTTCAAACATTTAAACTAAATCAGTAAAATCCTGAACAGATATTCTCCTCTTTTTGTTAAAAATAACATTTTGTTTTATTTCTGTATTAGTTTTTATTGAACACACCTGAGAGTAGAGACAGTAGATGGCCAGCGGTGCTAAAATACCCCAGATGGAGACGAGTATTATGGTAAACTGTGTCGCCTTTCCGCCATTATACCAGTAGAATATCTCTGGATATGGATATGCATCTGGAGAGCTGGTACTATTTTGTAATGTACTGTTGTAAGAGTCATTGTGGTTAAAGCTGTTATTGCTGTGATTATAGTTTGGGATGAAAGACGTTGCATTATAATCCATCTTCACAATAAAACCTGTCAAGGAGAGTCAGTATTAATAATGAAGCAGAACAACACAGAGCTTTAAACAAGATTCAATTTTACAACTATTAAAATTAAACATTGAAAAAACAACTACATGATGGACATTTTACTAAGACCCTTATAAAGAGGAAGTACAGTTTTGGTGGGACATTATGTTTTTAAATAAATCTTAATTTATATGCATTTTTTTATAACTGACATATAAAAAATAATATCCAGCAAGATAAGTGACACCAATATAATACCTAAGTACACAGTGTAAAGGACAGACAATAAAACTCCATCCAAAACCTAATTAGAACTTGTGGAAACTAAAATCCTTCTAACATCTGTGTAGCTTAACAATATGTCTTTTGGCTGATTCCACTGTCTGCTAATCTGAGCAACACAAAGTCTCTAATTAGAAATATTTTAGTTTCTTATGATAAATGTTCATGCACCAAATATATCTAAACTCTGCTATAAACAGTTTCATCTTCATTACATGCTAAAATTAAAAGTGCTAAATCATTATTTTCAGTCATTTTGAAGAATGTTACATGCATAGAAGTAAATTTAAAAATTTATACCCAAAAGATGAATTATCAAACCTCAGTGAGTTCTTCAAAGCTGCATCAGAACTTGTGCTCTCTGCTTTCTTGAAGTAAATTTATAGTGAAGTAAGACATGCAAATATTTTCTGAATGATAAACAGAGATATTATCTGCACACCTGCTGTGTTTCTGTCCCAAATGGACACAACGTGTTACTTGTTTTAGTTGAACTAGTAACACGACTCTCCTGATCCTCCCTTTCTAAATGTATTCTTGTATTTGGTAGTGAAATAAAAATTGATAGACCACCTTCCACAGGTAAGAGTTACTGATGAACACAGAACTAATGATGTGTAATGTCTACACTCTCTAGTTCTGATAAATGCATCAGAAAATATTAAAATAATACTGTTTTATCTGAGTTTTCCTTCTTTTCATTCCCAGGATCCACATGCAAAACATGTTCCTCTTAAATAATATTCAAATTCAGTTCATGGAAATTCTTTGATGTCAGAACAGCAGATTAAATAATTTACATTAGAACAATACATTTATTTAGAGGGACAAAGAAACCTTGTTTCAGGTAACACTGATCATATCATCATAACACAACGCCATGTAAACTGAAGACTATCAAACAGCATTGAGCTTTATAATAAGTTTCATCATGTAAATGATTTCAGTTTAAACAAAGAACAGCTTATAGTCTGTAAGAGTGAGAAAGAAAACTATTCTCAGAATCTGAGTTGGTTCCACATTTCTTTTTGGACTGGACATGAAAACAAATGCAGACGAGTCCATGAAGACAAAACACAGAAACATGATGCCATGAAGTTTCTCTAATTAATAATCCATCTGAAGCTTCAGAGACTTTTATTCACTTTCAATGACAATTTTTCTGAGCAGGTGTCATTTTTAAATGTTCATGCAAACAACAGGATTGTAATTTAAAGATCTATTAAGACCAAGACACACAGGATCTGATTGGCAGCTGATCCAACAGAACACCAGGTCCTCAAAGGGACCAAAGTCCAGCTGTACTACAGTGAAGCCCCTTGTTCAGGGTCAGAGGTCATGGCTAGAGGAATGGTGTGAATCAGGTTTAGGTTAATATTAGACTTGCTATGGTTGGAGTTAGATGTTGCATAAATGCATTTACAAAAATGAATTCGATACATTTTCTCAGTACAATGATAGGAAATACAATAATGGTCTTTAAATAGGTAGAAATGTGTGTTTAGGGGGTTTGTAACAACTCAGATTAAATTACACACATAGACTCTATTTCATAATCATAAACCGACTGGGCTCAAAGTATTTCAGGCCCTTGTATTAATATACAATGGGCTGAGCAGCACATGCAGAAATTTAAAAAATGTCTCTTTTTCCTTCTTCTTCACATTTATGCCACATATTGTGTTGGTCTAACATGATACATTTCAGGAAAACACACTGAAGTTTACTTTGCAAATGGGATGCGACAAAAAAAGAAAAATATTGGTGTTGTATGAAAACCTTTGCCAGGTTCAGTGTTTCACATTTAATTTAGTTTATTTATCTGAACTAAAAGAAAAATCAAAGCTCAAATTTAATATAATTGAAAGTTTTTACCTAATTTTATTTGAGCATTTAAATGGCAACTTTGTTTAGAGTATCAAAAATACAGCCATGAAATAAAAATAATAAAAAGATGTATATCTGTACTTATTTCCACGTTCATGAACACGACTCATCTTCAGGCTTTTATCTGGTTCCATGCAAAATATTGTGGTTTTAAAATTCAAATTTGATTTCTGAATAGTCTGTTGTGTTGAGACAGCAGAATAACAATGGACATTAGAAAAATACATTCTCCAAGTCCTGCTTGAAGAAACTATCAACATGTGCAAAACTGAGAAACTATGGATCAACCAGTTGGACATTGAAGTAAGTCAATGGAGATTTGTTCTCCTGCCCGTGGGATGAATCCTTGGCCCACTGCATCAGTGAGCAGGGAGCTGGCATAGCGGTGATGTTAGAGGAAGTTTGGCCCAGTCTCAGAGTTAAAGGAGCAGAGTGAGTCAGACAAGTTACTAAAATCTTTGTTCTGGAAAATATGTTTATGCAGTTCATTCAAATGTCAACAATAGGTACTAAATGATATCCTGTTTTTATTTTTTTAATTATGCATGTCCTAATAGAGAAGCTGTCAGGGCAGTGTGCTGTCCTGACACATGATCAACGTTTCATCTACTACCTGGTAAATATGTCAGGTAGTTATACTGCCTGGTATATTGTTAGGTAAATTGTATTATCAACTATTTGTTATACCTTTATAATGTTCTTGCTTTATGTACTCTTTAGTCATATCTTTTAACCCACTATGACCAACCTGTCGGCGCTGACTGGATTTGGCTTGTGTAATTCCCATTACCGTAATTTCTGAACAGTTCAACATATCAAACAATTCCAAAAGTGCAGAAAAGCTGAGACATTGCATTTTCAGGGCATATATGATAAATTACGGTAGCCACCCGGGAAAGTTATCTTTTGAGCTTGACCAATCACAAGAAAGATTCTCAGTTGTGTGATATTTGTCACCCAACCTACTCTGTACCGTAACTCCTGTATAGTTGGTCGCATTCAAAAAATTAAAAAAGTGTTGTAAAATGCATAAAATAAGCTTTTCAACGGCGTATCACATGTGCATGTTGCAGCAGATATTAGAGTAATTATTTTCGTTACTGAATTTCCCTGCGTAGCTTCGTGCTGTATCAGCGGAGTGGCGGTGCGAGAGAGAGAGAAAACGGCAGAGGACGAGTTGAAATCGCCATAAAATTAAGAAAATCCACCAGACTGATAAACGGTCCCAGAAGGCTGATATCTGAATGCAGTGAACATGAGAGACATATAACCAGGTTATGTAAAATATTTGTACAAGCTAACGTTAGTCATATAAATGCTGCACAGCTATTGGCTAACTGTTAGCTCCATATTGATTCCCACATAATTTGTGCAATAACTATTTATTATGCTGAAAATAAAATCGTGGTCTTCCAAAAATAATGTCCTTAGTAATATTTTTACCTAACGTGATTTTGGCAAAAAGACAAAAAAAAAAAATCAGCACTTTTTTTCTGCTAAAAGATGAATTGTGAGAAAGAAAGAAAAAACAACAACAACAAATCACCCAGCTGGGGGGTTGGTGACCTGTCCACTGTGTCCCCTCCCTCTTGCTCCTGACCACTGGAGATTGATACAGCACCCTCTCAACCTGAAGTGTGATAGATAAAATATAGATGGATCCAGAGTGGGGTTCTGTCTGCTGCTGGAGAGGAACTGCTTTAGAGCCTACCACAAAAAATGAAAACGCCTGAAATAATTTAATAAAAAACGGGCATAAAAACTTGTAAATTGGAGGCCAGGCTTCACAGTTGTCTCTGCATTTATGTAATATAGTTGAAAGTTGAAATTGTTCATCTTAAATTGTTTGCCCCCGTCATCAGAAAGTTTTTGTTCAGTAATAGACCCGAAAATTTCAATTCCGATTTTTTTTCCCTCTTTAAACTGTTTGTTCACAATTTTTAATAGACAGAAATGTGTCTATTTCTGTCCAATACTGAAAGATGAGGTTGTTCTGGAAAAAAGAGCAAAAATTCAGACTCATTGCACATTTTTTGAGAATTTTATAGCCATAAAATAAAAAAAACACCAGGCGGCCCAGTTACAATTATGGTCTTAAGAGGATTAAGAAATGTTCCTGTATTGTTAATCACTCTGATTTCCTTCCTCAGAGGGCCTCTCTAAAGAAGAGCAGTGACAGCAGCTCTTTACAGAACACCCTGCTTTAAACTGTCGCCGTGAAGACGTACAACTTGCTCTGTTTGACTCTGTGTCAGCAACTGGATAATCTAGTGCAAGATAGATTGTTTTGTTAGTGATAATCTTGGCGCTGTAACTGTGTGATGAAGTCTCTTTTCCCCTCCCTCTAGTTACAGTGCTGTCTGTGATTAGGGATCCTAAAGACAATAAAAAGAGAGGGGCAGGCAAATGTGCTTTGAGAGCGGTAGGAGATTGTAACTGAAAGCACATCTCTGTCTGTTCTCCTCGCGAGTATTCAGAATCTCTGCCACTCTCGTCTTTCCTGCGATTATTTAATAGGTGTCTACTCTGGCATATATTTATATATGCGGTCAATTATACTGCATAGGACCAAAAGTTGCTTCATTATTCAATCCGATAACTGTAACTTTCTTATTATGTGTCTCAGATCACAAAGAAAAAAGCCAGCCAGAAACCCACGTATGTCAGCCTGAGACAGAGTCTGGAAGACATGAAATCTCACTGCTTACAAAATAGGATGTTGTTAATCCCCAGTACTCAGCCACGCCCCTAACTCCTCCTAACCTCCAGCGGACCGACTACTGACCAGCTCTCCATCTCACGGGTCCGAAAAACCTCTAATTCCTGGGTATTACCACAAATAAGAATGTAGAGAACTTTTGTTTAAGCTGGGAGCGAGAAAGATTCGTCTAAGCTCCAACTACCTTCATCCAGACGTTATGACCCGGTTCAGTCTATGATTCAGACATCGAAGTAGCCCCGCCGGTGTCCGAGCTCATAAACCACGTCTGTTCACGGCAGCTCTTCCTCTATTTATTAACGTGCACTTGTTATAACTTAGATAATTTTAGCGACTAGAAATAAGTCACAGGGTCATTATTTATCTGAACTAAAGAACTTACGAAGCCACCCTAATTTACTTGGACCACAAGCACTGGTTTTACGATAATCAGAAGAATTAATTTTGGTTGACTCAAATAATTTAACTGTCCACGGCATTAATTAGACTTTAGTAATTTTATTAGCAAGCTTTAGCAGAGGAGAAAAGACATACATCATTTAACAAAGGAGTAAGTAATCAATAGATTTAAGAAAATTTAGAGATTTCACCTAATTCTAAACCCTACACTGTGTCTTAATCTAAATAGAAACTTTGGGGAGGCAGTTTTACTCGAACCCAGATGCAGAGACGATCTTGGCAGCAGAAAACTTTAATGTCCATGGATGGAGTCCTGTCTTTGTCTTGGCAGAATCCTGTTAGAATAGATCCAAAGGTGAACTGGTGAGAATCCTCAACGAACTCAGTTCTTTATCCGTATGCGATCTTTGTCTATTCCCTATGTCCACTGCAGCATCGTTGGAATCTTTTGGGTTGAGCGTGGGGCCGCAGTGGAATAAGAATCCCGGGTTGTGGGTAAACGGATCCTGTTCCTTTCTTGTGCAGCGAGCACTCATCGTCCCGGGGTATCAGCAAGCAGCCCTCCGTTGATTCTGCATCTCCATGTGTGCTCGACTCGAACGCTGCGGAACAAAGAACCCCGATCCTCCTGTCTGGTGTCTTTTTATTTCTTGTCAGCAGCCACACACTTTCTTTCCTCACATACGTTTTTCCTTGACGTCAACTGCCTTTTGGTTGGCCTCAACTTCAGATGAACTTCCTTGTTCCCTTGGAGCTGAACTTTCTAAAGTTCTCTGTTTGCCTTCTGCACCTGTTTCCTTCATGCATCTCAAAAATCCCACTTCCTGTTTCTTCTGTACTGACTGCTTGGGCAGATGATCTCATATCCATCACCATCTTGGAGACATGATGTCTGTTCTAATGACCTAATGCCTTGGTCACCTCTGCTTTCCTATCAGTTCCTCTTTTTCCCTGACCTTTCACCTGCCATCTACCTCCAACGCAACATCAGTGACCTTTAGTTACAGTTACACATTTCATACCAGTTCAATGTCAAAATCACATTTATAACCTTTAAGTTTCTCTGATTTAGCATTCATTTATAATTTTATAATAACCATAACTTATTAGTTATTCTTATTATAATCATGATGTGAGTTATTACAGACATTAATGGAAATCTAATTATTTGATACCATGTTACAGTTACTTGTTTCATCTGTAAGTACTTCCATAAGTTTAAGAGTAAGTGTTAAATATTCTTAGAATCAAACCAACATCAACCACTGGTTAAACCAATATTAATTATTGGATTAATTATAAGTTATCATTATTAATTTAAGTATTTTATTCTGGGTTTTATCCAATTACTCAAAATGTTTAGATTTTACTCCTTAAACCTTTAATGCTCAAAATGAGCAGTCTAAACTATTTTTAATCACTGCAGGCTGGAAACTTCCTCTTTCTTCAGGAAACCTGCTCTTCCTGTTCCATGACTCTCTTTCTGCCTGACTATGATTTTTTATGATTAAATAGAAAAAAGTAGAATTAAAGCAGGACACTATAACAACACACACAACCAGATTAATTTTATTACCGTCTGACTCTACTGTTGGGTCTTGATGTCACTTGTGTAATCAGTTTTAAAGATAACTTTATTTATTGTTATTATTAAACGAAAATCTCCAGCATAGGGAAGTGGGATGAGCTCGACTTGTCTCGACAATATCAATACCCCGGTTTGTAGGAACTACAATAATCTTAAAATAATCTTATATATTCTGAATGAAAACACTCCTTAAACAGTGTTAAGGAAACTATAAAAACTTCCCCATAAGATGTTTAGATAAGACTTAACATCCCATTGATGTAAAATAAACAAATTAGGAAAAAATTTAAATTGTGGAAGAGTTTGCTCCTCTAGCTTTATTTTCCTGACCCAAATTCAGGAGCAAGAATGTTTTCACAAGCTTTTTGTGTCATGACTTTATGGTGATTATTATGCTTGTTATTAGACTTTGTGTACTGTGAATTATGTTGTACAGGATATTGTGACTTATTGCTTCGTAAATAAAACTTATGGTTTGTGACAACAGCTTTTCATTATTGCAAGGGATGACCTTTACCTGCTCAGTATGGTATGTGTGAAAATGTATTAGAAAAAAATATGCAATTTCATAGTTTTGCCTCAAAAATGAACTTTTGATGTTACCAAAAAATACCAATCTTTGCTTTCATCAACCTATAAAACATTTCTCATCATTTCTCTTTGGTCCAGTCAGTTGGGCAAATTGTCACATTTCTTAATACAATTCAGTTGATTTATAAAACAATAGGTAATCTCAAGACAATTTACGAAAAAGTTATTCCCATTCTACTTAACAGTGCAGCAATTTAAATGTATTATTTAAGTCAGTGGGAAAAAAAAGTTAAGTTATCCGAGTTAAAAATGCAGATTGCATCATGTCATTGACTTGACTTGTTTATATGCTTCCCCCTGTTCAAATTAACTTTATTCTTACCTGTATGATTAGATGCAGTTTGTTCAACAGGCTCCATGTTGACGTAAATTTCCTCCAACACTTCAGACTTTCTGCTGGCTTTTAATCCACTGCAGTCAAAGAACTAAGTAAAAAACTGTGGGGAAGTGGTGAGATGTCTGGTGTTCAACATAAAAAGTAACATATTTTAGAGATAACATTCAAAGAAATTCATGAGTGCGGTTTCAGTATTATTTTCTTAAATATCTTACACAACATAAGATTCTTGAAGGTTTCAATAGTTTCATAAGTTCCTATTTGCTGATTCGGTTCTGTATCAATGAATATTTATTTCTCCTTTCTTTGTTTTCCTTCAGCTCGGTTAATCCTACTCGTAATAAACACCTTACACTTTTCTATCATTGAAGAAAATTATTTACTTTTACTTTCATGCACACGTTTGTGGTCAACTGCATGGTATCAAAAATTAAAAATGTTTTAAATCACTGATATAAGGATGAAAAATATCTGATATAAGGATGTTGTGATGTTCCTGCTCCTTGTGTCCAAACATATTTGCCTAAAGGGTAATAAATTGTTGGAGCAGATGACCGGTTCCCTCCTTGGGATCATATGGACCTAACAGTTTTACAGGTCTCTTTCTGTCCTGATAACTAGCCATAGTCTTTCTCCCAGTAAATACAACTATCATCTCTGTATTTTTATTTCTAAATCCTCGTTTAACCCTATTCCTTGTCTTCTCACTGTTTAACTCCAGTAGCAGAAACACTGCCATTAAGAAACAACAATATTACCAAACTTCTATAACCACTGGATTGAATAATTATGAATTTGCACGTATTTATTCATAATTTAAAGATATATACTTTTAGGACTGCCATTTAGTAAAAAGCTGCATGAGCTGCTGGCTCCTAGTGTCTAAAACTCAGTCACTGTGTCTTCTCATCTTCTGAGGGAGATTAACAGTTTTACAAACAGTTTGCTTTGTGAAGCACTGCCTCACTGGGAGGGAATCATAAGGCTAACATGCCAATCAGCTGCATGTTGGGCGGGCTAAAGTAAGAGAAACCAGATGCTGCATTCAAAGCATGATGAAGACCAGCAAGCAAAACATTCACAGAGTGGATGTAGTAGAATATCAGAGTACAGGAGATACAGGATAGAAGATTTGACTGAATCGAGATCAGCTCCTCTCTTCTTCTGCAGAAGTTCAGACTGGGAAGCTAACTGGCAAATTGTTAGCCAAGCAATGTGGAGTAGAAAAATGGGTTGTAGTTACTTAAAGGTATGCAAACCAAATGCCTCAAAAGATTCAATGACTGTAACACATAAAATACAAGTGTGTTTAAATTGTGCAATGTTGGCAAACAATATTCTTAAACTCATTCAAAATATTATTCAATGCAAAATGTATTTTACTTTCTGCTTACAGCAACAGCAATGCATTTACTGCATAGAGATACAAGATTACTTGACCAACACATTCTCACTCCCAACTCGTCACATATTGACGCTTGGGCAGGTACCCTCGGCGTCACATATTGACGCCGAGGGTACCCCCTTCGCGTCAATATGTGACGCGAAGGGTTCTCTCATTGAATGCTGTACCGTTCCCTAAGCGTCCGATACTGACGACTTAGGAACGAATAAGATGACGTGTCTGTTCTATTTTTTTAAAAACCTTTATTTACAATTTATGTGCTAGTTTGTACAGGATATAGGAATATTTACTGCAAATACATGTCAGACGTATCGGTCACAATACTTTAATTCGGTATTTAAAAATAACTCCATAAAATATAAAACCGGAGGAGTTTTGTTGTGCTTGTTCTTAGCTTGATTTAAAAGCCTTAAAAAAAAAAAAAAAAAAACTATTTTTGAGTATGATATCAATGATTTACACCAAATAAATTTAAGAAAAATTAAGATGTGTTTTCGTTTGTGATTGCATGCAAATTGTTCTGTAAACCTTTTAATATGTTTGATTGAAATAAAAATAAGGACGGATCCCACAAAAACCCAAGAAGAAGAATAAGCTGACGTCATCATATGCGACACTTACACTCCGGTGAGTAGAAATCTGCATCTGTCAAAATGTTTTTGTACTCTAAAACCAAAAATAACTCCAAAGTGTTACGTTATAAAATTACTGATGATAGTTTTAGGACTTAATGGCAGTAGGACTGTGATGCGAATGGTTGAAGACACGTTTGTAACATTTTTTTTGCCGGAAAATTTACGGTGGAAGCTAGCTAAATTAGCCTCTTGGAGGCTAATTGTTCCTGTACACTGTACCTGTGCTTAATACGTTTAATTAGCCGTGATAAAGTCACATAATAATGTTTATAGTCATGCTTGTTGTTGCCACTTTGTAATATTGGAGGGTTGCTAAAAACATCAGTGTCCCTAGGCTGTGATGATCTTTAAAGTTCTGATCCCTGTCTGAATACACTGATTGCAGCTAGGTCATTTACTTGAATTAAAAATGAACTTGCGTCAGTACAGGCAAATTTCTTTCCTCCTGTCTGTTATTTATTGCTGTTGCAAGCCAGATGAAGAGAAGTAAAGAGCTGAGAACCTGATCTTTGAACAGACAGAGAACATAGCTGAGGAGCAGCCTGGGATGCTTACTGAGGAGCATCCAATGATGATACCAGAGAACCAGGAAGAGACTGTGATAGTGCTTGATTTGCTTGATTTGGTTCCTGTTTCTCATCCTGTTGTCCCATCCTCTCAGTCTTTTCAGAAGAAGAAAAGACCCAGAAGCATCTCTCCGTGCACCCCCCCCCCCCAGCCCGTAGATCAGCAACATCTGCATTCATGTCACCTGCTGACCATGCTGTCTCCTTAAGTCAGGGTAGACTATAAGAAGAGAAAGCGTAAGTTTTGTTTTCTTTAAATTCATGCATCCAACATGTCAACCTCTTTAGCACGATTCGTACCTGTGGAGATCCCAGTTAGAATTTGATTGTCCATCAGAATGTTTGAGGATCAAACCAGGACAGGCAGTCACTGTGGTCATGCTCAATGGTATGACTAACAATTCTTCGAATGACTCAAAACCATAATATAAAAAAATGATATTATCAAAATTTAAATAATTGTCAACTTTGGCTGTGTGAGTACTTTGACGTACATATCCCAGAAGGGCCGTCTGACTCTATTCTTGAGTGGTTATGTTATTCAACATTTTGGTGTAACTGGTTAAACACACTTGAATCAAATGGCTGAGGTGCCACCTCATTCATTCTGCATTCAGATCATATGAAGTCCTGGTAACATCAACATTAATTGAGTGAGATGTTTTGTCCCAGAGAAACACCTAAAACTTGAAAGACACCTAACCTATTCTTGATGCCTGGTATTTGGACACCTATGTCCTATTTTATGTTTTCTTTTTTTTATCTCTCATTTTAAATCACAGTTAAGATCTCGGCTGACAGCTTCCTGAAATGATTTTTGAGCGGGAAGCCATAATATATGAGTTGGATAAAATGTTAAGGAAGGATCCCTTCAAGTGTCAAGCTTGTATCCCAGATCTGCTTTCAGTTTCAGTGGATGGAAATTGCAAGTATTACCATTTAAAGAATGCAGCAAGGTATTGTAAAATGTGTAAAATATAACAATTCTTTGTATATGTTAGTGATGTTCACTACCTTTGGACTGTAACACCTCATGAAGTGTATTTTATTGGTTTGTTTTCAGATTGGAGGAACAGGCTATATTTCAGGACCTTTTCATTGCCAAGGATGAAAACGTAGGAACATTTGTGGACTGTATACACTAATCAACCAAAAATGTAAGACTCCAGATTGTAAATGTATAATAACAGTAACCTTTTAGCCTGTAATAACAGCTTGCCTGACTGAATTGTATGCATTCTAGATTTTGTGGTGGGCAGCCAGGGAGATCTCTCACAGATCCAGCAGCAAACTGGATGAGGAGGCTTGGAGCTAGTGGTGTGTAGACATGGAGTGCTGCTTAGTGCTCTTCGAGATAGTATGAGATATTTGCATAACCCTTGTTCTTTTTAACAAAGGCTGGCCAACAGACAATCACTTTTTTTCCATGGATGTAACATGCAAGTACTGGCCATATCTTGAAAACTAACAAAAAGCTGTCCTGAGCTCCAACACCTGCTTAAAATGAAGCCATTTCTCTCAATTTTCCATGGCAAAGCCCATGAATGTAAGGTAAGGAACACTGACCAGGCATTGTATAACCTTGCTGGTACATACTGCATAAACATCTTTGACACAGTTGATGTTGTTTGTATATGTTTGTGCAAATACAGATGGACAAAGCTTGTGCCAAGGCTCATCGTTAGATCAGAAAGGAGAAAACATCTTAGCTTTAGAAGATGTTGGTCACTTGAAGACTGATACAGACACATAAGTTCTGTCTTTGGAAGAGATCCTGTCCGGTGACACAACATTGCCATGGCAACAATCACACAGTGGTAAGTAAACATCCACTAATATGTTTTATACTGTCATCATACCTGACAGATAATGTTACTAGATACTCCAGGTGTTGACCTCAACTTACAAATTTAAACTTTTAATGAGTTGATTTGTCCTTTTCATAAATGCATTTCAGACTCTCAGTCTTCACACAAGAACAAGGGCAATCGATGACATCATGATGGTAAAGAGACTGGAAGAGGAAAAGAGGATCTTTGTTGATGGACCATCGTTGGAAATCTCTGTCATCCTATGAAGACACTCTAAAGGAGTTTCCCACCTCTTATCGGGAGGTAAATTTAAAAGTATGTTTTTAAGTAACGCATAATCATACTGAAAGTAAAAGCATCTAAATTTTGGATTTTTATTTATGTTCAACTTTAAAGGTTTGTCCTGTGACCTAACTGACGAAGGTCCAAGAGGTCTCCAGAGCATCATCCTCAGAGAGCTGCAGCACCAACAGATGAAGCTGCAGGCAACAGAGTATTATCTACAGCAGGGGAGCCCAAAGTGGGTCCTGGAGGCCCGGCATCCTGCATGTTTTAGTTCTCTCCCTGGTTTAACACACCTGCATCAAATGATGGCTCGTTAGATGGCCTAAGAAGAACATTGACAAGCTGAAAAGGTTTCTACCACCAGGGAGAGAATAAAACATGCAGGATGCCGGGCCACTAGGACCCACTTTGGACACCCCGATCTACAGACTTTGTCAGGAGCAGAGAGCGTTACCTTTGACGACGACTTCAGTAGTGACTGATAATAGTCATATATATATAGTTTGCTCATAAGTCACAAAGAGACACCTTACAATTTGTTCTTGTGCTTTCATGTTTCCAAATGGGCAGTGTTTTATCTTGTTGATTCTTTTTTAAAAATAGTTAATTTGTTTGTGCCTTTGTATTTTCTAGAAGGGCTTATTAGAGCTGTAATTACTTCCACATGCATGTCATTGAGTGTGTTTCTTTTCCACTTATGTTTCTGCACATCTAGTGTATTTTCTAGGTAATAAGAGAAATTGTAGTTAATTTAATAGTTTTACT
Source organism: Poecilia mexicana (assembly GCF_051168715.1). Taxonomy (NCBI): domain Eukaryota; kingdom Metazoa; phylum Chordata; class Actinopteri; order Cyprinodontiformes; family Poeciliidae; genus Poecilia; species Poecilia mexicana. The sequence goes on along the minus strand of NW_028263384.1, from coordinate 21,855,475 downwards.
ATTTTTACTTCAAGTGGAGTAATAACACTTGTGCTTATGTTGAGCAGTTAAATGGCTACAATGCTACGTTAAGCAGTCCCAGTGATTCTGTAGTAACTAACATAGCCAAGACATCTTTTTGGATATTCTACTTTTCTTTTCTTTTTTTATTAATATGTGCAGCTCTGACTTATTTCTTAATCCAAAGAATACACAAAGTGTGTACTGGTGGAACAGTTTCTTATCCATGGTCAATTGAATGCTGTTCAGTTTGTCTGTCAATGTCTTTATTAAAAAGAAATAAGTTAAATAAAATTTCAGTACTTGTCAACTGCCAACTCTCCTGACCTGAACCCCAGAGAGAATCTGTGGGATATTGTGAAGAGAAAGTTGAGAGACGCAAGACCCAAAACTCTGGATGAGCTTAAAGCCGCTATCGGAGCATCCTGGGCTCCATGACACCTCAGCAGTCCCACAGGTTGATTGCCTTCATGCCACACCGCATTGAAGGCTGCAAAAGGATTCCTGACCAAGTACTGAGTGCATAACTGAACACGATTATTTGAAGGTTGACTTCTTCGGTATTAAAACACATTTCTTTTATTGGTAGGATGAAATATGCTAATTTTTTGAGACAGGGATTTTGGGTTTTCATGAGCTGTTTGCCAAAATCATCAGTATTAAAACAATAAAAGACCTGAAATATTTCAGTTGGTGTGCAATTAATCTAAAATATATGACAGTTTAATTTTTATCATTACATTATGGAAAATTATGAACTTTTTCACAATATGCTAATTTTTTGAGAAGGACCTGTAGACCTAGCGTTATTTATGCATGTCTAGGTTCAGCAGTTGACAGGTGAAAAAGGAAGCCGACTAAGGTTTGGTAGAACTTGCTGTCGGTGTCATTTAGTTGAAATGCTTCAGATTTGGACCTAACTTCTTTTTTAAAACAGAGCGTCCCAACTTAGTGAAATAATCTTAACATTAACTTGGTGTTTGGATGCATTTACAAACCAAAAGGGGTAGACCTCTATTTCAACTACAATAATTAGATGGACACAATTTAACTTACATTCTCTTTATGCCTTTTCTCTGCAAGCTTATGAAATGATGAAATGAACCACAGAGGCCTGAGGCCTCAGGCAGATCATTCTTTTTCCACTAGAACAGATTTAGAGTCGGGCTACAGAGCTCAATTCTAGAGAAAATGCATCTTTGAACCATTACTTTGATAAAGCATTTGAAGATTAAGCCATCTCTACCACTCAATTTGAGATTAGTGATGGAGTTAGGGTTAACCCTAACTCCAATCTAACCCTAGATTGTTTTTATACAGTTTAACATAGTGTTTCTCTAGGAGAAAAGCACTATGTCAATCAAACATAATTTAGATTACTATACTAATGTAGTTTAAATTACAGTAGACTCAAACTGATTCAATATTAATTTACTAAACTGTAATGTTTCTGGGTTTCAATCTGGGTTTCCTTCATACACAAAATAAGCTGCAAACTTTAACTTAAATAATTAACCTTAGACAGGTAAACATGCTATTCAAAATACTTTTCCATAAAACTTTTTTTATGTGTAAATAATGATCACACTGAATAAAACACATAATAGCTTCACACAGTTCTACAAGTGTGTAGGAAACGAATCTGTTACACCTTGCGTCATGCCTTAAAGACAACACACAGGGCAAACTTGACCAGCCTACAATGACGACCAGCTTGTCAGGCAAAAAGTCTTTATAAATCCCATCATGACTCTTTCTGTATTAAACGAAGTTTCACTACATTTTGAAGTAACATTTCTGAGTGTATCGTTGACCTTGATCTTATTTGGCTACAGACAAATACGGTTGTCATCTTATTGAAAACCTTATTACCCCCCACCTCCCGCAACGTGCTGATAGTGTTCCTTTCTTCTCTGAATCAGTCTGCCGTACGATGGCTGCGTTCCATTTCAGATTCCCGCCGATCAGCCGTAGAAGAATTTCTAGAACCAACTATGCGGAGCTGGGATGCTTATAAAAAGTCTATCTATCTATCTGTCACAAATGCCATACACAATTTTAAACACACAAAATATACATTTGCATTTATATATCTATATAGATATATCTATATATAGATATACCTGTCCTGATATATATCTACAGATATATATATATAAATGCAAATTTATATTTTGTGTGTTCTTCAAAATTGTGTATGGCATTTGTGACAAAGGTTTATTAAAATGTATTGTTCTAATACAGTCAGTTGATCTGGACATTGCAATGTATTTTTATCATGCTCTTCATCAATAACTTCACTTAAAGTTGCTGTGTTTAAAAATAAGTACTGCATTTGAAAGCAATTTTATTATAGCATTTTGCAAATACAGTCTTGATTGACAAAATCCATGACACAAAAAAGATAATATTAAAATAATAGCTTTTTGAGTTAAAAAAACACTTCTAATTAGTTATATTAAAATCAAGTTGTGGTTATTTTCTTATGTATTTTTATAGACTTTACTTTGTACATCCACATCAACATTAAAAACACTCAAAAAGAAATGTGTAAAATACCATGTTTAAAGTTTTTAAGACTTTAGGTCATATTTACTGAACAAAATCTACAAACAATTCTGTTCTAAATTTCAAGACTTAATACAGGCACAATACCTGCCTGATGCAGTGACTCTATCAGCCTCACTTAGTCTTTAACAGAACTTGACAAAAATGTGTCAGTAAACAGCCCAACATAAGCTTACATATATTACAACCATAACATTCATTTCAGTGAATGGCCGAAAACAATATTACACAGAGAACTTCGTAAAATGGTCAAACTGCAGTAAAAAAAAAAGAAAAGAAATTAATACTTTGTAATACAAAAAAGAAAAGGCAACATCATGGAAGGACTTGTTCGCTGTCTGAAGGAAGTGGCACTTGGTGGACAGCAACATGAGAGGATTTACTTGCAGGTTCCCAGGTATCATCCCAGATTTTTCCGCTAGAAAAGAACAACAACAAAATAAGGATGTGGATTTTTTGTGCTATAAGGTTCACAAATCTCTCTTTCTAAGGTGTATACCTGACTTTAAGAGGAGGTGATGTAGCCAAAATATTTTCTATGCCGACATCCACCCAAATGCCAGCTAGTACTTACATCTTGTTTTGTCCCAAATATACAATATTATCTTGACTTATTAAGTGTTAAATGATAAACTGACTGCAGTCATTTTTACCACTACACAAACAATGAAAATCTCTCATAGTGCTTCAGTTTCTTAGAAAAGTCTAAAAATCAAAACAGAAAAAAAGTGACAGTTTCAGATTAAATGTGTGGCTTATTTTAATTATAAAAGGCACAGTGTTAAATAATAAGTGTTGAATCAGCTTTAAAAAGTCCAAACATCAAAATCAGCATTCCTTTGCTGATAAACAGCCTAATTTCGATATTTGGAGTCTATCTCTATATTTCTGTGCAAATGCTGACTTTTTGTATGAATTTGTTTCACCCAAAGATGTTGTGACTTATGTGGTATAAGTATTACTGATTCATGTTGTAATGCCCGTTTTTGTCCTCATAAAAAAATAAAGACAAATATAAAGACAGAAAAGGAGTCTGGTAGGTCAGTAATTAAAGCCACAAAGTTTATAAGTAAACAACTATGCTTATTTTTTGCAGACCACTGCCTCCCTTATCACCCCTCCCCCCATCTACTCATCTCCACACGTGGCAATGTCTCTCAGTGTATCTTGGCATGTTTGACTGGGGTGGGGATGTACTGTCACAGGGTGGATTAGTTAAACTTTTAGACTTACCGCATTAGTTCTATGCCCAGGGATTGATTTTGGGTACTACATTTCCACCAACCTAAATAACAAGAAAAGGAAAAAAACAATTTTAAAAACAAAAGAAGAAATGAAGTCAAAGCGTGTACACTTGAAAACTGAAAACTAGTGTGGTGACTGTCATATTTTATAATCCTTCTAAACTTTACTCTTCTTTACATGGATTTACACATTTTCTCAAATTAGTTTAACATTAACTTTAACCACTTTACACTGGCCACATAAATGGAAACTAAGCCCAAAACAAGTTGTCTTTGCTTACAAAGGGTCTCTATTAGGGCTGTTGTAAACGAATATTTTAGTAATCGAGTAATCTATCGATTATTCTTACGATTAATCGAGTAATCGGATAAAAAAAATTATAAAATGAAATATTGGTAAATCTGGCATAATACCGGTGTTACTATCAGATATCAATATCAGTCCAATTTTTCATATTTGAGCATCCCTAACAGTTGCTTTTTTGTAGTTTAGAAAACTAACCTGTAACAATAATAGCTCACTTTCTAAGTTAACCAGAAGAAAAGTTATAGAAAAATCTGAAATTATATTGAATTTAATAACAAAGAGGCAGGCTCACAAATATGCTTATAAAAAATGTCTACAATCCAGCTTTTAGTTTATGTATTCATCTTCAGTGAGTTTAATAGATTAATTAAACTCACCTTGCCACCTAACCTGTCACGCTTTGGGTTTGAAAATACGGGAAATGCCGCCTGGAGTGGGAGGAGAGGGCGAATGAACGAACATGGGGTGGAGGGGAGGAAATAGACCAGCGGACTGACAACCGTTAGACCGGGGGACGAACACGGGGGAAAGCAATACGGGATATTTACGACACCTTCACTGGTCACACTCAGAAACTCATCTACCAGCCATGTACGATGCGCTCCGCCACCCGTTTCTTCAGACCGGGATATGAAATTTATTGTGCGGTTCGTCGGTAAAGCTACATTTACACGGTAAGCATCAGCTACTCAGCCGCCCGCCCTGTTCAGGCTATCCGCTCACCTCAGCGCTCTTCCCGCCGTTCGCTTTCAACCAGCAGCCCCGGAGGAGAAATGCTGCCGTACTCCAGGCATTTCCCCAGTCATTTTAAGGATGCTTATTGGTTCCCCAAAAACGATAAAAAGTCGGGCATTATCATCAATCAATAAAATCCCCATGGGTCAATCTTGAAGATTGGACTTTATGCCGCTGAGACTTAGCTTTTGTCAACAACTCAGAGGCGGAAGTGAGAGCTCCGCGCAACGCAAATGAAGTCCCGGCCGGAACACGGTGCGCTAACTAATAAAACATAAATTAACGAAGCTTCGAGGCAGGTAAATTTTCCTCGAGGAATTTTAGTAATCGAGGTACTCGAATCATTCGAGGAATCGTTTCAGCCCTAGTCTCTATAGGTTTTCTGTTTCTGTGAGAATTTTGACATTTTAGGGCTGGACTCCTTAAGTCGCGAGTTCAGTTTTCTTCTGGGTTCGATTCTCGGCCCGAGGTCTTTCTGCATGGAGTTTGCATGTTCTCCCTCTGCATGGTGGGTTCTTTCTGGGTTCTCCGGCTTCCTCCCACAGTCCAGAAACATGACTGTCAGGTTAATTGGTTTCTCTAAATTCTCCCTAGGTGTGAGTGTGTGTGCATGGTTGTGTGTTCTGTCTGTTTCTGTGCTGCCCTGCGACAGACTGGCAACCTGTCCTGGATGTACCCTAGCAACACTCCCGACCACAATAGGGACAAGGGTGTAAGAAAATGGATGAATGTAAAGAAAACAAAACTTACGCTTTCTCTTCTTATAGTCTACCCTGACTTAAGGAGACAGCATGGTCAGCAGGTGACATGAATGCAGATGTTGCTGATCTACGGGCTGGGGGGGGGCACGGAGAGATGACGGAGTGGGAGGGGAGGCAGCTGGAGAGATGCTTCTGGGTCTTTTCTTCTTCTGAAAAGACTGAGAGGATGGGACAACAGGATGAGAAACAGGAACCAAATCAAGCAAATCAAGCACTATCACAGTCTCTTCCTGGTTCTCTGGTATCATCATTGGATGCTCCTCAGTAAGCATCCCAGGCTGCTCCTCAGCTATGTTCTCTGTCTGTTCAAAGATCAGGTTCTCAGCTCTTTACTTCTCTTCATCTGGCTTGCAACAGCAATAAATAACAGACAGGAGGAAAGAAATTTGCCTGTACTGACGCAAGTTCATTTTTAATTCAAGTAAATGACCTAGCTGCAATCAGTGTATTCAGACAGGGATCAGAACTTTAAAGATCATCACAGCCTAGGGACACTGATGTTTTTAGCAACCCTCCAATATTACAAAGTGGCAACAACAAGCATGACTATAAACATTATTATGTGACTTTATCACGGCTAATTAAACGTATTAAGCACAGGTACAATGTACAGGAACAATTAGCCTCCAAGAGGCTAATTTAGCTAGCTTCCACCGTATATTTTCCGGCAAAAAAAAATGTTACAAACGTGTCTTCAACCATTCGCATCACAGTCCTACTGCCATTAAGTCCTAAAACTATCATCAGTAATTTTATAACGTAACACTTTGGAGTTATTTTTGGTTTTAGAGTACAAAAACATTTTGACAGATGCAGATTTCTACTCACCGGAGTGTAAGTGTCGCATATGATGACGTCAGCTTATTCTTCTTCTTGGGTTTTTGTGGGATCCGTCCTTATTTTTATTTCAATCAAACATATTAAAAGGTTTACAGAACAATTTGCATGCAATCACAAATGAAAACACATCTTAATTTTTCTTAAATTTATTTGGTGTAAATCATTGATATCATACTCAAAAATAGTTTTTTTTTTTTTTTTTTTTTAAGGCTTTTAAATCAAGCTAAGAACAAGCACAACAAACCTCCTCCGGTTTTATATTTTATGGAGTTATTTTTAAATACCGAATTAAAGTATTGTGACCGATACGTCTGACATGTATTTGCAGTAAATATTCCTATATCCTGTACAAACTAGCACATAAATTGTAAATAAAGGTTTTTAAAAAAATAGAATAGACACGTCATCTTATTCGTTCCTAAGTCGTCAGTATCGGACGCTTAGGGAACGGTACAGCATTCAATGAGAGAACCCTTCGCGTCACATATTGACGCGAAGGGGGTACCCTCGGCGTCAATATGTGACGCCGAGGGTACCTGCCCAAGCGTCAATATGTGACGAGTTGGGAGTGAGAATGTGTTGGCTGGATACATGATGATGTGCACGTTATGCTGCTGTGTAAAGGTCCTATAGCTGATTTTGCATTAGCATCCAGAGGTATATAAACACTCATAAGCTCCAGGTCTGGGGAGCAGTGGCTGCTCATCGTCAGCCTTGTTTGCACACCAGGTGTTATTCACGTACACAGAAACACTTTCCCCTGCTTTAACCAGAATTTTCCATCCTATCAAGGAAATAATTTTCATAGTTAAATTTTTCATAGGAAAAATCAAAGGTAACAGAATTTCCCATCCTCACATTTGCTTCCCTGTTTGGATTATGAATAGAAATGGGAGCAAATATTTGAATTTATCCTGTACTTCCCCCAATCCTCTCTAACACTAACAGTTTTCAGATGCAGTCCTGCCTGTTACTGGCATCTGTTATTGGTTTATTTAGCAGAATTAGTTATGTTGTGTTAGCTGACATGTAATGCTTTCATCAATAATATGTGACAGAAATGTAAAAGTAAACAAAAGCTCTATGTTCCCAAGTTGGGAACTTTTGGCGCTAGAGCCACTACAGAACACAACATCCATATTTTCAAAATGATTCACTGAAGACGGAAAATCATTTCTTATCTTTTCATATCCCCCAGTCTACGTCATCAACCTTCTCTTCTCTGATTTCATTCAGCTTTGTATTGCTGCCAATATTTAACAGTAATATTGAAATCCTTGCTGTTAAAAGTATGCCTACAACATGCTCTCATTTATGGTTATTCATAGGAAACGCATGGAAAGAATTGAACTGTGTTTTTTGTCCGTGTTACAAGGGAGGCACATAGATGACTTACAGACAAAAATAACTAATTTTCTCTTCACCATCCATAAAAATACAAGTAAATAAAGTACAAAGATTTACACACAACATGTTGCCCCTGGCCTTCATAATTATAATTTTATGCAGATCATCAGACATTTTATTAAATGTTATTTTCCAGCAGATCAGGCTTCTTTCATGTTTAATTAAGGAAACTTTTCAAACTTAGTAAGTAAAAGTTGCTGTCTTTGACACTGGATGGATTAGAGATGGCGAGTAGCTCAGCTCTCCACCTGAGAAAAGATGAATGGTCTGTTATAAAACTATATCATCAATTTAAAAACTGACAAGGTGATATTGGACTGCAAGTCATTATTGTGCCTTTAGGTCAATATAAATAGATGCATAACTTTCATTACATAGTAGACTAACAGTGAAAACTGACACTTACTGACGAAGAAGGAATTTGCATAAACAGTGAGATTAATGTTCAACTGGGAGGGGAATGTCCATAAAATGGGTGTGTGCTTGATTTTCAGTGGAAGCTGTAAATTCTGCAGACTGTCAACGCAGTGGACAAACCTTGAAACATAAGTGGAGAGAAATCATCTACAAGGGTCCTTTCAGCTTTTAACGGTAAACAATTTCAATTTATTTATGTAAATATTAAAGAGAACAAATTTGTATTTTGTTTATTTTTTTAGCATAAAACAAAGATCCAAACTGACATATAAAATATTTGCACACTTTTTTGGAATTATTTTATTTCTGAAACTTTTATGAGTAAATGGTTTTTGACATCCACTCATGTTTTTATCAGAACTAACCACTGTTTCTTATTACTTTAAAGCAAATGCAGTTGCTGAATTTCTTTCTAGAGACTTTTAAGTGAGCAATGGTTAAATCACCTAATTTTTTGTCATAAACTCATTCAGTTCTGTTAATATAATGAGACTAAACTGGATGTTTTCTATTACCTTTAGTTTCTGAACTAAATGTAGTTACATAAAACACAAAGGAAGATGTGTACATTATAACTTTCACAAAGTTCACTTCAGATTATAACAAACTTGTTGGATTTAACTGCAACTGTCTGAAGTCCTGATTACAGAAAGTTACAGTTTAAATTCTGAAATATTTGTAGTTCTTACTGTATTGTTTAGCCTGTATTTTGTTTGTCACCCATTGCTGAAGGCTAAAGAGTACGGAGAAGTCATATTTCATCCAGTTAAAGAAAACCTGAAGAACAACATGTAAAATCTGATATTAGTCATTAGGTAAGTGTAAACATTTTTCCCCTGTAAAACCTCACAGAGAAAACAGGGAATAAATGGAGTAAATAGTTTAAAAAAAATTCAGTTCTGACAAATTGTTATTTTGAGAAATGCAAAGACAGAAGAAAACATTTATCAGAAAATGTAAATTATCTCGGTATTGGCTGAGATAATGCTGCCACTAACTAAATGTTCTTCCCTCTCTCTTGTTAACTTTTTACTTCCCATGATCATAGAAAGTACTCCTCCAACCAGCCCAGATTTGAGATGATTCCAGATCAATCAGGAATTTTTTACACGTTTCATCATTTCTGTTTCCAGTTACTCCTGTCATCAACATCCTGCTTCAACACTGAAGTATGGAAGAGCTGAACTTCAACAACACATCATGGACACGCAGTTTCAGTTTCAAAAACATGAGCTTCAACTTCAGCGACATTAATAGCTATGGTGATATCGGTGACATAATGTTTTTAAAATACGTGAACTGGATCACCATTGGCATTGGACTTCCTTTAAACTTAATAGTCACTACTGCAGTTTTCTACCAGGTGAGTACATTATTTATTTGAATGAGCCATTTGACTCTTTAGCTGCTGGTTCTCTCTCATCTCAGGTTTACGTCTGTCTTGTTCCTGGAATATGTGGAACAGGCATCATTCTACATGTCAGGAATATTCTGGTGTCATTAATGATGTTTTTCACCTGCTGGTTTTCTCTCAGGTGAAAAAGGGTCAAGATGCTCCAGTCTACGTCATCAACCTTCTGGTCTCTGATCTCATTCAGTTCTGCTCCAGAATTGCACTAGATCCTTTAAATCCTAGTAGATCCAGTGGCATCTTCTTATTAATTGCATGTTATTGTGGAGTGGTCAGAGTGGGATTCATGATGTGTATCTCCTGTGAAAGGTGTGTTTCCATGTTTACCTCTTTTCTATCTCACATATAATCACATTAGTCTTTTTTCACAGTCTTCAGAAACTAAACATCTCCATCTGTTATTACAGGTATCTGGTCATTGCCAAACCACTGTGGTACAGATTCAGGAGAAACATCAAGACATATGTGGTGGTCTGCATTGTAGTCTGGATACTTCCTTTTCTTTTACCACTAATTGTTATTCTGACTCATTATTTTACTGTGGGTGTCATCTGCTTCATAGTTTTTCTCCTCCTGCCTTTTCCCTTGTTCATCTTCTTCCTGGTTGGGACTATCAAAGCTCTCTCTGGAGCTCTCAGTGTCTCAGCAGATGAAAAACGACGAATAGCAGCCATTCAGATTGTGGTGCTGATTATTTACAGTTTGCTTTATCTGCCTGTCATCATTTCAGTCCTATATGAGATTGGAGTATTGGATACTAAATTATTCTTCATTCCCTTAGCTATGGGATTAATTTGTGGTTGTCTTAGTCCTCTTGCAAACACAACTTTGTATTTGTTCAGTCGGAAAAGCATCATGGACAAGTTTCTGGCTTCAATCTGTTCATGTAAAATATCTAACAATTAGGAGACGAGCAGCACAGATCATGAAAGCAGGACTGTAACAAATAATGAGCCTGTTTAGGTTTTAATATCTAGTATAATGCAAAAGATCAACAACAAAAAATTAGCTTATTTTTTGTTTGGCAAGGAACAGAAATATTTCAAATACTTGCTTTGTTCAAAAATGTTTTATTATTGAAACTTGTTGCCTAAAATAAGCAGTCAGCTACTGAAGACAATCAGCTTCATTCTCTGTTCACTCTGTGAGTTTGTGTTTCAGTTTTTAGTTCATTTGTTTCTCTTTGATCACAATTTCTTTATTTGTCTTGAATATCTTCAGAAAGTATCTTAACATAAACTGGCTTAAGTGTTCAATCTACTTTTTGCTGACCTTGGTACATCATATCTACACCGTTAACATTTCCCTGCAACTCTCTGGTGATTGATTCATGGAACTGTTGACAGTTTGATATCTGTGTCATGTTGGGTCCTAGTTTCTTTGCCCACATACAGAACACGACAGGAGAACAGGTGATCACATAAAGTTTATTTACAAAGAATGGATATGTGAATGTGTGGTTCTTAATCCTGGGGAAAGGCCGGGGTCGTCAGTACTCTGGGAAGCAGTGAGAGACGGTGAGTTCAAGGTAGGTCGGACAATGGAGCTTCAGAGAAGAATGGATAAGTCTTACTTGGATGATAAGCATTTTCTCCACCAGGGGGAAAGTACAGTGGTCACCGGGGCAAGGTCTCTTATAGGGTCTTTGACGTGATCCAGGTTCCGATTGGTGGTTCAGATGGAGGGTTCATTGGAGATGGATGATGAGGGCTGCGGTGGAGGGCGGGCAGTTAAGTTCAAGTGAGGAGACTTGAGGAGCGTTCCGACTGCCAGCCGAGAATCCAGGAACTGAAGATGATTCGTCTGCTGAAGGTGTGGGGGGAACTCGGGCAACCAGTGAGTAATGATCCATGGCGTCACGAGGGGGGGAAACTCCAGAAAGCCAGGGACTCGGGTTTCACAGGGCTTAAACCGAGGCATCCAAGGAAAACACCCGGGGAAGAGGCAATAGATAAATGACACTAGAAGTTTGTTTCTCAGAAGTTACTCAGAGCTAGCTCAGAGGGACAGAGAGTACCATTACTGGCAGCACTCAGGCATCAAAGTGCTGGCAGCCTGCTCCTCATATACTCCTGGATGATTTGATGATGAATCACAGGTGTGCTGACCTGAGTCAGCAGGTAGGCCCTTCAAGGTGTGCAGCCTCTTGGCCCCATCTAGTGGATGAAGGGGGAAGCAGCAGGCAAACAGAAAAATCCCGACAAAGAGACCAAAATCCCAGTTCCCAACACTATCATAACTTTCAGCAATGGGATGTATCGCTACATCAGCCTATTTAGGTCTGAAATCATATTTCATGGTGTGACCACTTGGATTTAAAATCCTGTGTTGTATTTTTTCACATGCCGTGTTCTGACAGACGAACATATATATATTTTACATAATTACTTCATATAAACTCACTATTATTAAAGCTGTGGAAGTGGTTGTTATAATTCTGAGTCATTTAACTATGACATGTTTTCTTGCATTAACTTTTTATTTTCAGTTTGCACACAGTTTCATGTAAACAAGTTGTTCATGGGTGTTGGTGCATGGGTGTGTCATAATGATGTTTAGTGATCCCAAGACGATAGCAGCATATGAGGCAGAGATTCTTAATAAAAATTAATACAAATATACTGAGAGATTATCACTGAGGAAACAGGAGATGATGACAAATCATCATGGACAGGGAACCAGGAAGTAACATGAAGCAACTGGAAACAATGGCAGAAAACAAGAATAAACTGGAGAATCCAGCAGTGAGAGACGGAGAATGAGGAGCTTAAATATTGGGACAATTAAATATTTTGGACAGATGAGAAGCTGTGAGAGGAGAGCAGAGAGGATAAAGGAAGGAGGCTGAAGAACGAGAGAGGAAACTGAGGAGAATGTAAAAAAATAAGGTGAAACTCTGACCTCATGAAAAGAAAGAATAGACTAATATGGAAACAATAGATGAGATCTAGGATGTGCATTAATAAACAAGGAAATAATACAGGAGAAACCTAGAAACTGAACCAACCCAGGATCATAAAGTGCTTCAGCTCTTAATAATTAATACTGAGTGGAAGTTGAGGCTGAAAAGCATCTAAAAAACAATCTGCCTCTTTCTGAAAGTCTCTCCACTGCTTGAAACTGAGAAGATTTTATGTTTGTATTCTTGCTGTTTTTTTTTTGTTTTTTTTTTTTTGCTCAATAAAGCGAGTGCTTAAGTTATCTCGTGAGGTTTAATTTTTTTATTTATTGATCTTTGAGGCAAACCATAACATTAAACTCGTTTTACACTAAAGGAAACATAAAAAGGAAAATCTAAAATAAAACTAGAATATCACAACAAATTCATTTCTAACCCAGTTTGTTTGCACCCAAAACTGTGAGGTGGATCCTGTATCTGTAGTGAGATTTTTCATTGAATTAATGTAAAAACTGTTGTGCAAAGCTTTTCATCATCTCTGATTATATTCAACATATATTTTTAGGTTTCACGATAAAAATAAGGCAACAAAAGACCATCCAGAGACAGTTACACAGTTCAGAAACTCACAAAGATATGTTATTTATTCATAAAAACAATTTCTCACAATAGTAAAGATGCTATAGGCCTGTAGGAGGAAACAATACGTAAAATAGACACACATACAGAGACATACACTGTACAAGTGTACTTATTTATGTAAATTTTACTAACAATAATGGATTTCATTTTACCATTGTTGCTAATTTAAAAAGAAATGCTATCTCGTATTCAAAAGACATCTTGGTAACAGATACTTTTAAAAACCACAGTATCATGTTTTCAAAGGAATGTTATGATGAGCACCTGAACCACTTTATTCACTGAACTAAAAAAAGTCTGTAATATTTTTGTTCAAAACTTTCAGAGACGAACACAGTCTAACATCAACACATTCTAGAAAAAGATTAGCACACCTTCCTGTAAATAGTAGCTGGACTGGATGAGCTCCAAATCAAGAAGATACAGATCAATACTGGAGCTCAGTGATCTCTTAGGCTTAAATGTCTCTCTGTAGTTCAGTTTATATTTTGAGTTTGTCTATGTTGAAGATTTTTGTGTTATTTTTATCTTTTTAATGTTTATTTTTTGTTTTACTTTGATGTTTTTTTACTCACCAAATTCACTATTTTCTGATTTACATCTTTGGCCCTAATTTGGATTTGATGGTGATCACCAGGTGAGGGGGGTGCCATGTTGTATTCATTAAATGTCGGAATTTGAAAAGTTTACACAATAACATGAGCTACAAACAAATCTTTCTCACAGCTTTTATTTGACAGTTGACATAAATATTAGCATTAAAGGGATTCAGTATTTAAATTTCAGCAGGATTATCAGCAACACAATGTTACTCTTTCCTGTAAAATATGTTTAGATGTGTAAAAAGATATATACTATTAAGACTATTAGGGGAAAATGATGTAAAACAATTATATTTCTGTGTCTGTGTCTATCAGGCTTTCTAAATAATATTCAAATTCAATTCATGGAAATTCTTTGATGTCAGAACAGCAGATTAAATAATTTACATTAGAACAATACATTTATTTAGAAGAACAAAGAAACCTTGTTTCAGGTAACACTGATCATATCATCATAACACAACGCCATGTAAACTGAAGACTATCAAACAGCATTGAGCTTTATAATAAGTTTCATCATGTAAATGATTTCAGTTTAAACAAAGAACAGCTTATAGTCTGTAAGAGTGAGAAAGAAAACTATTCTCAGAATCTGAGTTGGTTCCACATTTCTTTTTGGACTGGACATGAAAACAAATGCAGACGAGTCCATGAAGACAAAACACAGAAACATGATGCCATGAAGTTTCTCTAATTAATAATCCATCTGAAGCTTCAGAGACTTTTATTCACTTTCAATGACAATTTTTCTGAGCAGGTGTCATTTTTAAATGTTCATGCAAACAACAGGATTGTAATTTAAAGATCTATTAAGACCAAGACACACAGGATCTGATTGGCAGCTGATCCAACAGAACACCAGGTCCTCAAAGGGACCAAAGTCCAGCTGTACTACAGTGAAGCCCCTTGTTCAGGGTCAGAGGTCATGGCTAGAGGAATGGTGTGAATCGGTTTGGGTTAATATTAGACCTGCTATGGTTGGAGTTAGATGTTGCATAAATGCATTTACAAAAATGAATAGAAGTCGATAAATTTTCTCAGTATAATGATAGGAAATACAATAATGGTCTCAAAATAGGTAGAAATGTGTGTTTAGGGGGTTTGTAACAACTCAGATTAAATTACACACATTGACTCTATTTCATAATCATAAACCAACTGGGCTCAAAGTATTTCAGGATCTTGTATTAATATACAATGGGCTGAGCAGCACATGCAGAAATTTAAAATGATGTCTCTTTTTCCTTCTTCTTCACAGTTACGCCACATATTGTGTTGGTCTAACGTGATACATTTCAGGAAAACACACTGAAGTTTACTTTGCAAATGGGATGCGACAAAAATATATATATATTGTGTTGTATGAAAACCTTTGCCAGGTTCAGTGTTTCACATTTAATTTAGTTTGATGTTTATTTATCTGAACTAAAAGAATCAAAGCTCAAATTTGGTATCATTGAAAGTTTTTACCTAATTTTATTCCAGCATTTAAATGTCAACTTTGCTGTAAAACATACAGCCATGAAATAAAAATAATAAAAAGATCTGTACTTCTTTCCATGTTCATGAACACGACTCACCTTCAGGCTTTTATCTGGTTCCATGCAAAATATTGTGGTTTTAAAATTCAAATTTGATTTCTGAATAGTCTGTTGTGTGGAGACAGCAGAATAACAATGGACATTAGAAAAATACCTTCTAACTTGAGGAACAAAGAACAAAGGTTGCTTCAGGTACAGCTGATTAAATCTGTGGTACCAATGAAGCTGCAGTTCTGGTTCTGAGCTTCATCACTGTGTTTGATCAGGTATTTCAGTTTAAACAGGGTCTGACTTTAAAGAGTAAAGAAAATCAGTTCTCAACACTCCTTATAACTCTTCCCATAATTTTTAAGGGAAGTTGTTTAAATGAAAGCAGAAAACAAAGAAACATAAAACTGATAGAAACTGTATTGATAAATAAAGTGCTGCTTTCAAACCCGGCCTTCATCATATTCCTGAATATCCACATCAAGACTCAAATATGTTTTCCTGTTTTCAGCCTTTTTACAATAAATAAAACACACAGTAAGAGATAAACTCCCACACACACCCTGTTCATGTTAAATCCTTCCTGCCCATCTGTTCCTTCACTGACATGCTTCCATTAAGAAGGTATTTCATGTATCTCTAGTAGATCAATATGTGAGCCTTTGGTGCCATTTTTAAGGCTGCTGCTGTTTCTCCATGTTTACTAATTAATGACAATTAATTTATTATCTGCTGCACCATGACATCACAGAATGACGTCAGTGCTCTTTCAGCGCCCCCTGGTGGTCATACAGTCATCTCCTGATTTTTTCTTCCTAAAGCATAAATGAATGATAGATAAGATACGCTGATCTGAGAGGAATTTTACAAATAAACACTTTCTGAGGAAACTTAGTTTTTGGTTTTTTGGTTTAATTAATTTAAAATATTGTAACACAAAACTTGTCTTAAAAATGTTATATTTTGTCATCATTGGTGATTCGCTTACAGTACAAGTACCTAAACATAACTGTGGTGTTAATAATATTATTAATCTATCCATCCATTTTCTGCTGCTTGTTAAGAATTATCCTACTAAATCTTTTACTTTTTTTTAAATCATGTTTCACTATTGTTTTAATATTATAACTAAAAAATAAATTGGTATAATTTGGATTTTAGCCTGCATGTTATGCATCGGTTCCACTGAACATCGTTACAGAAATACAAAATAAAAGAGTAAAAACTAAACAGCTCACTGATGAGAAAACACTTCACATTGATTTCCTGTCAGTTTAGATCTGTCACCTTGTTGGAGTCGATATTCAGATAAACTCATCTCTAATACGATCACACATTTCCCAATCCTTTAGAAATAATGCACAGAGCAAATAATACAGCATTTAAATGTATAATAAATGTCTTCAGGGGAAAATAATTAGCTTACAGCTGTAAATGTTTGTACAAAATAAAAATGTTACTTCAATTCAAAAACATAAATTATTCTCAATCAACAGAAACATCAACTGTAAATTTATTTAGGTATCAAATGCTTTCAAAGACCAACTGGAAGTTTAAAACGTTGCATTGTAACTGAGACCAAACCGTGTTTTCACTCCTGCCGGTCTGCTTTATGTGACGTCATCAAACTGTTAAATGTAGTACCTAATTCATCCACTAGATGGCACTAAATGAACACTCATAACATGAGACTGAAATAATAATAATAAACTGACAAGCAAAACATTTACACATATTTCTGCTGAAATTAATTTGCAATAGAGTAAAAATGAAATTTGATGATATTGTGTATAATTTATAATTCATGTTCAGTTATTTATTTTCAAATTGGCTTTTCTCAATGGATTAAACATGGTGATTTCAACGCCACCAAGCATTTTCTACCATCTTGTAAATATGTACAGTCTAGGTTTACCTGCCTGTCCTGCACTTTAACAGACTGTTTGCTTTTCTAATCTTCTGCAGGACTTTCCTTCCTGCAGCAGGAGACACACATCAACAGCTGGTCAGTGAGCCCTTCATACATGAAGACAAACAGAATCAGGTACATGAAAGGGCTGAAGAGGAACATGGTAAAAATTATTTCTGTCATTTCAGGGGAGTGCAGATATGTATAAATACAATAAATAAGCATAGGCAGGATTGTCAATGTGTAATTAAGCATTAATACAACAAAAATTCCCATAATCCTGTGTCTCTCTGCAGCTGGGAAAGACGTGACATTAGGTAAATATGTAAGGCCACTGACCAGACTGATGATGAACACTGGAGCAGAAAGAAGGCCAACAGTCACAAGCAGATAATACAGTTTAAAGATGATGACATTTGTGACAAGAACAATACAAAACAACCAGACTGGGATGCAGATAATGACTGAACCTCTGATGAAGTCCTGCTGTGGCCAGCAGATCAGAAACAAAAGGCAGAAATACACCTTTAATACTGCAGCACAAATATCTGTAAAACTGACCTAAAATGTTTTATAAGGCAAAAGCAGTTTTGGTGATAAAATGTGTTTTGGTGCCTTTCTACAGCAACACACTGAAGCAAAGACTGGTCACAGAGCCAAAGTTGTTCATTTTAAAATAAAATGTGATTATAAGTAAGTTTTCCTGATTAGGATCCCTGGTGGCTTTCATCAGGATCAGAGACAGAATGAGTATCAGATTACAGATGAGGAGGTTCATGTAGTAGCTGACAGGAACGTCATAAAGTCCAACCTGCAGAAACCATCAACAGTCAGACTTTTATTATGAAGTCAGGAATAATAAAGTCTGTGTTATAAAACAGAGGAAAAGGGATAATTTTCAATAAAATCATTTCTGTTTACGTGAGAGGGGAAACTACTTTTTAAATCTGTTATAAAAGCTACATATGCAGAGTTGTTTTTTACCTACCATGCAGCACAAAATGACGACCAGGAAAGTGAAAGGAAGGAAAAGCCGGAAGTTCAGTGAAACCATCACAGTGGGATAATTTGGAAATCCCATTTCTGTTCAGTTTGTGCTGCAAACTCTGTTATTTAGAGACAAGAAGGGTGTTTCACAAACTGCTCCTATGGTCATGAATTTATAAATGATAATGATAATATTTATTATTACTATGCAGACGAATTACATCTTGGTTATTGGTATATGCAAAGTATTTTGCATTCAGTACTTTTTTCATGACTGAAAAGATACAATTTAGAACGTAATTCACCTGCAGGACACAACATTTTCATTTCTGCCCAACTGACCTGTCAAACCTTAAAAATAAGTTTGATAACAGTATTTAGCAACCAGAAAAACTTTCAGTCTGAATATGAAATGAAAACTGATCATCCTGAACAACCGTCTTCAGATCTGTTATTGCCTAGTCGGACTACACAGGTCAAACCTCAGTTTTCTGTTCTGTGCTACATAAGAGCATCTGGGGATGATATTCAACAATCCTTGGTTGAAACTTGTTTGTAAAATTGCAGTAAATCTGTTGCTGAAGGTCTCAGACCAAACTACGTGACACCAACAGCAAACTACATACAAGGTCTGTAAAACTTCCTCCTCCCTGTTCAGATGATTGGTTTAAGTCTCTTCCTCACGTTTAGGTTTAATCTTCTGCTCTCAGCTGCAGACATGTAATAGACTGGTCTGGTGTTCCTAATAAAGTGGCCACTGGGTGTTTCTGGCTTACAGAACTACAAACATGGTTTTAGCTTAGACACCTTAGCTTGAGCTAACATTTTTCTCTTGAAGCTCCTGTAGCTTCAGATCAACATAAAGTTTTTATGGAAGATATTAAAATAAAACACAAGTCACTAATAAATCTCTTTAAATCTTCTGCTGCAGCCGATATCCATTTCATTGCAAAGTTAATGAATAAATTTACTTACAGCTTCTTTGCTCAGTTTGGCTTCCACCTCTGCTCAGCTGTTTAGATAGGAAGGGTTGCTGTTCAAGCACAAATAACAAAAATGAAACTGTGGTTTTCCTCAGAAGTGATTGGGTCTCACAGCCACATGCACACAGTTCAGACTGTCCTGTTTTACACATCAGGCCTTTTGGATTTAGCTACTCTTGACCTCAGAAACTAAAAACAGTTGATTATGACTATGGTTGTGTTTTTAGTGCACAAAAAAACTGCATCTTGTACAAAAGTTTAAAAAAATTCATTTCTTTTAACAACTGGAACATGAGGAAGATGTAAAGAAACTATTTGGAGAGTTTTCACACTTGTGGTGTGAATGAAAGACGTAACATTTGGAATAAACCAAGATTGGCTCATCACAGGGCCTGTACCATGGTGGTGGCAGCATCATGCTGTGGTGAAGCCTTGCAGCAGCAGGAACTAACAGAGCAGTCAGAATAGAGTGGAGATGAATGGATGGTTTTGTTGTATCAGTTAGAGCCGGTGTTTTTACTGTGGTGGTAAAAATAAAACCCACTCTGTGACATCAGTGGTTCTAATCTAAACCTTTAAGGTTCTCTGTCTCCCTGGTCAGCTGACTATGACTGATCCAGAACAAAAGGCCTGATCATCTGATTCACTTTCCTGAAGCTGCATTGGAGTGCAGGATGGATTACATTACATTTTATTTGAAGCAGCTTCAACCAGCTGATTCTCGCACCAAAAATTTAAGCTTTTATCATTTTAGTTGACTCTGTAACCAGGTATTTCACTGCAAACAATTTTAGGAGCTTCGATGTTTAAGAACCGGACAACCTGACAAAACTATGGTGACAAATCTTCTTAAGAGGTTTTCAAACTTCTGGTTTTATCTTTTCTGCATCAGTTTGCTCATCACATCAGTTTTATTCTTTCTTTGATGCTGAATTTATAAAAATGAACTTCACAAACCTGACTGATGTCTGACTTTTAAAGTAACAATGAAGTTACAATGAAGTAATTTCTGTTTGTGTCATTTTATGAGGAAATCTTTTTGAACTGATTTTTACCTGGTGACCTGCTCTAGAAATCTGATGGTTTTCTGTCATTGGGTCTTTAAGCAGCATAATGATCCAAAACATTTGACAAAATGAACAGAAACGGGTCACAAGTTGTCTTCATGGCAGCATTTATTCAGCAACGATGCACACAGAACCACATCAAATAATATCAAGAAGTGATTGAATATTCTAGTCCTCTAAATGTAACAGGAGTAAAAAAAAACATTATTTTTAAGTTTAGTCATAAAAACCTAAATACTCACAACTTCCAATGAAATTAAGAGGAAAAATATCAACAAGTTTCTGATTATTTCTGATAATGATCAATCTATTAATTGAACATCATCTTTGTTGTTGTTCTGAAACACAGATATAAATTATATTTGTGATATTAAAGGAGTTTATGAACATAAACCTGAGAAGAAAAATGAAAAATGTATTAAATTAATGACCTACTAAGAGAAAATGATTCACAAGTAAAACCATCCATACATTTTCTAAAGCAGGTCTTCACCTCCAGTCCTTGGAGCTCAGTGTCCTGAAACCTTTAAGTGTCTCTGTTTCAACACACCTGAGCAGGAAGTGAAGAGCTTAGACATTATCCTGAGGAGGTGATTCAGCTGTTGGACCAGGGAGGCGGCTAAAGGCTGCAGGACACATGGTGATAGACTAAATTACAGAGTTGTGTTGTAAGGATGACAACACAACAAATCCTCTACAAGGTCACACTGGACAACAACAGATCAACCTCTGAGACTCTGCAGGACTCGGCTAAAGAGTTAAATGTTAAAGCAATGCATTAAAAACAGAAATGAATGGGAAAAGCTTGATGGTTTGATGCAGTCAGTCTCAAAAACACAACAGCACAACAATGATTTACACAGTTTCATCTGAATAAACCACCAGACTTCTGGAACGATGCGGTTTGGACAAATCGAACCAAAGTGGACGTTTGATCAGCTGCAGGTGTGATCAGGATGTTCAGCTCCTCAGACCTGATGAGCAAAACAAATATCTGCAAACCTGAATCGACTGCAGCATCAGAGTCACGATGTGAAAGTTCCTCCACAATGACGTGAGACTCTGATTAAATCTATAACATCAGTTTCTGATTAGGTGCTTTCAGGTGTTTGACTGCAGGGTGACTGGATCACATACAGTAACGCTCCAAATCACAGAGATAATAGAGCTCAAACTCTAGCAGCTCTGCTGCGCCTATAATGCAACAAAAACAACTTTTCTACAAATAGAGTCTGATGCACAGACTGATTGTTACTTATTAATATTAAGACCATGTTGTTTCTTGATTCTGTTTAATCTTCAGTCAAAACCAAAAAGATCAGCTGGGCAGAGAAAATGGAGCTTAAACTTCAGATTCTCTCTCCTACAAGTTAACTGAGCATTAATGTGATGAAACATCCACTTGATGTTGTATTTGTTCTTTACTGAACCAGTTTTCCACTTTTTAAAAATCATGTTGACATGTCTTCAAATGTTCCCTATTTATTACTGAGTAACTAATTTAGACATTTTATTTAATTTTTAACTTACATTTTTACTGGCTGATAAATTATTTTTATTACTGTTTCAATAAAATTCAACTGCTCTTTTTGATCAAATCTCTTTCATTTCCAGATGTAAATACAAGCTGGAAAAAGGTCATGTTTGATTCTGAATGGATTTTATGTTTATACTAAACTGTTTTAATCAGGCAGTGTTACATTTAGATGGGGCTAAAATTCTGCAGCTGATCTAAAGATTGATAAATGAGTTTACATCATTCGTTAGAGACTGATTACTGTTACATTATTTTGCTGATTTGCTTGTTCTCTCCTTTTATTTCCACCTATGAACTGCCTGCCTGAGCTGCAGTCAGACAGAGAATCTGCTGCCGTCTTCCACTGCAGGTGTTTCCATCTTGCAGCAGCAGCAGAGACAGGCCAGCAGGTTGTCAACGGGTCCTTCACGCATGAAAACGAACAGAAACAGATCCATGAAAGGACTGAGCAGAAACAAGGTCATGAAAAACTGTGTGCCAGGATGCATATAATAATAATATGGACGAAAGGTCAATAAACTAATTGGTGGGACAATTGTTACAGAGTAATTAATCAGCAGCAGAACAAAAGTTGCAATGATTCTACGTTTTCCTTCAGCAGGTACTGAGGCGGCTCTAGGCAGAGATATGAAGGCCCCGATTGGACACAAGAGGAAGATGATGGAAGGAATGAGAGCAAAAACAAACATGACTGAAATATGGCGAAAAAATATCAGGAGAGGAACAAGCAGCATGCAGATAACCCAAACAGAAACACAGATTATTACAGAATATTTAGTTTGTCTGATGAAGGACAGCTGGATGACGAAGAAACACCTGCAACACAAAACAGAGGAAATCTGTTAATATCTGCCCAGAACTGTAAACCAAACTGAGATCGACTAAGTTTACGAATTTAATTTGCATGTATGCTACCTTTCCAGAGCGATGATCATCCTGAGGTACAGACTGACCATTGCAACGCCGCCGTAGATTATGAGACATGTGGGATTTGGAAAACGTCCATTTTTTGTTTCAACAATAACAATCAGAGTGATGAGCTGCACTGCATTGGCAGCGAGGAGGTTTGTGTAGTAGATGGCAGGAATGTTGTCAAACTGAACCTGCAGGAAACATTTAACAAATCACAATGTGGCTGAAATAAACAGTTTGATTCATGAATCCATCAGCTTAGAAAAGGGTTAATTTAGTGATGACTAAGCAATAATGTAATCATATTGTCTGTTCTACTTCAGGAAATAAATGGAAAATGTTCCCTAATATGGTTTCACTTTTTGGAAAGTATTAAAACCAAAAGGAGGAGATTTGATGGATGTCATAAAAATTAAAAAAAATATCTAGATTTCTATGATTTTTCAAATATTTTAATATTTTTCTTTCCCCAAACAAATTTGATGTGAATTAATATAATCTTCTGAAATAAAGTCAGTTTAATTTGTATTATTTAGATCATTTAATTTAATTCCAAATTATTTTATGAGTTAAGAGGGTCATTTAAAATAATCTTCTTTTATTTTCCAGAATATGCCATATGATCATTTAAATATTTTAAATTATCATTTAAAATATGTTAATTTAAATTATGATATGGCAAACATAAAAACGTGAGATTACACAAAAATATGGACCCTTGAGTATAACTCCACTTTGATCTTCAGAGAAAGGTGGAAATATTTTTCCTAGAATATTTTATTTTAATATTGATAACATTAAATATGAAAACTTAAATATAGCAGAGGTTTAACCATGACATGAATTTGCTTGAGTGCCCAATGAACAAGTTGTCATGACAACATCAAGATTAATAGTATTTGCTCCTTCACTGTCAATAAAATCACCTCTTCCAAATTATTACTTTTTCTAAAACAGGCCTTTAAAGTTAATAATGTTTCCAAATTTTGAAAAAGAATTTAAAAAAAGCTACAAATAAACAATAAGAAAACTGATCAACGTATTTTAGATAATTTTAAAGTAAAATGTTTGTTTTTGTCGATATTTAGAAATAAAAAGTCGAGCAAAAAGTTATTTATTCATTTAGTGGGTGATTATAAGGGAGGGATTCAATGCAAATAATTTCAACAAAAGAAAGAAAATATCCAGTTAATTAGTGAATTTCTCACCATGCGACACAAACCGATGGCCAGCAGAGTGAAGGGGAAACAGACGCGGACGTCCATCCAAATCATCACGTTAAGGTAATCCTCAAACCCCATTTCTTTGTATGAACTTCTGAAAAATCCTGTTGTAAAAAATAACAATAAAAAATTATGAAAGCATTTTATTTGGTTATTAACATGATATCATTAGTAAGACTTACATTCCTCTGCTGTGCTTCATTTATGGGAAATTTACACATTTTTATGCAGGTTTTTAGTACAAATATTTAATAAAAACTGTTTCAGTAAAATCGCCTAAAACATTTGTAAACTGCCAGAAGATATTCATGAAAAGAGAGTTACTTGGTGTCAAAGTTTTGACAGTAATTAATAATTGGTTTACTTACAGTATTTTTACCAGGATGTCTTTCTGCTCAACAATCCAACTTCTAAAATCAGCAGATCTGCAGCAGTGAAGAATTGATTCAACGTTAGAAATGTTCAAAAGACATTTCACCTGCACTGAAATGTTATCCGTACTAAACATTCACATGGTTGCACATCGGACCACTTTTTTTTTCTTTTTATCTGCACTGTGAAGTGGTTTTCTTCACAGTGGTTTTCTTCACTGTGGTTTTCTCCACTGCCTTCAGAGCTTCGCTGTGGTGAGATGAGTCGCAGGAAGCAGAGATACTGATCAAAATGCAGCAGGAAATGTTTTAAGAAACTCTGCATCTGTACATATTAAAGCCTTTTGCATAAAAATGTATTTTCTTTACAGTTTATTAGTGTGAAAAATCTCAATGTTTAATAATTTTGGCACAAAGCTCCAGGGTGTCCAGGGTCACCATATGGGGTCAGAACTGCTGGGGAAGCAGAGCAAGACACTCAGTTTGAGTATAAAGGTTC
This sequence comes from Poecilia mexicana, assembly GCF_051168715.1. Taxonomy (NCBI): domain Eukaryota; kingdom Metazoa; phylum Chordata; class Actinopteri; order Cyprinodontiformes; family Poeciliidae; genus Poecilia; species Poecilia mexicana. The sequence goes on along the minus strand of NW_028263384.1, from coordinate 21,830,625 downwards.
TGGGCCTCTGATGTGACTAACAACAAAATGTAATTCTGCGTTCAGTGCAAACATAATGACAAAACTTTATTATAATAAAATAATTTGAGATTTTCTGACTGAACATGTTACTTTCTGCCTCCTTTTAAAATCTGCTACATATTGGATTGATGTCAATGTGTGATTAATAATGTGACCTTGAATTTTATGAAGACAGCAAAAATGTCTATTGATGAGTCTCACATCCCTCCTGCAGGGTCGCGACCCCCATGTTGAAAACCTTTTCTTGCTGCTGTGCCGTTTCCCTTGTTGTGAGGAAAACTGGTAAAGGAGCCACACAGAGGAGGAAGCATGATTCAAACGTTTATTTTCTTTTACCGTAAAAACGATTTTTCTCTGTATCTTTAGTGCTTCTGTGGCAGGAAACAGAGATAATGATCAAAATGCAGCAAGAACAGAACGAACCTGTAAGTAGATTTATGTCACCATTATCACAACACAGAGAGTGACAGCAAGTATACTCTTTATTTATAGCATGGCACAATCACAATTTCATTACTCAAATTTCACATGATTAACTTTTTCTCCTTCAAAATGAAAAAAAAAAAATCAAGAAATTTTGATCAGAAAGGAAACCTGTAAGGCAAAGGAGTTTAAAAACCACAGAGCTCTACAAATACAGCATTTAAAAATATAAAGCAACAATTTAAAAATGTTATAGAAGTTGAATTTCATAAAGTAATTTTGAATTGTTCCATTGAATCTGTTTCCTCTGCTGACTAATCCACTTCCTTTTCCTTTTACCATCATCCTGAACATTTGTTAGAATATATTACATGGTTTCAAATCTCTACCTGGTCAGATGAATAGGATTTAACTCTTCATTTCTGCGTATACATCGGATCTGTTTGTTTTATTTACTTCTTTTTGCTCTCACTTTGCTTCTTTTCATGTGCTGCATTCAAACTGATGAGCTGCTGAGATCAGATCCTTCACTGGTTTCCTTCCTGCAGCTGCACAGACGCAGCAGCAGCTTGTCAGTAAGTCCTTCACACATGAAGACAAACAAGATCAAATCCAAACATGGACCAAGGAGAAACATGGTCAGAAAAATATCAGCAATTTTAAAGTAATAGCGGTTAAAATCTCCTAAGTAAATATAATAAATAACTGCAGGGAAGATTGAGACGAAGTAATTAACCAGTAGAACCAGAAGCATTCCCATCGTTCTGTCTGTTTCTTCAGATGACACTGATAAATTTGTGTTTATGGATTTGAGGGTCCAAAACAGACTCAAGATGAACACAGGAGCAGGAAGGAGCGCAAAGATCAGGAACAGCAGTCCGTGTAGGAACTTTAAAAAAACAGGACCTGAACCTAAACTGAACATCCAGACAAAGACACAGACGATCAGCAGGCCTTTGGTTTGTGTCACGCTGTATGGCAGCGGGAAGGAAATTAAAAAACACCTGCAACACAGAAAAGATTGTAAAAATCATGAAGAAACTCAGGTTGCAGATGTCACATGTACCACAGCAGCACCTTTCCAGAGCTATGACCATCCTGAAGCAGAGAGCAGCCAAAGCGCAGCAGGCGTAGATGTGAACAGAGACCAGATGCTTCCAGTGATAATCTGAGTGTCGAGGTAAAGCGATCAGAATGATGAGCTGAACCAGATTAGAGAGGAGAAGGTTCATGTAGTAGGAGACAGGAGCACGATCCAACCGCACCTGCACAACGATTTAAGACAAACCTGGATACTTAGTAAACATGTCCACATGTTTTTAATATGGTTATCATGTCAGACCAGAAACCAAATGGGTTTAACGTACCAGGCAGCACAAAGCGATGAGCAGGAAAGTAAAAGGGAGGCAGAAACGGACGTTGATCCAAATAATCACACTGAGAGAATCTGAAAAGTCCATTTTCTGAGAGGGAAGATGTTTGACAATAGATTAAACTATAAGAACTCAAATACACAAAAGGAAAAATATGACTTCGGTTTTTACTGTCTGTAATTCTGCAAAGATTTATTTTAACTTTTGGGTCTTTAGTTCTTTAGCCAAAATAAAATCTGATTTTCAGCTCAGGATTTTAAACAACATAATAATGTAGATCACTGTCTGCTCATGCATTTTTCCTGTTTTTAGAAATGTTCACACCCTAAAACATTCCCTTGGTTTTCTGTTATTATTGCCAACATTAACAGTAACTGATGTAGTTTTATCTCATAACTCAGATAAATAAAGGAGACCATCTGTTTTTAACTGCTTGTGCTTTTTATTTCAAATATTTTGACTGAACTTGAATCAAATACAAACATTCACTTAAAGAAACTGTAATTATGAGATTTTTTACTCACAATTTATCTTAAGAAGATTTCCAGGTTGTCAAAGCGATTTTAGAAAACCTTCAATACGGATGGTTCCAAACGAAGTGCAACAAGGAAATAGTGATGAACCTCCCCCTCCCACTGTCACACACACACACACACACACACACACACACACACACACACACACACACACACACACACACACACACCCACACACACACGCACACACACACACACACACACACACACACACACACACACACACACGCACACACACACACACCCCCCCACACACACACATAGCAAAAAGAAACATTGTAGAGCAGCACATATATCTCTAATTAATTAGGTTTTGTTTTATTCATTATTTTTGCATTTCTTTTCAAAAGGATTAACCTTTAACCTTTAACTATTTACAGATTTCTGAGACATAAATCATTTCATGTATGAAAGTATTGACTCTTAATCCACACATTGAAACATTATTATTATTATTATTATTATTATTATTATTATTATTATTATTATTTATTTTTTTTTATTATTATTATTATTGTTGTTGTTGTTTACGTTTGAATTTATTTCCACGGTAACGTGGTGTAGACGCAGATGCAGGATGTTTAGATAACTGTCTAATAGAAAAACAGTGGAAACCAGATTACATACAACATGTTAACAGATTATATTGTGAATATGAGAAAAATAATCTGGAATCATGTATTTCATTAATCACTCATAATCTGCTGCTCCAGTTTTCCTTCCTGCAGCTGCAGAAATTCACCAGAAGTTTTTTTTTAATGGAGTCTTTACACATAAAAACTGACAGAATTAAATCCAACCTTTACCTACAACGACTTATAGATTATGGATTGGACAGTCTGGACACTCAGAAACACATTTTGACTATTTTAAATCTGCTCACATTAATTTGTCTTGTTCTGAGAGTTTATCTCTCTGACTTCCTCTCCTCGGTGTGGTGAAGTGAGTGGCAGGAAGTCGAGTTAATCATCAAAATGCAAAGACGACATTTTGAAGTTGAAGTTATTGATGTCTTTATTTTTACATTATGCTTCTTTTTATGTAAACTACACAACAGCAGCTTAGTCACTAAAACATGATGGATGTTAATGAGTTGAATGTATTTGTGTTCAAAACCCTGATGGAAAAAGCAGATTAGTTTTTTCACAGATTTTTACAGTCAATGTAATGTGAAGAATAAAAGTGGGCAGAGCGACGCCTCAGATGGAGGTAAAAACATTTTACTGAACCTGAATAACTGAATCCACATGAAGTTCAATCAGATTGAAACTCATCTCCATTTACACTAAAAGTCTTTCATGAAAATAAACTTCAGCTAATTAAATGTAACATCACTGATTTACATTTAATGTCAGTAGAGCTGAAAGATGCTTTCTGCTCTTAATGTACGACTAAAATATCAAATTTAAAAAAATAAATGAATCACAGACTGAAAAAACTTAATGTTGCCGTTAATTTTTTCCAAACACAATTAGATTTTTAATTCAATTCAATTAAGTTGATTTGACAGGAACAGACACAAATTTAATAAATAAACCGAATAAAACAGCAATTCCATCAAATGTCATTGTACTTATAGTCTAAGATAATTTACAGCACTTTGTTTACAGCAAATAAAACGAAACTATAATATCTTTAAAACATCTTTTAAACTATTGTTAACGCTTAACATGTTTTTAAGTTCCAGTCACTAAATAATTTCTTTTTGCCTTAATAAACTGATGATAATTCACAACAGTAATTTTAGTTAACAGTTATTTATAATTTATCAGGTTATTGTTACAATTTCAGAAACTTTAGGAGATATTTCTGCACCAATGCTAAAAGAAGCAAAGCAATTTTTTTCTTTTAAATCACAATATGATGTTTAAAGTGTAAATATCTTAAAATACAAAAGTTAAATGGAAAAGAAAACACAGAATGACTAATCAAGCCAAATATTTATAAGAAGCAAAATCAAATAATTGAAATATTTAATATAATACATTTGGTTGCTAATAAAACAAAAACATTTTTATGGATAAATAAATATAATAAACTTCAATTCAACCTTTGAATTTTTGGCATCAATGTTTCTTTTACCTGAAAAAAGGGCAGATTTACATGCATTTGTTTTTGTTTTTCATATTAATGATCATCATTGTTTTGATTCATCTAAAAAAATCTCAGTTTTTGTGTTTCAGTCAAACTGATGAGCTGCTGCTGTCATTTGCTGCAGCTGTTTCCTTGCTGCAGCAGCAGAGACGCATCAGCAGCTTCATGAAAGGCCCTTTGGACATGAAAGCAAACAGAATCAAGTCCATCACAGGACAGGGAAGACTCAATGTGAAAATGATGTCTGTGATCAATGATGACTCCGTTCGCCTGTAATATTCATATCCATATTGATTTAAATATGAACGTATATAAATAAAGTAAGCGCCTGTTGGAAAAATAGTCACTATGTAATTAACCAGCATCAGAACTAAAATTCCTATGTTTCTGCATTTCTCTTTGACGGGCATCGAGGACGCTGCACACAGTGACTTCAGAGTTACAGCAACAAGGATGGTGGTTACCACGGCAGCAAGGAGCAAAAGGCAGAGCTGGAGTAAATCATGAGAAAAAGTGATTAAAAGAAAGACGAGGACACCAGAAAAAATCCATCCACAAACACTGACAGCCACAAAACCTTTACACTGTCTGATGAAATGACACTGTGGCTTGGATATGTAAAGGAACCTGAAAGAGAAGACGAAAGGACGACCTCAGCATCAGTACAAAGACGTTTACACACAGCATCTTCCATATTAATATATCTGATTCATTACAGTTTAAACAGCCTGAAACATGTGTTGGTACCTTTCCAGAGCAAAGATCATCCTGAAGGAAAAACTGGCCATCCCACTACAGCTGTAGGAAATAAAATCTACAGACAGTCTATAGGGACCATATCTGCCTACATACATATATACAATCAGAGTGATGATCTGGATCAGGTTGGAGACGAGGAGGTTCACATAGTAGGTAGCTGGAATGTGATCCAAACGGACCTGCAGGAACCAATCAGAACCCACTTAGTGGCTTCACACATAAAACCAGCAATGATTCATCCAGGAGACGGGTTGTGGTGTCTTAAAGATGTAGAAATATTAACATTTATCTCACTATGAATGAGACTGATGAACCTGCTGCTACCTCTGTGGTTTATTTTGCTATTTGTTGTAACAACAAGAGATTGTAAGTTTTTCATTGATCTCATGAAATAAACAAGTTTTTATAAAGAGATAAAACGTTTTCCAACACTCATCTGTTCATATTTTAATGTTGGGATGCTAAGGAGAGCATGATATTAGGATGTTACTTACTGTGCAGCACAAAGCGATGACCAGAAAGGTGAAGGGTAAACACACATGAATGTTGATCCAAATCATCACATCCAGATACTCTGGATAAACTTCAAAATCCTCATATGGATAGTCCAATCCGATTCTTGGAAAGGACATCATTTATTCCTTTGCTGCAAACTTTGATTTTAGACTTTCCACCTGTGATGTGGTGAAAACATTTTATTTTAAAATTCTGCTCTTTTATCAACACAAAGCTAATAAACTGGTCTGAAGTGACCTGGACCAATCAATGTTACAATCAAATTAACTGGAAAACATTTAAATGCTTTTGCTCTGTGTTGATGATTTTATAATGAGTTTGAAATAGTCGTGGTTTCCAAGCAGTTTCAAAGTTTCAAACTGAACCCTTCACATCAAATTCACCTTTATTTGCTCCAAACATATAAATAATCACCAAAATCTCTCACAGAAATAAAATGATGCTCTTCTGATTATTGCTGCATTTTATTTTTCTAAAGATCTAAACATCTTTATCAGGAACTTCAGTGAAAAGGATTTTACTCACAGCTGTTCCTCGGCCCTCCAGCTCAACTCAGTTTAAATCAGTCACAGCGCTCAGAGGTTTTCATAGCAGGTCTTCAATGAGGAAACCGGTTCGTTGTGGATCATTCACTCCGCCTACTGATGCTAACAGGGAGTAAAAACTTTTTATCTTCTATGTGAGGATGATTATTTATTTGTTTAATAATTTACTTAATTTCAGCAGATATATCGATCAGGCACTGAAACCCAGAACCCAGCAGAGCCGACTCCTCCCACTGGTACCGATCCGTGTTTTCAGTCCTGGACCCGTCCACCAACCAACCGCAGCAGAACCGCACCGCACCAAGCAAAGAGACCCTACAGAACTCCCAACACCCCGGGCAGGCACCAACTGGTCCCAGTTTGGGTTCAGGTGTACAAAACCCCACTGCTGTGTGAGACTTTCACTGACTTCATGCTTCCAACATGAGCAAATAATATAAAGATTAGTGAGGAATGTCTCAGCTCAGCGCTCCAGCTGCTAAAATCAGTCAGTACCATCAGAAAGCAAAAGTATCCAACTGACCCTTTTCCAGTGACTTGGTTCTTATTCATGTGGAAGAGTTTCAGGAAAAGATGCTAACATGTCTCTGCTGCTGCAGGATTGAAACCCAGCATCAGATCACCAGAGTGATTGTATCTCTTTGGTGTTTTTATCTCTACATGAGTCGTTACTCTACGATAAGTGACAGGATGGCACAGTTTTAACTGCAGTTTATTAAAAGTATAAAAACAAGTACAAGAGCACTGATGTGTTAACTGATAGTTTCACAGAGTTTGACTCCAACCTCATGAATTCATCCTGCACCATGCAGCGTTTCTCTCTCTGCTCTCAGAGCGTCGCTGTGGTGAGGTGAGCAGGAAGCGAAGATAAGAGAAAACAAACCAGCAAACTTTAACCCTCCTGCAACACATGGGGTCGGTTACATGCACAAGTTTTCTTACTCTGTGCGCGGTCCAGGGGGTTGAACAGACCCTGTGTGCACTTTTACACTTTTTTTTTTTTTTTTTTTTTTTTTTGTGGTTTCGGAAACTGACGGTCTGACAGAACGACGTCCTGCTTCCCGACTGTCTGACCGGGACGTTTGGTCAGCTACTCCTGAGCGTCACATCAGGATCGGGGGGGGATTTAAAGAAAGACATTTATATCCACATTATTGAAGCCCCTCATATGTTCAGAAATAAATGTTGATCTTCAGTTTTGGTGAAATGTTTGTGTCTGTGGTGTAAAACTGTGACGTTTTTCCTTTCTATTAGAACTATGCTTTTCTCTGCCTAATTTAAACATCTTTTGTGGAAATTATAAAGGATCTTTCTGGATGTCTGTCGACACATTTCAATTTTTTTCTAAATAAATAATGCTATTTGACCAATTCAGAATTCAGAATTTGTACATGTTTACATGTTGGTTTTTTAATGCCTCATTGTGCACAAACGAGGAAACTGCCCTGTTTTTCCTGCTCTAAAGGCCTGCAGTCACAGTAACCAACAGGATACAGGAAGAGAGATGCGGAAGACAAGCAGGCAGGGAGACGGGTTTATTTTCAGTTATTTATAATCAAAGGTAATGCCAAACATGAGGATTTTTAGACTTAATTTAAATGAACTCAGTGTTCCAACAGTTTGGCAGTTTTCTGAAAATTTGTTCTAAATTAGAGGAACATAAAAACTGAATGTTGCTTCTCCATGTTTGGTTCTGGGAATGCAAAGCAGACCAGAACCAGAAGACTTGAGAGGTTTGAGCATGTGTGTGTGTGTGTGTGGGGGTGTGTGTGTGTGTGTGTGTGTGTGTGTGTGTGTGTAGGTGTGTGTGTGTGTGTGTGTGTGTGTGTGTGTGGGGGGGGGGTGTGTGTGTGTGTGTGTGTGTGTGTGTGTGTGTGTGTGTGTGTGGGGGGGGTGTGTGTGTGTGTGTGTGTGTGTGTGTGTGTGTGTGTGTGGGGGGGGGGGGGGGGGGTGTGTGCGTGCGTGCGTGCGTGTGTGTGTGTGTGTGAGATGAGGTGGGGTGGAGAGTGAAGGTGGGCGATCAGGAAATAAAGCTTCACCACATTTCAACCCCATAATAAACCTCATCTTTCATGTGATGGACTGTTGAGCTGGAAAACATCCTGCAAAGCTGTGAGTAAATTTATAAATAATTATAAATAATGACAAGTTTGTTTTAGTTTGTATACATTAATGTACTGTTTCTAAATTTAGATTTGTCTGAAATTAAATGTTTTTTTTTATTTATATTTAACCCTTATCTGAAGTGTAAATGAAAGTAAATAGTTTATCAATTTAAAACACATTTTACAAATACATTTTATTAAGATATAAAACAGCAAAATAATTGTAGAGTATTTATCAACCATCATGAACAAACTGCTAATGCATCTTTGCTGCTGGAAGATTGTTTTTAAAACAAATGTTTAACTTGTTTTTAGAAAACATCCATCAATAAATTCTTATGTAATGAAACAGATGAAAATGTAATTAAATGTCATACTTTAAATTATTGAAACAAAATCACATTAAATTCTTTTTCATCAGTGTTTTATGTCATGCTGACAGAAAGATAAAAAACAATCCGATGGATTCAGACTTGGCCTGTGGTGAAGTAACATTCCTCTGACCTACTTACTGCTGGAGAAAGGAAAACATTTAGGTTTCAGATGTGTTTATTGTTCCTTTTCTTCTCAGGTGTAAAAAATCTGCAAGAACAAACCGTGACCAACAATAATGGAGTTTTCAGGTTATTTTGATGTGATTATTTGGATCAACATCCGTGTCTGTCTTCCCTTCACTTTCCTGCTCATCACTTTGTGCTGCCTCGTACGTAAAGTTTGTTGTTTTTGATCCAAAATGAAATTTGCCAGAGAAATGAATGTGTTTACTCCGTATGTCTAAAGTTTGATATTCTTTGTAAATGTGTTTGCAGGTGAGACTGGATCATTTTCCCGTCTCCTACTACATGAACCTTCTTCTCTCTAATCTAACTCAGCTCACCATTCTGATCGCTCTTCCAAATTCATTTTATGTTTGGGGATATTCAGCTTCCTTCATCATCTACGCCTGCTGTGCTCTGGCCAGTCTTTGCTTCAGGACGATGATCGCTCTGGAGAGGTGCAGATACAGTGGGAAACTTTTAACCGTCATGGTTACATTGTTATTTTTTGGGTTTAATTTTTTTCTTTATTTTGTTGCAGGTTTTTTTTCATGGCCTGCCCGCTCTCAAACTGCATCACACAAACTAAAGGTTTTGTGATCGTCAGTGTTTTGGTTTGGGTGTTTTGTTTCCTGTTTGTTCCTCTTATTTTTGCATTTCGTCAGGAATTATCCTACCTGATCTTTGCCCTCCTGCCTGCCCCGGTGTTTACTGTCTGTTTGCTCTGGACTCTAAATACAGTGGATGTACAAACATCCATACCAGATGATGAAAAATGCAGGAATGTCAGAGTTTTAATTGCTCTTCTCCTTCAGTACTTTGTGACAATCTTCCCAACAGTCATTTGGTTTATGCTCAATCAACATAACTCACAAATTTACCCATCATTAACTTCATATGGCTATTTAACTTTGTTTCTTCACAGTTATGTTATAGACTTGCTCCTATTTGTGTTCATGTGTAAAGGTTTCATGAAAAAGCTGCTAATGTGTCTTTGTTGCTGCAGGACTGAAAACAGGACTGAAAATGACAGCAGATCAGCAGAGTGACTGGAAACTTCAGCAAAACGAAGTTTAAATGGAATATTTTCTAGATTGATCACAGCAAGAGACTTTAAGTTATACAGAATTTAATCTGGGTATCAGGCTTGGTCAGGCCGAGCCAACAAAACCCTTAATAACAACAACAACAGAATAAAATCATGTAACAAAATGTAGATTCTCTAAAAACATTTTCATAAGAATGAAAGTCATATCTGCACACATTGTGTATTATAAACCTGAATTGGACACATGACCTGGTCACTGACTTCAGTTTGATGTTTCCAACATAAACTCATAATATGACAGTTAACATCAGTCAGCATGAGAAAACCTGAGCATTTAATTGACTCTTTTTGTCTCTTTTGTTGTTTTGTTGACTTGGTTCTGTGTTTTTATTTCATGTTGAGTTTCAGGCCAAGCAGCTGATGTGTCTTTGCAGCAGCTTCATTGAAACATGCAGCGGATCACCAGTCTGACTGTAGCTGTGTTATTATTAACTCTGAGTGGTCACTGTATCATAAGTGATTAAAACACGGTGACAGTGGCCTCGTCTTTTACTCTGATCTATTAAAAGGTATTAAAACATGAGAGTGCTGATGTGTTGACTGAAAGTTTCGACTCCAACCACATGAATTCATCCTGTTTCTCTCTCTGCTCTCTGAGCTTCGCTGTGGTGAGATGAGCAGCAGGAAGCGAAGATAAGAGAAAACTGAAATAATTAAAGACACTTATCTTCAGGTTATGAGGCCCCTGTGGCGTTACAGTTCATGTGTTCATAAATAAATGTAATGCAGATGAATGTGTCAGGTTTGTCCTTCATGTCAGAACTAAACTTTTCTCAGCTTAAATTTAGGATTCTGTGAGGAAACGACTCCAGATTTATTCACATTTCCTTGGACTTTAAAGTTAAACTTTATGATATAATGTAAGCTGCTTTAAATGGTTATACGTTACAGTGGACCAGAAATAATTTCCCATGTATTCATTTTTTATCTTATAGTCATTTAATGAAAAAGAAGCTAAATTTTAAAAGTGTAATTTTAAACAGATATTTAGTGTTCCTTTCACAGAGCCCACATTTTTGTATTGAAAATATAGTCTAATGTGATATTTTAATAATTCTTACATTTTCTTATCTTAAAGTCCTAATCCTAGATTCTTTAAAAATATTTAAGACCAGCCATCATATAGAAACCTGACATTTTTATGCCTTTTCATCCAGAGAAAAATATTCTGACAGAGATGTCAAGAATATGTACAGAATAGATTTTTCTGTACAGTGTTAAACTGATGCTGATTAATAGTAAAATATGAAATATCTTTACTTTTTGTCGATTGCTCCTAAATTAACAGAATCAGAAAAATGTAAATACGTTTAACTATGAAACCACGTAGGGAAACTGATGAGGCTAATTTCTGTATATATATATATATATATATATATATATATATATATATATATATATATATATATATATATATATATATATATATATATATATTTCTTTTTTTTTAGTTTTGTTTGCTTCATTTTGTTTTTTTTACATGAACCTGCCAGTGCACGGAGAGGGTTCCGTACCAGTGGGACTAGAGACAGAAAAACCTGTAAATATTAATTCATATCTATTGTCCCAGTTTTTTAAAACTGAACATAATTAATGCTAATGATAAAATGTAACAACTAAACTAACTACATAAGCTGCTGCAAGTGAACATATAAAAGAACAATTCACACAACATCATTATTTTAACATTTTTATTTTAATGTAAGTTTGTGAAGTTCATATTTTTGCTTTGTAGGAAGAAAGTTGTGGATTCAAACTCAGCCTTTCTGCACAGATCTGCATGTTTTCCCTCTGTTTCCTCACTGGCTCCTTTGGCTCACAGACCAAAACCATGACTGTTGTGTTGACTGATCACTCAAAGAAGCATTAATCTACGAGTACTTTATGTGTTGCAGAAAAAAAGTTTATTTCACATGAGAGAATCCAGACAGATCTGCTTCTCATCCTACTTTTAGATATAATGTGTTCTGAGAGTGAAGAGCTGCATAGACCCATAAACCCTTTCATATTAAGGGCTTTGTATGTAAGGATAAAAATTTAAACTTGTGGCCTGGATTAAACAGGGAGCCAGTGAAGGAAAGCTAAAATTAAAACACAAATATCATTTACTTTTGATTGACATCAAAACTCCCATTGTAGCACTTTGGAAAGCAAAATGCATTTAACATTTTTCTGACTCCAGTGTTGAAGTAACAAATACTTGGTCTTTTTCAGCATCAAGGTGGGACAGAATATCTTATTTTACCTAGAAGTCACAGAGTTTCTGCAGCTCAACCCAGACGAAGTGAAACAAACAGACTTCCCAACACAAGATTTATTTCTATGAAGCAAAAAAAATCCAACAAACACACATTTCCTTACTTTTCATGCTAAGTTTAAAACAATTAAGCACATTGATATAAACTGATAATACTTGTGTAACTCTTGATGTGTTTCATCTGCTGCAGCTGTGGCAGCTGAAACACATCAGCAGCTTGTCAACTAAACCTTCACACATGAAAACAAACAGGATCAAATCCATGAAGGGACTGAAGAGAAACAAGACCAGTGAGCTGTTATATTTCACGTATGATCTATCAAAATATGAATTAATATAAGACAGACTCAGCGGGAGGATCATGCATATGTGAACAATCAGCAACAGCATCAAAGCTGCCACGATTCTACGTTTTTCTCCTGTGGTTAGGGAAGTGGCTGCAGGCAGGAATTTTGGGGTCCGAGCCACACAGAAGATGAACACGGGGGTGGGAATCAGGGGGAACAGCACAAAGAATATATACTGTGAAAACATCATGAAAAGAGGAAAAAGAAAAATGGCAAACAGCCAGATCAACACACAGAATATCACGTAACCTTTGGTCTGTCTGATGAAGTGCAGCTCTGGCCAGGAGATGAGAAAATACCTGAAACGGAGAGACGCCGGTCAGACTGCTGCACAGAAACGGAAAGCTGACGTATTAAACATCAGACAGACAAAGAAGACGGGTGTGCTGCTACCGTTCCAGAGCAAAGACGGTCCTGAAGCAAATACTGGCCAAAGCTCCACAGCCGAGGGCAACGAAGCAGATTGGATGGAAATTATTTTCATTTATCTTCACCATTAAAACAACCAAACCGCCGAGCTGGATCAGGTTGGAGACAAGAAGGTTCATGTAGAAGGTGACAGGAAAACCGTCCAACCTCACCTGCAGGAATGAACCGGAGCGTTAATATAATAATAATAATAATAATAATAATAATAATGTGCCCTAAATTAGTCTATGAACTGAGAGGCTGGTGATCAGCATCAAGTTTTTAAACCTTTATGAGATTAAAACAGTTTGAAATAACCTCAAAAGGGAAAATATTCATGTTGACCTATTAATATTTTCCCTCTTCTGTAATGGTCTCTGCTGCTTCAGAGTCCATCATTTTCCACACATTTGAATAAATTCTGTCTGAAATAATTACAAAAAAAAGAGAAAATCCAGTTTCTCCTCACATTCAGACATTTTTTCATTGTTTTATCACTACTATGAAAACTACTAGTAGTACTATTACTATTATTAATTACATCTCTACTAACAATGGTGATGATAATAATAATCTTTCTCTTTTATGCTAGTTTGGGATTCAAACATAAACATAAAACAATAATCATATTTATTTACCACACAACCCAGAGCAAAAACGATCAACGTGAACGGGAGGCAGAGACGGATGTTAATCCAGATCATCATGTAAATATAATCTGAAGAATCCATATTTTGCTCTGCGATGTTCAATGGAGATGAAATCCTGTGAGAATAAAATGAAACAGTTTGAAATGCACATCATGCACACAGTGTAACAAAAACTATAATCCTCAAACTCAACCAAGGAAACAACTAGAGCATAGTTTATAACCCGACTGTGTTTAATAAGCACTTTTTCCAACATACCAGCTCAGAATAGCTTTTATATAAAATTATTTTTTTCCTACATTCTCAGTAGTGTATTTAAATTTATAAGTACATTTTATTTTGTTTTTCAATGTTTTATTGATAAGAAAATCGCTGTAATGTAGTTTGGTAGAAACTGTTGAATGTTTGTTGCTGTAGATTCGTTTTCTCAGTGAATATCAAGAAATGAATTTAACAAACTTTTCTCTATTTTTAAATCATTTGCATTAAGAAATAAATAATTCAGGTTCAGTGGGCGTCTCTGTACTTCAGTTCTTTACATTCGACACGAACATTTTCATTAGAAGTTTTTTTCTAAAATCAACAGGATGTTTTGAATAAAATATTCAGAGATTTTATTCTGGACTCCTTCCAGCTCAGCACTGCAGGTTTGGAAATCCGACTTTTAGACACTTTTAGAATAAATGTGCTGTAAAGCAGTGTTATATTTCATAGGTTATCCACACCTGGACAAATTCAGAGAATTTCAATTCTCACATTTCTAACAAAAAACATTTTTAATCTAACTCAAGCATTTCTGATGTTAAATTTCATAATTTTATTCTAAGCTCACTAATTCATTATCTGGTTAATTTTAACAATCTAAACTTGTATATTTTGTATCCAAAATTTAATACCAACCTGAAACAGAAAAGGAGAGAAACAGTCGAGGTGTGAAAGCTGCATAAAACCCGGAGTTTGCATCAAACTTTCACACCGGGACTCGTTCTGCGCTGGGAAGTGGTTTTCTCTCTAACCTCAAATCGTCTGTGTGTCGAGGTGAGAAAGTATAAAGATAAAATGTAAAGACAAAAAAGTTCCAGAAATGATCTCAAGCAAACTTATGTCTTTTTAAATGTAATGATTTCTCTGCAGTATAAAGCAGAAAAATATCTAATATCTGATTTCATCTGTTTTAACCAAAAGAAAAAATGTTTTATGATAAAGTTGATTTTATTTTTGTAGTGGTGTGAGATTAGTTTTGTTTTTATCTAAAACTGAATTAAAATATGAATAAATAAAAATGAGTAAATAAACAGTTTAATAAAATGTATTGATCTTTATTAACACAATTCGATGCTCAAGCATGAAAGGAAACAATAAACCATAATATCACATAAAGTCACAAATTGTTTGCAATAATTTGAAACATCAACAGTAACTCATATTTAACTAATATTTAACTCATATTTAACGCAAATTTAACTAATATTTAACTCATATTTAACAGTAACTCATATTTAACTCATATTTAACTCATATTTAACCTTGGATAATTATCTGCTTTGCTCCACCAGGAAACCAAAAACTGCCATTTGAGTTCAGAAACTAAAAGCTCTGTACATTAATTACATTGATGTAATTATGTCTTTCTTCATACAGACCATTCCATCACATGAATATGTTTACAAAGTTGGTGTGAATTTCAAACAAATATCACAGACAATATGAGGAAAAATAAATCTAAATTTAAATAAACCAAACAGACAAATCCTAAAGAATACAGCATAAATGTTTAACAGCATATTGTATGAACTTACACTGAAGTAAAAGAAATACAGTGAAAACATTAATATCAAATAAAAAACTGAACAATTAAACTACAAAAGGACTCTTCAAAACTCATATAAAGTTGATTTCTTCTATTGAAACTAAATTCTCCTGAACTTAAAGTCCATTTTATGTCTGATGTCTGGATTCTGCTTCAGAACAAAACAAACACAAAAACATCTGAACATCATTTATTAACCTTTCTGAGCCTCTGAAGGATCCATGATGCTGATGGATTCATCTTTGACTGATCCAGGTTGGTTCACCAACTTTGAGATACTTCTCTCTTCCTCTTGTGTTTGGTGGATAACATATGTTCCCCCAGGAAGAAGAAAATCATTTTTGACTAAAACTTTCTTCTAAAGTTTATATTAGAAAAATAATTCCACTTATATAAATGTCTAACCAGTAATCGTTATGTTTATTAAAAACAAATATCTTAAGTTGTTACTCTTTCCCTCATGAAGTAAACATTCTCAGATTGAAGGCAGGGTTTTCTTTTTCAGTTTTTATTAATCATATCTCATGTCATATAATCAGATTTCGGGCTTTTGTGATTCTTGTGGCTGTCAGCATCTTAATGAACCAAATTACAGAATCTACTACATCAAGCTATGGTATGTTTGGTGTTTCACTGTTTTTCATCATATATTTCTATCGAATGTTTTATTTTTACACCCTTCCTCTGTCCTTGTTTTCTGTGTCTGCGCTCTGCTATGATCTATAATCTATAATAATCTATGATCTATAATCCAACATCTGATCTGCTGCTGTCGTTCTCTGCAGGATTCGTCTTCCTGCAGCAGCAGAGACGCAGCAGCAGCCTGATAAAAGGTCCTTTGGACATAAAACCCAACAACAGGAAATCTAATACAGGGCAGTGCAGACTCAAGGTAAAAAATATATATCTATTATATATAGTTGTATTGATTAAAAAACCAATCATGGGGAGAATGAAGAAAATGTAATTAACCAGCAAAAGAACTAAGGCTCCACCAACTCTGCAGTTTTCTTCAGCCGACTCTGAGGAGGCGACACAGAGAGATTTGAGAGTCACAGCAAGACAGATGATGAACATGATGGCAGTGAAGATGAGAGATATTAGTCCAGCCAAATCAGGAAAAGATATTAAAATACTACAAAGAACAATACAAAGAATCCAGGCCCAAACACAGAATGTTACGAAGCCTTTCGTCTTTCTCATGAAGTGAATCTGTGGCCTGTAGAGGAAAAGAAACCTGAAAAAAGACAGAAACATCAGAAACATAATGTTCTTCAGACTGATGTCAGACTAGCAATGAAAGATGAGTTGATACCTTTCTACTGCAAAAATCATCCTGAAGCAAGAACTGGTCACTCCACCGCAGAGGTAGGGGAGAAAGACTTCATGCATGAAGTGATCATAATAGTAGTAATCATTATAGGAGTAAGGAGAACTAAATCTGCCATAATAGACCAGAATGATGATCGGGATCAAATTGGATATGAGGAGGTTTATGTAGTAGGAGACAGGAATGTGATCCAATCGGACCTGCAGGAAACAGAAAGAATCATATTATTGTTAAAACATGAAACCAATAAAACTCTTATTTTATGTTTCCACCCTGAAAGATGTAACAACTTAAACTCAGCAGGAATTTAACTATTAAATTATAAATTATCAGATTCTGTAAAATTTCTATATGTTGAAATTTAGATTTGAACAGCAGGAGAAACGAATATATAAAATATTTAGATATAAGGTTTTCTCACTTACAGAGAAATTATATGTTTCTATTTTTACCATCGACTGAAAACTGATGAACACATTTCATAGATTTATGCAATTATTTTCTTCCAGCTTGACTCAATACACACACACCCCAACACACACACCCCAACACACACACCAACACACACACACCAACACACACACCAACACACACACACACACACCCCAACACACACACACACCCCAACACACACACACACCAACACACACACACACCAACACACACACACCAACACACACACACACCAACACACACACCCCAACACACCCCAACACACACACACCAACACACACTCTCTCTCTAGCAACACTGAGTGAATCTAAACAAACTGAAAATATTGAAATGTTCGTATAAAACCATCAGAAAACATTTATCAAACGTAGCACTCAGACTTAGAAGTGGCATGCAAAGGAAAATAATAATAAAAATTGTTTTTTAATAGTATTTCCTTCAAAGTAAAAGAGAAAAATACACAACAATAAAGTACCAACTTAATTGAATTGTATATTAAAATATAATGATGTAGAAATCAACACCTTCCAGTGGTCAAAGTATTACATTAATCAAATAATCACAAAATCAAGTAACAGTAACATTCGCTGTAAGTGAAGCATTTTATTCTTTGTATTTTCTGAATACTAACATAATTTACTACTAATAATTATTTGATGGTAATAGTTGGTATTTACATACCATGAAACTCAGAGGAATTACCAGAAAGGTGAGAGGAAAGCAGACATGGATGTTGATCCATACCATCATCTGAAAATAGTCTGATGGAAACAGCATTTCTTCTTTTGATGTAACTGTTTTGCCTTTGGAGAAATTCCTGTCAGGAGAAAAATAAAGTTTAAAACCCAAATGCTCCAAATTAATTAGGACGGGGCGTCCAGAGAGCAGTCTGGGCTCCATTTACGATTTTGTGCAGCACTTAATTGAAGTAAAGCATTAATTTTTTCCTCGATGAAACTATGTAAAGTTTTCTTCTTCTATCAACCTTTTTTTGTTTGGTAAGTTATTATTTAGTAATTATAACCAGACTGTTGCTGAAAAGCAAGTTTGGGACAACAGTTATCTTACCGACCCCGTTTGTACAAAACCCAAACTACTTTATGGTAATTAAAATATTGTGATCAATTCATTGTTGTGAACAAGTAAAAATGAATGAAGAAGAAAACATTTTTTGCAATATAAATAAAAATTAAATGCAGTTAATCTGTGCCCACCAAAGTCTTTTCAACTTCACATTTCTGACTTGATGGTAAAGATTTTGACTCCACTGATTTAGAGTTAATCGATGATTTATTATTGGTGTGTGATGTGCGCATGAATCAGAAGTTATTTTAATATATCCCAATCTGACAAACATGGTACTATTTAAACAGCCTTTTGCAGAAACCCAGCAAATATTTTTTTTACATAAAAAACACAACAAACTGTCCTGGTAGTGATAGAAACCCTTCATATTAGTTTTATGGATTAAAATGTATTCTGTTCTAAATTAAACAAAGAAGAACATTTTATAAATGATCATTTTCCTTGGGATACTTTAAAATTTCACAAAAAAACTATAAATATATTTTTATGAAAGTCAGTAAGACATTTCCATTGTGATAATTAAAAGGCAGTTTACTCACTTATGTGTTTTTCGACCTCAGATCAGCTGCAGTTGTTCAGATCAGAAGTCTCACGTTTTTCAAAGTAAACCTGCAGCAGGTTACTGTTTTTTTTTTTTTCAGGTTACCTCCCCAAATGACAGTGATGCAACTCGTCAGACATTTTTCACCACAGCAGTTTTCACTTCTTCAGCTCTTCTTAAAGGTTTTCAGTGCAACATCTGGATGGGACTTTTGTGCATTTTCCACAAAAACTAAAACTATTGGATCATCAAATTTTCAATTTTAACGTGCATTTTCCTCCAAACAAAAAAAAAAAACACCATAAGCATGAAAGCAGTCTGATATTTCCACCAACCACAGACTCCAAATCAAGATCTAAATTTCTGACAGTCATGGTTTCCTGCAGAGAGAAGCAGCCATCTTTGGTGTGGTGAGATCAGCAGCATGAAGCTGAGATAAAAATCTAAATGAATTAAAATCATCTGAAAACGCAGCATAGATAACTCACTATGGGACACCAGGTCTAAACATGTTCATGCAAAAGACATTTTGAACATTTATCTAAACTATTTGTTCACATCCAGTAGACGGACTGAACTCGGTGAAGCCAAGATGGCCGCTGGTGTTGCAGATTGAAGTGTTTTCATGTTAACTGATGCCCAATATCCTGTTGTGTCAGTTTTTGCATCTAACTGCTAAGATCTGCCTGACAGTGAATTTATTTCCTTTTCAACTGGAACAGTACTCATAAAATGTATTCACACTCCTGGATGTTATGCTATTTTATTCATATTACAAATCAATCATGATCAAAACTATTTGGCCTTTTTGTGTAAAAAAATACTAACATCAAAGTGAAAACTGATTTCTGCATAATAATGATGATGAATCTGTGGAAAATGTAGGTTTCAGTTATTTTCACTCAACCAAGAAGTTTGTTTCTGATAATGACACCAATCAAATCCTATTTATTTGAAAACCTTTTGCATGTTTCTATGAGTATTTTGACTATTTAAAAATTAGTCAGATTTTAAAGCTCTAATTCTCTGGGACTAGAAGGCCTCCATGCCATCACCCTAATGTTTACCTATGTATGTGTCTAATAAACAACTTCTTTAAAATGAAATCTGCCATGGTTTCAGTAGGTTGACTTTAATTCAGATTAAATAAATGTTCAAGAGATCCTGGGGTTGTAATTATTGTCTGGCTCCAGTGGCCAGAAATTCAGAAGATCAAATATATTCAGGGCTGAGGAAACATTGATAGAACAAATTAATTTTTGGAACAACAACAAAAAGATCAATGAATAACTATTGTTACATGGATTATTACTGGGGCTTTGGTGGGAAAGTATCTGCAGCTCTCTAAATATAAAGAACAAAGAAATTAGAAAACTGAAATAATGTGTGAAACCTTGTAAAATGTGTAATTTAGTAATGGTTAATTAGATGTTTGTAATTCATGAACTGTAGTTTGTTAGGCAGTTAATGATCCAGGTGATTGTTGAGCTTCGGATGTTAAAACCAGAACAATCATCAGTGATACAAGAATATGATTTTATACATATTTTTAACTGTGGATAAACGGCCTACATGTGTCTACCAAACGTTTCACACAGGTCTAGTATGCATGTTTCCACTCTGACGCGGTTCTTTGCTCTCAGAGCGTCGCTGTCGTGAGGTGAGCAGCAGGAAGTTCAGATACTGATCAAAATCCAAAAACTACCAGAAAACCAGAAAACATTTTAAGAAAATGTACATCAGCCTTCAGGTTGATGAGCCTCTCCACAAACACACATTTACTTTTTACTTTTTTCTTTTACTTGGTGCTTAGATCGTTTTTAGGCAGAAATATTTTTTTACAGTTTGACACATTTTACTTATGCAATAATATTATGAAGAAATAATAACAACAGTACCAGGTGTGTAGTTACTCATTTAATCATTGCTAAGAGGGAACAAAGAATAAATTCAAAAGTCCCTTTTTTTATATTTACTTGTAAATACAAAAAAACCAAATCAATAAACACAATTTGAGTAAATATTTGTATATAAAATATGCATGAAAACCAGTAAAAACACTTTAATTTAAGCAAAATGGATTTATGTAAAAAGTAAAACAGAACATGAAAAACTCAAACTGGTAAATGGACTGTACTTGTACAGCACTGCATCAAGTTCACACAACATTCAGCTTTCAAACATTTACACTCTGATCAGGTACATAGTTATTCAGTTGGTACTTTATGCAGTTGTTTTTGTAAAAAAAGAAAAAAAAAAAAAAAAAAAGCAAGTCTGCGGTCTATAATTTTGGCTTCTAATACAAGCTCTGCTGCATTTTTTCTGTATTTCTCACCTGCCTGTGCTACAGTCAAACTGATGATCTGCTGCCATCATTTCGCTCAACGTTTTCCATCCTGCAGCAGCAGCAGAGACATTTCAGCAGCTTCTCAATGAGACCTTTACACATCACCACAAACAACAGCAGGTCGAAGAAATAACCCAGGAGAAACGAGCTCAAATAAATATCTGGTATTCCAGTTCTGGGTGAAAATGGCTGAAAATGATTGAAAACAAAAGAGTAAATAACTATTGGGAAGACTGCCACAGAGTAATGAAGGAGCAACACAACTAAAATTCCTACAGTTCTGCGTTTTTCTTCAGCTGGCACTGACACGGTGCCACATACATGTTTGAGGCTCACAACTAAACAGGTAAGAAGCACAGGGGCAGGTAGGAGGGCAAAAATCAGGCAGGATAATTCCTGTCTCAGTGAAATAAAAAGAGGGACAAACACCAAACAAAACACCCAAACAAAAACACTGACGATCACAAAACCTTTAGTCTGAGTGATGCAGCTTGATGACGGGCAGGAGATGGAACAACACCTGCAACAAAACGAAGAAAAACATCGTAAATGTAAAAATAACCCTGTGACCTGGACGGTAAAGAGTTAAAGTATCCTGTTGTACCTCTCCAGAGCGATCATCGTCCTGAAGCAAAGACTGGCCAGAGCACAGCAGGCGTAGATGATGAGGGAAGCTGAATATCTCCAATATCTCCAATAATAGGGAAAATTTGGAGGAAGAGCGATCAGAATGGTGAGCTGAGTTAGATTAGAGAGAAGAAGGTTCATGTAGTAGGAGACAGGAAAATGATCCAGTCTCACCTGCAAACACATTTACAAAGAATATCAAACTTTAGACATACGGAGTAAACACATTCATTTCTCTGGCAAATTTCATTTTGGATCAAAAACAACAAACTTTACGTACGAGGCAGCACAAAGTGATGAGCAGGAAAGTGAAGGGAAGACAGACACGGATGTTGATCCAAATAATCACATTAAGATACGTAGGTTGGTCCATTTCTGGGTTTCCAAGGTGAGAATAATCCATTTTTGGAAACACCCTGTTAGATAGAAAGTGGAATTTCCATATAAGACTCTCTTCCTGGAAGGATCACCTCTGTCAAACTGGGTAAATGTTAAAATGATTTATTTCATCATCTACGTAGTTGTACTTTAGTCACTGTTGCACTTCAGAAATGGATTCCAGGTCATACATTTTGAAATATCTGATTTTAAAATAAAGTGACGTAAGAAACAATAAACTGAATTAGACATTTCTTCAACAGATATAATTATTTAGATTTTGGAGAAAGTTTACTCACGACTTTGCGCCTCAGAATGTCTTCGAACTCAATCTTCCAGCTGCTAAAATTGATAATTTCATGTTGAGATGTTCTCAACCACAGTTCAACCACACACACACGCACACACACACACCCCTCCCATTTTTAGCAGAGTCATCCATCAAAGGTATCACCCTGTCAATCAAACATATATTCTTTAAAAAATGTGTTCTGTTTGTGCATCAGTGTGGTGAAATAAGTGGCACAAACTTCATGTAACTATTGCAGCGCCACACACACACACACACACACGCGCACGCACACGCACACACACACACACACACAAATCCATCTAAAAGAGCACAGTAGGAGCAAAACCCATTAGCTTAGCAGCAGCACATCTACTGTAACCATGGAAACCAAAGCATAAACAGTGGATGTCTGTGACAGCCTTTTATTTTTTTTAGGGATATCCCTGTCTAAGACCCCTTCACCATGACAACAGAGGAAGTTCAGAGGTCAGAGTAGCTGTGGATAATCCAGTGGATCATCTGGAAGACAGACAGAGTGGGAGGAAGTGGAGAACAAGAGAAAATAGGAGCTGGGATGAAATAAGGAGGGAAACGGACCGACTTCAAGCTTCATCTTTCATTGGTGGGTTACAGTTAGTGGAGTTTAGGGGGAGGAGATACACAGTTCAAGTTCTATCATTACAAAAGTGGTGGTAATTTTCAGTGCGGCTCCACAAACACAAATACTGCTCTTGAAAAAACTTTGACAAAAAAAAGTTGCATTGAAAGTCCATTAAAAATGCCAACTTTGCATGAAATTATCATCATTTATAAAATCATGCAAAGTTGGCATTTTTAATGGACTTTTAATGCAACTTTTAGAGCAACTTTGCATTAAAAGTGTCATTATTTACTAAATGACACTTCAAGACAGCTGTTATAAACATTCATAAAGACTTCTTTATGCTCATGACAGATGTTATGTCATGTTTATGACAGTGTCATGTCAGTCTCATGCTCACCCCTTCAAATACAGAGTTACCCGTCTTGGTAAGACATTGGAGCTTCTTTTAAGTAAATCATTCCTTAATATGGATGAAAAAGTTTCATTGGCAGATAAATAACGAGATGTTTTCCTCATATTGTAAGTGAATGAAACCAGAACTTTATCATCGGTATCAGTTAATTATTCACTTAAAACAAGCTCCTATGTCTTGCTGATAAGTTACTTTTGTCTTAATTTAAGTGCAGTAAGATATTTGCACTAAACTGCAGAAAAATACCTGGTAAGATTGTGAGTTTTTGCAGTGTTGAAATGCATTTATTTCAGACAAAAGTCACACAAAGAAGTGTGATTTGTATTGCTAAACTGCACAGAGTTATAATATCTTCAAGATTATTGATATTTATTGATAATTTCAATGAATAAACCGGTTATAGGGTTTTTTAACCATCACTGGCAACAATAAATCAAATTTCTTATCATATTTGCTACATTTGGGTGTCTCAGAAACATTTCCTTTGCCAACTTGTGGATGAAACTGAACCATAAGTCGATAAACACGGAGGTGAAGATGTGAAAGTGGGCCTGTGCCGAACACACCTTACATAAACTAACAGATTATCTTCAAACAAGCTCTGACTGATTCCCAATGAAGAAAGACGGATGAAAACAACCGAGTATGCTGCCGTGAAAATAGCTGATAAAGCCTCCAAGTAGTTGTGAAGCATTTTGTGCTTATGTCACTGTGACATCACCGCGACTAGTCGACATCGACTCTATTATCATGATGTCGTTCAACCCCCAGTCTGTATTACGTTTAAACTCCTGCTGTTGTTACTTCCTGGTTCCTGCAGTGATTTCCTTCCCACAGCAACAGACACACATCAACATCTTCTCAATGGGGCCTTTACACAAAAAAACAAACAGAATCAGATCCATTACAGGATTGAGGAGAAAGAGGATCAATGATCTGTTATAACTCGCATAGTATAAGTAGAAATGTGGATTAATGAAATAAGAAGTTATTGGGAGAATCATGATGCAGTAAGTCACCAGCAACAGAAATAAACTTCCTACAGCTCTGTGTTTTTCCTCAGCAGGTAATGATGTAGCTGCAGGGAGCAATTTGAGAGTTCGAAAGGGACAGAAGATGAATACAGGGGCAGGTATGAAGGAAATGATTATAGATAAGACATAGATGTACAGAAAGAAAAAATAATAAAGAACAAAACCCAACACCCAGGTCAAAATGCATAAAATCACATAACGCTTAGTTTTCTTTGAGTGAAGTTGTGGGTTGCAGATGAAAAAATGCCTGAAACACAAGAGAGCGAATAAATGAATCATTCTACAAAACACTTTTTGCACTTTGACATGATAAATATAGAAAGTGTACCTCTCCAGAGCAATGATCATCCTGAAGAAAAGACTCAACATCCCACTAAAGACACAGAAACCAGCATAATATCCAATATAATCTGGACTTGCTTGTTCCTTTTCCACAGCAAGAAGAGCGATGAGATGAAATACGTCAGATATAAGGAGGTTGATGTAACAGGTACGAGGAGCAAAATCCAGCTGCACCTGCAGGAAACATTCATTTACAGTGATGAACAAACTGACTGATCAGAGTCCAGCCTGCTGCGTCTGGTGATGCACAGGTATAAAACCAGCTTTAACATAAAGATTATTGCACATCATATTTTATTGATTGAATATTTTACTTTTTTTTCCATCTAAACAGAAGAAAGCACTGATTACTTTGTAAGTAATAAGCAAAATATTGCATGAAGAATGAAATGTATTATTGCTATATTATAAATACTTGCAACCACAGATCAGCAAGTCAAACACTTCCCATCCCCACTCACACCCACAAAGCGACACGACACTGTGCACCAGAAGAAGTCAGAAAAAAGCTAAATACTTTACGCAATAAAAACCAAGACGCAGCCAAAGCAGCAGGGTTCATCAAGGCTCATTCCAAGCAAAATTAGGCCTTGTAAATCTAGATTAGTGTTTTCTGAAGACTAATCAGGCTGACAGTTTATTTAAATGAAGAATGTTCAAGATCAGGTTTATACAGCCTTAAAAAGTTCATCTTTGAAAAGGCTGAACATTAAAAAATACTTGACTATTAAGACAGAGGGGGGAAAGGGTCAAAAACATTTTTATGAAAGCAAGAAATACAGTTAAGTAAACTAAATGTTCATAATATTAAACTATTAAACTGAAATGTAATGAAGTAAACCGTCTTGGTGCGACTTCACTGGCAGGTGTTACTGTGATTTTATGTTTTCTGTGGACCTCTGAACAGTGTCATGTTGGGGCCGAGCAAAATCGAGCAAAATCTTCGATTTAATGCTAAGAACTGATTCATCAACACCCTGCATCCTTTTGTTCCCACAACTTCACCTGCCGCCACCGGCCTTCCTGTTGGTGGGAGTCAGAGGGAACGAATCACTTCTCTCACTTCTGTCGGTCTGCAGGGCAGCTGTGGCCACAATGCAGCCCACCAGCATATGAACTACAGAACTTTGTGCAAGTACTTTGCCACCAAGTTTCCTTGTAGAGGGCTTTACATATGCAGAAAGAAAAATTTACTGTTTTTTTAATAAATTATACATAAAAATAAAATATAAAGTTCAAAGGTATCTTTAGATGTTTTTGACATACCGCATAACACAAAGCAATGACCATAAAGGTGAAGGGAAGGCAGACATGGATGTTTATCCAAATTATGATGGCAACATAATCTGAAGACTCCATTTCTTCTTGGCTTGTGTAGAAAGTCCTGCTAGGCAGAAATAAAAAAAAATATTTCAAAACACCATTTCTGCTTTGTCATGAATTTATAGACATTTAAGAGAATTTCTTAAAGCTACTGTAAGATTAGAGCCAGATGTAAAATCGCCATAAATTTAAGATTTTGTGTTTTATTACATGCTTACAAAAATGTAAAATCAGAATAAAATGTGATCAATAAGCACTCACAAATAATATCTATTTTTAAACTTTTTTTTAATGTTTTCCAACAATTATTTAAATTTTGTTCAATAACATTACATGAAGTGAAATTAATTTCAGTTAAACAGAATTTTGGCTTCCAATTTCAATGAAATATAAGATAAAAATTAATTGTACTCACGTTTCTTAATCAGGCCGTCTTTGAGCTCAGTTCTCTTTAGGTTTGCAGTCTCACTTTAGGAGGACTTCAAAGTAATCCTACAATGAGGAAATGTTTGATAGCACCCGGTAAAAACCGCCCCAAAGTTTAGTCTTAGCTGCAGTGGTTCTGTGCTCAACAGATCCTCTTAACCAAGTCACCATTTACATTTTAGCAAAACAATTTATTAGAGAAACTACATGAACAATAAAAAGTATGACAAAAAATGATCATATTGCTTTTAAAAAAATCTGTTTTGTACAATAATGTCTTATGAACTGTAATAAATTATATTTTTACCCTCAGAGCTTCATTGGGGTGAGATTAGAAACAGGAAGCTGAGATATTTATCATTCCGGTGGAAAACTTGTAAAAATATGCATTAGCAATAGATATTTATGCCTGTGCATCACTACATTATCTGCTACTATTTTCTATTATTGCATTTATAACACCATGGCCTTAGTCTATAGAGAAATTATTCATAATTTAGGAAGCATGCAGTGAGTATTATGACAAATTATTCATAACTGCATTTAGCAGATTCTCTACCTTCATTTATAAACTAAAATGACGTTTAATCATTGAAATCTAAACAACCTTTATGTTCATGTCAAATGCAGAATATGTAGATCTGACTGAAGGAACTGAATGAGGCATATACTGACTATTGTTACTTCAGATGAAGTAAAGTTTGTCTTCTCAGCTCACTGATGGAAAAATGTCATCGAGTCAATAAATAAACCAGATATTTAATAGCAACAAGTAAAAAACATAAGTAGTAACTAGTTCTAAAAATAGAAGTTTCTGAATATAAACAATTTGAAATTCAGCAAAATAACCTCCAGTTCTATGTTGTCTACTTACGTTTATGTATTTGTGCTGATTATCTTGCCGACTTCTTACTGACAACGAAGCACTGAAGCAGAAATGTTCTTGTTTTTTAGGAGGAACCAGAAATGATGCTGTGAGCATCACAGTTGCATCAACACAGAACCGATTAATCAAGTTTGATTCCCTCAGATGTTTGTCATCATTTTGTCTACAAAAAGTCAAAATTCTCCCAGGTATTTTTGTTCTAGTTTGAAATGAGACAAATTTAATTTACAAGTAATTTTTCATCAAGATGTAAGATAAGTAAATAATTCATTACTACTGATAATGAAAAGTACACTGGCTGGTTTATTTTTGAAATAAAAATACATGATACGTTTTCAAAATATAACTGTTTATTAAGAAAATAGGGAAAACATATAATTTTGAATTGGAATGTGAAATGTCACAGATACAGAGATTTGTTTTATTATAAACAATAAATGCAGCTGCTAACAGTCAGGACAGGACAAAGCTATGCAGGACATAGAAGTCACACATTATTCTTCCTCCCCCAAAAAGCAGATTACTGTAAATTTATTAAATCACAAAGAAGCTATAGTGTGTGGAGCTTTGCATATGAATTCAGAAGAAATATGTATAGTAAATGATCATATGGCCGCCCTGTTCCAGAGTCAAACTGATGATCTATTGCTCTGTTTTCCTGCTGTGTTTCTGATCCTGCAGCAGCAGAAACACAGCAGCAGTTTCTCAGTGAGGTTTTTACACAAAAAAACAAACAGAACCAGGTCCAGAGAGGGACTGAGCAGAGACAGTGTCAGAAAAATATAAAGCATTTCCCTGTCATAGTTAAACCAATGTGCACAAACTACATAAATAGCAGGTGTGAGGATTGTGACAGAGTAATTAACAAGCCACAGAACCAAAGTTCCCACAGTTCTACATTTTTCCTCAGCTGGTACTGAGGTGGCTGCAGACAGAGATCTGACGATCCAAACAAGGAAGATGATGAAGACGGGGACAAAGAAAACAGGAAGAATGAAAATATACAATGTCATGTTGAACACAAACATAAAGCTGAAAACAGAAACAAAAAGTGTCCAGACCATAATGCATCCCACACAAAAACAATTTTTGTTTCCAGAAGAGTCCAGCTGTGCAGAAGAGACTGAGGAATACCTGCAGCACCAGCAGGGACAGAGAAAGATTAGTTATTTCCCTGCATGGAGGCATGTTGCTCTGACAGCTGCTCCAAGTGTTTTCAGTAAAATATGTGTTGGTACCTTTTCCAAGCAACAATCGTCCTGAAGATGAGAGCAGCTGCCACACCACAGCCATAGATCAGAGAGCAGATATAGTTTCTCCCAGGTTCTTCTCCAAGTGTCACTTCAACAATAACAACGATGAGCTGAAGTAGGTTGGAAAGGAGCATATTCATGTAGTGGTGGTCAGGGCCGTTCTGTTGAATCTGAAGGAAAAATCCATTAAATTAAAGAAAATGTCCAAGAGTAAATACATCTACTCTAACTTAAACATGTTATTACTATAACTACCTACTTTGTTGCTTTTTGACAAAAAAAAAGCCACAATGTTATGTTAGCAATTCAAGTCATTTAGTCATCTAAACCTGGTAAAGATCAGCTGCTTATCAAACACAGCACCAGAAAGCATCTTCAGAGAGTAAGCAGTGTTATTTCTGATACTTTATATAGACATAATGAAACATTTCATCATAATCCAGCATCTATAATGATAAAGAAATACAAGAGTTACATACCACAATAGACAAACCAATGACCAGGAAGGTGAAGGCAAGGCAAGGCAAGGCAATTTTATTTATATAGCACCTTTCAGTCAAAGACAATTCAAAGTGCTTTTACAGAGAAACAATACCAATCAGACAAGAAACACAAAAAAAAAAAAAAAAAAAAAAAAAAAATTCAAGAATAGGCAACTTCAAATAGAAATGTTTTTAACCTTGTTTTAAATAAACTCAAAGTTGGGGCAGACTTGCAGTGAGCCGGAAGCTTATTCCAGAGGGCTGGAGCATAAAAACTAAAAGCTGCTTCCCCGTATTTTGTTCTAACTCTCGGAATGACTAATAGGTTTGACTCAGTTGATCTTAAAGGTCTGGGAGGTATGTAGGGCTGGAGAAGATCCGTAATATAATCTGGGGTTTTGTTGTGTAGAGTTTTATACACCAATAAAGAGATTTTAAATTCTATTCTTTTAGCAACTGGGAGCCAGTGCAACGATCTCAGAACTGGACTGATATGTTGATCTCTTTTTGTTTTAGTCAGGACTCTTGCAGCTGCATTCTGAAGAAGCTGCAGCTGTTTTATTGGTTTTTTTGATAATCCAGTAAAAATGGCATTACAGTAATCGAGCCTGCTAAAGACAAAGGCATGAATTAGTTTTTCAGAATCTTGTAGTGACATCAATCGTCTAATTTTGGAAATATTTTTTAAATGATAATATGCAGTTTTTATGATAGATTTGATGTGGCTGTCAAAGTTTAAATCTGGATCCATCATCACTCCCAAATTTTTGGCTTTATCAGAACATTTTAAGCCAATCGATTGAAGGTGGGTGATCATTTGTAATCTATGCTCTTTTGGTCCAAACACTAGCACTTCAGTTTTGTTTATATTTAATTGGAGGAAATTTTGGCACATCCAGACATTAATCTGCTCGATGCATTTAATAAGTATATGTACCTGACTGTAGTCCCCTGGCGATAGACTAATATATAACTGTGTGTCATCTGCATAATTATGGTAATCTATATTATTTTGTTGTATAATTTGAAGTAGTGGAGTCATGTAAATATTAAAGAGAAGTGGCCCCAAGATGGAACCTTGGGGAACTCCACAAATAATGTCAATAAGCTTAGATAAGGGGAAGCAGACATGGATGTTGATCCATAAGATGTCGTCAAAAAATTGTGGAATTTCTATAAACATTTGTTTCTGTATGTTTTGACGAAAGAGCCTTTCCAGTTGTGAAAATTCCATTTCTTCACCTGCAATACAAGCAAAACTGACTTTAGTGGAATCATAACTGTCAAGTGATTGTTGAGATTACATATTTTTACAAATAAATGTTAAATTACAGCCATTTTGATCATGTTAATCAGATCTAACGATTAAGTAAAACGGTATGGAGCCTCCGACAGGACATGGACTTTTTTTTTTTTTTTTGCATTTTCTCGCAAAAGTTTTGCGTTTTCTCGCAATAAATTTGGAAATACACTCTTATCTACTTTGCATACAGCCACAAGTGTTAATTTAAAATTAAAGAGCCACAGTGAAGACATATTTATACATTCTTAATTATTTGGTGCACAAAAACTGATTAAAAATCAATTTATTGATGCATTTTGATGTCTGTTTGTGTAAGGTTGAGATGGAACTGCACATGAAAACGACCCTTTGTTGACCAGACTACCAATGCAAAAAATGACAATTAAAAGATGATTTATAATTACCATGTGAAAATAACTCAGAAATAGTCCAAATAGTTTGGATGTACTTTTTTCTTTCTGTTTCTGTTTATACCTTAAAAAGTTGTTTATAGATACATTTGTGGTGCATTTCAAGAAAAAAATAAAAAACTTCAGCTATCTCACAAACTAGATATTAACATATATTGAAAACTTAGGAAAACTTTATATTGTGATGTAATGCAAAAGAAAAACAATCCTCCATGTCCCTAGAGGGTCCGTAAAAAGGAAAGGAGAGAAAACTCATGATATTTGGTCAGAGTTTGTGGAGCTGCCATCTTGAACGCCACCAGACTTTGGGTCGATTTCAGACCAAGAAAAGGAATCGGAGCGTATCTGATCTTTGTCTTAAGTTTTAAGGAAACACTTTATTTTTGAAGAAACGTTGATAATAGAAATTAGAGCAATAATTAATTTCCCTCTGAGATTAATAAAGTATTTTTTAAACTAGGTTGGAAAGTGAATATGGTGAAAAACTGAAGATATTTGGTTAAAGTTCAGCTCATTTCAAATATTCTAGCTTCCTCACAAATTCATGATATGCCCAATAGGTTAATTAAACATCTTGAATTCCCTTTAAGGCTGTGCTGCAAAGTGATTTTTCTCCAGCAGTTAACTCTGAGCAAACCGTACAATAACATCTTTGTTTACACAAAAAGCGACATTTTTAACATTCTGGGGCTAAATAAAGACAATGACTAACTTAATCTAAAATAACTATAAACACATGTCAATTGAAGTAAAACCTAAGTAATAAGATCTGCAACACCTTATCAAGATTTGACCCAATAATTTAGCCTAAAAACTGTTTGAGTTGTAAGGTGCATAAATATTTTATCGGTTCTGTTTTAACACATTTTAACAAAAACACTGATTAACCTCTCTTCATCTTACATACAAAAAAGCCCAATTATGTCCTTTCACTGGATCTTTGTTTTGACAGCATTTTTCAGTGTACAAACATTAAAACAGCAGCTTGTTTCAGTCGACTGTCATAACCTTTAAGAAAGGCAAATTACTCACGCGTATCTAACTTAAGATGTCTTCCAGCGTAGGACTGCAGTTGTTATAATCAGCAGTCTAAGGCTTGATTCTTTCTCAGTTCACTTTGCAGTGATCAAATGGTGACATTGATGTGTTATCTGCACATCTCTGCATATGTAAGAAAGCTGAAAGAGACACGAAGTATGACAGAAACCACAGACTATGTAAGGCAGCGCTATCTGCAGCGCTGATGAAGACTTACAACTACCTGTCAGTTGACCTTTTGAAATATTTAATAAAAACTGTTGTAAAAGTTGAGTTTTATTTCCCCATCCTCTGCTAGTTTTGCATGATTTCTTTTACCTGATCTCTAAACTTAAAATCCAGACTTTGCAGATTTGACTTCAGTGCCTCTAGGTAGTTAAAGCAGTGAGAGGAAGACGTACCAAATGAATGCATTTGAAAAAATAATAATTCAAGGCTTGTGTATTACAATTTGTTTTCTTTGATTTATTTTAACACATTTTAGACTCCCGAAAAGCTAATATTTATACAATTTATGCACTTCAAAGTTTACAAATTTTAAAGCATCCTGTTTTGGGAAAGTAAAAATAACCAAATAAAAGGTGCAGTGCAACAGTGTTTGAACTAAAACAAATTCAATAGCCATATTTTTTGTGCCCATTGACTGGAAAACCTTTAAGAAATTTTAAGGTCCCTCAGACTATTAAGTATTACATTATTTGTTTTAAATTATACCAACAACAAAAAAAGATCCACCTAATGCAAAACTCAGTCATCTTCTGGTTTGTGGGTCATCTGAGGTCGCCTGATCAGTCATGCAGGAATGTGGTGGTGTGAAGGGGCCAGACCCTGCAGCGCTTTTTAATGTAATACAGAGCAGCATATTATAAACTGTGTTATTTTTAATATAATACAGAGTGGTGGAGTAACTAAACAAAAACACAGTGAGGAAATGCAGAGAGAAAACATGTGAAATCCAGACATGTAATTGTTATTCTTCATCTGTCAAAAAGCATTTCAGAGTTCCCACATCGAGCTGTACAAGTCAAGTCACATTTATTTTTATAGAACATTTCAGCAGCAGGGCAGATGCTTCACACCAGAACATGATGCAGTAACCAATAACTGGTTTTCTTAGTTAAGCTGGGGACTTTTTCAAAGTATCATCCTGGATACTGTTGACCAGAGAGGCAAGTTTTAAAGGCAGGAAAAATGCAAACAATTTGTTATCCACAAAATGGACTACTTCTAAGGTTTTTCATTTTCAACTCAACAAAAAAAAAAGAAAAATATGTTGAAAAATTAGACTCTAACATTGCATCAGGCCCATAACTCAGAGTCCACAGTTCCTATAACTCAACAGGGAGGGGTAGGTCTTCAAGAGAATCCACTGGTTCGACATGAACTATTAACTTTAGCCTTCCAGGTCTACATTGATTGGGGGCTGGATTGTGAACAATAACACCTTGAGTATTGAAGAAATTGTAAATTAAGAATTGATGACCAGCCCAGTTCATAATGATATTAAGTTTTACTGGCACACTTCACCTAAACATAAAATACTTGCTACGTTTGGTTATGATATATACCAACAAGTTTTATTTTCATGCAAGAAAAAAGGCAAATAATACAAGGTTTCCATTGGATCTTCAACAATTTTACAAAAATCTTACAATTTTAACTTGTAACTAACAGAATAGAAGTGAAATACCACCATTTCATCCATGCAAACTGTGATAAAACTACAACCCCTGTGATGCAGAGCAAAGACTCCCACAGTGAATGACTGGTGACTTCACTTCCTCTTGTCTCTGAGGTCTCTGTCCTGATCACACTGGTGACCCATTGCTCTCATTTCCTGCAGCTTCTTCTATCCAGCAACAGCAAAAACACATTGGCAGCTTGTCAATAATCCTTTTACAGATAAAGATAAACAATATCAAGTCCATGCAAGGACTGAGAAAAACAAGATAAGAGTGGATTCTTCTACTTCAGAGGCATTGAAATGTGTATAAATTGAATATTCAATGGTGGGTAGCACTGCTGAAATATTGTTTATTAGCAAAACAACTAAAATTGCCACAGTTCTCTGTTTTTCAGCAATGGGCACGGAGGTGGCTGCAGGCAGTGACTTCAGAGTCCCAGCAAGGCAGATGATGAAGACAGGAGTGAGGAAGAAAAGAAAAACTCTTGAAGAGTATTTCTGTTGAAAAGCTATCACAAGAGGCACAAAAACAAAACAAATGACCCAGACCAACACAAACACCATTTCTAAACCTTACTGCCTCCTTATGCAAAGCAGCTGAGGGCAGGAGATGAAAAAATACCTGCAACACAGGAGAGACAGAGACGCTGTTCAAATCATGGCACAAAATTCAGCAAACTGCATCACCAGGCATGTGCAACACAAAAACACTAACAGATGTGTTCAGACCTTTCCAGGGCAATCATCAACCTGAAGCACAGGCTGGCCATCACCCCCCAGCCGAAGATACGAAAACCCATCGAATCTGAAAGCTCATGATTGCCATGACGACCGATGTTTGCCATCGTTGCGATCAGGGTGACATGTTGGATTACGTCACAAATGAGAAGGTTGATGTAGTAGGTGACATAAACACCCTCCTGCTGCGTCTGCAAGGAACATTCATTTCACATCAAACTGATACTTCAGCAATAAACTGTGGTGAAATGTATCCATCATGGCTGCAGGTCAGTTTGTTCCTTTTTTGTCCTTTGATACTTACCATAGTGTAGATATGTTTGACTTTTCAGCTTAGTGCATTTTTCTTTGATGTTTTGAGTTTTTTGTGAATAGAATATGATTATTGCATTTAGTGCATGACCCTGGGGTCAACAAAAGGGGGCAGTGATGGGAGGAACACAGTCTCAACAGTAAACACTGCAGATGAAGGAGTTCAGTGGTAACAAGGAGTCTCAGCAGACCGAGCAGATTAAACAAGATAACTTTAAACGTCGGTTGCCAGTGTAACCACAAGTCAGTGGTGGAGACTAATTAATGCATGGTTAGTACAAAATTACATTTTTTATGTCATAAAAGGTCTGCTACAAAGCAAACAGTAAAATATGAAGAAGCAACATGACTATCATCTGTGGGTGAGAGAAAACTGCAGTCCAAAGTCAAAATGTGACACTTTGTTTCTGAGAATCTGATGTATAATAAAAGAAGGTAGTTGATTTAATGTAGCAAGAACAAATTAATTTAGTTAAGTTTAAAATATGTGGCAGGAAAAAAACCAACTTTGAACTTAACATATTTTACTCACCACACAACACAAGACGATGAACAGGATGGTGACGGGTATGCTTACGCCTGGGATCATCTTCACCAGCATATCGAAATAATCCGGAAACGGCATTTCTTGATGGCTTTGGCATAAAAGAGCTGCTAACTTCTCTATTCTGAGATTAAAATAATTGATAAAACAAAAATACAATGATCTGCTGCATTGACACAACTGCTGGTTGTGTAAATGCACCAGACTGAGCAAAAGTTCAGATTTTACATGTGATTTTATGCAAACTCACATGTAAACAGAAAAACACTGAATTACACTTTTCTGCTTCCTCATGAGGGCTTTGGGTGATGATTTTAATATATATTAATATTCCATCTTTCTGACCTGATTCTAATATAAAATATAAACTGAACTGATTGATTAAATGGTGGAGTACTCACGTCTCGTTTCTTAGAATCTCTTCCAGGTAGATGTTCTACTTGAGAAAATTAAAGTCTTCAAAAAGGAAATTAATCAGTCTTCATGTGAAATGCCAACCACAACCCACACCCACAAATAGAAAAACAGAAATAAATGCAAAACCTTGATGCATCCTGGGTTTAATGGGTTTGCAAGATTAAATTGTGGCAGTTTTGACAGACCATCAAAACCTTTTTTATTTATTCAAGTTTTATGTACCCACTTTTAAAATTAGTTTGAAAATATTTAAATGTGAAAAAAGGAAAAAATAAATAAAAACAAAACAAGAAAACCAGAAGGAATCTGTAAGAGAGCACTTTAAACAGGACTGCAATAAATGAAATATGTTTATAATTAAATGGTCAGAGGAATATTATCTAATTAATTACTAAAAATGAATTTGGTACTCTAACCACTTTTTGAGTAAAACTGATATTTTATTTATGCAGAATAAAAACATAAAAACATAAAAACATAATATTATTCTGTAAATGTTTTTGGCCCAATGATGTCATTACATTATTAGCAAGTTATTCAGTTTATTTGTAGTTGCTACAAAGTAGATTTGTGTCATAGTTCATTCTTTGATTTTCATGAAATGATGCAGAAACAAATAAACTGTTAAATTAAAGAACCTGGAACAATGAAAAGCAACAAACCAGAAATAAACAGCAAACACTTCATTTTACACTTGAGAGGGAAACTGAGAGAACAATAGAAAAATATTACTATACATGACTTTGTACAGTATGTTTATAATGTACAACTTCTATATTTAAATGATGAATTTGATTATAATATTTCACCTGTTTTAAACATGTTATTCTCTCCCATTGACTTAAAACTAAAAACTAATTTTCAGACTTCTGCATCTATTAATGTATAAAATTAACAAACTTAAATGAGATGAGGTGCTAAAATGAGAAACTTGTTGAAAATTATAAGGTTTATCTGGTTTTACTGCAGCAACATCAACAGTCTCACATTCTTACTGTAATTTGTTGTAAATGGTGAAGCCCGTAAAATTCAGAGCAGCAGTGTGTTGAGGTGTTAGGCAAGAAGTTTAGATAATGATCAAAACTAAATTATTATAAGGCAGTACAGTCCATAATGTAATTGATCTGTTCAAGGACACGTCTGCATAGAGACAGGAGGTTTGGCTGGACAACTAGTGCAATCAGAACCACCTGGAACCGAAAACGATGGAGTTAGTGGTGGATTTCTGGAGAGCCTCTGCAGTACAGATGACTATCAATAGTCAAATACAAAGTTTTGCTAAATTCAATGAAACAAACGAAGAATTCTGGCCAGTAGACTGTTGTCTTTCTGCAAGCACAACCTTGTCAAATGAAAATAGATTTAGTGTTTAGAAATGTACATGGTACAAGTTAAATTATAAATAAGTGTGAAGCTGATGTTCACCCAGCAAAACACTAAAGTAATCACACATTTTCTTTCTTTTTTTTTTTTTTTTGCAGGTTCCAGCAGTTATATCTGCACTCAGGTTTCCTGAGGTGGGTGGCAGGAAGTTGAGTTAATGATCAAAGTATAAAAGAGGAAGACAGGAAACCAGCAACAGCTTTTAGTCCAAAAACATGAATCAAAAAACATTTAACATGAAGTTAATGATGCACCTTTACTTACTGTTCTGGTTCATCTGTTTTAGAGAGCACAAAACTTCAACTGAAGTTTCAATAAATTAGTTTGATTGACATAAAAATAATAGGTGAACTTCCAACTTAAAGCTGTTTCTTAACTGAGGAACATGAACTTATATTGGCACAAAATGTTCTGTTTTATGCTTTCATCTGAAAAAACAAGGCATTACTGTGCAGGGGTCCACCTTGAAAAGTATTTTCTTTGTTAAATGTTATTCCCTTAGTAGAACTAATGAAAGGCTTATTACTGTTGAAGAATGGAGGACAATTTACTAATTATTAGCAATAAATTAGGAAACATTTTACAAGGGGGAATATAATTCAAAAATGAAAATCAACAAATAATAT
Source organism: Poecilia mexicana (assembly GCF_051168715.1). Lineage (NCBI taxonomy): Eukaryota > Metazoa > Chordata > Actinopteri > Cyprinodontiformes > Poeciliidae > Poecilia > Poecilia mexicana. Next base: position 21,792,866 of record NW_028263384.1, on the reverse strand, counting down.
CAGACATTTTATTAAATAATTATTCCATCAAAACGCAGAATTATTCCGATGTGTTCACAGATGCATCAGGTTATTTAAAACATGCAATTGTTAAAAACTCTTCCAGTAGAGGGCACTCTTAGCTGACAGTTTTTTTTTTGTTTTGTTTTATTTTACTTTTTGTCAAATATCTGGGTAAAGATCTAATTGCATCCAAACCTCTGTTACATACATAATTCTCTATTAAATGTCTTTATGAATTATACACAAGCATATGTTTGAGTAAAACAACTTTTTCTACAGACATACTTACTTTTTACAATGAGACCATTAAAAGCTGTTATATTTGATGCAAAAGGGCAGATTAACAACATGGTGACTGAGCATGTCTCTGTTCTTCTGGAGGGAATAAATTAATGTTCCTCTGGTTGTAATACTTTTAATATTCATCAAAGGAATCATGAGGATCACATGGAGATAGACAAACTCGTCTGATTTAAAGTTTTAAGGTGATTTTCTGATCCAATATTCCCATGTTGGAGCATTTAGTTCCTTATCACAATACAAACAACCAACAGAAGCAACTCTGACAGAAATGTTATCCCTGGAGCCACACGGAGTCATTAAAGGCCTTAAATTATATATGAGGCAGGCGAATAAAGAAAGTATTGCTTACTGATTTATTGTTTAGTCAGTTGCATTTGCTTTTAGTAGAGGGAGATTTACATATGCAACATTTTCACATCTTACCATATTTGCTGCATATTTTGCACAGGCAGATAAGCCAAAATGTAGAACTCAAAACCATGAAGTGAAATTAAACATTAAATGACAAAAACAAAGACTTCTGGTTACTGTGTGATGTTGTATAAGACTTTAAAGTTCTGTTTTTTTAGTGGTTTATCTTTTTAAATACTGCCTCCTAATATGCTTTCAATCTCTAAATGTGTTCATCATCATTCCAACTCGTAAATCTCCTCAATTACTTTGTCTGCAGTGTGCTCCATGCTGCAGCAGCACAGATGGCCCAGCAGCTTATCAATGGGACCTTTACACATGAAAACAAACAGAACCAGGTCCATAAAAGGATTCAGTAGAAACGTATAAACTATCACTTTGAAGTCAGACAGATGGAATAAAAACGAGCTGGAGACTAAAACAGACCAAACGTCTGTGGAGAGGATCATCTCAGTGTGACTGACCACAAAGAAAACCAAAACCCCCACAACTCTGCGTTTCTCCTCTGTGGACACAGAGGTGGCATCAGGAAGCGATCTGACGCTCCGAGCGAGACAGAAAACCATGACGGGGGCCGAGAGGATGGCCAGAGCAAAAACTACAAAAACAAAGATGGGTAAAACGGTTTCATTGGCCTTCAGAAACGGAGCAGCTGTAAAACAAACACCCCACATCATGAAGCAGATCAACGCAGAACTTATAGGTTGTCTGATGCACTGCAGCTTTGGGGGGACGATCACAAAATACCTGCAACAGGAGACAGAGAGACATTTACATCCCTACACAGAAGCTGTCCCTGCTTCAAACAGAGGAGTGCTGATACCTCTCCAGAGTGATGCAGACCCGGAAGCCCAGACTGGCCATCACGCTGCAGTAATACACGGCCACAGACCAGACCGGGATCTCTCTTTCATCCTTTTGTGCCACCCAGACGATCATGGAGCCGAACTGGACCAGGTTGGAGACCAGAAGGTTCATGTACTTGATGACAGAAATGTTTTCCAGTCGTACCTGCAGGAGACCGGATTTTCAAAGACAAATCAGTCCCATAAACATTATATCACAATCATGTATTCAAGTTGATAATACAAAAATAAAACTTTAAAAATATCATACAGATCCTCAACAATTAGTGGTACCCCACATAGAGATGTGCAAAACGCCTTGCAGCAGGATATTCCAACACTGTAAAACCTTTACACAACTACAATTTTTATTTACTAAACTTTTTTAGTTGGCACATTATATTAATTTAAAAAAAATCCCACTCATCATTTTAAAATTTTCCAGTTTTATTGGGACGTTAATAGGATGTCAAACAGACTAATTTATCTTTACAACTATTCAAAATGGAGAAAACCAGCAAATGATCTTCAAGTAAAGAAACCAGATACTGACTTTCAGATGAAGTCAGAAAATGGGAGCAAAGGTTAACTACCTGCCTCAACTTGGTCACATCTACTGTCGGGGGAATGAGTAGAACAAATAAAACATCTGAAACTGTGAGAAACAAAGCTTCAGAAGGAAGGTTTTGTCTTTCTAGCATGGCCAGGGAGCAAAAGGCTAAAGGAAATAAAGATCTTTCAGTTTTGTTACCAGAACAAGTTATTATAACAATCATTTGGTTTGGAGTGAGTTGACAAAAAAAAAAAAAAACTGTGCTCCACTATTATGAGGACTCTAAACAGGACACATGTCCTCTGGTCAGACTGGACGAAACAACTTTCATAATTTGTTGGACTGCATGATTTTATCAGTAATACCCAGTCAGCAAAACTCCGTGTCAGTCTGCTTTAGTTGAAAGAGTGAATAAAAAACGTTGTTATTGTGAGAAGTAGGTGAAGACTGGAGTCTGGAAGTATGTGAGGGAAACCAACCTGAGCCAATGTTAGTAGAAGTCAACAATCTTAAGATTGAGCATATCTGTGTAAAAACTCCAGGTAGGTCATTTGTCAAAGACATTATGAAAATGTGGAAAAGCACCTCATGCTCATTGTAAAGTACAGAAGAAGGAGTGTGATGCTGTGGGCCAGCTTCTCTTCCAAAAGTCCTTGAAACATTTTGTAGTTCATGGAAGAATAAACTCTTTGATATGACAGGTTAATTTTACACTTTATGTAGGCACACAGGAACAAAAGAGCTCAATATTAAGGCGATATGAACGTTGATATCTACCATGCAGCACAACCCGATGACCAGAACTGTGACAGGAAGGCAGAACCGAATGTTGAGCCACATGACCAGATAAACAACGTCAGCATGATCCATCTCCTGTGTCGGTTTCTGAGATCAGAACATCAACAGGAAGGAAGAAAAACAAGTCACACATGTTCCTCACAGACATGAAACAAGATATTTAAAAATAAAAATAAAAATTGAAATAAGTTGAAAATGAACAAATTTTAAGATGAGATCTGATATAAAAAGTGCAATAAAAAAAGAGTGTAGCATAATTCATATTCCACTAGTCCCAAATGTCTTCAAGAGACTCATAATGCACATGTGGAGTGAATAATCAAACTTCTGAGTTCAAATAAATTAATGACAATAATAAAATATATGAAATGGTTTAGCAGTACAAATAGCTAAAATAAAAGTTATTGATTGAAATTGGTGCTTCGCTTCATGTTGCAAGAATTGATAATTAAATCATATGTTACTATCTCCTCCTCCTGATGGGTAACATTTTGTGAATAATTAGTCTCAGTTGCAACAATTTGATATTTAGTATTTTTACTAGATGGGTGTGAAGGCAGAGCAAGAATCAAATAGGCAGGTTTAGGGAGGGAGACCAATAAACATGAAGGAAGCTGTGGAAGAAGTATTCAATAACCAAAGAGAGAAGGTTTAAACAATAATACACTTAAAAATGCACCAAGTTCATAAAGAGAGAATAAAATAATTAAATGTATAGAAACTAACCTAAAAGGTGAGATGTAAGCTGGAAAAAATAAATATTCAAAATACAGATTACCCAGGATGTTGTTCACACAGTGTGTGTGAACGTCACAAATGTGTTAACACATTTTAACTGTTAACTGGCTTAAAATGTCAAAAACACATTCAAGATCAATTTACACTCAAGTCTCCTTAAAAAGGGTTAAAATAAATCACTTATTTTTTCTTTTGCATTGCAGTCAGTAGAAAATGTCTCATTTTTTTCTGACTTCCACATTATCACTTAAAACAATCATTGACACAACAGTAATTTACGTTTTCCAAGCACTAAGTTCCTACCTCCTCTCAGTCTTCCTGCTTTGTTCTCCAGCCACTAAGTCTTGAGTTTTGCTGATTTTAATGTTTTTTTACCTAAAGTCAAGTCGATCAGGTAATTAACAGCACCAGCCCTCACTGGATTCTATTTACATGTCAAAGTCAGTTTCAAACAGTTTTCTGCACCAAAATGCTTTTGCCTCTTTGCTTACAGAGCATCAGTATGGTGAGACGTGTGGCAGGAAGTTGAGTTGATGATCAACATGCAGCCGAAAACATTGAGCAGAAATAATTTGAACAAAATGCATATATTTTAAAATTCATGATGTTTATATATTTATTGAAAAGATTTGATGCATACACTAACATTTCATTAATCTAAACAACATGCATGCAACACTTGTTTGAGGAAATATACTCGTGACATTAAATTGGTTCAGGTTCCCGTTGCTTAGATATAAATGCAAAACAGCCTCCGATGTTTTTCTACTTCTGTGGTTTCTTCTTATCAATCTTTTTGCAGGGCTTTCGCTTTACAAGCAGCATAGATGTGTTTGAGTAGAGCATGAACTTATATGCTAACTGCAATAAACAAAAACAGTGCTAAACTGGTGGTAGATGCAGATGTAGCGATCAGTTTAGAGTCCAGATGGACGAGGTTTTGATGTGACTTCAAATGTAATCCTTTATTTTGATGTTTCTGCAAAATCTCTTAAAATATTAAACATGCCCTACATGTCTATGGATACATGGCACATTCTGAAGCATGAATACAACCAATAAGTTAGATTGCTTGAGTTTTTTGTTTTGTTTTCTTTTCTTTTTTTCACAAAAGTTTCTAAGTTATTTGTTCTTAACAATTATATGATACAAGTCTACAAAACTCTGTAGAAGCACAGGAAAGTCGTGCCATAAGCCCCACAGATCAAAACAGCTTACAGGTGAAGCTTTCATATGTTCCCTATTCACACCCAACAACTTTCTCACAGATTAAAAAAGAGAAACCAGAAACCTTTTAGCATTCTCAACAAATTATGTTGTTTTAGACACATTTTCCTATCACTGCCACATTTGGATAATTGAAAAATGTCTCAGTGTGTCTAATTAGACATTATGTAATTTATTTTTTCAAGACCAGATGGAGAAAAACCTCCACCAATAAAGAGTCCAGTTTGTTTCCAGTTAAAGCAGGTTCTGGTTCCTTCAGAGCTGAACCGAACCGGGAGCACACAGCAGCAGAGTGTTTGTGTTCACAGGAATGCAAAGTGTTCACGACTTCAGACGTCAGCAGGGGAATCACACTCATTTTCAATCTGACCAGTCAGACCAGTCTGACCAGTTACTGCAGCAGGAAGCAACCAGCAGCTCAGTTTTTCTCATGACTCCATCATGAAACATTTTTATTGGAGCTTGTCATATAAGCATAAATCTCAGTTCTTCAGAATTTTTTCACTGACATAAACTTAATAAAAGAGGTTTAGTTTTCGGGATGCTGCAGATCTGTAATGGTTTTCTTTTTTTTTTAAGTCCAGGCGGTTGTGAAACCAACCAGAACCTTATCTGTTAGCAGAACTGGCTGTGTTCTTTCACTAATCAGATCTTTATTTCCACCATCATAACCAGTGATAGACTTAGAGACATGATGATTTTAGATGTGTTTAGTGACCACAGACTGTAACGGATCATGTATGTATTGGGTTTTACAGTCTGTGCCATCGACCTGCTGACACAGAGAGGAACCGGGTCGGCTCCTTGTCCTGGAGCCTGTCCCCTGGTAGAGTGGACCTTAGAGGCTGGATCCAAGAAGACATTTGTGTTTTTGAAGTTTGTTGAACGTTCTAAATGACATGTAAAATTACAGTAATAAAGTTAAATTACAGTAATACCATCACAACAGAATGATAGAATAAACAAAAAAAAGGAGGGAACCAGAACTTTTCATGTGACATTTGGTTCAAACTTGAAGGTTTTTCTTCCAGAACTGCCCTACATCTACCCTCCTACCTGTCAACCTCCATCACAGGTGAAGCTCCGCCTCTTTCCAGTAAGCAGATCACCTGTGTCTGTCTGTTGTTCACAACTTCTTCAACTCAGGATCATTTCAAACTGTAAGTTTGCTATTTTCCTTCTTGAACTTTGTCTCCCAGAACCTTCCGGCTTGTTTCTGCTCTCTGATATCTGGAAATCCTGATCCGATTTCAGTAAAAATGCTGCAATAAATTTTTATCATAAAAAACAAATCTACCAATTAAAAGCAATAACTTAGGTCTGAATCTGAATTATTTAATTAATGAATAATTGTTTGCAGTTTTTTTGTTTTATTTTGTTGTTTTTGTTAATTAAGACCGTAATGTTTTTATTTCCTGAAGGTAAATGTCGTCTCTGGTTCCCAAACTCCATCAGTCTTTCCAGTCAAACTGGTATCATTTAATGACTTTGTCATTGTTTAGTTTGTGTTTTGGTCACAGAGCATTCCAAAGATTTCTCATGGTTCCTTTTACAAGATGGTACATTTTAGTTCCAGTCACTTTATTATGATAGTAATAATAGTTGTACATTTTATTTATTTTATTCAAAGATCATGTCTAAGTAGCAATGATAAAAAGAAAACATTTAATGCTTTTATGCTTTATAAAACTCCTCCCAGCAGCTGGGATCTGACATGTGTCTTTGTTTGTATTTCTTGATCTAAAGTCACCTGAAAACTAGCCAGTAATAATGAATCTGTTGCTGTGAACCCTGATAATCAGCTGAAATGGTGTCACATGTTGAACTGAGTCAATGTGATGGAATGAACATTCCAGTCAGAGTGAATCAGTGAATGTAAATGTAGCTCCGTGTCTCCATCTAGTGGACTGATGGTAGAAGTGCAGCAGCTGATGCAGCTTCCTCTGCCTCTCTGCTGTCTGACTGCATCCAACTGACACTGACATGAAGCAGAGAAGAGCCAATCAGAGGAGGAGCAGCTGGTCTTTTTCCAGCTCTAATGATGTAAAGGATGATCAGAGCTGATGAATGATGTGTGTTTCCTCTGCAGGTGAAGCCAAAAAGTGTGTGTGAGCTGAAGTGAATTCAGCAGCATGGATCAGTGTGAGGACAGAGAGGAGGGAGTCCCTCCCTCTAAAACCACTCTGTGTGGGGAAGATGGGAGCCAGAGCAAAGGTCAGAGGTGAGTCAATGGGATTTCCAAATGAGTATGTCAGAAACAGAACACCAGGCAGAGGCTTTATAAGTTTGTTTGTGGTTTATGTGAAAAGAATCGATGGTCAGCTCAACACTAACATCCTCAATCAGCTAATCTGGAAATTTTATTGAAAAATTATTTTCTGGCAGTGTATTGTTTTGGATAATAAGAGTGGCTCAAAATAATTACTATTGAAAGTCAAGAAAGGTAAAATTATTAAACTACAGAATGTGTTTTTTGTCAGGATCCACCCGAGGCTCAGATCTGAAAATGTTCCTGAAACATCTGTGTTGTTAAAGAGTGAAGGATTAGAAAACGGTTCCAATGACTTTCAGTCCAACCAACCATCTGCTGCTGAAAGGTGAGTTGGATGCAACAACACAAGTTTTTAAAAAGAGTGCAGATGAGTTTTTATTCCAATATGTTTGTTTGTTCAATTTGTTCTGGACTATTTGAATTAATCTTCATTCAATCTTCATTACCTGTAATCTCAATATTAATTAGGTTTGATATCGATGTTTGTATTGATGGTTTCCGCTGTTGTATCTGAACAATCCTGATATGCTGATACAACAATGAAGTGGGTTTTGACATAATTGGCATTTTAAAGCAAAAGTCAAATCAGTACATTATTTTGTTTTGAGGTACTGAATGTATCTGAAACAGGAATAATCACTGTCAGAAATAATACATTAAAAAATCATTACATTTTCTGAACAATGATATTAGTAATATTCATTGCAATCACTCTAATTCTGTTTTTAACATATACAGAGCTTTACAAAGATCTTCTGGAAGAATCCATCAAAAACAAAACTGTGCAGATGAGCCTGAACCCAGCTGTTTGTCCTTTAAAAGCAATGTATCAAAGGACATGGGAATATTCTTTAACACTTCTGGATCACCATCATCAGAAAGGTAAGCTGAATCCAACTGCTGTAAACGTGTAAACTGTGTAAGTTTGAAATGTTTTTATTCCAACATGAGTTTAACATGAGGTGAGCCGTTTTCCCCACATTCATCACTGTAGTGTTGGGTGTCAGATGTTCTCCAGAACCACAGCAGTGAAAATGTGAGGAAATTAACTCTTCTACACTGTGGAACTTAAATCACTTGTAAAACACATGGGTTAGGAAAATTTATTAAAAATCTGATAAATGCCTCTATGAAAATGGTTCAATCATATCCTAAAATAATGAAATTTAAAACAGATACAAGAAAATTAAGCAACTCCTAGTTTAAGTAATTCAAATATTGAAGCATCTATGCCTGATTAGGGTCATGATTAAACAAGTGAACGATTGTTAAATAGCATTTGTCAATGTTTTTCATCATGTTTAAATGTCTACATTGTCTCAACCATCAGTCTTATTCATCCAGAAAGTGTTCATTACAGTCATCTCTGTGTTGTAGAGTTGGCTGAGTAACACTCATCTGTTGAATAGAGCTCTGTGTTCTATATTATATCAATCAATCAAATTTTATTTGTATAGCACATTTCAGCAGCAGGGCATTTCAAAGTGCTTTACATAATTTTAAAGAGTGAGAAAGAAAAATAACAAGAAAGTAATAAAAAGATAAAAAGGAAAAGATAAAATCATTAAAAACATTAAAAACATCAAATACATTGAAGGCATCAATTGCCGTAAGCAACTCTAAACAGGTGGGTTTTAAGTTGAGATTTAAAGGCACCCAGTGTTTCAGCTGTTTTACAGTTTTCTGGACGTTTGTTCCAAATCCGTGGCGCATAGAAGCTGAATGCTGCTTCTCCTCGTTTGGTTCTGGTTCTGGGGATGCAAAGGAGATCAGAACCAGAAGATCTGAGGGGTCTAGACGGTTGGTACAGCAATAACAGATATTTAATGTATTGTGGTGCTAAACCGTTCATTGATTTATAAACTAACAGTATTTTAAAGTCTATTCTTTGAGCTACAGGGAGCCAGTGTAGGGACTTTAAAACTGGTGTTATGTCTCTATCTTCCTGGTTTTAGTGAGAACGCGAGCAGCAGCGTTCTGGATCAGCTGCAGCTGTTATATGCAGTGATTGTAACTCAAATTTTCAAATTATTAGGGATTAGCAAAACTCAACAGAAAGTGCTTATTGTTTTTTTTTCCTATCAGGGCCCATCAGAAGCTCAGAGCTACACATGAACCAGAACCCAGTGGTGTGTCCCTTAAGAGCAACACGTCAAAAGACATGGGTGTATTCTTTAATTCATCCCTACCTGAACCATCAGAGAGGTGAGCTGTATCGTTTAACATGAACTCAAGTCTTTTTACAGTATCTGAATATGAGACTCTCTTTTCTGCATTGTCCTGGTTATAAGTGAAGGATTTGCCTCTGACGCAGTGTTACAACCCAGCTCAGCCAGGGGGAAGGAGAAGTAACATTAAAGAAACTGTTAAGGGTTTAACAGTTTGGGATTTATTGCTTGGGTTTAAGAAAATAAAAAGGTGAAAATCAACAACAATCAAGTTAGGGTTGTATAACCAAAAGTACTAATTAAAACAAAATCCACAAAACAATCAGAGTTGTAAACCAAAAATCTTAAAAAACAAAATTGGACCATAAAGGTTAAACAAAAACAATCAAAGTATAAAACTCTAGTAGGCTGCTAGAAGCTTACATACAAACCCCCCACAGGGACAAAGCTATCAAGGCTGGGAACAAGGTTTACAAAAAGCTCACAGAAAGACAAAGCTATTTTAAAGCAGTCAGACACCCAATATCATGGCAAGCTGTCTCAACAAAGAATCAACCACACCTTCTCCCAGGAAGTCTGGGTTTAAAAAGGGAGGCCTCGTCAGGGATTGGTGGAGCTGACAATTGATGAGCCAATCAGCTCTGCTGTAGGCCTCAGGGAGTGGCACAGGAGGATGAGGGCTGCAGCCAGCTAAAGAAAATATACAAGACCACTGGCCATAACGTGCAGTTTGTCTGTGGAGATGGACAGTGTCTACATTTATTCTGATGAGGATAGTAAACAGAAAAACTGCCAAGTCCTCTCCTGCAACACAACTTTACAGAAGGGGTGGCAGGCGACAATGTCTGACAATTTTTGAAATGAACAAATAGAACTTTTTTATGCACATCACATACCTGACAAGGACAGTAAAGAGAATAAAAACCACATTATTAGCTGCCCACTCCATGTCCTACAAAGCACAAAAGTATATAGTAAAAGTCAATCCCTGTTGATTTAAAGTCATAAATTCACTTGAACATTCACATTCTGTGAGGAATATGTGCATTACAATGGTGAGGATGATGCTTTTGCACTAAATAAATCTATAAATAAACTGGATGTATTTAGAAGAAAAATGACCAGTACCCACTTACCCCCCAGGACAAGTTTACAAAAAGTGAAAACCTAAGGGAGGGGTGGGCAATCCTGGTCCTGGAGGGCCGGTGTCCTGCAACTCTTAGACATCTCCCTGGTCCAACACACTGGAATCCAACAGCTGAATCACCTCCTCAGTGCAGTCAGGTTCTCCAGAGTCCTGCTAGCGACCTCATTATTTGACTCAGGTGTGTTGAAGTTGAGACACATCTAAAAGTTGCAGGAGACGGGCCCTCCAGGCCTGGAGTTGCCCACCCCTGACCTAAGGGATGCAAACAATTTAACAAAACAATGCCACAGAAAAAGAAATATAGCTCTTAAAATTGTATGCTTACAACAGTCATAATGGTTTCCATAGCTACAGTCAGGTATAATAGTTGTCTGCTCATATCCTTCTCTTGTTACATAAAATATCTATGTGGGTCTGCAGCTCTCTGATTGGTTCTTTTTTTGTTTTAATGAGAAAACTGGAGACTTTACTCCCTCTCCAAATAAAGATCTGAAAAGTGTTGAATCCATATATATTTATTCCCTTACACAATGACATTTGGAAGTTACCTGATTAGTAAATAGTCCAAGTGCGTGTAATGTATTCCTGAAATAAATGCAGCTCTTCTGTGAAGAAATCAGTCACAGATGGTGGCAAACATTATCAGGAAAAGAGAGAGAAAAAAGGCATGCTGTAAACAAAGTGAACTGAGCTGAAAATCCAACAAGGTTCTTGAGCTCCTGATTCTTAATGACATCTTTGACCAGTAAAGCTTCAGACATCAGGTCATGGACTATTACAATGTTTGTCCCTGTATGCACTGATTTAATAGTGCTATTTGTTCCTGGTTCCTCCACAGAGTGGACCAGCAGAGCTCAGAGGTTCCCAGTGGTCCGTCTGCCCAGCAGCATCAAACACAGCTGGACTCCGTATTTATGGTCTGTACATGAACAACAACTACTTTTCCATGGTTCTGTTCACAGTCGTCTCCATGCTGCACTTTATAGACCAGAGGACTGTCAGTCTGTCCAACATGGATCTGATGTCTGGCTCCATGGTTTCAGTCTGATGTTTCCTTCATATTTTATTCTGTTCCAGCTGCTGGAGGAAAACATTGTCACTTTTGTGAAGAACGAGCTGAAGAAGATCCAGAAGGTTCTGAGTCCAGATGATCCAGAATGCTCAGAGAGTCAGAGAGATGATGAGGAGGAGTTGGAAGGTGAAGATGAAGAGCAGAGGAAGAGCAGCAGAGAGGCAGTGATGAAGATCACACTGAACTTCCTGAGGAGGATGAAGCAGGAGGATCTGGCTGACCGTCTGCAGAGCAGTAAGAGGATTTCTACAAAGATTTAACCTGAAGGAGAAATCAGACATTTATTAATGTCTGAAGAGATGGAATCACATTTCAAATCATTTTTAAAAGAGGATTTCCCCCCCTTGTTTTATTATTTTGCTACAGTTTGTCAACATCAACTTAAATCTGGTCTGAAGAAGAAGTTCCAGTCTGTGTTTGAGGGAATCGCTAAAGCAGGAAGTCCAACCCTTCTGAACCAGATCTACACAGAGCTCTACATCACAGAGGGAGGGACTGGAGAGGTCAATGATGAACATGAGGTCAGACAGATTGAAACAGCTTCCAGGAAACCACACAGACCAGAAACAGCAATCAGACAAGAAGACATCTTTAAAGTCCCACCTGGAAGAGATCAACCAATCAGAACAGTGATGACAAAGGGAGTGGCTGGCATTGGGAAAACTGTCTTAACACAGAAGTTCACTCTGGACTGGGCTGAAGACAAAGCCCACCAGAACATCCACTTCATATTTCCATTCACCTTCAGAGAGCTGAATGTGCTGAGAGAGAAAAAGTTCAGCTTGGTGGGACTGATTCATCACTTCTTTACTGAAACCAAAGAAATCTGCAGCTTTGAACACTTCCAGGTTCTGTTCATCTTTGATGGCTTGGATGAGAGTCGACTTCCGCTGGACTTCCACAACAAGGAGATCCTGACTGAGGCTACAGAGTCCAGCTCAGTGGATGTTCTGCTGACAAACCTCATCAGGGGGAAACTGCTTCCCTCTGCTCTCCTCTGGATAACCACACGACCTGCAGCAGCCAATCAGATCCCTCCTCAGTGTGTTGGCATGGTGACAGAGGTCAGAGGGTTCAATGACCCCCAGAAGGAGGAGTACTTCAGGAAGAGATTCAGAGATGAGGATCAGGCCAGCAGGATCATCTTCCACATCAAGAAATCACAAAGCCTCCTCATCATGTGCCACATCCCAGTCTTCTGCTGGATCACTGCTACAGTTCTGGAGGATGTGTTGGAGACCAGAGAGGGAGGAGAGCTGCCCAGAACCCTGACTGAGATGTACATCCACTTCCTGGTGGTTCAGACCAAAGTGAAGAAGGTCAAGTATGATGGAGGAGCTGAAACAGATCCACACTGGAGTCCAGAGAGCAGGAAGATGATTGAGTCTCTGGGGAAACTGGCTTTTGATCAGCTGCAGAAAGGAAACCTGATCTTCTATGAATCAGACCTGACAGAGTGTGGCATCGATATCAGAGCAGCCTCAGTGTACTCAGGAGTGTTCACACAGATCTTTAGAGAGGAGAGAGGGCTGTACCAGGACAAGGTGTTCTGCTTCGTCCATCTGAGTGTTCAGGAGTTTCTGGCTGCTCTTCATGTTCATCTGACATTCATTGACTCTGGGGTCAACCTGATGAAAGAAATACAAACATCTCAGGAATCTAAACTAAAGTCTCTCCATCAGAGAGCTGTTGACCGGGCCTTACAGAGTCCAAATGGACACCTGGATTTGTTCCTCCGTTTCCTCCTGGGACTTTCACTGCAGACCAATCAGAGACTCCTACAAGGTCTGATGACACAGACAGGAAGTAGCTCTCAGTCCAATGATAAAACAGTTCAGTACATCAAGGAGAAGATCAGTGAGAATGAGTCTGCAGAGAAAAGCATCAATCTGTTCCACTGTCTGAATGAACTGAATGATCGTTCTCTAGTGGAGGAGATCCAACAGTCTCTGAGTTCAGGAAGTCTCTCCACAGATAAACTGTCTCCTGCTCAGTGGTCAGCTCTGATCTTCATCTTACTGTCATCAGGAGAAGATCTGGATGTGTTTGATCTGAAGAAATATTCTGCTTCAGAGGAGGTTTTTCTGAGGCTGCTGCCAGTGGTTAAAGCCTCCAACAAAGCTCTGTGAGGAAACAGAAATGTTCTAAAATTTCTACTGTTAGATGATTGACTATTAGAAGTATGGTTGTTAAATTTCTTTAATTTTGATTAACAAAGAGTCTGTTCTCATAAGAATGGACACTTCAAAAATGGTCCAGCAAACTTTTTCAATGACTTTTCTTACATTTTACCTATAAAAACAGTAATTTACAAATAATTAACATTTTTTCTCCTGTGTGCTTAGGCTGAGTTACTGCAACCTCTCAGAGAGAAGCTGTGAAGCTCTGTCCTCAGCTCTCAGCTCCCAGTCCTCCAGTCTCAGAGAACTGGACCTGAGTAACAACAACCTGCAGGATTCAGGAGTGAAGCTTCTCTCTGCTGGACTGGAGAGTCCAAACTGCAACCTGGAGACTCTCAGGTTAGAATCAGAGACCAATGTGGAATTTTACTAATCATGTTTTGACTGTATTCTTTCCTTTCCAGCTTTTAAATATGATGTAAATGTTATTAGGCCACCAAGCCTATAAGAGGAAGGGAACAATTTATGCAATGCAACATTTCAACAAGTTTTAAATTCTAGTCATTATTGATTATATTGTAGAAATTCTTTGTTGAAAAACCATTTTATCTTGGGATGCAAAAAATAATAACTAAAACAAAGTCATATCAGAATATGTGGAGAATGTTATGGTAAATTATGGCTTTTAAAAAAAATGGATTCATCAGCTTTAAAACAAATCTTTAAGTAAAGATTTGCAGATTCTTTGGTTGAAAAAGTATACTTACTAAGGACATTGAAATTATTTCTATTTTTACAGATATAGACATGGATTTCTGAAAATATTTTGGGAATTGTTGGGAATCAAAATTTGCCTCAATGCCTATGTAATTATGAATAAATATCCTTAACAATGTATTAATAATTTCCTTAATAATAGAGTTAAAATTGATTTAGTTAAATCAGGGTACCACTTCCAGTGTCTCTGGAATGATAAGTCAAACTTGTTAGTCTCTCATGAAGGAATGAATTCAAAATGAATAATTACTGGAACATTTGTCAACAGTGCCTTTATCAAAATACTAAACACAGCTTTCTGAGGCTTCTCTTTTACTGAAAATTAACTGTTTCATTTGCGTCACAACATGATCTTGTATTCATCAGCTGTATTGGTTCATGCGCTAAAAATTAGTTTGGAATTTAAGTTTTAGCTTTTTTAACATGAATGTGACTTGGCTGTTGAATTGTGTGTCTGCAGCTTGTCAGGCTGTCTGATCTCAGAGGAAGGCTGTGCTTCTCTGGCCTCAGCTCTGACCTTTAACCCCTCCCATCTGAAAGAGTTGGACCTGAGCTACAATCATCCAGGAGACTCAGGAGTGAAGCTGCTGTTGGCTGGACTGAAGGATCCAGACTGGAGACTGGAAACTCTCAGGTATGGAGGAGCTGATGGAGGTGGAAGAGGGAGAAATGTGTTTTAGTAAGTAAGTAAAGTTTTTTTAGACATAAAATTACAAAGGATTGTACAAAATGTCAACATTAAGTTATACAAAAAATTAAAATAAGCACAAATAACGTCAAAGCCAAGGAAAGCAAAAAGTTTCAATTGTTCCAAAAATGCTATGCAGGCATCAAAATGAAGCTGCAGGATATCCTCCCTCTTCATTGTTGTTTTCCTGAGTTTTGAGAAATGAGATGTGTGACAGCTTATTGCTGTGGTGTCCATTTGGAAAGCAGTTTGCAATATCTTCATCATCACAGTTCAGGAGTCTGCCTGCTCTCAACTCTTCCTTTCTTTTTTGGCTTTCTACAAGTGGACATGTCCAATGTTGGACTGTCCCTGTCTCACTGGAGGACAGTTATGTGTTTTACATGTAATGTCCATGTTTGCTGCTGAAAGAGGCTGATGGTCTGACCCCCTCCTCCTTTCAGGGTGGAGCCTGCTGGAGGCCGATGGTTGACACCAGGTCTGAGGAAGTGTAAGTGTGTTTTCACCTGATTCATGACAACAAAGCAGCTCAAACTGTCATTCAGGAGTCATCAAAGATCAATAAATGATCAATAACTGCAGCTGGATTGTGTTTGTTCTCCATCAGATTCCTGTCAACTCACCATCGACACAAACACAGTGCACAGAAACCTTGAACTATCGGATGACAACAGGGAGGTCACACATGTGGAGGAGCTTCAGTCATATCCTGATCATCCAGACAGATTTGACCACTGGCCTCAGCTGCTGTGTAGAACTGGTCTGACTGGTCGCTGTTACTGGGAGGTTGAGTGGAGAGGAGAAATGTATTTATCAGTGAGTTACAGAGTAAGCAGTTGGAGAGAAGAATGTATTTTTGGATGGAACGATCAGTCCTGGAGTCTGAGATGCTCTGATGATGAAGGTTTCTCTGTCTGGCACAATGACAAAAAGATGCATCTCTCCTCCTCCTCCTCCTCTGTCTCTCAGAGAGTATCAGTGTATGTGGACTGGCCTGCTGGCATTCTGTCTTTCTACAATGTTTCCTCTGACTCTCTGATCCACCTCCACACCTTCAACACCACATTCATTGAACCTCTGTATCCTGGCATTACAGTTTCCTCTGGTTCCTCAGCATTTTTGTGTTGACTTGAGTCTAAAAAGACTGTTGACTTCCCTCTGTGTTGAACAGATAGTTCAGTCTCTACATGTCTGTTTCTTTCACTCAGAAACATGTTTTCAGATTCATGGATTCAGTTTGTTTCTTGTTGAAACTCTTCTAAATGATTCCTTGGAAACTTCTTCTTCTTCCAGTCGTTTAAAGATGGAAGCTGGGATTATTCCAGGATCCACATGTTTTTATGTTTGTTTCCAGTCAAAGCTTCACACTGAATGTCAAAAAGTTGTTTTGCTCTCTGGGTTTTTTCTATCCATTCATCCGTCAGATTTCATTGAAATGTTAGACAGTTTTTTTAATTACTGAAAATTGTACATTTCTATCAGCTCTTATTTTTTCTTATTTACTGAGGAAATTTATCTAAACTTTCTAAAAGATGCAGTTTAATCAGTTCATCATTTAACAAGGGATGTGAAAACTTTCTCACATGGAGCCAGATTGGATGGTTTTTCTTTTAATGAATGAAGTCATCATTTGAAAGCTGCTTTTTGTATTTATCCAAATTTTCTTCATTAAACATGAAAATCAGTTTGATGTTAAACATTTCAGTGCCAAAAAGACAAAACAGCAGAAATCTAAAAGGGGCAAATACTGTTTCACAGCACTTCATGTTTCTGTATGACAGTTTCTTCCCAAGGTGCTCAGGTCCAAAGAAATCAAGTGGTCCAATCTGGATTTAGAACCAGATTGTTCTGTTTAAGGTGATACTGGAGTCCAGATGCTCACATCTTCTCATCTGGAACATCTGAAAGAACTTGTGACTAAAACGAGAAACATCAGGTTGAATGATAATCTGAGACTTCAAACGTTTCCATGAAGAATTTTAATAATCTTGTCTCTGTTAGGTGGAGAAAAAGAAGCAGAAAAAAGCAGAACTAAAAACTGGGGCATGATGGAAAGCAGAACTTTCTGATCTCACATCTGAAACACAAACTTTAACCAAGATGTTTCTGAAGCTTCATGTTCACATTGAGCCAAATCTAAAGCTGGTCTGCAGGGACGACTTTGGTGTTGGTTTGATTCTGGTCACCTGGAGCGCCTGCCGGGTGGAGTCAGCAGTCTGAGTTCCTTCATCATCTAAGAAGACCTGGAGAATGTTGAAGCTCTTCCTGAATAAAACGGGAGCGCCTCGGAAAGAAATGAGCAGGAAACCAAAGAAAAATGGAGCTTTAACACTTGTGAAGTGACGACATCAGAGTTGGATGCAGTGGAGTCACAGCACTACGATGATCTGCATGTGAGGAACAGAAACCTGAGGCTAGAATAATAAACATCAGGCTAAATATTAGCTTCAGCTCTCTGTATCAAGATAAATGGGATTCAGTTCCATTGTTTATGTTTAAAATAAAATATTAAAATCATGGAAAACATTGGGTTTGATCCTCCTAGGGTTAAATAGGAAAGTTACTAATCGGGGGAAAAGAACAATAAATAAACTAATAAACACAAAGGAATTAATTAATGTGGAAAAATTTAAGAAAGTTAATCAACAACAAGGACATGATCAAAACAGAAACCCGCAGCGTTAAAAGGTTCATAATAAGCCTCTGGAAAGACTGAAGAGACTTTGAGCCTTAAGGTTTCCTGGACCTGCCCCCCCCACCCACACCCCTACTGCCTGTCCAGCCTCCATCACAGGTGAAGCTCCTCCTCATACCAGGACGCAGGTCACATGTATCACAGTCTGTTGTTCAGATGATCTTCAACTCGTAGGAGCATTTGAACAAACTGTAAGTTTGCTTTGTTTCCTATTGAACTTTGTCTTTAGGAATGTTCCTGTTTGTTTCATCTCTGATGTTTGAAGACTAATCTACACGATTATTAGAGCATTAACTGAAATCAAGCAACACTGTGAACAGCTGGTGATTGTGATATTTAGATGACTCTGTTGACCCACTCAAAGTTTCATGGCTTTAGATGATTTGTCTAAAACCTAAAAAGCTGGTTGTTCAACAGAGGAATGTCCTGGATATTAAGTTAAAACCACATTTTAACCTCTAACTAAAAGCCTTGGACTCTGTGAGAAAACATATTTTTAAAGGCTCTGCAGTTGCACTAAATGTACAAAGAGCCAATTGATAACTGAATCATATCTTTAGATATTCTGCAGATATTTAAATGTTGTGGGTCATCTTTACTTGTTTCTGTCCCTTTAAGAATGAAGGTCCAGTTGATAAATGTAGAGAGAGATTGAAGCAGAACTTATCATGTTTCTCTGTCAGATATTTGTTGTTTGTGGCAGCTGCTGTCCAGACTGAAATAACAGCTGAACACCTGAAGGTGTTTTGAATCAGACTATAAAATATAAAAGCTTTAAACTTCTTCAGATTCAACATTTTAGACTGGAATACAAAGTGCAGTACATATCTGCATCTGTACAGATTTAATACATAAGTGTTTGAGGAGGTGAAAAAAACTTCATGAAAACATTTTGTTTTCCTTACATTAATATTTCAGACAAATGTTTTAATAAACAACAATTGTTTTTCATGAAACCACCAAGAATCTGGAGGCTCCAAGAGGTTTTGAACCAGTTCATGTGAATGGTTCTCCTTGTTTCAGAGTCTCAGGTTTTGACATCCACCTTATTGAACTCTGTCACCAGCTGGAATCTTCTGGTGTCTCTGATTGTTGGATAAAAAAAAACTGGCAAATAACTGAGTTAGCTTTTTAATATGTTCAGTGACAAAGGAAGGGATTGACATGAGAAATGGATCTGTCAGGGCCTTCTGCTTCAGACTAACCGATCAGATCTAGTGAGATCTGTTTGAAGCAGAAGCAGAGATTTGCGTTCAGATCTGTTCTCCACTTCAACATGTTCAGGTCTTCCTTCAAACACACTGAGGAGGAACTCCTCATACTGAGTGTTTCACTGCAGCTTCACCTCCAGCTGATGAACCAGAGGAGTCTGTGCATGTGTCAACAGGACTGATGCTGAGAGGTACTGATGCTCTGGACTCACTGAATGTAAAAATGAGTGAACAGAACCATCAATCAGTTAGTTCACTAAAATGTTTTCGTCCACATGTCCAGCTAGTTTCTAGTCTGGACATCATAGAGTGATTCTGCTCCCATCATCTGATACAACTTTATTTTGGTTGGACTTTGGAATTAAAAGTTGCTGTCGCCTCAGAACCCAGTTCAATAAAATCCACCATTTACTGCTCTTCCTTTGTGATCCCATCTGTTTATTGTGAACTTTGATCTTTTATTACCTTGTTTTTGTTAGATAAGATGGATAAAAACTTTCTAGTCTGTCCTAAAGGGGACAGAATTCTTGTATACCAGCACTCAGTGTTAAAAACACTCATTGAAGGTGAAAAACCCACAAGTAACAATATAACCCACTTTCATACAGAAAACAAATAAATTAAAACATTGCTATTAATAGAATGCAGCTATGCTGCCTTGTTTAGTAGGTTTATTGCAGAGGGGATGAGGGATTTTTTTGTCAATGATTTTCCTGGGCTGGTGGTTTAATAAACCTCCCACAGAGAAGAAGCTGGAAAAAAACACTGAAGGGAATGTGACTGGTCATCTGACTGACTGGTTAATGATAAGGGATATTCTTGTTTTTGGTTCATTTTAATGATTCTCTACCAGGTGCAGATATTAAATGAGAATGGCCTAAGAAAGCTGTTATTGTACCGCTGACCATACAACACAGCTTCTCAATTTGATACCATTTAGGATGACAGTATGAGAAAGATATTCTGTGGAAAACTGAGCTCCTCTGCCTGATTGACATGATGGTCCTCACCTGCTGTGCTCCATGAAAACACAACTAAGACCAGAATACAATACTGTGTGAAAAGGTCCTAACATGAGTCAGAGACTGTTGGCCTGGTTGTTCACCCCTTTCAGCAGGATGGAGTCTGAGAGTTGGTTACAGTCATTGACAGGAACTAGAGAGTCAAGAGAAACTGATCTTTTTAACACATATGTGAAGGTTGATTGGAGGTGATGTGCAGATAATGTGTGTTTCCTCTTCAGGGTAGAAAGTGTGTGAACTGATGTGGATGGGAAATCAGCAGCATGGTTCAGTGTGAGGACACAGAGGAGGGAGTCCCTCCCTCTAAAACCACTCTGTGTGGGGAAGATGAGAGTCAGAGCAAAGGTCAGAGGTGAGGTCACCATCTCTAAGTGTCCACAGCCCTTTTCACACAGCGTTAATACAATAAATGTGAAGATCAGGAGATGATTAGTGAATGACTGTTTCTCATTATAAATCATATTTGATCAGACATTAAGGTGTCTTATTTATTTGTAGTTTGTTGCTACCAGAGCAGCTTTAATTTTAGTATATATTGTGTCATTAAATCAAACTGTCAACCGTCACAGTATAATTTAATAAGTTATCATGGTTACAATTGAAAAAATGGCACTGACCAGGTGGAAATAATCTCTGGGCTCAGCAGTGAATCAGCTTTGATTCCACCACAGTACGAACACAAAGCTCCATCTGTTCATCTTTAAACAGCGATAATGAAAAGGTTGGATGATTCTTCTCCATCGAAGAGCTCAGCGCTGACAAATTGTCATGGTTATGAACCTGGAACTGGACCGGAACCAGAGCTGAGCTCTCTGTCCATGGAGAGTAACAGATTGGAGAAAAGTTCATCCAGTTTTAAAGAAACAAGCCAACAAGATGTGCACTTTTAAATAAACCTGGATGATATATAAGAGTGCATTTCACTAAATATACTATATGTATTTCAGAAGCAGATAATCACCTTTTCTCATATTTTAGATGTAATTTCTTGAGGCAGAATCTTATTTTACAGGCTTTGTTTGAACATATAATTGGAAATGATTTTCACTGAAAGGTATAAATAATATTTTTCGATCAGGATCCATCAAAGACTGGAACCTGAACCTGAACCCAGCTGTGTGTCCTTTAGAAGTGACTGGTCCAAGGATCTTCCTGTTAAATTTAAAGCAGCCCACCCTTCATCAACTGACAGGTAATCTATATCTCACAACATATGAAATCTGCATCTGCTGTTTTCAATAAAAACAACTGTGTAGTTTTTATAGAACTTAACTTTCATCAAGTCAAAATGTATTTTACTTTTATGGTATTATCTCAGTTATAACAAAAACTATAATAAACTGCACTACACACAAATGTGTTATGAAACAAATTTACTAGAGTGATATCTGAATTACAGCCATTATTGATCAGGCACTTATAACAACCTCTACTAATTAGAGGTAAATCAGCTTTGATTTCACCTCAGTGTGTTACAAACACAAAACACGTCAACAGTCCAACATGGAATGAAAAGGTTTCAGAAATACAAACTGTTTTTATTCACAGTTGTAATCCTGAAATTGGACCAGAACCAGAATCCAGCTGTATTTCAATTGAGAGCAATTTAATGGAGGACAGTTTTAAAGATTTTAAAGGCAGATGTTCAGCCAACAAAAAATATGTTTTCAAATAAACCTGGATAATAAAAGGGCATGTTGTTTGTAAAATTAAATATGAATATATCTGGCAAATAAAACATATACTTTAGATGTTGGTTTTTGAGGTAGCTACGTATTTTACCAGCATTGTAAAAACAATATATTGTTTAGAATATTGAATTGAATGTCACTGAAGGGTTCTCAATTATATTTTTTTCTTTCAGGAATGGTCAGAGACTCAATCCTGAACCTGAACCCAGTTGTGTATCATGTCAGACTGACTGGTCCAAAGATCTTCCTGTTAAATTTAAACCAGCCAAACCGTCAGAAACAGACAGGTGAGCTGTATGTTACAGAAGATTTGAAATCTGCATCTGCTTTTTTCAGATCTGTTCAGTATTTTTTACTTTGTTCTTTTCACATAATTGTATGGTCTACTCTATTCTCACACATCTGCACCTTTTTAGCATTAAGTGCTAAAAGCTGACACAAACCTCAAGTCTGACATGCAACATACTGTTTTCCTGTTTGTTTTTAGTCCATATTTAAGATTTACTTTTATTGTGTTGAGATTTAGCTCTCTTTTTTTATATCTTTCTTTCAAAATCTGAAAATATGAGAATATATTTGGTTTCATTGATCATGTTAGTGTCTGCTCTAGACTTACAGATATTTTTCACAACTCAGAGCTGTTTTAATGGGGATATTTTTATTGGGACTGGTTACCTTTATCATCAGACACATTCACAGAAATATATGAACTTCATTTAGTGCAGATTGCTCTGTATCAAGATGTAAATAAACCTGAGTAAGATACAAGGGGCAATTGTTGACAGCTAAATTAATTGAGAGTTTACTTTAAAAACAAATCATCTCAATTTATGTTTTAGATTCTATTTTTGAAACAGCCTCTTAATTTACAAGCATTGTTTGGACATACAGTTATTTAGAGTATTAAAATTGAATTTTACTTCCAATTTCAAGATTTTAAATGAGAGAATTTTGTTTTTCTGTCAGGATCAGGAGACCTGAACCTGAACCCAGCTCTGTGTCTTTTAAGAGTGACTGGTCCAAGGATCTTCCTGTTAAATTTAAACCACACCGACCTTTAGACAGGTGAGCTGCGTAAACTGAGTCAGTCTGAAATGTTTTTCTTCCAACATGTGTTAATGTGAATCCATCTCTTTTTCTCCCATATGTCCAAATGTAAAACAGTTTGTGTAGAGGAAACATCCTGGATGCTGCTGCATCAGATCCTCTTTATTTGGGCTTTATTGATTAGTTGCCAACATTAAGCAATTTATAGAATATGCAGCTAATTATATGGATTAATAACAACTTAAAACCTTAAAAATATGTCTTAAATTATGGCATTTTGAAACTGACTCCAATGAAAAGTTTTACAAAATTCTGTTTTCACTCTGGGAACATTAAAAAGTACTTTTGAAATGGGCTTGGTTTTTAAAAACAATTTTAACAAGATGATGCACTGTGTAGTAAAGGATGGTGGTCAGTCCAGTCTTTTCAATAGAGTGGTAGAGTAATTCCTAAAAATACTATCACTATGATCCAGTGCCAAGAGAACCAAACATTTATGAAAGTTTTTGTCTAGATTCAAAAAGAAGGCACCTAAAAAAATCAGAGTTAAGTTGTAAGTTGTATTTTATTTTTTCACTGATTATCAATATGAATGTCAAAGAAAGGTTTGTCCTCTAGCCATACCCACAAGTACATGAATGGAGTCAGATTCTCTATACTTATTCCATCTAGTGTTAGTGAAAAGGATAACTTGTCTAAAGTGAAAGTCATAAATCCAGTCTTCATTGAGATAAGAACCAGTTTTAGATTACGCAATGACTGCATTATATAAAAGCTCAACTACAATAGAGGTGCTGCTGTTCTACAAATATCTGTCTTCAACAAATAAATGTACTGCGGCTGCATTTAACCCCTACCCCAACTCATTTATAGAAATGGAAAATAAAGTAGGGGCCACTATAGGTACATGGGGTGATCTCCAAAGTCATTGTGAAAGATTAACTGAAGCATTTAGAGTTCTGTCCCATAAATAATTTCTGAGGAACTTCAATGCCAGTTCTGACATGTAATGTGTGTTCTTCTCTCTGTGGACAATGAATAATAGTTTGCCTTTGTTTGGTGGGACCTAATGAGTTTGTCTCTGTGTGGAAAGAAAGATTTTGAGCGTATTTTTTATGAATGCTCCCCAGAGTGGATCAGGAGAGCTCAGAGGTTCCCAGTGGTCCGTCTGCCCAGCAGCACCAAAAACAACTGGACTCCATATTTATGGTCTGTACATGAACAACAACTACTTTTCCAAAGGCTCTGTTCCACCTTCTCCATGCTGCAATATGTGAACAAATAGACTGTCAGTCTGTCCAGTATGAATCTGATGTTTGACTTCATAATTTTAGGTATAATGTATTCTTCATATATTATTCTGTTCCAGCTGCTAGAGGACAACATTGTCATTTTTGTGAAGAACGAGTTAAAGAAGATCCAGAAGGTTCTGAGTCCAGATGACCCAGAATGCTCTGAGAGACAGAGAGATGATGAGGAGGAGTTGGAAGGTGAAGATGAAGAGCAGAGATGGGATACTAGAGAGGCAATGATGAAGATCACACTGAACTTCCTGAGGAGGATGAAGCAGGCGGAGCTGGCTGACCATCTGCAGAGCAGTAAGAGGATTTCTACAAAGATTTAACCTGATGGATATTTCAAAACCTATTACAGATGTCTAAGGATGATACTAATTATTCAAATAATCTTCAGAAAATGACTTTGTTTCCTTCCTCATGTTATTTGTGTTATTTAGAGCATCTTGCTGCAGTTGGTCAACATCAACTTAAATCTGGTCTGAAGAAGAAGTTCCAGTCTGTGTTTGAGGGAATCGCTACAGCAGGAAGTCCAACCCTTCTGAACCAGATCTACACAGAGCTCTACATCACAGAGGGAGGGACTGGAGAGGTCAATGATGAACATGAGGTCAGACAGATTGAAGCAGCATTCAGGAAACCACACAGACCAGAAACAACAATCAGACAAGAAGACATCTTTAAAGTCTCACCTGGAAGAGATCAACCAATCAGAACAGTGATGACAAAGGGAGTGGCTGGCATTGGGAAAACTGTCTTAACACAGAAGTTCACTCTGGACTGGGCTGAAGACAAAGCCCACCAGAACATCCACTTCATATTTCCATTCACCTTCAGAGAGCTGAATGTGCTGAGAGAGAAAAAGTTCAGCTTGGTGGGACTGATTCATCACTTCTTTACTGAAACCAAAGAAATCTGCAGCTTTGAACACTTCCAGGTTCTGTTCATCTTTGATGGCCTGGATGAGAGTCGACTTCCGCTGGACTTCCACAACAAGGAGATCCTGACTGAGGCTACAGAGTCCAGCTCAGTGGATGTTCTGCTGACAAACCTCATCAGGGGGAAACTGCTTCCCTCTGCTCTCCTCTGGATAACCACACGACCTGCAGCAGCCAATCAGATCCCTCCTCAGTGTGTTGGCATGGTGACAGAGGTCAGAGGGTTCAATGACCCCCAGAAGGAGGAGTACTTCAGGAAGAGATTCAGAGATGAGGATCAGGCCAGCAGGATCATCTTCCACATCAAGAAATCACAAAGCCTCCTCATCATGTGCCACATCCCAGTCTTCTGCTGGATCACTGCTACAGTTCTGGAGGATGTGTTGGAGACCAGAGAGGGAGGAGAGCTGCCCAGAACCCTGACTGAGATGTACATCCACTTCCTGGTGGTTCAGACCAAAGTGAAGAAGGTCAAGTATGATGGAGGAGCTGAAACAGATCCACACTGGAGTCCAGAGAGCAGGAAGATGATTGAGTCTCTGGGGAAACTGGCTTTTGATCAGCTGCAGAAAGGAAACCTGATCTTCTATGAATCAGACCTGACAGAGTGTGGCATCGATATCAGAGCAGCCTCAGTGTACTCAGGAGTGTTCACACAGATCTTTAGAGAGGAGAGAGGGCTGCACCAGGACAAGGTGTTCTGCTTCGTCCATCTGAGTGTTCAGGAGTTTCTGGCTGCTCTTCATGTCCATCAGACATTCATTGACTCTGGGGTCAATCTAATGGAAGAAAAACAACCATCCAAATTGTGTTCATATTTTAAAAAAACTAAACTAAAATCGCTCCATCATAAAGCTGTTGACCGGGCCTTACAGAGTCCAAATGGACACCTGGACTTGTTCCTCCGTTTCCTCCTGGGACTTTCACTGCAGACCAATCAGAGACTCCTACAAGGTCTGTTGACACAGACAGGAAGTAGCTCTAAGACCAATCATAAAACAGTTCAATACATCAAGGAGAAGATCAGTGAGAATGAGTCTGCAGAGAAAAGCATCAATCTGTTCCACTGTCTGAATGAACTGAATGATCGTTCTCTAGTGGAGGAGATCCAACAGTCTCTGAGTTCAGGAAGTCTCTCCACAGATAAACTGTCTCCTGCTCAGTGGTCAGCTCTGATCTTCATCTTACTGTCATCAGGAGAAGATCTGGATGTGTTTGATCTGAAGAAATATTCTGCTTCAGAGGATGTTCTTCTGAGGCTGCTGCCAGTGGTTAAAGCCTCCAACAAAGCTCTGTAAGGAAACACACAATTAAATGTTTGCTTTAAATATATCTGAGTATTGATGACAAGGACCCAGTTTATATCTGTAATATATATCTACACAAGGAAATGTGCATTAGGGTACATGTTTTCTTTATTTCTCAGATGTCTGTCATTTTATTGTTTTTGTTTCTCCCTGCAGACTGAGTGGCTGCAACCTGTCAGAGAGAAGCTGTGAAGCTCTGTCCTCAGCTCTCAGCTCCCAGTCCTCCAGTCTCAGAGAACTGGACCTGAGTAACAACAACCTGCAGGATTCAGGAGTGAAGCTTCTCTCTGCTGGACTGGAGAGTCCAAACTGCAACCTGGAGACTCTCAGGTAAATCCCAGATATGATGACTTTTTGTTTGAAATCTCATTAGTCTGGAACAGAGTCAACTTGAATTTTTCTATTGTACATGTCTGTTACTTCTCTATGAGAGGGGTCAAAGTTTCACATACTTCTATCATGGGCACAGATATGACATTATATGTTTTCTTCATTAATTTATTGTTGCATTCTTGAATTGTCTGTTGCCTGTTTAACATAACATGACACACAATTGAAGTGTCCCACAGTTGTAAAAAATACTTATAAGAGATAAAATGTCACTATAGTAATAGTTTTATATAAAGTTACTGTCAAAGTTCTTTTTTGGCCTTTTACTTCAATTCCCTAATATTTAAAAGTCAAATTTTCCCCAGAAAGTCCTCTTTTACAGTTAATTAAATTATTTCTCCCCCTCTTATGGTTTCTGTTCTAGCTTTGGAAATTCTAATTAGGAGTCAGTGATTTGGTTAGTACACATGCTTCTAATCTGTTTTCATTCACTTTTATAAAAATGTTTTTTTGCATAAAACTGTCACTGTTGTTGCAGTATGAGACAGAATCTGTAGAAAAAAATCAATCTCCTCTGCATTCTCTCAGTGATCTCAGTGAAACAATCAGAGTCAGCAGAAGCGTCTTAGCACTGTCAATCATGCCTGTGTGCATGCTGCTCAGTGCCCCTCCCTCCACCCTTGCTCTACGCTAAGATAGCAGCCTGCTAAGGCTAGAAAGCATAGCCACCTATGACAGCAGATAAGCTGTTTACTTGTAACATTGAGTGTTTTTGCCGCCATTAGCACATAGCTGTGCTCACAAGATAGGTTGACAGGGCTAAGATGCTCCTCCTGGCTCTGATTGGTTGTTTTTGACTGGCAGCAGTCCATTCTTTCAGATGGAAATAACAGCACAGAGAGGAGGTGGAGGTACTTGATCTATTCACAAATTATCTGTCTCAAATTATACTGACTCGACATGGCAATAATTTTAACAAATATGTAAACAATGTATTTTGACCTCTTGCTATGTTTACAAAAATATGCTCCGCAACTTTTGATGCAGGGTCTGAAAAGTCACTAAATACAACAACAACATTGCTAAGTTGGCAACAGTGCTCCCACTTCAAGCTTTGTTGGTGTTCTGGTCCGCTTTCATCCTTCCTGGGATGGTGCTGGGTGTTATTTCTTTGTTCATAAAGTTCTGTGTCCCACCTTTGACAGAGCAGCGTTTCTGATTCACAGCACAGAAAATATTTGATGTGAATGACTTTGTTCCAGATTTATTACCCCAGATCATTACAATACCAGAACATCCATTGATTGTCAACAATGTTTCCTGAACTGTCATGTTTTTTAAGACATACATTTATTATAAGCAGTGTTCTGAATCTCTCATCTCCCCTTCAAACTATTGGTGCTGAGTGTCTACAATCAATATTTATTTATTTATTTATTTATTTATTTATTTATTTATTTATTTATTTATTTATTTATTTATTTATGTTTTCAAATTAAAATCAGAAGTATTTTGGTATTTTCTATCACTGGCTCTTTTGATAACCGATGCTTCTGGTTTGCTTATGGATGGATGCTTAGCTATCCATACTTCATCATTTTTATTCTTATATGTTTCTGCAGCTTGTCAGGCTGTCTGATCTCAGAGGAAGGCTGTGCTTCTCTGGCCTCAGCTCTGACCTTTAACCCCTCCCATCTGAAAGAGTTGGACCTGAGCTACAATCATCCAGGAGACTCAGGAGTGAAGCTGCTGTTGGCTGGACTGAAGGATCCAGACTGGAGACTGGAAACTCTCAGGTATGGAGGAGCACAGGAGTCTATTTACGAACATTTAGAGGAAACTTTGTGGGGTCATTTCAGATTTATGATTGAGATGGTTTGGGAATGAGTGTTTAGATTTATAAACTAAATAAAGTCTCTGTTTTATTTATTCTAACTCAGAGCTTCTACAATTCTTAACTATAGCCTTTTGTTGAATGTTACAACAGTGGGAAGAAAAACTGAGTTCTATCCTTGTCTTAGAAAGGTAAAGTGACAATAGAAGCAGTAGTTTTTTAAAGTGGCCTCATCAAGGGTAGGAAGAAACAAAGCTAAGAAAATTAGCATAAAACCAGCAGGAAAATTTAGAGCCATAGGGTAAGGTGGAGGTTAGGAGCTTCATCCTGTTACTGTGCAGTTTGGACAAAAATAGAACCAAACCAGTTTGTTACTACCCTTAAACCTCCAGGTAGTGAGGTTTAAGGGTTTGAAATAAATGTTTATTGTGTAAGAAGCATTTTTTTTCTTTCAATTTTTTTGCACAATATAAAGATGAAGTGGAGAAGGTCATGTCCATGTAATGTCCATGTTTGCTGCTGAAAGAGGCTGATGGTCTGACCCCCTCCTCCTTTCAGGGTGGAGCCTGCTGGAGGCCGATGGTTGACACCAGGTCTGAGGAAGTGTAAGTGTGTTTTCACCTGATTCATGACAACAAAGCAGCTCAAACTGTCATTCAGGAGTCATCAAAGATCAATAAATGATCAATAACTGGTTGTTCTCTCCATCAGATTCCTGTCAACTCACCATCGACACAAACACAGTGAGCAGAAATCTCAAACTGTCTGAAAGCAACAAGAAGGTGACACATGTGGAGGAGCTTCAGTCATATCCTGATCATCCAGACAGATTTGATTACAGGCATCCTCAGCTGCTCTGTGGAACTGGTCTGACTGGTCGCTGTTACTGGGAGGTCGAGTGGAGAGGAGTTGTTTATTTATCAGTGAGTTACAGAGGAATCAAGAGGAGAGGAGGCAGTGAAGACTGTATGTTTGGAGGAAATGATAAGTCCTGGAGTCTGAGATGCTCTGATCATCATGGCTACTCTGTGTGGCACAATAACATTAAAGCACCCATATCCTCCTCCTCCTCCATCTCTAACAGAGTAGCAGTGTATGTGGACTGTCCTGCTGGCATTCTGTCCTTCTACAGCGTCTCCTCTGACTCTCTGATCCACCTCCACACCTTCAACACCACATTCACTGAACCTCTGATTCCTGGGTTTAGAGTTTGGTTTTCTGGTTCCTCTGTGTCTGTGCTGAGTTGAGTCTCCTCCCCTCAGAGAAACTTTCAGTTTAATGGATACTTCATGTCTGTGTCTTTTACTCAGAAACACATTTTTAGGTTCATAAATTCAATCTGTTTCTTGTTGAAACTCTTCTAAATGATTTCTATGAAATGTCTTCCTCTTCCACTCCTAAATTGGGATTATTCCAGAATCCACATACTTTTGTCCAAATCCAGTAAACATTTCACACAGATTATCAGAATGTTGATGATCTTTTGGTTTTATCTGTTCATTCATGAGTCGCATTTTATTTAAATGTTATCTGTTTATTTTTTTCTAAACATGTCTTGAATTCAAATGTTGAATCTTCCTTTTGTATGTTTACTTCAGTTATTTGTGTTTTTTAAGCAATAAACAGATTTTCTTCTGGATTTGAATAATTTGCTTCTCATTCTATTCTGGTCCTATGTCCAACAATTTCAGCAAAACTAATGGTTATTTCGTTAAAACATTTTTTTTTTACGTTGACTTAAAAAAAGTCAAAAATTACAGTAAAAGACTTCCAACTTGACAGATTTCCAAGTCATGAAAAAACATGGTGAACGTGACAGAAGAGCCCAGAAGAGATTCTTTACTTCCAGACTGAATAGCAGTTTGCTGTCTTTCTGGTTTTGTCTCACCAAACCAGCAGAAAATGATTCAGGATGACTTTCAGGCTGTTTTGAAGTTAACTAATATAATTTATCATTAGTAAAAAAAAGTATTAATGGGAGAATTAATGTGGCTTTCCCCATGGTTGTGAAACTGGTTTAATAAAGTCACACGTGCAATTAAAATACTATCCAGAGATATTCTTTCTGTTGAGCCAAAACATGCCCTGGCACATGTGAGCAACCAGGTACATGGGATGCCAGGAATAACGAGAGAGGACAGGTTTCAAAAAATGTTAAAAAGACAATTTTTTGTTTTCTAAACAGAACTACATATTTTCCACTCCATTAGCCATCAGACAACTGAGTGTTCACAACTACATCTGGTCAAGGGGGCTGTGACATGAGAGCTCTCATCCTTTCTTTTCAAGTCAAAGCAAACTTTTGATTCCTGACAGATGTTTAATATATTCAATATACACGAGAGCAAGCAAGAGGTCTGGTGTCATGTGACTGAGTCTTAAAAACATAAGGACTCAAAGCTATGAAATAAAGAGACAATCAATTCAAACAAAAAGTCTATTGAAGGTGACCTGGAGGTTTTATTTCCATTTCTTTTCAGATGATTTATTTGACTCCAGAATCAGATGCAGGGTGAAGATCTGCAGCTGACTGGATCCTTCAGGACGCAGAGACACACTGTGACTGTGGAGAACACACTGAATCCTGCTGCTGTCTCAGGTTTTTACAGGAAAACCAGGAAATAGAGCTGCTGTTTGGTGTGTGTGTGTTTTTTGTTCTGATGTCTGACTTGAAGCTGGAAACCAAATGGCTTCTTGAGGATCAGGAAAAAAAAACTTTGAACCTTGAAGTTCCCAGGAACTCCACCTGCTGCTGCCTACCTGTCCCGCCTCCATCACAGGTGAAGCTCCACCTCCTGAGTTTAAGTCTGTTGTTCAGATGTTGTTCTTCAACTCTTCTTTGGACCATTTCAACAAACTGTAAGTTAGTTTTGTTTGCTACTTTGTCTTCAGGAACTTTCCTGTTTGTTTCCTCTATCTGCATGTGGAGAACATGTTCACTAATGATTTCAGCTCAAAGATTCATCTCTACAGTTTCAAGACTGAATTACAGGATTATATATTGTTGATGAACTGGAATTAAACAACATGATGTTATTAAATATGTTATTTAGATCATTAGAACTTTCTGGACCCAACCAGTTCCAAAATGATTTGACTAAAAGCTAAATATCTTGGAGCTTAAAAGCAGAACTCTGCAGGTTTTGCTGTAGATTTGTATAGATACAAAAATCCACTTGAAACCTGAACCGTCTCTTTAAGGTTCTGCCACCAGTTAAACCTTCTGGATCATTTTAAAATGTATTTCTGTCCCTTTAAGAATGAACACCCATTTGATAAATGTAGAGAGTGATAAAAACAGAACTTGTGATGTTTCTCCTCCTTCCTGTTTATAGCAGCTGTAAAATATCAACTGTTCAGAGAGCAGCTTGAAAAAACAGCTGTACTTTTGTAGATTAAACATTTCAGACTGGAATTCATGAAAAAGACAGATAATCTAAAAGTCAAGTCTTTGCACATTTCAGCAACAAGACAGTTCAAAGTGATTTACATCATAAAGCACAAAAAGTCTCATATTGGCTCTAAAGATTGTATCAATAAAACAAAAAGTATTTGCAGTAATCAGATTTAAAGGTGTATTTCTTCCTAATCATTGTGTAGTTCCACAGTGTAAACCCATTAGGTGTTGACAATCATTACAGTTATGAGTTAGGATTATATCTCCTAAAAAAAGACTAAGAAAAAACCTGATGGCAATATTTTCATCTTAAATTCATAAAAGTTGCTGAATCTTCAAAACCAAGTTCAGTAAAATCCGCCATCACTGCTCTTCCCATCTGATCCACGGTGATTAATCTGACCTTTGATCTTGTATGATCCTGCTTCAGTTGCTTCACTTTCTGCCTCCAATATTTTCAAACTCATGTGTTTCTCCTGCTGCTCACAGGCTCAGTTATGCCTGGATTTCACTGTTGCTCCATTTTTGGTTTTGGCTTCACAACAGGGTGATGTTCACTGAGTAAATGTATTTTTATAGTGTGTAAATCAGAGTTTATCATGACCCAAAAACCAATCGGTTTGTGTATGATTAAACAAATTACAACTCAACAGGTCACTCATTCCAAGGTCCAGTTTATTCAGTCATGGTTAAAAACAGGAAAAGTTGGTCATTGCATCAGTGGAATCAAATACCTTCATATTTTAATCTGGATCATAAGATTTCACACAAACTGGGTCACTGACCAGCGTGTTGGCCAGGTTCCTGGATCTTTTTCATGAACAATTCCCAAGTTTTTTGCATTCAACATTCCAAAAACAAAAATGCATCAGAAATCTCTAGGGATCCAGATTCAACCACAGTGTGGGAAATACAAAGAAAGTAATGCCAGAAGGATGAAAGAGAGGAAAGTAAATAGGAGACAAGCAAGGAAAGATCTAAGGAATGAAGGTACTACACAAGTAAGGAAGAGCTCATGGAAAAAGGAGGACCAGAAGCAAAAGCACAAAGAAAGAATAACAGAGGGAAGAGCATCCCCTTAAGATGGTGGAATAGGAAATATTTTCTGAGAATGTTTATTCATGATCTTATATGATTGTGCAGCCCATTTACCCAAAGCTCCTCCTTGGAGCTGCAGTCTCCAGCTGAGCTTCCACCTCACAAAGCAGCCTTCCCCCACACCTCCCTCACACGGCTCCTCCAGACTAGTGGCAGCAGCATTTAGCAAACACCTGGCAGAGGTGTGTGTCTGCTACACTTATCATTGGGACTACTGAGTCCAATGCTCCTCCTAACAATGGAAAACGGTATAATGGAGGATCATTGTTATGATGCTGATGGGGGAGTTTTGAACAAGCAGGAACTTTTTAACAAGACAGAGGTCTTGTTAAAAAGCTCTGTCTTGCAGTAATCAGATTTAAAGGTTTATTTCTTCCTAATCATTGTGTAGTTCTAATTTGAAGGCATCAAATTGCAAAATCAAAATTCTTTTAAGCTATTTGTGATATGTGCATCATGTTATGACAACTGAAGGTAACATAGTTACTTGACTGTGCTATTAAACAGAAGGTATGTAGTACTGCCCCTTTAACAATTAACTGCTGGGTTTTAGACAGTTTGTACATCAAAACGGAGAAAACTGACCCAGAAGAAGATCTCAGCTGTCCAGGAGAACTTTTCAAGGTCGTTGATGGGAAAATGAGGAGCTGCTGATTTGTTTCTATCTCATTAAGTAAAGGATGATCAGAGCTGATGAATGATGTGTGTTTCCTCTGCAGGTGAAGCCAGAAAGTGTGTGTGAGCTGAAGTGAATTCAGCAGCATGGATCAGTGTGAGGACAGAGAGGAGGGAGTCCCTCCCTCTAAAACCACTCTGTGTGGGGAAGATGGGAGCCAGAGCAAAGGTCAGAGGTGAGGTCACCATCTCTAAGTGTCCACAGCCCTTTTCACACAGCGTTCACTACATCAGGCCCAAACAGACGTGGTGATGAAGCTGCTGCTGCTCCTCTTTGCTGCGTCATCCAGACTGAACAGAGCAGCTCAGCCTGGTATCAGTGTTTCTTCCAGACAGCAAGTCAGTGATGCAGAAGCAGCTGAGTGACAGCAGCCTGTTGGTCAGAGCTCTGGGCTCCAGCAGGACACAGATGGAGAGAATCACCAGCTTCCAACATATTTCCTCATCTGGATGATCAACATGATTCATCACAGAAAGAAGGAGGCTGACCAGACATTCAATGATTGATTTTCTGTTAAATACAACCCAGATCAAAATAACCAGCTGCTCACTATATGGAGGTTCTGACTGCGTCTCAAAATCTATCGAAAGTCAGTTAAATGTTCAAAATATGGAATTAACACTGGGTCGTTATTTTACTTGAAAACAGTCACTAGGTCGCCTTTTTCATTCCATTTCCTGTCCATATGGGACTCTCATCCAATGTCTGTTATGTAAACAGAACCTTATAAAATGGGTTATAATAATATTTCTATTCTCAGGACCCATCAGAAATTTCCACTTGAACCTGAACGTGAACCACAGCCTGGCCACATGTCGGGTCAGAGCGAGAGCTCCTATGATCTTCACATTGACTTTGAATGTTCTGGACCATCCTCAGAGAGGTGAGCTCTAAGTTTAGACATTTATCTATTCTAAGTTTGTTTATAACCTATGCATGGCCTTAAATATCAGAAACAGACAATATAATGGAATATGTGCAATTAGAATTTAGAACTAAAATATTAATAAAGATAGAATTTCTTTTAACAAACCTTCTTCAAAGTTACCTACAAGCCATACCAGCTCATTACTGTTGATGTCTGAGACAGTTCCATCCAATCTAACAATCATTTTATCTACTAAATAAAACCCCTTTAATTTTCCTTTACCCAATAATTCAATTCTTTCTATTATGCAAAACCGTAGTCACACACTCCCACGAAAAGTGAGCAACTCTTTGGCTCAACTCTGGGAGTGAAGGGCCAGAAGGGAAAGTAACAAATCTAAAGGTCCAGGATTTAAATATAGACAATGTACAAAAAAACAAAGGTTGACAGAAGGTTTATTAATGAGCTGGTGTGTTTTAGACAGTTTGCAAAACCAAGGACAGAAGACTGATTGAGATCAACATACACAGCCATCTCTGAGAGTAAATGAACATATTTTGACATTAAAATGATGTTTCAGCGACAGCTAATCTTTTTCCTGCAAAAGTTGTCAATGAAGATCAGAGTGGATGTGCAAATGAAGGATGTGTTTCCTCTGCAGATGAAGCAAATGATCATTTTTCTGTTGTAAATATAGTTCTATATGATAAAGTATAATGCCCTATACTTTAGCATATAGTAATGTTATAATTAAGTTGAAACATATTAACATGATAATTTACTGTTTTCTTTTTCTTTGCTTGGATATTATATATGATCTTTAAAAGACAAGAAAATAATGTAATATTTATTTTGTTAAGTCTTTAAATCAAAACTGGCATGTAGCTGCATAGAGATGAGGTGATTCTAACCGTTATAACTGTGTAAACCGAGTCAGTTCCACCATTTTTGAAAGGTCAGTTTAGATCTTTTTCACATGCTGCTATTTTCATGCAGTGCAGAGTGTTAAATATCTGTCTTTTAAAACACTGCAGTAAAAGTTCATAGGAACAGTTTGTCATTCTGTGAAACGCTGACTTCCATAACTTTCACTTGCCTGTAAGAAATTGTTGAAATTATACAACAAACTCCCAACACACTTCCTGCTCTTTGGTGATTATACTGACACAAAAAAGCTCTTTACTGAAGCCAGTTGGAGTAGGGTAAAATATTAAGCTTAAGGCTATAAAAGTTCTCCTAAAAGAAATACTGCTGTCTTACAAATGGCTAAATTATTCTTAAACTAAATATCCATTGCAAAATTGAATACATACCAACAGTGCTTTCAAAGACCAACTGAATCGAAGTTGAAGTGTTACTGAGAGAAAACCATGCTTTGTATTCTCCTGCCTTGTCTGCTTTTTATGACATCATCAAAAACGGCAGACTCTTAAATGTAGTACCCACATTACGCCACTAGATGGCAAAAACAGAACACTTCCATAATATAATACTGTGAAATATCAACAAACTGACATATAACAGCACACTGCTGTATGTCTATCTTTGTTATTTTTAA
This sequence comes from Poecilia mexicana, assembly GCF_051168715.1. Classification (NCBI taxonomy): domain Eukaryota; kingdom Metazoa; phylum Chordata; class Actinopteri; order Cyprinodontiformes; family Poeciliidae; genus Poecilia; species Poecilia mexicana. The sequence continues at coordinate 21,756,777 of NW_028263384.1, read as the reverse complement.
TTTTATACTAAAAAAAATAATTCAGATTAACGTTGCTGCAGACAGGGTCAGCCAGTAGCTTTAAAGGCATACAGATCGCCACCTGCAGGGAGCAGAGTCTCTGCAAACAGAATTTGTCAAAACTCTTCATCTGAGTGAAATAAAGTGCTATCAATATTTAAGAGATTTTTTTTTTCTTAGACTGAAGAATACCACAGCTGAAAATGAGCATAAATACCAGAATGTGTCCTTTAAAAGCCATGTTTCAAAGGATCTTTGGTTTGAATTTAAACAAAATCAACCTCCAGCAGCAGAAAGGTGAGCTGTTTCTGAATACTACAAGTGTGTAAAACAAGTTAATTTCAGCATGTGATTGTGAACTTTGAGATCTTTTTCATAGATTATTCTATTGTATATGGAAAAAATGAGTGAAGAGATTGATGAGATGATTCTCACAACCCATGGTCACTGTTCAAGTCAGTGCTATGTGGGCATTCACCTTTATATTTCATATTCCTCTTCTTATTAATTATTAAATTATTCATTAAATCTTATTTTATTCTGTTTATTTCATGCTATGAACATTTAAAATGACCTTTATTGCAGTATATTTGGAGATTTAATATCTAATAAATTTATTTTAGTAAATAAATGTATTAGTGAATTCATTTACTAATAAATTTATTATTATTAATTTATTAGTAAATCTATTTACCAATAAATTGTTCCTGCTTCTTTCACAGAGTGGATCATCAGTACTCTGATGATCCCAGATCTCAAGCTGCCCACAATGAAATGCAGCTGGACTCCATATTTAAGGTCAGTAAATGTACAAAATCTACGTTTTTGTTTGTTCTACTTACAGTACACGCCATTCAAATTCATTTTAATTCAGAAATATTTTATTGAAGTAAAATATTGCAAGTCACAATGTTCAACATTCTTCATAGAGATGTTGATGGCTATTGGCAGGAAGGATCTCCTGTTAAGAAGTGTATTAGAGAGAATCTTAAGAAGCTTCCAACTAGAAAGATAGATGGGAGAATTTAAGATTAATCTGGAACACAACACTTAAAATTACAATTGATTCAGAAGCATGAAAAGAGATTTTGACTATGCCTTATATATGTAGCGAGTATGGGAAGTTCTTGAAAATGTCCCAAATGTACGTTAGTCACAGGGACTGGATGTCATTACTTATGGGAGTGTAAAATATAGAGGCATTTTGGCAGGCAGAATGCAGGAAAATTAGCTCTGCTACAGGGCAAACACTTCCCTCTAGTCCATTTCTGTGTCTCCTTGCACTCATACCCATCCACCTGCCACAGAGAGATTATAAAATTCCTATTGATGTTGGCTAGGAACTGTAGCCTCTTCACTTGACGTCTAGAGACAGACACATGGGAGGTGGAGGCAAAGGGAGCAGCAACATCTCCTAATTTGGCTGAAGACCAACTTGTAGAAGTAGAAGACCTTATAACTGGAGTGGAAAATAAAACATCTCAAGTTTGATGGGAAAACTGTAGGTCAAAGGAGGGTGGGAGCTCTGATCGGGTGGAGAAGATAAAGTTAATAAGCTTGTTAATGAACTGAATCTGTCCAGAATCTATCCAGACTTTCACCTATCCAATTCTCTTTTACTTGTACCCTATGATCTTTGTAATCTCTGACCACCCCTCTCTAAATTCATTCCTTTGTAGTTTGTTCTGTAGCTTCTGCCTGTACTTTTCCATGCTGTGTCTAATCTTGACGTTGAGCTGCTTCTGTATGGATTTCAATAATTCTCTGTCTTCCTCCCTGAAAGCTCTCTTGTTATGGTTTCAGATCACTGCTGATCCATGGTTCGTTATTAGAGAGGCCTCTCACTGTTCTGGTGGGAAATCTGTTGTCCACACAGAAGTTTATATAGTTGATCACATACACAGTCATGGCATTGATGTCCTATCTATCATTATCAAAATTATTGTTCAATCACAATCTATTCTGTTCCAGCTGCTGGAGGACAACATTTTCACTTTTGTGAAAAATGAGCTGAAGAAGATCCAGAAGGTTCTCAGTCCAGTTTCCAAAATATGCACAGAGAGTCAGATTTGTGGGTTGTTGGAAAATGAGAAGAAACAGCTGAGAAAGAACAGCAGAGAGGCATTGATGAAGATCACTCTGAACTTCTTGAGGATAATGAATCTGAATAATCTGGCTGACCATCTCCAATGTAGTAAGACTTCTACTAAGATTTTATCTCCTGAACACATAAGACATTCGTACAAGAGAAAGAACAAAATCCCTTCAAATAAAATCTAAATCTAAATAAAAACAAAATCATTGTCTCTAGGTTAAAGATACTGATTTTGTTTTTGTGTTTTGTATGTTTTTTTAATTAAGAACATTTTGCTACAATCTATGAGGATAACATTAAATCTGGCCTGAAGAAGAAGTTCCAGTCTGTGTTTGAGGGAATCGCTACAGCAGGAAGTCCAACCCTTCTGAACCAGATCTACACAGAGCTCTACATCACAGAGGGAGGGACTGGAGAGGTCAATGAGGAACATGAGGTCAGACAGATTGAAGCAGCATCCAGGAAACCACACAGACCAGAAACAGCAATCAGACAAGAAGACATCTTTAAAGTCCCACCTGGAAGAGATCAACCAATCAGAACAGTGATGACAAAGGGAGTGGCTGGCATTGGGAAAACTGTCTTAACACAGAAGTTCACTCTGGACTGGGCTGAAGACAAAGCCCACCAGAACATCCACTTCATATTTCCATTCACCTTCAGAGAGCTGAATGTGCTGAGAGAGAAAAAGCTCAGCTTGGTGGGACTGATTCATCACTTCTTTACTGAAACCAAAGAAATCTGCAGCTTTGAACACTTCCAGGTTCTGTTCATCTTTGATGGCTTGGATGAGAGTCGACTTCCGCTGGACTTCCACAACAAGGAGATCCTGACTGAGGCTACAGAGTCCAGCTCAGTGGATGTTCTGCTGACAAACCTCATCAGGGGGAAACTGCTTCCCTCTGCTCTCCTCTGGATAACCACACGACCTGCAGCAGCCAATCAGATCCCTCCTCAGTGTGTTGGCATGGTGACAGAGGTCAGAGGGTTCAATGACCCCCAGAAGGAGGAGTACTTCAGAAAGAGATTCAGAGATGAGCAGCAGGCCAGCAGGATCATCTCCCACATGAAGACGTCACGAAGCCTCCACATCATGTGCCACATCCCAGTCTTCTGCTGGATCACTGCTACAGTTCTGGAGGATGTGATGGAGACCAGAGAGGGAGGAGAGCTGCCCAGAACCCTGACTGAGATGTACATCCACTTCCTGGTGGTTCAGACCAAACTGAAGAAGGTCAAGTATGATGGAGGAGCTGAAACAGATCCACACTGGAGTCCAGAGAGCAGGAAGATGATTGAGTCTCTGGGGAAACTGGCTTTTGATCAGCTGCAGAAAGGAAACCTGATCTTCTATGGATCAGACCTGACAGAGTGTGGCATCGATATCAGAGCAGCCTCAGTGTACTCAGGAGTGTTCACACAGATCTTTAGAGAGGAGAGAGGGCTGTACCAGGACAAGGTGTTCTGCTTCGTCCATCTGAGTGTTCAGGAGTTTCTGGCTGCTCTTCATGTCCATCTGACATTCATTAAGTCTGGAGTCAATCTAATGGAAGAACCACAAACATCCTCAAAAAGGTATTCTTTTTTTCAAATGCCAAAACTAAAATCGCTCCATCATAAAGCTGTTGACCGGACCTTACAGAGTCCAAATGGACACCTGGACTTGTTCCTCCGTTTCCTCCTGGGACTTTCACTGCAGTCCAATCAGAGACTCCTACAAGGTCTGCTGACACAGACAGGAAGTAGCTCACAGACCAATCAGGAAACAGTTCAGTACATCAAGGAGAAGATCAGTGAGAATGAGTCTGCAGAGAAAAGCATCAATCTGTTCCACTGTCTGAATGAACTGAATGATCGTTCTCTAGTGGAGGAGATCCAACAGTCTCTGAGTTCAGGAAGTCTCTCCACAGATAAACTGTCTCCTGCTCAGTGGTCAGCTCTGGGTTTCATCTTGGTGTCATCAGGAGAAAATCTGGATGAGTTTGATCTGAAGAAATATTCTGCTTCAGAGGAGGTTTTTCTGAAGCTGCTGCCAGTGGTTAAAGCCTCCAACAAAGCTCTGTAAATACTTTTCTTTTATACCATAATTTATACATTTGTATCTTTTGGATGTCAAGCAAATCAAATATGCTTGGTCAAGTATTTATTCTGTATTATATTTGCTGTTGATAGAACTGATTATGTATATTAATTATATATTTATTATTGACCCTTTAGGTTGAGTGGATGTAACCTCTCAGAGAAAAGCTGTCAAGCTTTGTCCTCAGCTCTCAGGTCCCAGTCCACTACTGTTACAACACTGGACTTGAGTAACAACAATCTGAAGGATTATGGAGTGCAGCTTCTGTTACATAGACTGGAGAGTTCAAATCACAGCCTGAAGACCCTTAGGTAATGATCATGGAAAAGAATTTTCCTTTCAAGCCAAATTCTGGTTTTTATATCTATCTCAATTCACATCCAATGGAATAAAATAATGAAGACGACACAGTTTATAATACAAACTAGTTCAATTCTAGACATGAGGAAACAGTCTACACCAAATTCAGTTTAAGGAAAATAGCATACCTTCAATTTAGTAATGCATCACATCCACCTAAAATTATGTACTCCATTTCAAATCAATGAGAATAATATAATAACATTCATCCATCCATCCATCCATTTTCCTTCACCCTTGTCCCTCAGTGGGGTCGGGAGGGGTGCTGGTGCCTATCTCCAGCTCACGTTCCGGGCGAGAGGCGGGGTACACCCTGGACAGGTCGCCAGTCTGTCGCAGATAATAACATTCAGTTGATCATAAAAAGTCAGAATGGTAAATATTCTGTAAGTCAGAAAAAGTGGCTGTTTGGAGTTGTAAACTCTGCAGAGTCTCTCATCCAGAGCAAATTAAGGGGACCAAAAGGAGTTCCTACTGCTCTTTACTTGACTGACTCAGTGAGTCACTTCGTCCTCAATGTCAGGGTGTGACTGCTGCAGAGTCAGTGACTCGATGGAATCAAGTAAGTTTCCTTAGATGGAAAAATTGTATGTGTTTGATCAATTGAACTTGGCTGCACTACAAGACTTAAATGTGCCTATATAACTACATTGATCAGATTATTTCTTTGCAAAGTGTCTTTAGAGGATATTTATTTGGAACTGAGGATATGCAGTACAAATAACTGAAGAGAATTGATTTAAAATAAATTAGTAAACATTTTTATACTCTGCTTCAGACTGAGTTGCTGCAACCTGTCAGAGAGAAGCTGTGAAGCTCTGTCCTCAGCTCTCAGCTCCCAGTCCTCCAGTCTCAGAGAACTGGACCTGAGTAACAACGACCTGCAGGATTCAGGAGTGAAGCTTCTCTCTGCTGGACTGGAGAGTCCAAACTGCAAACTAGAAATTCTCAGGTAAGCTACAGATTTTTTTAATTCTCTTTCTAAATGCACCAGACATGGGAAAGTGGTTAGCATCTTGGTCCAAACTTTTGTACAGGACTCGTGTTGAAAATGTCCCCAAAAGAAAAAAGCTGTGTTGTACTGACAAGGATCAGATTTTGGAGCATCTCGTTAAGTAATTGGTTTTCCAGTATCAGTGGAGCTGGTTGAATTCTTTAAATTCCTCTGGATAGAAATGGATAATTGACTCCTTCTCCCTGCATGTGGCCCTCATTTCTGAAAAGGTTGATCAACGTCTCCACCTGCTGAGAAAACTAGGAGTGTTTGATTCATAAAAATGCATTGACATTGGTTTATAAGACATTTATTAAATTAATTCTCATATTTTAACATCTCCTAATACAGTTTGATTACAATGAAACACAAAACAAAAAAATTCTGCCAACAAAATTACTGGTTCAATTCAACACTTACTGCTGAGCCGCACAATGCCTCTGTGGTCAGGAAACCTACCTGGATCACAGAGTACCATTCACTATGCCTTCATAGTGTTTCCAGCTTCTTCCTTCTAGCAGATGCTATAAAGTAACTCCTGTCAGGAAAATTATTTCTAAAAATAATTTGTCTCCTATAAAATGACCCTACTAAACAAGCTACGTTTCCTTTATTGGGTTCTGTTATACAGGAACTTTTATACTTTTATTTTTTTTTATTTTTGCTTAGTTTCTTTGATAATTATTGTATGTTTGAAAACAAACATAGTAACATGAAGCCATGTGCATAAACATATTACACTCACTTTACAAAACTGTAGGGCCTGAATGCATCCATGTTTATAGAATGTGTTTATTATCAAGAAGAAATATTTCAAGATTTTCTGATTTATTAATCAGTTGCAATCGTTTCTTAGTTTTTATTATTTGGAAAAACTATTTTGTAGAAATTTGATTCAACCTGAGCCATTTTTGAAAAAAGCTATGAATTTTCTTTGCTTTTAGCTTGTCGGGCTGTTTAATCACAGACGAAGGCTGTTCTCATCTGGCCTTTGCTCTGGCCATGAACCATTCTCATCTGAAAGAGTTGGACCTGAGCTACAATTGTCCAGGAGAGTTGGGAGTGAAACAGCTGTCGTTCGGACTGAATGATTCACAATGGAGACTAACCACTCTAAGGTATGGAGACACCTGATACAGAGAGTTTAGTAGAAGAGAAAAAATAAAAAGCTGTTTTATCTTTTTCTCTTTCTTTTCCTGGATATAAATATTTTTTGTGACGCATAAGTTTCCACATGTGACCTGCCACAAGTGATAAATCATAAATGATGATCTGAAACATTGTCACAAAAACAGAACAAATTTGAAAGTGGGCAAACTATTTTTTTACACCACTGAATTACTTGTGGAAAAGAGCTATGTTCATTTCAAGGTCCCACCTGGACATTTACTTTTTTAAACCAACATCTGTCCACCACCTCTACAACTGGAGGGATGAGCATCACTCTGTGAGTCTGTCTGACTGGCTCTCAGAGACCAGCAGCAGTTGCTTTTGGCTCAAGACTGAATGATGACTTGATGGTTCCTCATCTTTCCGGTACTTTTAAATTGTTTTTATTAATTGATTTCTAAAGTGTTCATTTTATCTTCTGTAGTTCTTTGTAGCTAAGTATCAAATAAAGTATTTTTTTTATCTTGCCATAAAATGTCTGTGCTTGCTGCTGAGAGAGACTGAAGGTCTGACCCTTGACCTTTGCCTTTTCAGAGCGGACCCTGCCGGTGTCCAGTGGTTGACACCAGGTCTGAAGAAGTGTAAGTGTGTTTTTCATTTTATGAATAACAACAAAGCAGCTTACATGCAACAATTTTCAACTTGTTTCACTTTTCATGTGTCATAAATGTGTTAATTATCAGCAACGGGGTTGTATTTTTTCTCTTCATCAGATTCTTGTCAACTCACAGTCGACTTAAACACAGTGAACAGAGAGCTCAGATTGTCTGACAACAACAAGAAGGTGACACGTGTGAAAGACCGTCAGTCTTATCCTGATCATCCAGATAGATTTGATGTCCCTCAGCTGCTTTGTCAAACTGGTCTGACTGGTCGTTGTTACTGGGAGGTTGAGGTGAGAGGAGAAGTGGATATATCTGTGAGCTACAGAGGAATTAGAATTAGAGGATACAGTGATGCTTGTTGGTTTGGACGGAATCATCAGTCCTGGAGTTTGTTCTGCTCTGATAAGGGTTATTCTGTCTGGCATAATGCCAAAAAAACACCCATCCTCTTCTCCTCTTCCTCCTCCCCCTTCTCCACCTTCTATGTCTCCAACAGAGTAGCAGTGTTTGTGGACTGTCCTGCTGGGATTTTGTCTTTTTATAGAGTCTCATCTGACACACTGATCCACATCCACACCTTCAACACCACATTCACTGAACCTCTTTATGCTGGATTCAGAATCTTTCCTGATTCCTCAGTCTTTCTATGTTAAGGTTAAAGAGTCTCTGAGAAAACAGACACATGGAAATTAGAATTGTTCTTGGATGTATTTGTTCTGTTTTTGTCTCTTACACACCAAATATTTTCTGCATCAGTGGTTGGGACTCTTTCAACATAACTTTAACCAAGAGGATTCAGTTGCACAATATATTTATTAAAAATGATTGATCCTATTTTATTACACAGAAATTAATCTTGGACACCTAAGACTTTCTCGCTCATACACATATTTTGAAAATATTTCTGATTATAACATGTATTTTAATATATAACAGCATAATTAATGTAGTGCAAAGATGTTTAATATTCTACATAGCAATATTAGAACAATATTGGAACAATGGGGGGATTTCCACTCAATCTGCCTCTTATTGTGTCCTTGGGAAAGTTACTTCACCCACCTTGGCTGCTGCCTTTGCTCAGAAAGGCTGATGACACAAAATCTCTGGGCCTCAGTGAGTCTGTGACTGTGGATTATAGTCACAGACTATAATTATAGTCACAGTCTGTAATTATAGACACTAAGACTGATGATTGCCTTCATCAGAGTGTGAATGTGTTCTTGAATGTCAAAGACTATGTTCAATCCTATTCAAGTCTGGTTTTGATTCTAAAAATATGTATCACTTTGTATCCCTGTAAAATGTCTAAAGAATTTCATTGATATGTATTGACCTGCAAAAATAAAGCAAGAGAGATTAGTACAGTTAACTGGAGAAATAAAGTGGAAAAAAGGGAGAAAACACCCATTTTTGATGTATCCGTGTTAGAGAACAGACCTATTGAATAAAATAAATAAATGATGCAGTCCTGTTTGTTGTTTAAATGTATTATTAGCTTTTTCCATTGTTGTTTATATGATTTCTTGTTTGCAAATAGATGTTTCCCTTTTTATTATTATTTTAATATCTACCATTCAGCTGTGATGAAATACACTTATACAGACTGTAACCTTTGAAATGTTCAATAAAAATGAGCTAATCTCAATAAATAAAGCTAATCAGTTTATGTTGAAAAAATATAATTCACTTTTCACTTTTTTTCTAAATTTCTGGGGAAAATAATTTGAACAATCTGTAATTCTACAGAAAACTGACCATATTATTGTAGACTGAGTTTCTTAAAACTCTCTAAAAAGAAGAACTTTGAGGTTTTTTAACCCAACTGAACACACCTCATATTAACAGCAGATTTCTTATATTGAGCTTAATGTGGGGTTCAGAGATTATTGGCAATCTTTTGAGCATTGTTTTATGAGACAGCATTCACCTCAGATGATCAACATTTTAATCCTTTAAAGCAGTAATAATTAGGGCTGAAACGATTCCTCGAATGATTCGAGTACCTCGATTACTAAAATTCCTCGAGGAAAATTTACCTGCCTCGAAGCTTCGTTAATTTATGTTTTATTAGTTAGCGCACCGTGTTCCGGCCGGGACTTAATTTGCGTTGCGCGGAGCTCTCACTTCCGCCTCTGAGTTGTTGACAAAAGCTAAGTCTCAGCGGCATAAAGTCCAATCTTCAAGATTGGCCCGTGGGGATTTTATTGATTGAGGATAATGCCCGACTTTTTATCGTTTTTGGGGAACCAATAAGCATCCTTAAAATGACTGGGGGAATGCCTGGAGTACGGCAGCATTTCTCCTCCGGGGCTGCTGGTTGAAAGCGAACGGCGGGAAGAGCGCTGAGGTGAGCGGATAGACTGAGCAGGGCGGGTGGCTGAGTAGCTGATGCTTACCGTGTAAATGTAGCTTTACCGACGAACCGCACAATAAATTTCATATCCCGGTCTGAAGAAACGGGTGGCGGAGCGCATCGTACATGGCTGGTAGATGAGTTTCTGAGTGTGACCAGTGAAGGTGTCGTAAATATCCCGTATTGCTTCCCTCCGTGTTCGTCCCCCGGTCTAACGGTTCGTCAGTCCGCTGGTCTATTTCCTCCCCTCCACCCCATCTTACGTTCGTTCATTCGCTCTCTCCTCCCACTCCAGGCGGCATTTCCCGTATTTTCAAACCCAAAGCGTGGCAGGTTAGGTGGCAAGGTGAGTTTAATTAATCTATTAAACTCACTGAAGATGAATACATAAACTAAAAGCTGGATTGTAGACATTTTTTATAAGCATATTTGTGAGCCTGCCTCTTTGTTATTACATTCAATATAATTTCAGATTTTTCTATAACTTTTCTTCTGGTTAACTTAGAAAGTGAGCTATTATTGTTACAGGTTAGTTTTCTAAACTACAAAAAGCAACTGTTAGGGATGCTCAAATATGAAAAATTGGACTGATATTGATATCTGATAGTAACACCGGTATTATGCCAGATTTACCAATATTTCATTTTATAATTTTTTTTATCCGATTACTCGATTAATCGTAAGAATAATCGATAGATTACTCGATTACTAAAATATTCGTTTACAACAGCCCTAGTAATAATACAGGATTCAGATCAAAAAGCTGCCCTATAATTTAACAGACCTTCCTCCAGGTTTTACTGTTCTTATCCACTCAGTACACCACTGAGGGTACTCAGTCATTACAGATCAGTATTACCTAATTTCTACCACCTCACAAGCTGATCTTCTCAGTCCCGCCACTCTAAATAATTATAGATTATTTGTAACTCTTAGAGTTCTGATATAATGTATTAAATGTGTGTGTTTTGTTCTTTTGCTTTGTTCTTGTGAGTGATGTTGTTTTATGTGGACTGTAGAGACTACTGCAGGTAAATTAAGTCTCAGGAATAATAAAGTATTTGAACTTAATTCAAGTCTGTTCAGCTATGCTTCTCTCCTAAATGAAACAACTAAACTAACTGCTGTTGCTGTTAACTTTCTACTACCGCTTCAACCTAGAAAAATTACTCCTGGATGCACTTCTGCTCCCATAGTGCTGAGCCTGGCAGCACTAATCAGACACACAGCACCTTCCTGATGAAGAGGAGTTGTCCTTTTTATAGCCACATCATGCTCAGTATGCTCATTCAGGAGAATGGATTGTTGCAGAGTTGGTGACTTGATACATCCGCACGGGTTTCCATGCTGGAAGGTTTTTGTACATGGCTCTGTGGCTTCTAAATAGTTTATATTTAACCTCTGCAGATTCCTTAGTGTCCTGTATACAAGTATCCAAAGATTTTGAAAAAAATAACATCTCCTGGGTAACCCTAAGCACATGTAATAAACATAAATGGTCATTAATTAAAAGGTGTGCCCTTTATTTAATATGTTTTGTAAAGAGTAACTGGTGAATGTTTTAGGTAAAAGGTAGTCAGTTGTTTGAAATACAGATTGGTGAGGAAAAAAAACACTGCTTAAGCTGCTTCCCCCTGTGGTGAAAGACTTTGTCAGATGAGCTTATTGTTGGTTGAAGGCCTCACCCAAGGTTAATTACAGAAATGTTTATGGGTGTATACTGAGTGGTGAGACTGGTTAGAAGAGTTGGAGCTGGCAGTAGAGGAAACAAATGATTAGAGAGTCAAATTGAGAATTATGTCTCCTCTGTTGGCAGTCAGGGTCTGTTCAACTGGTTTTCTGTCTAGGATACAAACAGCTTTGGCTTATAGAAGGGATCAGGGGATGTGAGATTTTGTTTAGGACAGGCTTTAAAACCTGTCAATACTGGACAAAATAAAATAAATCCATCCATCCATTTTCTTCTGCTTATCCCTCCTCCTGGTATGACATATCCATCATGGGATAAAAAACATTTCATATCTAGGTTCACCAAAAGGGAACCTAGATATTACCTTTTGTTGATATCTAGGTTAACTTATGTCAAGTCAAGTCTATTTATATAGCATATTTTAACAAGGCAGTTCAACGTGCTTTACACCAGGACATAATACAGTAACAAGTTATGAAACATCAAGAAACATTACATTTTGTCAAATGCCATCATCAAAATCATCAAGCAAATATACATCAAATATACAGATCAATTTTCCAGTTATTGTCAATCAAATGAAACTCTAATCAGGTGAGTTTTTAATCTTTATTCAAGGTTAAAACTTAAATAAAATTTAAAAACTTAACCACTAATAGAAAATCCAATTGGTTCCCACTTAAAGCTGATTATCAGTTCAGCTTCCAGAACAGAACACGGATCAGCAAAATAATGAAATAACATTTTAGTTGTGTTCACACTGGGAGTCGTGTGAAAAGTTCATATCTTCAGACATCATCACGTGATTTTTTTTCTTTGACTCACCAGTCAGACCAGTCAGACCAGTCAGAACATGTATTGTTCACTGAGGCAAGAAGCAACCAGCAGCTCTAATCACCTCATCATTCCATCATAAATCATTTTATATCAAATTTTCATCATTGTTATTAATATTTACTCAAATTCACAATGACATTTTATTTTCCATGTGTTTTTGGTGCTCAGAAAAACTCCAGGATGTCTATTTTTTATTTTGATATTAACTGACCTGACCTGCTACCCCTCCTACCTGTCCCGCCTCCATTGCAGTTGCAGCTCCAATTCATTTCAGGAACCAGTTAAACTCTGTCGCAGTCGGTTGGGTCCACACTTCGACTTGTTGAACCATATGAACAAACTGTAAGTTTGCTTTGTTTTATAATTGAACTTTACCTTAACTATGTGTCCAGTTTGTTTCTGCTCTCTGATGTCTGGAAAACCTCTGGTTTCTGTTCAAATCTTAATAAGTTCCTTCCTTTACTTTCTGTTTGTTCCTGAACAATTTCTTAATTTTTCAGGTGTTCAATTTGATTTAGCTTCAGTTTTTCTTATGGTGAAAGTAGAATAAAAATTATATTTTCTTCATTCAACTCCTCCCAGCAGCTGAGATCTAAAATATGTCTCAGTTTGTATTTTCTGATTTAAAATTCTCTAAAAACTAGCCAGTAAAAATAAGTCTGATGTTCTGTACCACAGTGATCCTCTGCTGTTTCATCTATCAGCTGAAATGGTTTCAAATGTTGAACTGAGTCAATGTGATGGATTGAAGCTTCCAGAGTGAATCAGTGAATGTAAATGTAGCTCCGTGTCTCCATCTAGTGGACTGATAGTAGAAGTGCAGCAGCTGATGCAGCTTCCTCTGCCTCTCTGCTGTCTGACTGCATCCAACTGACACTGACATGAAGCAGAGAAGAGCCAATCAGAGGAGGAGCAGCTGGTCTTTTTCCAGCTCTAATGATGTAAAGGATGATCAGAGCTGATGAATGATGTGTGTTTCCTCTGCAGGTGAAGCCAGAAAGTGTGTGTGAGCTGAAGTGAATTCAGCAGCATGGATCAGTGTGAGGACAGAGAGGAGGGAGTCCCTCCCTCTAAAACCACTCTGTGTGGGGAAGATGGGAGCCAGAGCAAAGGTCAGAGGTGAGGTCACCATCTCTAAGTGTCCACAGCCCTTTTCACACAGCGTTCACTACATCAGGCCCAAACAGACGTGGTGATGAAGCTGCTGCTGCTCCTCTTTGCTGCGTCATCCAGACTGAACAGAGCAGCTCAGCCTGGTATCAGTGTTTCTTCCAGACAGCAAGTCAGTGATGCAGAAGCAGCTGAGTGACAGCAGCCTGTTGGTCAGAGCTCTGGGCTCCAGCAGGACACAGATGGAGAGAATCACCAGCTTCCAACACATTTCCAGTTTTTTTCCACCAGACCTATACCATATAACTAAGGATGTAAAGGATGATCAGAGCTGATTATTCTCTTTGATCATCAGCTCTGATATGATTGGCTCACTGTGTGAATCTGTCAACTCATGACCATATGAATTTAGTATGTAAACACAACTGTGAATTTTAAATAGATACTGTTGCTCCTGACTATTGAAATGTAACAAAGTGAGTCTACATCGGTTAAATTGTGTAGTGCATCATTCCTGCATAATTGTGGAACATTCTGTATTTGCAAACAGAATAGCAAATTTTACTTTATCCCATTTCTCTGTTTAACAAGAACTTACATCAGCTTAACAGCAACACTAACAAATTATGTTTTAGCAGTTTTAATCAAAGCTTCTTAAAATGATAAGCCCTGTCCACTATAAAAGTTTTCTGTTCTTTTTTTTTTCTTAGGATGGAGAAAGTCACACTTAAAAATGAGCATGAACCCAGGGACCTGTCCTTCAAAAGCCATGATTCAAAGGATATATGGTTTGAATTTAAATCAGATCAACCTCCACCACCAGAGAGGTGAGCTGAGTCAGCCTGAAATGTTTTTATTCCAACCAGGTGGAAAGAACAGATGTTGTTGGAGGCATCCTGGATGCTTCTATATCATGTTTAACAGATCTGGTCTTGTTGATTTTGGGCCTCATTGATTAGTCACCATCATTAAACACTTGTCTCTTGTTAAAGTGAAATATTTGGCTTGGACTTATCTAACTCTGATTGGGTCACTGTTGTAGAATATGTAGAGGAATATTTATTTCAACTGATATGGAAACAACAATAAAATTATGATATAAATTAGATTTCATTCAGTAGTTTACTTTCATTGTGGTTTTACTTTTTGATATATATAAACAACATGTGTAATCTTTCAGCACTACAGAATGTCATCTGATTCAGTCAGCCAAAATATATCCATTCATGGACATTTATTATTTGTTTATGAGTGAAATGTGTGTCTGGGTGGCTAGATATGAGCAAAATTTTCATGGCTTATCCACAGAATGAGCCAGAAGAGATCAGAGATTCCCAGTGGTCCATCTGGCCACCAGCATCAAACACAGCTGGACTCCATATTTATGGTCTGTACAACAACGTTTCCATGGGATCTTTTCACAGTCATCTCCATGCTGCAGATACTGACCAGAGGGCTGTCAGTCTGTGCAATATTTGGCTGCATGATTTTAGCCTGATATATTCATTTATTATTATGTTCCAGTTACTGAAGGACAACATTGTCACTTTTGTGACGAAAGAGCTGAAGAAGATCCAGAAGGTTTTGAGTCCAGATGAACCAGAATGCTCAGAGAGTCAGAGAGATGATGAGGAGGAGTTGGAAGGTGAGAATGAAGAGCAGAGGAGGAGCAGCAGAGAGGCAGTGATGAAGATCACACTAAACTTCCTGAGGAGGATGAAGCAGGAGGAGCTGGTTGAGCAACTCCAGAGAAGTAAGAGAATCTCTACTGAGATTTAACCTTATAATTCAATCAAATATTCAATCAAGTACTGATGTCTGTGGAATAAGATATTAAATAAACCACCAATAACTGTTTATTTGTCTGTGTAATTGTCTTTTCACTCAGAACATCTTGCTGCAGTTGGTCAACATGAACTTAAATCTGGTCTGAAGAAGAAGTTCCAGTCTGTGTTTGAGGGAATCGCTAAAGCAGGAAGTCCAACCCTTCTGAACCAGATCTACACAGAGCTCTACATCACAGAGGGAGGGACTGGAGAGGTCAATGATGAACATGAAGTCAGACAGATTGAAGCAGCTTCCAGGAAACCGCACAGACCAGAAACAGCAATCAGACAAGAAGACATCTTTAAAGTCCCACCTGGAAGAGATCAACCAATCAGAACAGTGATGACAAAGGGAGTGGCTGGCATTGGGAAAACTGTCTTAACACAGAAGTTCACTCTGGACTGGGCTGAAGACAAAGCCCACCAGAACATCCACTTCATATTTCCATTCACCTTCAGAGAGCTGAATGTGCTGAGAGAGAAAAAGCTCAGCTTGGTGGGACTGATTCATCACTTCTTTACTGAAACCAAAGAAATCTGCAGCTTTGAACACTTCCAGGTTCTGTTCATCTTTGATGGCCTGGATGAGAGTCGACTTCCGCTGGACTTCCACAACAAGGAGATCCTGACTGAGGCTACAGAGTCCAGCTCAGTGGATGTTCTGCTGACAAACCTCATCAGGGGGAAACTGCTTCCCTCTGCTCTCCTCTGGATAACCACACGACCTGCAGCAGCCAATCAGATCCCTCCTCAGTGTGTTGGCATGGTGACAGAGGTCAGAGGGTTCAATGACCCCCAGAAGGAGGAGTACTTCAGGAAGAGATTCAGAGATGAGCAGCAGGCCAGCAGGATCATCTCCCACATGAAGACGTCACGAAGCCTCCACATCATGTGCCACATCCCAGTCTTCTGCTGGATCACTGCTACAGTTCTGGAGGATGTGCTGGAGACCAGAGAGGGAGGAGAGCTGCCCAGCACCCTGACTGAGATGTACATCCACTTCCTGGTGGTTCAGACCAAACTGAAGAAGGTCAAGTATGATGGAGGAGCTGAAACAGATCCACACTGGAGTCCAGAGAGCAGGAAGATGATTGAGTCTCTGGGGAAACTGGCTTTTGATCAGCTGCAGAAAGGAAACCTGATCTTCTATGAATCAGACCTGACAGAGTGTGGCATCGATATCAGAGCAGCCTCAGTGTACTCAGGAGTGTTCACACAGATCTTTAGAGAGGAGAGAGGGCTGTACCAGGACAAGGTGTTCTGCTTCGTCCATCTGAGTGTTCAGGAGTTTCTGGCTGCTCTTCATGTTCATCTGACCTTCATCAACTCTGGAGTCAACCTGATGGAAGAAACACAATCAACTATCCCTACGTTGTTCCACAAATCCAAAATAATATCTCTACACCAGAATGCTGTTGACCGGGCCTTACAGAGTTCAAATGGACACCTGGACCTGATGCTGCGTTTTCTGCTGGGACTTTCACTGCAGACCAATCAGAGACTCCTTAAAGGTCTGCTTACACAGACAGGAAGTAGCTCACAGACCAATCAGAGACTTTTACAAGGTCTGCTGGTACAGACAGGGAGTAGCTCTCAGACCAATCAGAAAATAGTTCAATATATCAAGGAGAAGATCAGTGAGAATGAGTCTGCAGAGAAAAGCATCAATCTGTTCCACTGTCTGAATGAACTGAATGATCGTTCTCTAGTGGAGGAGATCCAACAGTCTCTGAGTTCAGGAAGTCTCTCCACAGATAAACTGTCTCCTGCTCAGTGGTCAGCTCTGGGTTTCATTTTGGTGTCGTCAGGAAAAGATCTGGATGAGTTTGATCTGAAGAAATACTCTGCTTCAGAGGAGGTTTTTCTGAGGCTGCTGCCAGTGGTTAAAGCCTCCAACAAAGCTCTGTGAGGAATCATGGGCAGTATTTTTGTTTATCTGTTGAAATATTTTTGCCTATTTGTATTAAATCAGGAGGATATTAAAACATATTTAATTAAACTTTAACATAGTCACCATTGTAAGCTTCAAAATTGACATTTTTGTCTAAAGATTCATATTGACATAAAAACCCAGCGATTCTTTACTAGCTGGGCAAAAGTTGTTCCAAAGCCACTCCTTGGTTATTTTAGCTGTGTGCTTAGGGTCATTGTGTTGTTGGATAGAGAAGCTTCAGCCCATGAAGGTTTACATGCAGGGTCACGTTAGACGGTTTTATATGGTGTGCTTTATGTGGCCTGCTTGTTTGAAAACATAATGTTGATTGGAAAATAATCTGCTTTAAACACATTATTTGACCTAACCGACCTGTGTACTTCATTCATAATTCTAAATGTGAAGCACAATGCTAACTTAATTTTATTTTTATTTCCAATCAGCTATTCTAGGCAAAAGTTAATTTATTGATTAAACATCTGTCTGATTATCTTTTTGTTGTCATTCTTCAGACTGAGTGACTGTAACCTCTCAGAGAGAAGCTGTGAAGCTCTGTCCTCAGTTCTCAGCTCCCAGTCCTCCAGCCTCAGAGAACTGGACCTGAAAAACAATAGTTTGAAGGATTCGGGAGTGAAGCTTCTATCTGATGGACTAAAGAGTCCATACTGCAAACTAGAGAAACTAACGTAAGTATCAGAAACCTGGATCTGACTTCCTAAGCTTGTTCATAAAGGCTTTCTCTATGTACAGTACATAACATTTATATATTTAAAATGGTATTTACATGCTCATTGCCCTGTTTGTTGCTTCAAAAATATTGAAACCACAGTTTTACTTAATTTTTGAATTAGAAAGTGTATAAAGTAGGTGTTTAAAGATAACCTTTAAACACCCAAGCCTCAAAATGTCTGCCTGGCATTTTCAAAAAAATGTATAAATATGCCAAAAAATTCTCATGAACAAATGCTTTGGCTCATTTCTCCAGAAGAAAACGTATAAAAATGAACTTGTGATGTCATTGTCTTACAGTATACTGTCTTCTTAAACAGTGTATGAATAGTGTGAAATGAAAAACAAAAAAACTAATAGATTTGAGTTTTAGAAAATAAAATGCTGCCGATGAACATAAAGGATAGATTTAGTCAAAAACATTAAAAAATCAACAGTGTGGAGTTTTTTAGTCTTTCTTTCTCAAAAATCATCCCAACAATGTAAACTATATAGATTATCAATACTTTTGTAAGATAGAGTACCAGAATATTAAATCATGTGTGTTGATTTCTGCTCTTGCAGTTTGTCAGGCTGCCTGATCACAGAAGTCGGCTGTGCTCCTCTGGTATCAGCACTCAAATCAAACCCCCATCACCTTCAAGAGCTGGATTTGAGCTACAATCATCCAGGTGACTCAGGAGTGAATATGCTTTTGGCTGGACTGAAAGATCCACAATGGAGACTTGAAACGCTAAGGTATGAAAAGATCTGCCGAAACCACAGAAGACGACAGGCTTGAAACTTCCTTATTCTACTTGTCAATTAAGTATTTTTTCTTGTGTGTTGGATAAGATCTTGGCAGTAATAGCTACACATGCAGTAGCTTTTTTTCTGCTGCTTCAAAAACAGGAAGGTTCACAATCTCCGGGAGTAGTGCTTCCCATTGGACAGGAAATACATTTAGACCTACACTGTGTCAAACATCTGATTTGGCTTTAAATAAAGGATTATATTTCCTTCTGAGATATTTCAAGTACATGTTTTGGCTTTACACCAAGGGCAGAAACAAGGAGAATCTAGTACATTAGTTGTTTATGTCTTCACACTCAACAGATTATCAGAAAATGTTATAACATTTTTAAGTCAATGAAAAGTGAGAACCACAGGTCTGAACTTTAGAGATCCTACATTTTAGTGAATCTGTCTAATGTAAGATGATTCCTTTACCAATGTAGAGCATGTTTTATGAGAGCCATGTAATGTTTGCATGCTGAAAGACACTTATGCTGACTCATCCTTTTCTTTTTCAGGGTGGAGCCTGCTGGTAACAGATATTTAAAACCAGGTCCATGGAGGTGTAAGTTTGCTTCTGTTGTTGATTCATGACAAAAAAGCATCTTACTCAACACATTCATTGTTTGTGATATATCAAAGTATCAATATATTGTCAAATAATAAAACAGTACCTGTACTTATATAGCTTTTCTCTCCATCAGATGCTTGCCAGCTGACATTTGACCGAGACACAATAAACCAAAACTTCCAACTGTCAAACGATGACAGGAAGGTGACAGATATGCAGGAGGCTCCCTCAGACCCTGATGATCTAGAAAGAAGAAATATTCCTCAGCTGCTGTGTAGAAATGCTATCAAAGGTCGTTGTTATTGGGAGGTTGAGTGGAGAGGAAAAATAGAGATATCAGTAACTTATCGAGGAATCCGAAGAAGAGGACTTACTAATGGCTCTGTGTGTGGAAAGAGTGACGATTCCTGGAGTTTGAGCTGCTCTGATGACGGTTACACTGTCAGTCATTATAAGAACAGAAAACTCCTCTCATCATCCTCTTTTTCCGTTGTCTCTAACAGAGTAGCAGTGTATGTGGACTGTCCTGCTGGCAGCCTGTCGTTTTACAGAGTTTCCTCCGACTCTCTGATCCACATCCACACCTTCAACACCACATTCACTGATACCTTGTATCCTGGATTTACAGTCCTACCAGGTTCCTCAGTGTTACTGAGTTGAGTATTCATTTCTTGCCTGCCATACTTGATGGTTGACATACAAATTGTTAATTTGTTTTCGAGTCAAGTTACTGCAGTTGTGACATATTTAGGTTTTGAGGTCCAAATGAGTGACACACCTTCCTCAGCCAGTTCTTTGCAAGTTAAGGCTATATGTAGACTGATAACAAATGAAGAACTCGACAACTTATGATCAGCTGAAAATGTTGTCAGGATGATTTATAAATGAAAATACTATGTGGTTATTTATTTTGTAATAGGGATCAGAATTATATATCTGTAAACTACATTTTACATAAACAACAGTCCTGTCTTGACTTCACTTGTATTGTTGAATGATCTGTTCCCACTTGTGTTTTATTGTAGGATGTTGACTTCTGATGCTCGCACTTTCTCTGTTCATCATGAATATATGTGCAGTGCTATAAAAATGAAATACAGAACAGATTGCTTCTTCTCTAGCTTTTTTGTCTAACTTAAATGTTCCAAATCATCAAACTAATTCTTTATAACAGACATTAAATAGAAAGTAAACGATACAACTGCTTTTAAAAGATGATTTCATTTATTACGGTAAGAAAAGCTTGGGAAAATGGGTGTGAATAAAACTTATTTAATCATTCTTATCCTCCTTCCTATCATTCTTAACATTATGATAATATATTAAGAATTATATCATTCTTAACATTAATCATTTTCATGATTCCTGCTTTACTTATGAAATTATACAACTCAAAAGGTCTTTAAACAAACAAAGACCTTTTGTTTGTTTACAACAACATATATATACATTATATATGTATGTTCATGTACATATATAATAAATATACACAATCACAAGAGTTTACACACACATATATCCAAACATACTGAGAATGAAATGCATAACAGAAGTTAAACATAAACTTCTCCATGCTGCAGATTAACTGAATTCATGTTTTAAGAACAAATTAAAAGAGAAAAACATTAAGCTCTTTATTCCATGTAAAACAAACTGGAACCTGTGGGTTCAGATTTTATTTTATGCATTTTTCAGTTATATCATCACATTTGGTTCATATCAGGACCTCAGAAGGGCATAAAAATCTGTTAAACATTCCAAGAGAGAAATCCTACATGTGAGTTTACAAGAACCTGGAAAGAGGTCACACTGCTGTATTATAGAAAATGGAGGATTTATTTTAAGCCTAATCCAACCAAACAGTTGAAAGTCACAATAACCCAGATTCTACCACTGAATAATCTCCTGAAAAACAGAAAGTTGCTGATGTATGTATTTTTCTCTCAGTGTGAAGAAAATTGAGGATTTTTCCCTTAATAATCTCTATGACAGACAGACTGGTGAAGAGATTTACCCAAAACCAACACAGTCGATGTTTATTCATGCATAACGTTTGAACTGGCCACGTAGCCATCCTGCAAACTGATTAATGTTGTTATTGATCCAAAGTTATGCCAATGATCACCAATTGCAGATGTATTATTTTTTTATTTATTTATCTTTTTTTTGCTTAGGGCCTCCCTTGTGTGGTCGGCCTCCTGCTGTGATTAACAAAAGACAGCTGCTCTGGTTGGTCTATTTTTCAGCAGTGAAGACATGATGAGTCTTCACTGCAAACAGTTCTGCTACCACCAAATTCATGTTTATATTTGGATATTTCAGAGGATATTTCTGTTATAAGTAAAGCTAATGGCTCTTTTTGAAACCAGAAACTCTTCATGGGTACTTTTTATTTTGAATGTGTCGAGAACCTCCTCTGCAGAATCTACTCTAACATTAATTTTCTTGGAGCTCATTATGATGCAAGAGTAACCATGAAAACAGTGAAAGTGTTTACTGCTTATTGCCAAATTAGTTCAGAAGACGGTACATTCCATGTGTACCATAAGGGGGAGGGAAACTAGAAGCTGGAGGTTTCTTGTCGTGGTTGTTGAGGTTGAAAGTCCCTCAACAGGGACGGTGGATTTCCAGAGTTCCCAAATGTCTCATTTCTAAACTCAGAAATCGAGGTTGGTACTGTTGGCACAACAGGGACGTGATAAATGGCTGGCAGGACGACGATGTCAAGTTTGATCTCTGGGTCTGAAGGGAACGGCACATCAAGGTACACCTGGGGGAATAAGAATATTGGTTTACATATTTATGGTGATTAAACTGAATGTTTTGCGATGTCATTGAGCCATGAATTTAAAACGCTCTTGTCTTTAAAAACAGGGGCCAAATTTCTAAAAGTGAAATCCCGACTGAAAGAGATAAAAGCTGCATCACATGGCAATTAGCTCTATTATTTTCCACAACAGTTTTCTATGGAATTTTTGTTGGCATCTATGTATGGATAAATCATAGAAATAACTGAAAGTAATTTCTAGATAACTGAAAATATTTAATCTCAGAACATAATAAATAGAGATTGGAATTACAGGTGCTACTGCAATCATAGTTCCTGTTTTTCTGTTCTGTTTGAATGAGTTGCTGTGGACAAACTGCGCCCTAGTTTCATATGTTCACACGTTATGTACATAAGTCCCACCTTTGGAGTAAGAACCACGAATAATAAGATGATGAGTTGTTGAAAAGCCTTGATTTACATGTGATTTACTGTTACCGCTGGCCTGCAGCCAGCGGTAACAGTAAAAAAGAAAACATGTCCACCCTACTTTTACTTTCCAAAATCATTAATTTGGCTCCCCTAAGCAAGCAATGAAGTTTGACTAGTTTGATTTGGTTAAACTTTTAAAATCATAAGTACATTCCTTCAGCTTTCCAAACATTTGTAATATTGGTATTTACCCTGAGTCTGTACCCTGTTTTGATGATGCTGGAGGAGAGGATTGAGGGCTCCAGATCCCTTTTCCAACACACCTGAATCAAATGTCTGTTCAGCAACTTTTAGTTCTTCAGAAACTTGGTAATGAGCCATTCATTTGTTTGAAGTGTGTAGAAGCAAGAATACATCATTTCAGTAACACACAAAGTTATTTTGCAGGGCACAATAACTCTGTGCAAAATAACCCAGTTTTTTAAGACCATGGGAATAATCCATTTCCATCATCACAAAGATCCATTGCTCTTCCTGAGATTTAACACCTTAGTCACTGAATAGTTTTACCTTAAAAGGCAGTGAAATATCATCTAACCAAAATATTCTGCTTTTGCAAGGAGTTTAAATGCTTAGCATATAAAATCTTACAGTTGCTCAACTACTGAATCTAAAAATGAAAAGAGCATGCAATAATCCTGACCTGCACCGAGCATGAAACACTCCTTACATATTGTGCAGTTCTAGATTTTCTAAACTGAACACATGTCCTATTAAAATGTGTTCTCTGAAATCTCGACTTTACCTCTCCCCTCAAACCTGATGTAAAAGGAATCTATCCGGCAATGTTTTTCCACTTCCACTGATACCTGACCAGAAATGGTGTCTCCGTTTGTAAAAGTGTTGTGGGGATTGATGGAGTTATAAGTATTTTTATCTTCCCTATCGTCATCTTGACTGAGGACTTAAGCAAAACTCCAGATGAGGAAACCAGACAGTAAACTACACGTCTCCCTCGGCCTTCAGCAGGACTGTGTCTGATAAACTGATTTACTGGAGAAGACGTCCCACAACATTTCTCTTATCTTCAGACAATAAAAACTTTACACATGAATTTCACATGACCTGACTCAGCGTTTGGTGTCAGTCATAATAAAAATGTTCTGAAATAACAGCATTTTTTTAAATGACCTGCGTTTCTTAGGTTATTTATGTTCCTGAAGCAAAAGCTGCATATCCTATTGAATAAATGTGTGCTCATGTTTCTGCTTGAACATCTGCTGTGAGCTTGTTTTATACTCATAACTGCTTCATGACTTGTTTATGACTTCTCTCAAAACCTGAGCATTTGAAACTAAAATACACCAGTGTGAGTTTCTCTATATGTAACTGGGAATGTTTTTGCCTCCAATTTGAGAAAATTAAAGTGGATTTAATAACTGATCATAGAGAAATATGTCATTTCAATAATGACATAAGTCATTTTATTACTATTGCTCTTCAGCTGCTCAACTAAACAATGAAGGTGTTTTTGAGTTGGTGACAAATGAATCATTCTTACATATTTAAAAAAACATCTAATTTATTTAATATTGAAACGTGTGACGTGTAAATGTTTGTTTACTCTTATAAACCAAAAATAGGTTGAAAGCTTCAGTGTTGATGGTAACATGTATTATTACTATAATACATTTAAAAATACAGAATGAAAGTAAATTCATAGGACAAAACGTGACGACAGCAAACCAAAGGCCAACAAGGCAATATCATGAAGGTAGGATTTTATTTCTAAAGTGTGTCAGAAAATAAAAAAATAGAAACACTTTGATAGTAATTAAACCACATTACCTTCATAAATTATGCGAGAGGTACGGTATGAAATGAAGGAATATGGCTGTTAAATTATGTCTTCTTTGTTTCTGAACAAGCCTGTTTGTTTTATGCATCTTAGCTGCATCTCCATCCCCTGTAGTGAATTGACACTTTGTTGTTGAAAACAAAAAAACTGAGGACATCAGTTAAAATTTTCCTGTTTCCATCAACTTTTACCTATGCAATACTCCAAAAGGTGCATAAAAATGTTGATGGAAGTAAGACTACTGACAGCAGTGCAGATTTTTAAAGCTCTGCCAGGTCAGCAATTCCCAAAGTGATGCATTTAAATCTCCTCCATGTCTTTGTCTCTTCTTGGCTGCAAAAGTGCTGCTGTAAGATGTTCTCCTTTCTGAGCCTAATGCTGTCGACCTTCTCTACATCATCATCAAAACAAGACTCAAATGTCACATTTTCTCAGTATTAAGCTTCTTGTTTTCCTTTGTTCAGTCCTGAATGTTTCTGCTCCAGGCAGATCCACTTCCTGTTCTCTTCAGTTTTACGTCCTTATTTTAATCATTAGACATCATTTTTGTTTTTCAGTAGCAGTTTTTTTTGTGTCCTTGTTTCATTTCAATTTCATGAAACTTAAGCTAAATAAAGTGAGATGCTACCTCCTGCTTTAAGCTTACTTTATTATTAGTCTTCAAAGACAGGGTACAAATAATCACCTTCATCTGTAACATTCAATCCGGCTGGTTCTGTTCAAATGCAGGAGCAGGAAAGTTTAAAGGTGAAAAACACAACCGTGCTACAGCTAATAAAACAGGTATACAAGAAACGTAAAAAATAGAATCTCTTTTGTGCAGATTTACATTTTTACAAACCTTAATGCAAAATAAGCAGGGCTTTTTCTGCTGGTGTTTTTCAAAGAGGGATGTTTCAGTGGATCAACCTGTAAATTTCTCCTCAGCTCAGGGCGGCTTCACAGGGAGGAAGTTCTAGTTCATAGTTCTGCGTTTGTGTGATTTTAAATTGTCATCTAAAGGGAAACCATGGCAGCGTCCATTCAACAGCAAATGGATCGATGGCGTGTTCTGAATCCTCTTCTTCTACCATGGGACCTTTCTGGCTCACTGACAGGCATTAGAGAGAAGAAATAATTTGGATAAAGAATTAAAGAATGTCTTTTATTGTTGAATTCTGTCATTTATTGTCCTCTTTCTTGTTTCCCATTTATTCAGTCATTTTTTCTCCCTTCAGGACTTCTTTATCATCTGTTCCCATCCCTTCTTTCTCCGTCTCTCCTGTCTCTGGTCCAGGACTGGACGGCAGCAGCTCCACGTCCTTGGAGCTGCTCGTGCTGGCCGCCCTGGCGATCCTGGTGAGGGTCTGCTCGTATGGCGAGGGCAGGTAGACCATGAGGAACACCCCATCTGACACGTCCTGTTCAGAGCTGCTGCTGGGAAACTGGCCCCTGCTGCGGCGCAGGGAGGACAGCAGCTCGCAGTTCCTCTCCGGGTCCTGCAGGTCTTCCAGGGCGATCACGTTGGCCAAATCCAGCTTCCCATCCAGATGGAAGCCCCGCCGGCGCCGACAGATCAGAAAGCCAAGGATGCTCACGAAAAGGACGAGGAAGGAAGCCGTTCCTATGGCGATGTAGGTGATGGATCTGGTGCTGATGATGGCCTCACCTGAACCTTGACCCTAAGAGGCAGACACAGTTAGGACCAGAAAATAATCACATCACACACACACCCACACAGATATATGTCCATCCATACATGCATTCATCTGTCTGATAAACAGAGACAACATCTGGCCACTAGAGGGAGCTGTAAGTCAAAGATTGACTTTGTCCTCTTTAGTTAATCTGCACATGTAAACTGTGAGGATTACAAGAGGAACAGCTGTTCTTCTTTATCATTTCCTAATTGATTTAAATGTTGATGGTTGTTCTGGTTGGGAGAAAAAGAAAAAGAAATCTTTGTCTTGATGTTGAGTAAAACTGTAAAACATGGTATGAATATTTGTCTAAATTATGCTTTAAAAATGTTTCAATTATAAAATGACTTTTACAAACTAAGATTTACCTGATTTAAGTTTGATTTAAATATATATTGTTTAGGATAAACTTTAGCCACCACAGATGTTTATATGTAAAAACAAATTTAAATGTCCTGGAGTAATGTAGTTCAATAACCAGCCTGTTAAATCTAAAATATTAGATGTTTTAAGTGTAAATGTAAATATTTGTATTTTTAAAGTAAATATGTCTGCTCATTCTGCTGCCTCAATTTTCTGAAACCAGAACCAAACAGATAAAAAAAATCATCCTTCAGATGAGCAACATCCATAACAAGTAACACAAACGGACAAACTCTACAGGAAAACTGCAGAAGTAAAAGGTTTCAGTCTTTGGATTTAAACTGGAGAATTTTCCTTTCCTAATTCAACCTGGGAAGCTCATCTGAAAATAAAAGCTTACATGCTTAGTTGTGGTTCATTAGGATTTTCCTGTGTAAAGCAGCAGAGCATCGCTCTGACCGCATGGACTCACCGCAGCCTGTCTGTCGGTGGACGGCAGCGGTGACGGGACAGTGGACCAGTCCAGAGAGTCCCGACCTGCAGGTCCAAACCTCATCCAGCTGCTCTCCAGCAGAGACCGCATGGTGGGCTGGAGGAGGATCCAAAGTCCTGCTGAAACCAGAGGCCACAGCGGCCGCAAGCAGACGGACGGTAAAGGTGGAGCAAAGAGACGCAGCGGAGAAGACGTCTGCTCACAGCTGTGAGGGATTCAGTGAGAGCAGCGGCGAAGTGATCAGGCTGAAATAAAAAGTGACGAGTGGGAGGAGAGAAATGAGGGCAGCAGACAGAGAGAGAGCATCCAGCAGAGACGTCACTGGTTCTGATGGGCAGATTATCAGAACAACACCACAGCACTGCAAACAGAAAATAAGTTTCATCCTGACTGATCAATGCAAATGATCCACTTTAAACAAAAATCTGATGTTTTGAATTGCAGAAAGTTCAGAATGAATCCAGTCCTGTAATAGAAAGACTCCAAACACAGAATGATGCAGATTTGAGTCAAAACCGTTTTAATCTGGATGTTTTAGGATCTTTGTTAAGAGCAACAGTTTGTTCAAATTTCTTGATGGTTCTGGTTCTGCTGGAGGTTTCTTCCTGTTAAAGGGGAATCTTCCCTCTCCGCTGTCGCTGCATGCATGTTTGGAATGAGGAACTGCTGCAAAGGCAAGGACACAACGCAGGTGTCTGTCTACTGTCGCTGAGTCCAGGAGTGAATGCTGCAAATCACTGACAACCAATCTGCTGGGTTTCCTTAGGTCAGGGGCAGATGTGTCCCTTGTCCTATCTAAATCACAAAACTGTCTCATTAGCATGCAGTCAGCCTGCAGAGCTCTGCTAACGAGCTAATATTGGACTCCAGTGTGATGAAGCAGAGAGACGTCTAAAGGTTTGAGACCTTAGATAGAAAACTTGTTAAGCTACTTTTAGTAATGAACTGAACTTGATGGGCTGTTTGATAACCGTTTTTCTGAAAGTGCCTTGAGATGCTGTGTGTTTATGGTGATGCAGCTTCAGCTTCCAGCTCCATCCATGTTCTCTGTCCTGATACGTCGGAGTTCCACTGATCATGAATTAGATCCTCTCAGCAGAGCTGAAACGCTGGTCGGACTGCGTTGGAGATGAGGTGAGCAACATCTGGAGACTCCTGGTCTCTTCAGATACAAAGGAAAGGAGACTCCAGAGCCGAGAAGGCCTCGGTTGAGGAGCAGAGTAATCCTTCCAGGACCAGGAACAGTTTGGAAACATCCAGGAGGAGATGGGATGTCGCTGGAGGAAGAAATGATGTGAGCTGATCCCAAAAGGAGGGACGGATGTGAGTTCCTGAAGGGTCAATCAGGGCATCATTCACATCAGACACCGAAGGGAGTTTAAAGATTCTTGTTGAAATATTGGAATAAAAAATTTGGTGTGACTCTGTAATCATTATTCCTATATTTTAACATACAGAAGACAAAAAAAATCTCTACCTTCTGCACCTCATAACTTTATTCTTTCACTTATAGATTTATAGGAATCCAGAAATAAAGTTTTTCTTTCTTTAACGGATGAGATTAAAAGATTCCAGACATGGTGTAGATTAGAAAGACTCAAAACACCAGTTTGGTTGGTTCAGATGTTTCTGACCGTCCACTTCAGAAACTGTGCCTCATGTCTGGGTCACATAAATACTTCCTCTGGTCGTGTCAAAGCTGCTCCACTCCTCCAGTACCAGACACGCAGCTTTCCTTGTGTAATCAGAACCGTCATCCATCAACCACACAGCTGGTCATGAATCAGTCTGATGCGTCTGCACAGCAACACACCAACGTCTGACCTCCACTCAGTGACAGCAGACGAGGTCAGACTTGGTTTTTACTTCTCACTCATCTGTCACTGAAGTCACCAAACTATTGATGATGTTTTATTACAGGATGAGTTAAAATGAGGGTTTCCAAGCAAAAAAGAAAAGCAAAATGCTAATAATTTAGCAAATAAAATGGACAGATGATGTTTGGACAGAAGATCTTCAATCACAAGGTCTGAAACTTCCAGCCAAAGCTTTGGGTTAAATGTGTGAAATCCAGACAGGAGGAACTAAAACTGGGGAGCACAAACAATCCTGGATGATTTAAAAAATAAAAATCAGAATGAAGCAGGAAGGAGGAAAATCAGTTTGTGATGAATGCTTGCATGACACCGACACATTAGTCAACAGCTTTTTTTTAGTCATGGACTTAACACCAACTAAATCCTTTCTGTTCACTGCTGATCACACTGATGGCTGACAACATCTGTCCACTGCTGCTGGAACTAGGACAGGTCAGGGTCACTGGGAGGGGACAGAATGAGACGGGGAGACAGAGCCACAAACATCCTCATTGTTCAGCCTGTAATCACTGCTTTACAGAGACTGGTGGCTTCTTCATCCTTACAGGTCAGTCAGATGGTTTCATAGCTTTTTGCATCACCAACTCTCCACATTTTATGCATTCAAACTCTTTGTGATCACTTTCACTCAGAGGCAGAACAAAACTTTTATAAGTCTCTAACTTAATATGAGCTAACCATTATGTTTTATATGTTCAGACACCATGTTTCCTGTGAGGTGTCTGAAATGTTCCTCATCCTCCTGATTTTAGTTGTAAAACATCAGAAGGAGTCAAAGAGTCTCGGTGTCTGTCGGACTCAACAAGGCGTCTAAATGCTAACTGGAGTTTTACCAGGTAAGATGAGAATCCTCTGGAAATGTTACTGTAAGAGAGCCACACGTTGTTTTCTACATTCAAAATCAGTTTCAGTTTTTGAAATAGAAGGAATCCAAATTAGAGACTGATTCTGAAATAAATAGTTGATGGATTGTTTGGATAAACAGTCCAGTAAAAACGGACTCGACACCAATCGGTTGGGTTTGAGTCGTTTCATCAGTCAGAGAAAACTGGAACGAATGGAGTGAATGAAGCAGTAATGAAGAAAGAGAAAGTATTTAGTAGAAATGAATGGAACAAACTGATGAAGTGGGTGAAAAGAGTAAATCTCCTTAGGAGAATCAGAACCGACTGGCCTTCCTGTCCTCAACATGATCCACGCCTCGGTCATAATCCATCCATAAGTGGACTTTGGTGTTAATGGAGGTCAGTGCAGCTCCAGCTTAGAGTGGTTTTCTCTGTAGACTCATCTTGTGAAACTATTCTGTGCAGTTTGTGGAAACACTTGGATCCAAATCAAAAAACAAGGTCAGAGCGTGTTGTGTGGAGAGCAGACGGTAAAAGGATGAGCCGACTGTCTCTGCTGAGATCAGTTCACCCTGGATCAAAACCAGCCGATGAGGGTCAGGGCAACCTTACAAAACCTAACCATTCACACACCATTTACTGGCATGTCGACTGATTCTCGTTTGTTTGAGCTCCTTTAATGGTGAGATCGTTTTGGCTGATAAAACATCAGTTGGACATAAAGAGGCCGTTGCTGTCATGGTGTGACCAGTGAGTTTACGACTTTCTAACACTTATGATCCAACATCAACGGATGTCACCATGACAACACACTAAGATCGATGATCAAAGTGAGCTAAACACTGCCCAACCTTTGCTGGGATAGAGCCGTCTTAATATCTCTGCAGATCCCACACATCCTGGACACAAACTGTTTAGACTTTTAACTTTATATTCACGCTACAGAGCATTATTCTCAGTTATCATCCATGTTTTGGCCCCATATTTTACTCCTTCATAAAGAAGACAAGAGTCAGGTGAATCTGGTTGTATTTTAAATGAAGACATTCAATCAGGAACAGAAGATGTTGAACACGTTTCAGGAGATTTTAACCTGCAGCTTTCTGTTTCAGCTCTCAGAGATTCAGCTGCAGACGGATGAGGAACAAACAGTGACAGCAGTAACACCAGAACCAGCTCCACGTTTCTCACATGTCAAATTTCAAACAAAATGATCTTCACAGTGAGAGAAGAAGCATAAAAACATCGCAGAATTAAAGAAGAGGCCATAAATCCATATTCTGCATGTTGCATTTGGTTTAAATACCTCAGTGTTAAAAGTTTAACAGGAGTGACATTCAGCGTTACAGAGACAGACACAAAGAGCTGAAGCTAGAAAAGAGACGACCAAACACAGTCGGATTAAATCCACAATAAATCGCCTGTTTGATTCTGAAATGAAATGTTTGTGGTCCGGAGACTGAAGCTGGACCATAAACGGCTTCAGTCAGGTCTGTCAGACTCACAGATCCTTCAAACCGACTAAAAACAGAAATGATGATAAGCAACAGGTTATTAAATCCTCCCCCAAAGGCACCCTGTGGATTTTTTTTAATCATTTTTGTTTTAAAGCAAATAAGCCGTTTTCTCTGCTTCAGCAGCAGCAACATGAATGCACATGCACAAGGGCAACAAAATGCACATTTCTGTTGACTGCAGGAACTTTGAGAAATCTACAAAATACGTAGTAAAAGGTGGGAAAAGTCTCAGAGGAATGCTGCGATGCACAAGGAAGCATCACAATATGACAGCAACAACAGACGGCATCAAGATGACTAGAAACATGGACCAGCAAAAACAGAAGAGCTCTGAATATTATGAAATAAATAAAAGCCATTCAGAAAATTGGACTTTAACAAGGAACCAGAGCAAAAATGGCACATTTATATTTAAATGCTTTCCATCGTACAAACAATTACAAACTTTATTCATTTAATCAGCAGTTCCTCCGTCCAGCTGACCGAGTCGTCTCTCTGTGAAAGGGTCGTTTCTTTCCCTCAGCCCGTCGACCCCTGTGATGTCACGGTGATGTCATACAGTCTGCCGACCCGGCCGAGCCACTCGCGCAGCGCCTGGCGGACCCGCGCGTCGGTGACGTGGCAGGAGAGCTGGCTGAGGCACGGGTAGAGCGCCGGCTGGAGCGCCAGGAAGCTGGAGTCCGACAGGAGGAGCACCTGGTTCAGGAGAGTCAGAACCATGTTGGTCCACGCCTGCAGAGAGAGACGGGTCAAAGGTCAGAACTGGGGCAAGCTGGAGGGGGATTCAACTTGTTATAACACATGTTGCAACATTAGTTTCATCTCCAGCAGCTGTTCTCTTTCTCTCTGCTCTGAGTCAAACCAGCCTGTTCCCCTCCTGGCCTGTGGGGGCGCTGCACCAAGAACCACTGAAGGAAACGACACGGAAACTTTTAAAAAGATGACCTGAGCATAACTTCCTTCTTCAGAAATTGTAAACAAAATTGGAGTGGCATCAGATTTTAGATGTTGGAGGATTTCACTGTTGGTAAAAACTACGAGTCGTGTGCGACACATAAACTCTGGGAGATCCGACAGGTGAAGGAAACCCTTCAGTTTCAGTTTTAAAGAAAAATAATGAGAATGAATCAGTTTGTTTCTTAGCTGTAACATTGATCCCTCCTCCCTCACCTGTATCTGGGCCTCGGAGTCCCTCAAGGAGATGCTGTGTGAGCTGATGGTGGATCCTGACCGAGGCCTGTTCTCCTGCCTCAGCACTTCGGGCCCCGCGCTGACCGAGTGCCTGAGCGGGGGCCCCTGCTGGTCCACCAGCTGCTGGGGCCTCTGCAGCTCCACGGGGCTCCTCCTGTCTCCTCCCACCGCTCCGCCAGGCGCCGCCCGGCCCTGCTCCTTCATGAACAGGTTGATGTGGCTCTGCTGCACCGGCTGCTGCTGCTGCACCGGCTGCTTCCTGCGTTTGTACTCCATCATCAGCTTGTTGATGGTTTTGTCCGTAGCGATGGTGTACAGTTTGTTACCGGCGCTTTCCCACCATTCCTTCCTCCGTCCGGGCGCGGCGCTGCTGGGAACTCCTCCTACCGAGCTCCCTGTGATGCCCGAGTCTCTCTTTTCTGCTCCGGTCTGGAAGTGGTGCGGCAGACTGCCTGTGAAGCTGGAAGAAATAGAAATAACTGAGAAGATGAAGGAAGGTGAAGACATTTAATTAGAGTAGATTTTATAAAAATAGTTTTTTATATTTTTGTTAAAAATGTCACTTTGTTGTGACAGTTTGTTATGAAGACAGATAATCTGTGAGAAAAGTCAAACTCCTCTGTCTTCACAGTGCAAACTGCAGAAATTTTCATAGATTTTGTCTCATGCAATGCAACATAGTAACAGTTTTAACAAAAATGTAGAAAATAGATTTTTTATTGAAGTGACATCCTGCAGCTGTAAGTTTAAACATCTTCACCATTAAGGCAGTAAGAGGAGAGATGTCAGACCTGAACCTGGGGCTGGGTGTTGGTGTTTCTGCAGGTGAAGCTGCACTCAGATCTACTCCCTGACCCCTGATGCCTCCATCCTCTGAGGGCGTCCCCCTGGCGGAAAAGCCGCCGGCTGACGACGGAGTGAAAGTCTCCGAATGGAAGAGAGGCAGGAAGAAAACGTGATCTCCTCCCGACCCCGCGCCTCCTCTCAGCAGCGGCGTCTCCTCCAGCATGCTCTCCTGGTCCTGGTGCATCTGGACGTAGCTGTTGCACAGATCCATGCACACTTTGTAGAGACGCTTGACCAGCCAGGCCCAGTCGGCGCCCCCTAGAGGCTGGACGCTGAGCGACGGGGCAGGAGGCTGCCACTGATGGCGTTTCTCACGGCCGCGAGGCGGGCTCACCTGCCGGAGGAAACAGACTCAGTGAAACCTGAGGTCTGAACGACTGAATGAACTAAGAAAAAGTATTTTCTTTGTTTTAGGTCAGTTAGAAAATATTTTTCTTCTGAGAATATAAAATATGAGATGGACAGATTCAGCAACACTTTAAACTTCATAATAACCACATGAAACACAAACAGCCAATCAGACGCCATGTTTTTATCACCTGTGCTGTTTCTTCAAAGATATCTTCATCCTCTGAGGAGGCGGAGCCAGGGTGGGAGGAGTCAGAGCTGCCTTCCTCTTCCTCATACAGGATCTTCTTCACCTGAACATAAACGTTTAATTAGGAGAAAATTATTTTTTGTTTTATTACAAAATACTTATTAGTAAATGTTTTGGGTGGAAACTGATGGTCATCAATGTGTGACTTGTGGACATCAAGGTAATCAGACTATTCCACTGAATAAATGACATCAATTCATATAATCCAAACATATCAAATACCTGATCTGAATGTCTTTCATTACATCTGCAGACAACAAGGCAGGAACAGAAATCTGTCATATTCCTATCTATAAATAACGATATTGATTATTATTACATTAATTCTTACTGAAGTCATTAAGGGAAGAATGAGTTCTTTGAACACAGGCTGAATATTAATTATATTGTTCATTTCATCACCGTCTTTAATAGAAAGAAAAGGTGATTAGTAATTAATTCAAATCTAAAGATGTTTGAATCAGGCTGAACATAATGTAACCCGCAGTTAGCTGCCTAGCCCATAACTGTTACAATAACTTTAGTTTAATATTTTGATGCATTAAGAAACAGTTTTGGATGTTTGGCTCAAAGCTGATCTGGGAGAATTAAAAGGGTTTAACTAAACATCAGAATACTCTAAAATATGATGTGACCCACTGTCAGTTTCAAAGTGTGGTCATTGAGCAGGGATTACTGACTCTGAGGTCATCTTGCTGATTGTTCCCACCTGCTGGGCGGTCATGCTCTCAGCCTGGCTCAGCGTGGCGCACAGCAGCGCCTGGAAGTACAGGTTGAAGCTCATCGCCGACTGGCGGTAAAGGTTTGCTGCTCCACAAACACCCGACACCTTCATCAGCAGGTACTTCAGACCCGGCCGGGTGTCAAAGTCCCGAGCCGTCCTGCAGAGACGACACCGGTCAGAACCGGTCAGAACCGGTCTGCACCAGTACAACCAGTTTACGTCAAACACAGCAGCAACCTGTAGGAGTCCAGCAGCAGGTCCAGGATGATGGCTAAATTTGTCATGGAGATGTAGCGCAGGAAGCCGGCGGTGGGCCTGCCGGGGTCAGAGGTCACAGGGGTCACCCTCTCGTTGCCGTCAGGCTGCTTGACGAACTCCTCCAGCAGGATGTCGTAGAGGTTCTGGAGCAGGACCTGATGGGACAGCAGGCTCACCACGATGGTCTGGAACGGGATCCTGGAGGACGGAAAAAAAAATCATGTTTAGTCAGTTTTAACAAAGAAACTAAAATCTTTGTCTCAACTTTAATTTCTATTTCTGATCAGCTAAAACAGGGTTTAGATGTAAAATAAGGAGAATCACATCCCACTGAATCACATTATTCACTACGTTCATTAGAAACATAATGAAAAAAATGATGAACAGAGCAGCATAACACTTTATCCTAATTATATTAAACATGTAGAAGCTTTCAAGAAGCAGCAGGTAATTTTTTATATAAGTTCTAAAAACGGTAAATGACAGAGTAAGTATTGTTTTAGTCGAAAACAATACATTATAGATTGATTTAAAACCTGATGTGAACCCAGATCAGAGTTAAAGGTAGATGTTTGATCATCATCAGGTCAGAGAAGAGACTCATTCAGTCAATCTGTGACACAGACAGGAACGTTTAATCTCTTACAATCTGTTCATTTCTGCATGCTGTGCACATCTGATGGTGAATGATGCAGTGTGATTATGAACACGCTACAGATGATCGCCGCTGCATGTGAGCATCTGTCTAATAAAATCAGCACAAAGTCAGTGATGTCAGAAAACTCTCTTACCCAATTTTCCTGCAGCAGAGCAGCAGAAAGAGAAAAGAGAGTTTATGAGACGGACATGGAGAGACAACACACCCTGGAGGAGACACTGATTTGGATTTAACAGAAAACCAGGAGCAGTGTGCCAGCTGGACAGAATGTCAGTGAGAACCAGCAGAGATTTGATTTGGGGTTAGAGAATGAAAACATGCATCAGTGAGGGTGACGGGGTCCACCTCTTCTGAGCGTGGCCGTTGGACTGCTGGTCAGCCGGCAGCTCGATGATGAGCACACAGGACTGAGCATGCTCAAAGCCGTCCTTGTTGTTGGGCGTCTTTGGGGAGCACTGAGTGTCCAACATGAAGACCTGAGACAGAGAGGACAGGACTCAAATGTTTCTGGATCATTCTCTGCTCTACAGTCTTACATGCCACACTCATCCACTCAATTCATTTAATGGAAACAGGTTGTAAAACGTTAATGTTTCAGCTCTGCCTCATACTCTGAAGCTCTGAGGATCTGCTAACCGACCTGCTGAGCCATAGCTTTGATCCTCCAGTACTCGGTCTCAGCTGACGGAGAGTGAGACGGAGCCGCCACCTTCACCTCACAGGCGTCTCCAGAGAAACTGTCAGAGCCGCTATGAAAACACGCCAGAAGGTTCTGCAGCAAAGGACAAACAAAGCAATCCCTGTCAGAAATATGCTGGTGTGATGAGTTTTCTATAAGTTCTGCTGCCAAGATGAACTTCAGCTACTCTCATCAAACCAGAGTCGATCAATGTGTGACAGGAAGCAAGGAAAGGAAACACAAACACCCTGAACAAGACACCGAGTATAACTACTTAAATGTTTCATTATAAACACCACAGAGTGCCGTCAGTTTGTACAGCTTGGAAGATTTATCTTTGAAAAAGACTTCAAGCCAAACTTCCTGTTGGCAGTAGATACACACATTTGTTTTGGTTGCATTTACCCAGAATGCCCTGCGCTGTAGTCAGCTTCCTGCTTGGCGTTCACATTTGAACCAAACTGTATTCAGACCAGAGTTCACTGTTCTGGTCCATTCAGAGTCAGATTACACTTTCACAAAATGAACCAGACTTCAGACAAATGCACTGGAGTTGGATTAAACCGGACTAAACTGGGCTGGTGTGAACGCACTCTTAGATTGACTATTAACCCGAGAGCTTCACCTTTAAATTTAGCTTCTTCAACAGGACTGACCACAAAGTAAAATGTTCTAAATTAAATGGACGTTTGTCCATCATTAACGGCTCCAGCAGGACACACCCTGAGGTCCACAACGTCCCCATCCTGATCAGCCACCAAACCCAGGCAGCTCCAGTAATACTCTCTCTGGGTTGGACATAAATATTGTGTTTACTGTGGATCAGGCGTGACCTGAATGTGTCACAAACAAAAGCAGCTTTTCCATAAAGCTTGTCAGAGGTCACATGATCAGACGTCTGAAGGATGAGCCACTTGTTTCAGATTGAAGCTGCGAGTGAAGCAGAAGACGACATTACAGATCAACTTTTATTAACTTCAGGTGTTTGTTTTGTAATTTTTTACTAATAAAAAGACACATACAGTAAAAATAAATAATGCTGAAGGCGAGCCTCAGAAGCGGATTGGTTTCAGAGCCAATAGCCACAAAAAGACAAAACTGAGACCTAAAGCAACATAAATATGTCAACATAAAGAGAGTCCTGCAGCGATTCCTGCAGAATCGTGTCTTAAATAATAAAATGGTTGGATGGACATTAACCAATAAACATGCTTAAAAATGAAATAAACTTTCAACCCAGTTACTGTACTGACACACTTTGTGGTATAACAGTCACAAACTTTGGTTGGGATTTTAGGACCTGGACTTGCAAAGTGGAGAATAATTTTTAATAATTTTTTAGTTTTGGTGTGAAGCAGTTTTATTTTTTTTATTTGAAAGGAACACAAGGAGCTGCTGGTCATTATTTAGATCTTTGTTCCAGTATATATATATAAGTTATTCCTTTTTTACAATTATTTAATTACAATTTAAGTTCATCTTGTGTTTTTTATTTTTATTTTTTAAGAACATGTTGATTATTGTGAATAGAAAATTATTTGATCTGTTGAGGTCTCAGGAAAAAAAGTCTGACAGCAGGATCAATAGATGTCATCATCTCTCTTTCTGAACCACGCGCAGACACACACACACACACACACACACACACACACACACACACACACACACTGGAGGTTTAATCAGTAAAGCTGCTTAGCTGCAGTCAGGCAGGAATATTCCAGAGTCAGATTCCCGTCGAAGGCCCCTCTGTGTCAACCGGAGCCAGGAATGAAGTGGATCAGCAGGGGTTCGACTCACTGAGGATGTTCTCAGTAAACCCAGACACACACAGCAGGTCCCGTCATCAACAAATTAACACAAAGTCCTCATAAAGCCGAGCCTGCTGGGGTTTAATCAAATGAAACAGGCACCAGGCTCGGTACCGTCTGATGTTTTAGTTCAGGTCAGATGAAACCTTTCCACCTTTCAGTTCGGTTCAAATCTGAGATAAAAACAAAGTTTCATTCTTACTGGCAGCAGTAAGATGTGAGACGAAATGAAAAAAAACACCA
The DNA here is from genome assembly GCF_051168715.1 of Poecilia mexicana. Lineage (NCBI taxonomy): Eukaryota > Metazoa > Chordata > Actinopteri > Cyprinodontiformes > Poeciliidae > Poecilia > Poecilia mexicana. Next base: position 21,718,811 of record NW_028263384.1, on the reverse strand, counting down.
GGTTGAAACACATGAAGGACAATTAAAAAAAAAATACATACATAATTCATTTATATTGATGTTGTCCCTTAGTGGGATCGGTGGGTTGCTGGTGCCTCTCCAGCTAACGTCCCGGGCGAGAGCCGGGGTCACCTGGACAGGTAGCCAGTCTGTCGCAGGGCAACACAGAGACACACAACCATGCACACACACACACACCCTAGGGGCATTTTGGAGAGGCCAATTAACCTGACATGTTTTTGGACTGTGTGCATCATTTGTTTTATATGCATCAGTGTGAAGCCTGGACAGATGGACTGACACTTACCATCATTATTATCATATTCACAATAACATGATTTAAAGTCTTTTGTTCAGCCTGTTGAAGCTTTATTTTTACTTAAGGCTGAATGTTTTGGTTTCTGACTTTAATCCTTTAAAATGAAACAAAAAAATAAACAATGTTTCAGCATGAAAAGCAGGACGAACGACAGAGAGAAAGAGAGAGAGCTAAACTTCTGTTAGAAAGCCTAATCTGAGCATTACTGGTTAAAGCGTTCTGATCATTTCTGCTCCGAACAGTTTCAGATGTTTTGGGTCATTTAAATCTGTTCTTATGCACTTCTGAGTTCATGCAGCCTTCTTATGTGTATCAGCTGATGTTGTGTGTGTGTGTGTGTGTGTGTCTGTACCTTCACAGGCTCTAACGTTGCAGAGAAAGCATCCTGCAGAGCGCAGCAGGCCAACCTCCACATCTCCTCTGTGAACACCGGACCCACAGTCACCAACACGTACCTGCACACACACATGCACACACACACACACACACACACACACACACACACACACACACACACACACACACACACAAAGACATGCACACAAAGTAAAGCAGTTAAGATTCAGGACAGAACATCATGTCTATGTGGTTCCCATGATTCTCACACTGGTTTTATATGTTATACAACCATCTTTGTTCTGGAGGACATTTTTCTTTAAAGGTGAATTATATTAATAAAGACACCTTCATTTCATGTCTCTGAAGATATAAAAATAATTTGTTAAATATTTCTGGAAACATGTATACATATAATGAAATATTTTCTTGAGACTCATGAAGCCAGTAGAAAACGACGGTCTGAGTGCCGACCTGATGCAGGAGCAGCCGACTCTGGAGATGGTCTCTGCAGGCTCAGACACGCAGGCCACCAGCAGCTTGAACAGATCCTTCAGCATCAGGTTGATCAGAGACTCGTAGCCGATGTCTGCAGAGAGAAACAACCAGCCGGACTGTAAACACAACGGTCCAATCAGGGAGGAGGAGAGGAGGAGGATGGAACAAGGCTTCAGTCGACTCCATGTCCTCCTGATCACCTCCGTCAGCGACAATCAGCTCTGTGGCAACAGCAGCTCACCTGAGTGGATGAAGCTGTTGACGTGTTCCACCACCAGCTCACACGACAGGCCGATGGCGTGCTTGAAATTCGATGACGCCACGTCCCAGTATGAGTGGTCGCCATGGCTACGCTGCAGCCACAGCGACATGACAGGAAGCAGCAGCTGGATGACGGCAAAGATGGCGAAGCCCGGACCTGCAGGTGGTGTGGAGGAGTTAGGGAACCTGAGCAGCTGGTGGTTTGTTAAACCTCAGAGACACAGGAAGGGGAAACCCTGAACAATATCGCTTAAGACATGGATTTTCATTTTTACTTATTCAGTCAGCTAACGATGCCTCACTGGGTTCTTCTGGCACCATTTCTCATATTTACAATTCCTGTCTCATGATCGCCATGCGCTGCACTCCTTAATATCTGCTTCATACTGAACACAAACGCTGCAATATCTGAGTCATCAATCTGTGCATCGTTGGCACAGAGCAGTTGATATTTCCAGGCTTTGTGAAATCCCAACAAATGTCTGTTTTTAATGCAGACTTATGAGTATTTAATAATATTCCTGCAGACCAGACCCAGTAAAGCCGGAGATGTTCTGCTGTGTTCCTGAGTCACCTGGAACGGCTGTGACCTCTCTGAGCAGCGTGAACAGCAGCTCCAGGGTGAGCGGCTGGTGCTCCCGGGGGCAGTTGGACACGGCGGCGGTGAGCTGCTCCAGCAGTAAGATCCACACCTGGATTAAACCTGCAGCGCAGAGGAAACCTCAGCTGGACCCCAAACAGGAAACGAACCGGGAGGAACAGGAAGTCTTCTTCACCTGTGTCATCGTCGAACTCTTGCAGGACGCAGTCGACGCCGTCCTCGCTGCTGACAGAGCGCTCCTGCGACCGCATGGGCAGGCTGGCCAGCCGGGCGCCCAGGAACACCGGCTTGGACGGCATCTTGTAGATCTTAGCCAACAGCTGGAAAAAAAACAGAGCCTGATGAGAGGCGGCGAGACGCTGCGGCGCGGGCGAGACGCTGCGGCGCGGGCGAGACGCTGCGGCGCGGGCGAGACGCTGCGGCGCGGGCGAGACGCTGCAGCGCGGGCGAGACGCTGCGGGCGAGACGCTGCGGCGCGGGCGAGACGCTGCGGGCGAGACGCTGCGGGCGAGACGCTGCGGGCGAGACGCTGCGGGCGAGACGCTGCGGCGCGGGCGAGACGCTGCGGCGCGGGCGAGACGCTGCGGCGCGGGCGAGACGCTGGGGCGCAGGCGAGACGCTGCGGCGCAGGCGAGACGCTGCGGCGCAGGCGAGACGCTGCGGCGCAGGCGAGACGCTGCGGCGCAGGCAAGATGCTGCAGGCGTGGTCCTACCTGGGAACATTTGTGCAGGTAGTCGAGAGCCGGAACGCAGAGCACAGTGGAGCTCAACCCGGACACATGAACAGAGTCTCCGATCTCCTTATAGTCCACCTCTCCTGCTCACAAACACACAGAAAACTGGAATTAGGAGCAAAAAGTGCTGCACAAATACAACAGTCACATCTAAAGGTCAAAATGAAATGAAAGTTAAAACGTTAATCTCAGCTGCTCTGAATAAAGACATGAAACAGGCAAACGCAGGATTCTGATTCCAGGAGGAATAAATCCTGCAGGTCTGGAAATGTTAGCAGATTAAAAAACCCAGGCCCACCCAGGCCTTTGACGAACTTCAGCAGACACATGATGTAGTCTGTGGCAGCGTTGGCGAACACCTGGATGTTGTCTGTGTTGATGAAAGCTTCGAAGACGTCGAACACGGGAGCCTGGGACTTCCCTGCATGGAGCGAGAGGAAGGAACAGGAGGAAATAATGTGAACTGTTAAAGTATCGGTGATAACCAGCATCTGTCACCAGTCTGCCAGTTTACCCATGGAGTATTCTCCCAGCAGGTAGTCTTTGGTCTCCGCCCTGCTGCTGTGGACGGTCCTCAGGGCGCTGAACAGCGGCCTCCACCCGGACAGGATCTGAGGGGAGCACATCTCCACCAGCTCCCCGATGGACGTCACCACCTGGGGGAGACAGCCGGGTTGGAGTATGTGGCTGGAACCTTCCCTGTGCTGCAGCCGACCGGACCGGACCGGACCGGACCTCACCTGGTCCTGGACGTCCTCGTCGCACAGCTCCAGCTGCATGATGTGCTCAAACGGCCTGAACAGCGCCTCGTTGAAGTGGAAGTGAGGAAGCTCGGCCCAGCTTGACAGAACCTCGGTCAGAACGTCGTGGATGAAGGAAACGGCCTTCTGGGAAACGTGGCGCTCTTTGTGACAAGCAGCCTGGAAACGAAACATTTTTATCCCCCAGAATAAAATAAATCATGAACCAATCACCACAGAAACACAAAATCTTAGAAAGTATTTTGTAGTGCTAATATCTTATTACACTTGAAATAAAACAAAACTAATTTATACGTAACTTTTCAGCAAGATAGGAGATTATTTTAAGTCAATAAGTCCTTAATATTGATGAAAACATTTTAGTTCCATTGACAGATTATTTCACTCATATGTGAAATAATGTCTTGTTATAAGTGAAATAAGTTTTTCAGAAAAATTAAGGAAGTATTGACCTAAAACAAGCTCCTATATCTTGCTGAAAAGTTACTTGTAAGTTAGTTTTGTCTTATTCCAAGTGTTCTAAGATATTTGCAGTAGAATCTTGACCAAAAATACTTGGTAAGATTTTAAGTTTTTGCAGTGTAATTACCCGACTGATTGAGGAGAAACGAGACAATCGGAGCAGAAAGAAATTTTTCAGAAGACCATCCTCCCTGCTGCAGTTCCCTACCTCCACCAGGTGGGGCGCCACCACGCTCCAGGCCCTCATCATGTGCAGCAGGGGCCGGTTCTTGTTCCTGACGATCCTCAGCATGGCCTCTCCGAGACGGAAGAGATGCAGAGCGCTGCGGCGCTCCGACGTCGACTTGGCGACTCCTGAACACAACCAGAGAAAATCATCAAGGTTTCCACGGCAACAAGACAGACTGTGTTTGAAGACGATTATTTATTCTTTACATGGATCATTATGTGGGATATTAACATTAATTTGAGAAATGACAGTTAATCTCCTCTTTGGTTTCATGAAATCTGTCCGTTCATCAAACCTAATTCATGTTTCCAAACTTTCTCCTTCTGCCACATTTGTTCAGTTTTTTTCTGATTGTTGTGTTTTGAACTTTTAGTCCATTAAAACCTGTGGAGTCTCTGGAGGAGGGCTCAGAGGTTTAAGTCATTTCTCTGACTTGGTTGAATCTGCAGGAACATGAACTCAGACTGGAAGCTCTGAAATATTTTCCTCTTAGAAATAATCTGAAATGACCTTCTGACCTTCCCTGACAGTAACGGCTTCGTCTCTAAGGTCGGTGCTGGTGACTTTCTTCCCTGGCTCTCTGTCAACACATACTTTTACTCTCCATGTTTTCTTGCTGACTATTTTCCCTGCAGTGACAGAAACGTGTGTGAACATTTGCAGGTTGTGTTTCCTACCCGGCATCACCAGAGAGTAATCTCCGGTCTCTGCAGCCGAGTTGAAGAGCTGAGACTGAGAGGCTTTCCTGAGCTGCTGCAGGAAGCCGACCAGACCCACCAGGTTCAGCTTCGTAGCTGCTTCCTCAAACAGCCTGAAACACACACACACACACACACACACACACACACACACACACACACACACACACACACACACACACACACACACACACACACACACACATTACCATCACAAGGACAATAGGAAGATCTGAAGGTTCTCTTCACTGAAGGACATAAATGCCATTAATTCAAGTTTTTCATAATTTAGTAGAAGTTTTCTAATCTCAGGTTTTAATGTTTCTGCTGCACAAGCAGGTTTGAGTTTACTGTTATTTTTCTTTTGTGCAAAAGGTCAAATATATACATACACCACTAAGCATAACTTAAATGCCTACAGCTGCACCTCTACCACAGGACTCTGGCTGATATTTGACAGCTCTTCATGGCAGAACTAATCAAGTTCTTTAAAATGAAACTCATGAAAGTCAAAGAGGCTCAAAAAGCCGATAAAGAAAGTTGATTCTGTCCTGAAACCTCTGGAGGTTACGGTGTGAAAAGGATTCTTACATGAAGAACATTACAGATAACCCTCATCATCCTCTTCATCAGACTCATACAACAAGACAGTGGCTTCAGTCAGAGGCTGCCTAAGAACCACTGTAACACTGACCTCTACAGGAGATCCTTCTGCATCTGTAACAACTAGTTGAAAAACCTTGTATAATAATTTTATTCTTCTGAGATTAATAAAGTATTTTAGAATTGGACTCAATAAACTGTGTTGATGTTGGAGCCATTTATAGAAACTAAATGATAGAAACTGTTTGGAATAACTTTAAAGGAAAACTATAACATAAACTACTTATTTATGAAAAATGGCTTCATTTGTTTTCTATTTAATGGCAGAAAGACGTTTAAATATGAACATCTAACTTGTATTAAACATTTCAATATTTCAATCAGCAAATGAATCAATTAACTTTAGACCTGAAAACAAAGTAATACAAATATTTCCTTTGATGATCTGCAGCTTTTTTAGTCAAATAAAATATATGTTTAAATGTTTAGTTTGAAAGTGGAGCAAATTCAACATAACCAGGATGTCCAGATAATCACTGACCAACTGCATAAAGAGCTGCTAAACTGAGGAGTCACAGATGAAGATGCAGAGAAACGGGTCCAGCTGGTAAACAGACCAGCCTTTTGCTCTGTTTACTATTGTTTGGTGAAACTTTCACATCAGAAATGTGTTCAGTCCATCTGCTGCTGCAGAGGATCAGAGAAAATTCTTTATTCCCTGCAAAAGCAGCTCGGATAAGTGCTTACATAAGAGATGATCCTTGGTCTGAGCAGAACACACACAAAGGCAGCTTCACTTCACTGTGTGTGTGTGTGTGTGTGTGTGTGTGTGTGTGTGTGTGTGTGTGTGTGTGTGTGTGTGTGTGTGTGTGTGTGTGTGTGTGTGTGTGTGTGTGTGTTGCATGCTCATTCATATGAGTTGAATGTTTTGCACACGTGACTGAAATCTGAAATCTTGACTGTTTCCCAGAAAACTCCCCGACTGTTACACAAACTGACCTCATTTTATGAATTTATCTGCATTATGATAACTTATACACATAAAAACACTTTGACACACAGAACCAAGCAGGATTCACTCTACTGCCACCTGCTGGGTGCATTTCAGCACAGCACCTCCTGGTGGACGCTTGATGCGACTCTTTGACCCTCATGAATACGTTTATAAACCTATAAAACACACTAATGTGTTTAAACTGAACCCAGTAAAGCATCACATGGTCCAAACATCCCAGCCTCTGCAGAGCGAGGTCCCACCTGTCCGCCTGCGTGGACAGCGTGCAGACGGCCTTGGCGGCGCCGGTCCCCATCATCAGGCTGCCGCTCCTCAGGTCCAGGCCCCGCCCCCCTCTGCTGCTCTCCTTCAGCAGCTCCTGGATGGACAGCGGCTGGATGACCGGCTGGCTCAGGCTCAGCTCGGCCGCCTCGGGGCTCGGCTCGCAGCTCAGCTCCAGACCCAGGTCCACGCCGGCCGCCTGCTGGGTGATGGTGGTCAGGGAGGACGGCTGCAGGGAGCCGTCGCTGAAGTGGGTGTGCTCCAGAGAGCTGATGTACTCCGTCACCCTGAGACAGAGCCGGACCGCAGTGAGTTTTTATGATTTACGGCGCAGCAGGGTGAGGCTCATGTGTCTGTACCTGAAGACGTGTGGCCAGCAGTCGTGGTTGTGGCTGCCCATCTCTAAGCCCACGTTCAGGATGGCGTCCATGCACAGCACATGAGCCGTGTGGAGGCGGACTCCCTGAGGACGGCCCATCTGCTCCAGCCGCTGCTCGACGCGCTGCTTCACTGCCAACAGCAACAAGACGGCAGAGATGAGCGAAGGCATGCAGGACGTAGAGCTGAGCTCAGCTCACGTCCAGACAGGGAGGAAGGTTTTAAAACGGATTCCATTCAACAGGTTCAAAATGACTCATTTTATCTCTTTTAGGAATCAGATCCTCAAAAACATTCCACCTTTAAAGTTTGTTCAAGTCGTTACAGTTATTTTTATTTAATTTTTATATTATGTGGGGTTTTTAATGTAATGACAGAAAATTACGTTTTTTTAACTTAAATCTACTGCAGATTGCAGCCATTTTTTATTCATCCACATTCCTGATCATGAACACTAACAGACCAAATGGCTGCTAAACTTCAAATGAATATGTGAATAAAATAATTCATACCCATTAAGTTTATTTTTTATTCATTATTGTTTAAAACATAAACTGTGATTGTGTAAAAACTGTAAACAGGTGTTTGAATCAAATGGTTTTTCTGCTGTTAAACATGTTTTCTCTTTTCTCCCCTCAAAACTGCATTTTAATCTGTGGAAAAATCATCAGTGATTCTTTCTGCAAATTTATGAAACATCCCATGATGGTGTTTATGCATATTTAAAATGTTTTTCTACCAGTTGGTGGTTAAACATAACTCAGCTGTTTTCTATTTAGGCCTTCACAGACAGATTATATTCTTTATAACAAGGACTAATTAATGTTCCACACTTTGCCATGTTTTACTGATTTTCTAGTAAATTAACACATTAAATGAACATGATTCCCTTTACATGATAGTTAAACTGAAAACTAGAGTAACTGAGCTGCAGCCCTGCATGATTTAATCGTTCAAAATATTTGTCAAGTCAGTTAGAAAATGATGTTGAATGTTTTTACAAATCATTAGCTGAAATTTCCAGCAGTGTTTTCCAAATTGGCCACTAGATGTCAGTAAAGATCCATTTCTTACTGAGCCATTCTGAGTCATGACCACAGATTAAGATTAGCGTCTCACGCTGATATTTATGCAATATGAGTTTATATTAAAAGTGTTTCATTTTCCTCTTTCGGTTTTCAAGCCGTGGATTTTTGTGTGAAGCTGCTTTAATAAAAACGATCCGTGCACCTTTGACCTCCAGATGGCGTTGTCGTACCTTGTGTGATGGCGTCTCCCATCTCTGCCACCTCTTTCTCCTCCTTCTCCTCCTGCACACAGGAGGCTGCAGCCATCTGGGCTAAAGCTGATGCACAGTTAGCAGCAACGCCTGAAAGAGGAAAACGGCCAACAAACACGATCAGCTTCAGTTCAGATCAAAAGAGGAAGTTTGTTTTCTAAAATCATTTGTTCCACTGGTGCAGAACCAGAGATCAGAAATGAACCTGAAACCCGGCTGCGGTTTGACACCATGTGTTCATATTCATTCATCTTTCTGTGATGATAATCACAGCCTGGATTCCTCAATGATAACTAACAGGTTCTGGTTATTATTCACCGTTCTTGGTGAATGTAATGTGAAATATTCCATCCCTGACAGACAGGAAGAAACAAAAATATCAAACATTTTAACCTGAGAAACCATTTTAACTAGGCCAACAACACTAAGCTAACTTCAGAGGTTTTCTCCTGGGAAGGAAAACAACAATCTGTGTGAATATTAAATCCATTTAGCAGCTGCCTAATATAAATCCATTCAATATATTGGAAAAATGGTTGCAGAAGGAAAAGAAAACATCATTTAGTTTCCAACCTCCTGTAGAATAATTTGGGGTTTTAAAATAATTCATGAAGAAAAAATTTGTAAAATGTCTGAGATTTCATGGCCACAGCAAAACCTTTCTCTGAATCATAAAATGAATTATTTCCAACCTGAACACAATGATTTGGGGCCTTTAGTGAAACCTTTAAACTTTAGATGGGGATGATTCTCCAAACTGCAGAACAGCCACAGCAGAGGCGACATCACTTCCTGTTCAGATCAGCCTTCACCGGCAGGATGGAGCAGGTTTCTAATGCAACAACACAGACTCACTCAGTCCTGACGGCGTTCCCCAGGGGTCCGTTTTCAGACCCATCCTCTTCATAGTGTCAAATATTTTATTACCACAAAGTTGTATCTACTGGTATTTCTGTGTTTTTATGTTTTGCAGAACAGGAAGTTGTTGTAAAACAGGATCAATTTCTTTTAATATTTTCCTGTTAAAAATAAATAATTAAATTCTATTCAGACGATAATAATTTTCCTCTGTTGCCTTGTGATGAACTGGTGACCAGTTCTGGGTTTACTCTGACCACTGGAACCTGGGATCCTCCACAGCTAAGCTGGTATGAAAACTTGATGTTTAGATGTTATTGCTGCTGTTTCTGACTCTAAATCAGCTGAAATCATTGCTTGACTTTTAAAGAATCCAACGTTCTGCCAGTGCTGGAGCAACAACGTCCAGTTTGAGGAACCAAACAATGACAGAGTCTGAAACTCTGCTGCAGGCCCAACACCCAGCAGCACATCAAGCCCTTCTTCACTCTCATCACAGAGCCATCCATCTTGCCTTCAGGACCAACGCTGTGCTCCTCGGTGACCTTGTGGTATCCAGACATAAATCTCAGCCCGGCTATGTTTTCCTGACAGAGCTGTCCAGGAACATCCTGACCGCTCTCCACTCTGCCTGGTTGTCTTTAAACTTGATTTATTAATCTATGCCTGTTTCTGCAGAAAGGGCAGACACAGGTCAAAGGTTTCACCCACCAAGCGCGCAGCTGAGCGCGGCAGCTTTCCGCAGGCCGTCCAGACTCAGACAGATGGTGTCTCTCTCCCTCTGGCTCTGCTCCTTCAGCCCCTCGGCCCCCAGGATGAAGGCCAGGCCCTTGGAGCTGCCCGCCATGCGGCCCGTCAGAGGCGTGGACAGCACATCAATCAGGTTCTTCCACACGCCGGTGAGGATGAAGCGGGAGAAAACGGCACCTGATTAAAAAGAGAGGAGGGAGAGAAACCTGCAGCTAGCATCACAAGCTGGGTTCTGGTCCTGAAGAGAAGAAAAACCATGATGTCATGAGGCGTGACCCATGGTTTCTGTGGAAACACTGTAATCGAAGGACATGATAGCTGCCATGAACATAAAGGAGCTTCTATCATTATAAGTGTCATTATTTACTGAATAATGCAAAGCTGACAGTTTTAATGCACCTTTTAGTGCAGGTGTTATGTCATGTTTATGTCAGTCTTATGCAGACCTCTTCAGATAAAGGCCTGAGGTCACTGACTTCCATATCTGTCTTCATCTTTTTATTTTTCATTTTATGGACGTTTCTGTATTTTCAGTGTCCAAATTGTAAATTTTGACACATAATTTAAAGTAAGTAAATATAAACTGCATTTTATTGGATGTTTTTTGCCGATATGTCACAGACATAAACCCTAGAATATCTAATGCAACGTGTAGACATTACTTCACTATTACATATCAACACATATGAAGTAAGCAAGATTTATTTATAAAGAAATTGATCTCAGAGCTAATTATTTATGACCCATTGGTTTTGTTTATCATCCAGCCTTCAGTGCCGACGCTGCCATTTTGGTTAAAGGTCATTTTCCTCCACAGCAGAAAATCCTGCAGGAAATATGCTGCTGTTTGTTCAAAAGGTTTGAAACTGTTCAAAAGACAAGAAAACTTTATGAGAAGCAAATCAAAACCAACAACAGGGGATCTGAGGATCAGCCCTGGGGATGAATGCATGACTGTAACCAAGATGTCCGCCTTGAGTTGAGTTACAGACCTGCAGTCGCTGTGTCACCTCCAGCCCTCTCAGAGCTGAGTGCTGATTGGCTGGACGGCCTGCGGATCATCTGACCTCCAATAGCACTGCTGCCCAGGCCGTCGATGTCTGACAACACAAAAATAAAAAACTGGCATTCAGAGAATCGTCTTTTGGAAACAAACCACTTCATACGTTTTATTTTCCCCACAGTTTACCCATTCCTTAACTCCTAAACTCTAAGCGCTTCAGTTTAACGTTCGGTCCATTAAATACAGAGTTACAGCGAAATGGAAAACAATGAGAGTTGGATCAAATAATGTACACCAGCAGGATGTGCAGATGCATGATTTGTTTGGATAAAATTATCCGTCAATTTAGCAAAGTTTGTCATTTATAAACCAAATGCAGCTACACAGCATACTGGGTTTACGATCCTCTGGATTCGCCAGCATGGGGTTTCCTTCTCTGGTGAGTTGGATTTCTGTCTTAAGAAGCATGAAGGATATAGAGACCTGTCAGCATGGTGATGAGCGGCAGCGTGCGGTCTTCTGCTGAGCCCCAGTACCCGGCGTCAGCCAGCAGGTTGCGCTCCAACACCTGGTGGTGAAGCTCCTCGATCCAGGCCTGGCACAGAACCACCAGGACTCCGCTGGTCTGGATCAGCCGAACAAACTCCTTCTGCAGGACACGGAGGGAGACGCTCATCAGCTGCGCGCTCATCAGGAGAGAAGCCGTGTCTGTGGCTGTGCTCACCAGACTGAGGGCAGGGGGAAGCTCTCTCCGTCTGTAGTAGTCGCAGCAGCAGAGCTTGAGGTTGAGCAGCAGAGCGTAGTACGACACCAGGTAGAGGCCGTCTGCGTTCATCAGAGACTTCAGAGAGTCGCCTGATTCAAAGCCTGGAGAGTGAATCCCTCCTGAACGGAGGAAAGAGCAACAGCAGCTTTACAGAGTCCCAACCAAACATTCAAACTTTAAAATTCATTAAACAGCAGAACTTCATAAGTCTGACTAAAGTTTTTATCAGCCGGGACACAGACAGGAATTTAAGCCAAACTATCAATACAGAATAAACGGTTTAAAAACTATTTGAGAATGGAAACCTTCTGATGTTCTCTTATTTTGATGCATTTAGTTTCATGTGAAATCTAAGAGGTAAAGAAGAGTCTTAAGGTCCAGTTTGGTGGGAAAAATTCAGACCAAATAATATAAATAGGAGTGAATGTTAGTCTGAGTTTGTCTCTGCAGCTTGGACTGATTCAACAGAAAACTGGACAAAAATATCCAGTTTTCATCTACAAACTGGACATGAGAGGAATTTAAACATTTCACAGGTTCAGGACCATCACAACATTCTGGCCGAACATCAGATGGTAAAAGGAAATGAACAGAAAACTTCTGCAGTGGCTGAGTTTGTTTTTTCATCTGTGCTCTCAAAACTTCATCCTCCAGAATATTTGATTGCTTGAATAAAACAGTGGAGACACAAAGAGCTGCTCGGTCAGCTGGTCAGTAAACAGCTGTCTGTTACTGAACAACCCAAACAAAGTCTGTTCTGTTCTGAAACTGCATCATCATCACAGTGAATCTCTGCTGATCCCTCTTCCCTCCGCTTACCAGCCTGCAGCCCGGAGCAAAACGTGGAGGAGAAGTTCTGCAGCGACAGGTCCACCTCCTGGGCGGAGGCCAGTCCCAGGAGGCGGGGCAGCAGCGCCGCCAGCGATTGGACGAACAGCCTGGCGCTCTGCTGGTCCGCCTCCTGGCTGCGCAGCAGTTTGAGGGACATGGCGGCGGTGCGCAGGGAGCGGTGGCCCGGGCAGTCCCGAGGCGTCTGCTGCTCCTCGTCCGCCAGAGACACGTTGTCGGACCCGATGTCGGACACGTCGGAGCGCCCCGAGTCTTTCTCTGCAGCCATGGAGTACTGATCGCACGAGTCAAACTCTGTCCGAGACAAGTCCTGCTCCTCCATGCTGCAGGACAACCAGGGTCATGGATGAAACGGTGAGGAACTTGATTTTAATACGCTTAGAAAAACAAACGCAATAAAGACCAATCACCAACCAGCTGGGTTCTGATTGGTCAGCCACAAAGCTGTTCAGAAACACAAATCTGAAGTATTTTTGTCTGGTTTTAGTGCAAATATCTCAACACACTTGAAATCAGACAAAACTTACAAATAACTTCATCACGACATAGGAGCTTGTTTTAAGTCAATAATTCTAGTTGTTCAGATTACTTTACTTATAACGACTTACTTTTCCCATAAGTGAAATAATCTGCCAGTGGAAGAGTACCTTTTCATCAGTAAGAAGAAATTATTGACTTAAAACAAGCTCCTTTATTTTGCTGAAAAGTTACATGAAAACTTGTTTTGTCTCGTCAAGAATACAAAAACATTTGCCTCAATATATCTGTCATTTTTGACAGATATATATAAATATATCTGTCAAGCTAAGCAGCTACAGAGAGCTGCTGAGTTTGAAAAATCCTAGTAATGAGCCCTAAAGTTGAGGGAGTCGTACCTGAAGTTGCTCTCGCTGTACCTGGACCCCGGCCCGTGGTGCGGCCGCGTCCTGGAGTCCACTGACAGGAAGTTGGTGATGTCAGAGAAGACGAGAGCGTGACTCCTCTGCACCACGTCAGGAGGAACGCCTCCTCTGTCTCCTCTGTCCTTGTCCTCCTGTCCCTCGGCCTCCACGCCGCGGCCTCCTCCTCCCTCCGCCCTCTCTCCTCTCGGAGCCGCGCCTCCTATCGGCTCCCGCTGGCTCCTCTCCTGGCCTCCAAAGGGACAGCTCAGCTGGACGCGTGCGTCCTCGCCGCACTCCTCAGGCGTGTGTCCCTGACCCAGACCCAAGTCCCCCATCTCCAAGTCCAGGGTGGTTTGTCCCGTTTCCGTGGTGATACTGATGCTGATGTCCGGGCTGCACTCGGTGGCGCCTGCGGCGGCCATGTTGGAGGCAGCGGAGTCCCACTGGGGCTGCTCTGAGGACAGGATGTGTCTCTGCCACCTGAAGTCGGCCTCGTTGATCTCCATGGACTCCCGGGTGGACTCCGACCCGTCCTTCAGGTCGTCCAGGCGCCTGAGGAGAAACCGAGCCTGCAGGAGGAAACACAGCGACTCTTACTGCTGTTGATGCGTCCAGAGAATCGTCACAGTCGGAGGGAGAAACGTCAAAACTCGGTGCAAACAGTCACCAAGACGGGATTTGAACCCGGGACCTTCTTCCTGCAAGGCAGGAACCTCAATAACCTCCATTTACAGTTATTTATGATCTTAAATTTAGTCTATAGTGATATTTATTTAGGTTTTACTATTTATTTTTGTTTTATTTATTTTTATTATTACTACACAAACATCCATTCATAAGCAGCATAAAAGTAATTAGAATATATTGAATTAACGTTAATTAATTGCAGTTATTGGTAATTTCTGCTAAGAAAAGTCAGAGTTTCCAGAAAGTGGTTGTGAGGTTCACTTCGTGTTCTGACTTGGTGTCATGAGTCGACCTGTTCAGGCTGCAGGCCGCGACCCTGCGACAGGTCATCCAACGCAGCCAGAAGAGCGCAGGCGCAGGAAACGGAGGCGAAGCACGCCTCGATGCCGCCCTTCACACAGGCCTCCGTCATCCCGTCCATCACTCTGAAACCAGAACGTTACAGCCAAACTGAGTCCAGGTTCAAAATGCTGACTTTCATCTAGTTTTCTCTGAGTGAAGCTGTGGATCAGGTTTATTTACTGACAGTTTGAGCAGATCCAGGTGGGACTTCCTCTTTGAGAAGGAGCGTTTCCTGGTTTCAGGTTCTGCTACACACGGCCCGGCCAGGTCGTAGAGGCGCTGCGGGCTGCCAAGAATCTGACCAGGACAGAAAGATGTTAACATTCCTTGGTTTAGTGAGCAGAGGATTGATGGACGGATGGGGATCACCTCCTTCATGATGCGGATGGCCTCGGTCCGGTGCTGGGGCGGCGGGTAGAGCAGGATCCGGTGGTACAGCGACTGCAGCACCGGCTTCATCGACTCCACGCAGCTCACCAGGCGCACCAGCTCTGCTGCGATGTAGCACACCGTCCGCACCACCGGCGCAATCCTGGCGGGGGCGCTGGAGGAGCATCCGGACCCCCGGCCTTGATCAGACACGCCTCCACTGGAAGAGTCCACTTCCTGACCGATTCCTGGGAGAGGAAACAATCTGGGATTCAGAGACGAGTAAGAGGATAAACAGACAGACGGACTGACGGATGCCTTACCTTGAGCGATTCTCTCTGAAAGCCGGTCTCTCTCTAGCGCCCCCGTGTAGCTGTGGTGAGAAGTGATGGTTTTATCATTCACTGGATTTCCCATAATGGCCACCAGAGACGGACAAAGCTGCTTCCTGCAACAACAAATACTGCCAATTAATATCAAGACATAAGTCAATAAAAATGTTTTCCTGATATTTGTCTCTCTTTAACTTCCAACATGAAGTATCTTCATATTTCTACATGGTGGATTCAACATGTGAGGAAACAGAGAATCGTACCACACCAGGTCGGTGAAACCTCTGGACAGGTGCATTGTGGGAGGACAGCTGCTGAGCATGGACAGGATGCACTCCAGGTAGAGCAGCTGCAGCAGCTGATTGTCACTGAAAGGAGGAGAGAATGAGGAAATGAGTCACAGAGGGGAAGTGATGTCACCGACAGAAGACCTGCAGCGTTACCTGTCCACCGACTCCAGTTTCTCACAGAACACGGTCAGAACCATCACCACGTCCTCACACAGAGCCTGGCTGGTGGGGGAAACATCTGCAAACACACACACACACACACACACACACACACACACACACACACACACACACACACACACACACACACACACACACACACAAAGTTCATTCATCCAACTTCAACGCTAAGTGATAAAACAAACTAATTAATCCTCCTCGTTTGCCTCTAATCTCCAAGAAATGAACATTCCTGAGGGGGAAGTTCGGCTCCAGCCATGCATTCAGGTTATTTATGCGTCACTATTTTTTGTTTATGTTTATGCATTTGGCAGACGCTTTTATCCAGACTAACAGACGGGGATAAAACAATGCAGTCGATATTAAAGCTAACAATAAGCTACTTAGAAGGAAGAACACCAGTGAGGTGACAGAGCAGAAATAGAGGGAAGCTTAATAAAGTGGCTTTAAATCATCTCTAAATTAGTTTGTGCAGCTTATTTATCCATTCGCATTACATTATTCAGTTTTAACTGGTATTGTGTTCACTAAAACACCCAGTTGTTCATTTTTTTGGATTTTCAAGTCATAAAATATTAGTTTTACCCTCCAGGTGTAGCTCAATATGTTAATGTTCATAAAACATGTTTTCTGTATGGCTGCTCTGTGCTGTTCTCAGTCCATCCATTTTGTCCCTCATAGAGACCCATACACCAAGACAACAATGACTCTGGACATTACAAACTGCCCATGGAGAAACTAGACACTTCGTTCTTCACTAAGCAGATGTGTAGGATGATGTGTACCTTTTCTCTGCAGAGGCAGCGCGGTCACCTCGTCTCCTTCAGCTCCCTGCAGAGCAACACACAACACCAGGGAGGGTCACCGAGTTTGTGAAACAAGGAGATTTAAGGAGCAAAAGAAAATGAAAGGGGAAAAAAAAGCTAATTTCATGTGTTTAAAATGACTGATGACAAAATATTACAAGATGAACACAGCATGATTAAACTGCAGAACCAGTAAGCAGAAAACGACACTGGATTCAAGAGGAAAAATATCAACCAGATGCTTCTGATCAAATTGACAGACCGATCATCACCAGTGAGAAAAGCTGGTTAAAGTATTCTCATCTCAGCAGCAGGTGGGTGTTAAACAGGCCATGAAGGAAAGAAACCAGCCATTATCTCAGAGAAGCAACTGGTCGTAGGACTTATTCAGTTACTGGACCTGCTGGCAAAATCCTTGCAGCAAATCCAATTTAAACGAACTGAACAGTTCTTCTTTATGCTGATGATTCAATACTTTTTATTGTTAATCTCCAAATTTCTCCATCATCTGTGTTGTCATTATTAACCAGAATAAGCTTGTTGACATATCAGGAGATTTTTTTGCTTCATTAAAATTAAAATTAATTAAAATAATTAGGGATGCATCAGAATTATAATATATCAGTATGGACCGATATTAATAACCGATGTTTATTTCCATCTACTTGTCATAAGTCTCAGGAGGGCAGAGTGTTGGCCACGCGATCAATAAAGTATTTCTGATTCTTAATCCTCACTGGAGGATATAAATATCAGAACCAGTTTTCATATCAGTGCGTCTTTAAAATGACATTTAGGAGAAACTCTGACCAAACAATGAGTCAACTGATCCTCATCAGAGTCACAGTATAAAGTCACTTCCAGACCATCTGCTGTCTGTTATTCTACAAAAATGACCCTCAGTCACTGAGTGAACCATGAACTCAGTTAAATCTGAGGTCGTCCTTCCAACAACTGAACCTGGGCCAACCGCTGTCTTTAACTCAACAGTTACTGAGAGTAAAGACGTTGGATTAAAGATGGACATTGATTTTCACACAGATTTCACATTTTGGTTTAGTTTTAAATAAATAAATAACTGACCAGATGAGCAATAAACAGTTTATTATGCTGCTGTATGTAGAACCTCAGAGCAATAAGAGGAATCAATGTTACTGATAAACCTCAAGGTTCTCGCTGCTCACTTTGTTGCTGACGGGCCTGTTTAAAGCTAATGTGTGTGTGTGTGCGCGCGCGCGTGTGTGTGTGTGTGTTCTCTCTGACCTCCTGTCTGTGGCGCAGCTGCAACGTCAGGTCTCCCAGTATCTGGCTCAGGGTGGCCCTCACTGCCGTGTTGATGCTGCGCTGGTGACAGCTGGACATGTAGGTCTCAATACACACCTGTACACACACACACACACACACCACAGGATATGAGTGACGCAGAGCACCAGAGAGCACCACCCAGCCACGTTGAACTGTCGGGGAGATTTATGGGAAGCTTCCATGGCGTCACTGGTTGCCACGGTGACCAGGAGAGGCATAAACCTCTGGGGCGTGTTGTCAGTCTGCAGAACATCTTATGGTCAGATTAAAGGTCACACTCTGGGGATGCTGAGCAGTAATGGAGCACAGAGACAAACAGAGACAAGATGTCCTGCCGGACGTCTGCAGCGTCAGCAGATTTTACGACAGCGAGAGGAAGAAGTCTGGATGGAGCTCAGAAAAATGAGCCGAAGGTAAACCGAGTCCAAACAGAAAAGCTATCTGCAACTTTGTAACCAAATACCTGCTAGGCAATGAAATCTAAAAACACAGTACAGCTGCAGCTAACAATTACTTTAATAATCAATTATTCTGATGATTAACTGGCAAATTCTGTCTTTTTATGCAATATTAGAAGTACATTAAAATGAATAATTTAATTAGTTAAATAGGAGGGAAAAATCTGCCTAAAGTTAAAACATTTTTTAACATGAATGCAATATACATTTATATATTTCTGTACAGTTTGGGCTTAATTACTTCCCTGAGCATGTTATTCTTTCAGTAACTGGCCTTTTTAAGTCTGGATGCTCCAGTTAACGATTACTATATTACTAAACTAGTTGATTATTTCAATAAGTGATTCATTCCTTTAGGTTTCAGCCCTAATCCAGAAACCAGTAGATCTACAGTGAACCAGTTACAGTAACTGCATCTACCACAAAAACCTTTGCAGCCTCATTAATTTTCTCCACCTGCAGTATTTTTAGAAAGTTCATCAAGCCTGAACGTCCTTCCTGTTCCTCTCTGAAGGCTCCTGGGGGCCGAGGAACCACATGGAGCTCCGAATGTTTGCAAACGATTGATAAAGATATGGATCATCTGTCTGAACAGGCAGCAGAAACCCATCACCACGGTTACAGAGACGAGACACCTTATTGGTGCTGAGTTCATCATTGAGAACATTGCTCCATCATTTCATCACCTCTTTAATTCAGTTTAGCTCAGTTACCGACTTTAATGAACTAATTAAATGTATATTTTCTGTTTAACATGATAAAATGCTGAGTGTTTCCATTAGAACTCGATCTGCTCTGAACAGGTTTGACAGCAGGAAGCTGGAGCTGAACAAAGACTGAAATCAGCTAATTAGACTCAGATTTAAAGCCTCTGCAGCTGCTGGGTCATTTTACACCTAATCAATGAAAAATCAATACATCCTCCAACGTCCGACCTCACAGCTCTACTGATGCTGCAGTCTGCTGAGGGGCAAGACACAGATTCCCCAGGAACAGATTTTCTCAGGTTCACATGTTTCAGCTCAATATTTCACACATTTTCCCAACTAAATTTCCACAGTTTGGACTTCATGTTATCATATTTCTGATCTATAACTGGACACGGACAGATGGTCATCATGGACGAGCCGTTCCATCAGCTGAGCAACATGAACAGAGAGGCGTTTGAGTGTCTGTGGTTTTGTCATCTATTGTTTGGAGCTGCCAGGGCAGCTGGCGCTCAAATGCCAAATTCATAACCAACCACCACACACACCACCTGTGGGCTCCTTACATTAACCAATAACCCAACAGTCACATTTTGGACAGTGGAGGAAGCTGGAGGAGACTCACATACACAGGGAGAACATGCAGCTCTGTCACTGTCTAAATCAGGGGTGTCAAACTCAATTTCACCGAGGGCCACTTCAGCATATTGGCCACCCTCAACGGGCCACATTGACGGTACAAATCAGGAGTGCCCAGCTGCAGTCCTTCAGACTGCAACTTTTAGATGCATCCCTGCTAAAACACACCCCAGACAAAAGGTTGACTTCCCTCATTAGCAGCAACTCAGTTCTGTAGAGCCTTATAATGAGTAAATGATCCACGTGTGTTAGAGAAGGAACGCATCTAAAGTTGCAGATGGTAGCTCTGGAAAACTAGACTTTGGCACCCCTAGCATAAAATGTATGAAAATACAATGTTAAAAATAAATTGAACACCTCATATTGTTAAACAACTCTTTGGAGCTTCTGGTTAGGAAGCCCATTCAAAACCTTTGTTTGAAATGGAGCGTTAAATTCAAGTCTCCATTCCAGACCAGAGAAAACTAAAGAGAATGCAACGTTGTGTTAATCCATTTGAGGAGCCGGTAGTTTATCTTGAGGAAATAAATGACGATGCAAAAGTTAATTAGACTGTAACATGCGCAGTGCGCTGCTCAACCACTGCGGAAGCAGCTACGCCGCTGCAAAGAATTAAAAACCGCTGGAAGTAACTCATCCAGAAGATTTAAGAAATGGACCCTGGGTTCACGTTACCCAGGAGAGCGGCGTTCTGGAGGAGCTGCAGACGTAACATCTGTCCGTTTCGGAGAAGCGAAACCACGCAAAAAAAAAAAATAAAAAAATCCAGGTGTAACGCGCAGGGTAAAACACTCACAGAGTTCAGATGATCTGTTTGGATCAGACAAATCCAACTGACTGACGAATTAGCGCAGATTTTTCTGCAGATGGGAACCAGGAGGAAGTGCGTTCAGACCCCAGCGGGTGAAGTGATGCTAATTTAAGTGAAGTCGCTTAATTTAATTTATTAAAAGTTATTGGAGTCTCAGTCAGTGGTTTCTGTCACTAAGAGAAAAATGTAGATACATTTATCTGCTTAATTTGTGATGGGATCTGGATTCACGGTGAATATTAACTAAACTGCATAAAATGCGACTAAATAGCCGATGTTAATATGATTGTAATTTCACAGATAAAAATAGTACATGACCGAGTTTTTTTATGTTGTCGGTCAAGATAACGGATAACAAAAAAAGTCTAGCGCCACCTGCCGCCCTGACACCAACTCACACATCTTCATTCAGTCTTACTTGTAAATCGATTTTTCTTTTCTTGGACGTTTTGATGTTAGCTTGTCGATGTTTTATTCGCTGGGAAAATCAATAAGCAGCTTGAGGTGACTCTGCTGCTCTCTAGTGGCGAGAAGCCATACTGTTGGCTAGTGACAATCGGAATGCATTATGGGAAATGTAGTTTGTAGTCAATTCGTGCTCAAAACCTATTTTAAGTCAGTCATGGGGCTATAAAACGCTGGGCGGGGGGCACATAAAATGACATGGCGGGCCACATGTGGCCCGCGGGCCTTGAGTTTGACACATGTGGTCTAAATAATCAACTTGGGAACTGATGTGGTAAGAAGTTACTTTTATAATGAGGGAACTGGGACAGGAAATAAATCTGGAAACAATAAAACTTTTTTCTGACTACAAGAGGAATCCTCCAGATGATTGATGACTTTTATTCACAGACCAAAAGACTGATTGTTCTTCCTACATCATTAAATCAAAAAACTACATTCACACAGTGAGTTCAGTTGCTAGTAATAACAAACTGCAGGTGTAAAAACGTCTTGGTGCTGAATAAATCCCTGAGCTCTGAACCTATAAACCCGTTAGCCTGTTAGCCCGTTAGCCTGTTAACCCGTTAGCCTGTTAGCCCGTTAGCGTGTGGCGGTTAATGGCGATCTGCTGACAGCATTCAGAGCGGTGCTCTGAGTTATGACCAAACAAACAGAACCAGATACTCTGTCCCTCTCCAACAGCAGCTGGCCAGGTCCGGTGGCTCTGAATGCATTAACACATCAACACCAGCAGGTTTTACGAGCCGCTAATGGCAGCAAACATCTCTTGTGTCCTGCAGCCGCAGCTGCTGAGACTGAACTAAAATTACAAAGAAATCCTCCCAAACCTCCAAACATTCGCACAAAGGAGCATTTATTGATTTATTAGCGTTAAGTGATGCATTCTGCAGCGTCTGAGCAACAAAACAACAGAGGTGAAGGTCAAACAGCAGAACAGTTTAATCATCTAGTCAGAAATTTGTGCTATTTGAGTTTCATCGATATGATTTTTGATGGTACATAAGGAGAAAAACCTCTCAGGATAATTTGAGTGTTTCTGTCTGTTACAGCTGAGGACAGACAGACAAACATCCACATTCTGCCTCAGATATCAAGGATTTCATCTCTGATCTCCTGTTTCTTTCTCTGAAATTAAAAAGCTTTCCGTTTCCAGGGAAACGCTCCTGCTGGTGAAAACTAAACAAGCTGAACTCAACGACAGGATGTTGAAACAGATGGTCTAGTTTTCTTTAACCACTGTGGTTCAAGTCTCCCATCTGTAAGGATTATTTTTTCCTTTTACCGTCATAAACTTGTTCTGTTAAAAACACTGAAAAATGTTTTCATATTTGTTATGAACCAAATATTTATTCTTCTATTATTACAACTGAGATTGTAAGTTAAATCTAATTTATTTCCCCCCAGTGTGAAGTTTATTAATGATGTTTATTATGTGTTGTTTTTTCTGTCAGAGGAAAGTGAGGAGGACTGAAACACGTCAGAATCATTTTCCACCATGAAGCTCAGAGATGAACAGAAACAGATCCTGAAGGTTTCTGACGATACTTTCCAATAAAGTTTGAACCGGTCCAGTCCAGGCAGAAGAATCAAACCCTTGGCAGAGATATTAGTGTGATAAATATCGGTCCTGATCTGGAGCAAACCAACCCCATTCAGTCATGTATAGAGTTAAATGATGTTTTTGATGCATCAAATCTTGAAACGATTGTTTTACCTGAGCGATCCTCAGGATGGAGTCTCCATTAATGTCAAAGTTTGGAGAGTAGGTGATGCAGAGCAGGACCTGCAAACAGAAAGGACTCCTTCTGATGTTCTGCTCAGGAGCTGAGACAAAGGGGTCAGAGGTCATTCATCTGACTGCCAGCAGAGCAGAGCTGCCTGTTACCTTCATGACCTCCACCTGCAGGTCCTCATGCAGGGAGGGGGTGACCCTGATGGCCTCCAACATCTGGCTGAGCAGCTGCTTCTCCAGAGCCTCCACCTCCGAGCTGACGCCGCCCACAAACCGGTCATCACACAGGAACTTCTGATGGAGACGAGGTCAGAGTTCACAGGTTGGGCGGAACCAGAGAGGCTGACATAATGAGGATCATGATCATGTTCAGTACCTGCATGCCAGCGAGCGCCGTCTGGCCCAGCTTGGTGTTCTTGGACTCCAGGGCCATCTGCAGCGGCAGCAGGCAGCGCTCTCTGCTCAGACCAACAGAAAACAGAGACGTTACTGAGCTGGAATGTTACCAAACACACAGAGGCACCAATGAATAAATATCCATCAGGAAAGAGACCTATCCAATAAATTAACTGTTTGCGTCTGTTACACAGTAAAAACAACCTGGTTCAGCCTTCAAGCTCCTTCTTCTCTGATCAACATCAGATCCCAGCTGAGAAGGAAATTATTTATCTGACCTTTGACTTTCATTGAGTCACACTGAGCGTCATGGATGGATGAGGTAAGAAGAGACGAAATCAATAAGCTCAAATCTGTAGCCATAGATTCATATTCACACAGACCAGAGCAGAAACACAAACCTCCAGATTCTCTAATAATCAGATTCATATATTTAAATTATCATGGAAGATAGAAATCAGTTATACTATTTATTTAACCTACAAACAAAACACAATTAAAAAACACACATTTGAGTAAACATTACCTAAACGAATAATTATAATCAAGCCAGAAAAAAATGCTAATAATTTCTAAATTAAATCTTCCACTGATTTTAAATGTCATAATTAGGCTATAAAAATAACTGCACACATTTTTTCATCATTATCTACTGAAGTTCTGATGCTGATTTAATGTAGACAGGCCAATTCCACTTGATTCTCATCTCCCTTCAGGTCTCCATCTGGTATTTCTCCCATTGAGTTGCATTTCTCCAGTTGAAATTTAACTGGACCAATCAGCAAACAGAAGAAGGAGATGTAAATGATGCTTGTAGTTTAGCAGCAGCATCAGTTTGTGTTTGTCACGCTTCCAAATTTTAAGAAATTAAAGTTGGAGCAAGATAAATGTACAGCTAAGCTTCATCAAGCTGCCGCATTACTTACGTCTCACCCAAACGTTAAGCAGACCGCAGAACAAGAGGCTGGTTTTTACCAGGCTCGTTTTAATGTGATCAACATAAAAACTTTACTTTGATAAACTGAATAGTTCTGCTCTGGGTCCGTTATGTAACTAATGTGTCTGATCAGAAACTGTCTCCCGTCTTCAGAGACTCTTTGTCTTGCTGTGTTTCTTCCATTCGCTCCAACTGAATCTCCTTCTCTTTATTCATGGCTGATTGAATCTCTGCTGCTGATGGATCTGCAGCTTTCAGACGCCGCTGAACCAGCTCAGCTCCTCCGGCTTCAAACGGGCCACAGGGAGCCTCAGAGCGCAGGACAGTTAAATCAACCCGCCGTCTCTTTATGAGCCTGAAGAAAGAAAACTGAGCCACAGGGAGAACAATGAGGCCATCCGACCCAGAAAGAGACAAAATCAGAGATAAAACTGGCAGAAACTTTCATATAAAACCCAGAACTGACAGCAAATATCACAGTTACATCAATCATTTCAGTCACGCTTTGCTTCATGCATTAATGTCAGAAGGTTTTTCATTCTGTAGAAAACGAGCTGCTCAGACTACGGAGGATATCATCAATGTTTAATCTAATCAGCTCTAATAAAACAGAAGCTAACAATGAATAATTCATTAGAACTTCAGCTTCTTCTGTCATCTCCTTTCTATAGGGGGCGCCACCACAGATCTTCTTCTGCCAAATAAACATTCCCTAGTTTTTTTTACAAAATGTCACTAGAGGCTGAAAAAGTTTCTAAAAGTTGGCAACATTCATTCTTGTCTAGACCAAAACCCCGTTTACCACCATCCTCTCATCTCCACACTGACCACGCCCCTCAGTGACCCTTGGCTCCGCCCACATTGGTGACATTTTTAAAAAATGTGTCTGGGGGCAGTTTTCCTTCCAGGGGGGTTAGTCAGACCAGGAAGACGTAACCAGATAGAGAACTGGTTCTCCTGTACTGACTGTAGTCTTTGAATATCCAGACAATGCAAATATCGACACACAGATATCCGGCAGTTATCGGCAGCTTGAGTCGGGTTTGATACTAGTTTTAGTTAAAATTCTGTTCTGGTTTCTCAGTTTTCATTTTCAGATCGCAGACAGACATCTGAAGTGACTCCTGTTTGTAAAAGTTCCTCAGATGTCAGGAAGAGTTTAGGAAAACCGTTAGCCTTTTATTTCCCTGCTCAGTTTTATATCTGCCTTATCAGCTGAGGGATTCCAGGAGGATTTAAATTCATTCAAATCAGACCAGGACAGTTTAAAGTCGAGGGATTCGCAGGCTGCTGCAGGCGACAACACAGAGAAGATGTCAGGGAAACTTTCCCCCAGCAGATACAGGTGGATGACAAGCCAGAAAAACGAGATTCTTAGAGAACTGGGGGAATAAACCAGGAAGGGTTTCAGACAATAAACACATTAATACCAGAGGCAACGTCATTAAACAGACAGACTTTTTCTTTATTCCAAGACAAAAGAATTGAGACATGAGCTGAATGAATGAATGAATGAATGAATGAATGAATGAATGAATGAATGAATGAATGAATGAATGAATGAATGAATGAACTTACCGAAGCTGTGAAGGAGAAATCTTGAATGATCCCTTCTGAGCCTCCAGAGTTTCTGGAAAAAAAAAAAAAACGGCATTAATCAGATATTTTGTGTTCTGTGGTTTGGAGCTGCTCTATATGAGGAAAAGATGGAATCATTTTGATGAACTTTGTTATAATGATGTAACTTTCCCTGCATAAATAATAAAACATTTTCTAATTTGCTTCAACATTAACAGATTCATTTTCATGTAAACTTTCCCATTAAATGTATTTTTTAGTAATAGACTTTACGAGCTGTTTAACAAAATAAAAGTTGGATGTAAAATTACAAGTCTGATTTTGTGTCTTATAGCTCATTCAATCAGGTTAAAGTCTGGACTTTAACTAGACCATTGCAACATCTTGATGTTTTTCTTTTTCAGCCATTCTGTCACAGATCGGCAGGTCGGTTTGGGATTATCGTCCTGCTGATGACCCAGTTTGGACTGAACTGCAGCTGTCAGACAGACTCACATCTGACTCTGGAATAGTTTAAAAAACATGGTCGACATGGAAACAAGCCCAAACCATCACCCCTCCCCCTATCAAACTTGATAGTTTGAATGTTTGGTCTTTTCTAGATGCTTCAGAGATTTTCTAAACTTTCTCTGAATCGAATGAGGGACTTTAAATTAAAGTGACATTAAACTGGATTCAGTTGCTGCTGCTTCTCTGACATCTTTCCTGATGTTTTCACTCCTGAGTACAAAGTTGAGCTTCTGCATAAAGAGCAGGAGTTTTATAATGTTGCAGATGTTCCTCCCAAAGAAAAGACTTTAAACTGAAAGTTGTGCATTTTGTTACCTGCATGTTTAGCCTCAGTGTTCAGTTTGGACATGCTCAGCAGGCTCTGTTACGTTTCTGCGTTTCGGAGAGAACATGATTCTCCCTCCATCAGCACAACCTGAACCTGTCCTCTGTGAGCTTCACTCCTCACCCGCCTTCGTCCTGAAAGGTCATTCTGCCGCGGCTGCCGCTGTTAATGCTAGCAGCGTCTCCATGACATCAGAGGAAACCATGTTCTGCTCCGGTAACACAGCGAGTCGCAGAGATTAACTGGATGTTTCTGAGCATCACGGAGGTTTCGCTCCGTGTCACTGACAGGAAATCCTTCATTTCTCCCGGAGCTGAGAACCGTTTCCCTTTTAAATGAAGCAGGTGTTCAAGCATTTATTGCAGGTATTTTAATAAGAAAAAAAAATCTCTAGTCATGATTTTACAAAGCCAGCCATAAAACTAAAAAAGAAGATGTAATTTTAATGTTAAGTTTCCTCAAATCTGACTGAAGAACCTATTTTTCATCAATATTTCTTCTTGATGTTGTAACCGACTGACCGTTCTGACTCACACGTTCCCAGGAACATTTTGTTTTCCCTGCAGCTGATTTACCAAATATTCCTACATCCACACAGTTTGAGTCAGAGGATTTTAGAAACATCCGGTTGGTTTTCCATCCTCTGACGCCGACACATAGTGCTTCATGTTGCCTGGACGTTGGAACACGGAGGTCAGGATGGCGTAAAATCCAAATGTCTAGTTTAAAGTGATGAAAATCAGATGGAGATCCATTTAGTGACCATGTTTTTCTGGGAAAAACTGGAGGTCCAAAGTTGGAAAAATCAACCAGAACACAACAAGAGATGAGAATTTGGACTTGATTCAGTCCTGATCTGGGCTTTTTGGCTGCTGCTAAAATGAAAATGTAAGTAATAAACAGTGAATTTCTTCCTGTTGCTGATGATACTTTCATTTAGTGATTGGTTTAGGCTCCTTAAACCTTCCCAGCTGTTTCCACTAGAAATCGGTCCTGAATGCAATATAGACTAACAGTTTATCACAGCATCTATTATAATGACTGTGATGATAGATAATATTATTCAACCAGTTGTTTTGGTTCTAAATGTGTCTCAGCATCACACACACAAGTTCTGCTCTAAAAATAAAACCGAGCCGTCAGGCTGCTGTTGGTCATGTGACTCAGCTGCTAAACAAAACCTGATTCTGATCCAACGTGTTTTCAAATGGAAATAAAGCCTGAGCGATGGAATCATCCAGTTTTAGAGTTTAGAAACATCATCACTGTTGTAATCAGTTTCAGTTATAAACATTATTAAATCACATTAGAGGGTAAACAAAGGGATCACATCCAGCACAGCTCTGACCTATGAACACTGCAGCAGCAGCTTCTATTCAGTTCAGTTTATTTTTTAACTCCAATTCACCACAAATATTTTACAAAAATGATCAACTCAGCCTCATCATGCAGGTTCAGTCTCTGTAACCCTGTTAACACACTCAGGCTCAGTTCACTTTCTAATTGGTTAAATAAGTTTTACATCACATCTCCTGTACTAGCATGTAGCGACAGTGGAGAGAAAAACTCCACTTTAACAGGGAGGAACAGCAGAACCAGAACTGGATGTCTGCCGTGACCCACTGGGTTTGAGACAAAACACAAAACACAGCAGCACTGATCCAGGACCAGCAGAACCTGCTATGGTAAAAATGAGTACCGAGATAACGGCAGCAGAAGCTCCATCTAGGAGAGAAACACGGCTGAGCAGAAAAACTCACAAAACTCTGCAGCTTCAGGTCAGAATCCTGTGAGTTTGAAGGAACCAATGCAAGATATTAACTCTGATTACAGTTCATCCAAACAGTACAGCAACATGTTCATAAAAAGTCTAAATAAATAAACAGGTTGGTACCGTAGCTGGCAGCACACTGTATTTACACGGCGGCCATGTTGGACTCTGAGGTCAGAGTTGGTGTCAAACCTTCAACTCTGCAAGTGGGAATTTCAGATTTGGGGTCCAGAGTTACCCGGTAATGTCTGAGCAAATGGGAGGAACGTTCATTATAACAGAAAATATCTGCAGAAAATTAATTAGAAATTAAATTTGGCTACATTTATTTGAAATGGACTTAAATAAGAAATGTATAAAAACTGATTTAATCTTTTTACTGAATTTTACAGTATTGAACAGAACTCGTTTGCACAGCGCCCCCCAGAGGCCTGTGTGTGTAATTTGGAGTCATCAGTCAGCTCTGCTCCTGCAGGTAAACATCCACGCATGAGTGGCGCGTGGAGGAGTTGACCACGTCAGCAGGTCATCAGGACCTGTCTGTTTGGAAACCATCTGCAGAACAAACACTGGAACCAGTTCCAGTTCCAGTTCTGGTGTAAACACTGAATCCGGATCTGATCGTGGCCTCTCCTCCCACCAGGGGTCCCGCTACGGACCCCCGCTGTTTCCCGCCCCGTTTCCGCCTCACCGGCAGGTGAACCGGGACGCAGATTATCCTCACGCACACTCACCGCAGGCGCACACGCACGCATCCCGCACGGCTTTGTGTTTGTGCCCAGACGCGTCTTTCTGCAGCTTCCTCAGGATTTCCTCCATGCTGAATCCGCGGCCGCGGCTGAAGGGGGGGAGCGGGCCTGGGCGGGTCGGTGCGTGGCTTTTTAAGGGAGCGGAGGCAGTGACAGCATCCCGGAGCCCCCCCACCGCTGCTGAGGATGAGGATGATGATGATTCATCCCAAGCCTGCAGCCAATGATGTCAGGCCAGCCACAATCCCGTCAAGGTGGGAATGAACAGGAAGCGTCCGGGTTTCTGATCCCAGATCGGAGCCGATCACCTTCCGGCTGATAATCAATAATCAGCAGCTATCGGCCTCCTGCTCCGTTAAACCCGGATCAATAAATCCTCCTCGCCGCGGTTCGTGACTCGTTTATTCCTCCGATCTGTTGCGTTTTGGGAATCCGGTCCAGCTGATCCTTCTGCTCCAATCAGAAACCAGATCCGGTTCCAGAATCCTCCCGACCGGAGCGGCATCACAGCCGCAGTCCAAAAGGCGGATTCCTGCCCTACCTGGCAACCCAACATGCACCGTTTGTTTTCCTGGGTCGGACGCAAAGCGCGGCTGAGCGGCTCTGGAGCGGCTTTACCGGGACACGGACAGGTGGAGGAAGCAGAGAGCGGAAACCAGCCTCTCGGCCTTCACAATAAAAGCACAACAGGAAACAGTCACTACTATTGATCTGTAGATTTTTAATAAAATGCAGCAGAATGTCTGACTGAGATTTTATTGAGTTTTATTATGTAAGAACAATTCGATCAGTTCATCAATAAACCCACCAGGGCCGGATTTACAGGGATGTGGCCCCTGGGCTGGGGCCTTCTGGTGCCCCATTAACCACAGGTAGGAATGACAAACATACAGCAGCAGGTATGAACTGATGCACTGTAAATAGTACACTGCTGGCTTTTGTGCACATCCAAACTTACACATTTTGTGCATTTTCTTTTTTTAAAGCTGCATATTTGTTTTATTAGAATATGGATTTTTAATAACTACATGGTTTAGTTTTTTTTTCTTAAGTTGTGAGTTGTTGTTTTGTTTGTTTGTTTTTTTACCTTTATGTGGCAACACATTCTCCCCTTCACTATGGGATAATAAATTATAATTCTATTCTATTATATTATATTATATTCTAACACAGCTTCTAAATCAAAATGCCGTTACCTTTAGAGGAACACTTTACTTAGTTCAGATGAAAATAGCTCATTTATATGTAAATGTGGGGGCGGCTGTGTGTTAATCCCCTCTTTCAGGCTGGACGTCTCCCTGGACGACGAAAAACTGCCAGAGTGGAAACAAAACATTCATATGTTCCACATTAATATTACTCACACATTAGACATGCACATACAGATTTATTGTTATTCATATAATTCTATATTTAAAATATGCATATTGAGCAAATGTTCATTGTACGGCTCCAATAATAATAAAAGGAGTAAGCAAAAAGTTTCAGTGTGAATGTATATAATAAAAAGATTAGTGGGACTGTAGTATTCTTATTACATGTATATTTAAAATAAATGTAATCAAAGTATTGATTAATGTTGTGCAGTAACTGATAATATCTCTGAATGTATTTATTTTTCCAGTTAAGCTCATACAGGACAGATTGGTTTAATTTATTCCAGTCGTTTCACTTTGATGGTTCAGGATTACAAAACCTCAGACAGAAAAAAAAACATTAAAATGATTCAGTGGCAAATGTTGCTTTTCTACCAACTGGTGATTTAAACTAAATTTAACTGCATTGTAACAAGTAAAAAACTGAAATGTATGAAATTAAATTATAATCTGGGTTCATGACTGGATTATATCTTAGATTAGATTATGTTTTTCTGTAGATGAATTTAACTTCCTGTGTTATAAAAGACTTTCAGATGATATTTGTAGTGAACTGGCTCAACAGCCAAACAACAGAAAGTTATGTTGCTAAAGAACCTGAATATTCACAGGATGCTTTTAACATGCAGGTTGGCGGAAAGTTGGGTGGATGGAAAAAGTGTGAGAGAATTTTGTATGAGCATCAATTTTTCAGTTTTTAAACTAAAATAATGAAGTGAATTCACTTTTTTATCACAATTAGATTAACTGTAAAATAAAAACAGCAAATGTAGAACAGACAGCTCACATACAGACTATCAGTTGTGTGGGGCTGATTTCCTAAAGGCTGCAAATAAATACCTCGACTTCCACCAAAAACAAAACATGTACCCTTGAGTTAGCCCATAGCTAGGAGTTTTCAACCAGTTGAAACGTATCTGATTTTTTAATAGTAAATATTTTTTCTCATTTACAGATTTAGTTGTGTCCACTGCAGCCAGAAGGTCCTGGGTTTTAATCTCATGCAGAGTTGGCATGTTCTCCTGCTGCATGCTCAGGTTCTCTCCAACAGCTGTTAGTCTGTGTGAAATCTTCTGGGCTGGTTCTGCATCCTGACCTGGTCCAGATGAATCGTTCCAGGTCTTTGGTTTGGTGTGATCATGAACATCTGAAGATAGAAGATCTGTGGGAGAAACTCAGAATGATTCATTCACACTGGAGTTTACAATCCAGTCACAGTCTGAAGTTGCTAAGCAAGGTGAGGTCTAAGGTCATGACCCCTGAGGATCTCAGAGACTTTCCTCCTCCTAACTTTCCAGGCTGCATAGAGAAGTAGCTTTAGCAGCTAAGTGACTCAAATGGAGGTCATTAGCACAATCTTTTCCAGCTTCAGTAACACAAATGGAGCTCATGTAATGACCCTAATGATTTACAATCTTCACTAATGAATAAGTAATGAACTTTGGACAAATGGATTCTTTAAAACCAGCCAAAACATTGTAATTACTGTTCAGACAGTCTTTGTTTCTCATCAGAAGACCTCTAAGGATGACCAGGGTCTGCACAGCCTAATGAGCTGCTGGACCGCCTGGAGGTGAGCTACTGAGGAGATGAATGTTCTCCATTCAGCATCCATTCACTGTTTGACCCACTTCCTTCTGCGTAGGATCAGCAGGGCGGCCAATCACAGAACCAGGCCACAGAACGGTTCGATGATAAAACTAAATGAAAGCGTGAATCACAGGCGGTGATTGAAAGACCGGGTTCATCGCTCTGAAAAGAGATCAGACCGATGAGCCTGACAGCAGGCCTGCAGCGCATCGACTGTAATTATGAAATTAATGAGATTTAGAATAAGACTAAATTCAGTTCTGATCTCTACTGCTCCACTGAGGAGGAGAGAAGGGCTAAATAAAAACCCAAAACACAAACCATGAGAATAACTGAAAACTTTAACACATTCAGAGCTGATTCAGCGATAACCTGCTGCACTCTGCCATCTTTATTACGTCACAAAGTAAAACATGTTGAAAGGTTGTTCCTGTTCTGAGGGGATCATCACATTTAAACAAATCTAAATAAAGGTAGCTAATGCCAAGCAGAGAGACCATGCTGGTCATAATGTTATGCCTTAATGATGGATCTTCAGGATTTATTGAGCAGCTCTTCGCCGTGCCAGCATGCAGTACTGAACTGTGACCACTGGAGGGCGGTAGACTCTAATCTTCAACCAGGCCGAGTCTGATAAATGACTCCTGAAATGTTCCAGAGGGAGATGGGCTTTATTTTCACCTGAAGCGACAAAACGTGACTGAAGCTAAGCGAAGCGAAGTGAAGGCGGACTGGGGCTGATGCTGGAGTCTGAACCGGAAATAATGAGATGACTGAGACTGGGAGGAGAGGAGGGAAAATAAATCATTCTGTTCGGTTATGTAACCATCCTTTCAATCATCACCTCGATCATTAAACCAGCTTTACAGTCAAATTTTGTGTCTGTTACAAACTTTAATATATTTAATAAGTATTCATATAAAGCTCATCTGTGTTTCATATGAAAATGTTTATTCTCTCCGGTCAGCAGATTCACATGGATTCACAAACACAATCCGCAGAACATTTCCTCTTTGCTGCGCAATTACGCACAGCCACTCTGGCACAGATGGTCAGCATTCAGTCCAGAGCGCTCAGATGACCGGCAGAATTTCACCCTAATTACACTGTGTGTGTAGGTGTGTGTGTGTGTAGGTGTGTGTGTAGGTATGATCGGCTGCTTTCACGCTCTCCGAGGTGCCTTTTGACGTCACGTGGCAACTTTTGCGAGAGATCCGCGCTCTCGGTGGGTTCGGAGTTTCTGCATGGTTGCAGCTGCTGGACAACAGACCGTCAGGGACACAAAGCGGGATTTATGGGTCGGACTGTTTGGGAATGTGCCCAAGACGCGCCACATGCGTAATAACGCGCAGGATGTCCCCGAAGCTCGCCGAGACGTAGCTGTGTTCCGACAGAAAATAACACTTTCTTCACACCAACGCAGGCACAGCTGTGCGCGTCCATGTCACCGCTGGACGGCTGTCCAGTTCGTCCATGGATAAAAAACAACAGCCGGACTCCAGGATGGTTGTTGTAGGAGCGACTAACGGAACTTTCTCTGCTGACAACATGAGGTCCGCGTTCATGATTGAGGACACAGTCGGCGGCGGGGAGCCCGGCATTTCCACCAACATGATGATCTCTGAAGCTCTGGCGCCTCGGCTGCTGAAAATTGCGCAGGACGCCGCAGAGGCTGCGGCAGCGGCGGCGGCAGTGGCCACTTCTCCGTCCTCCTCCAGTCAGCCGCAGGTCATGGAGACGAACGGGACGCGCTGCGGGGAGCAGATCCTGAGCTACGGCCGCGTGGAGAAGGTTCTGATCGGCGGGGTGCTCACCATGCTCACCCTGTCCACCATCTGCGGGAACCTGCTGGTGGTCATCTCGGTGTGCTTCGTGAAGAAGCTGCGCCAGCCCTCCAACTACCTGATCGTGTCTCTGGCGCTGGCCGACCTGTCCGTGGCGCTGGCCGTGATGCCGTTCGTCAGCATCACGGACCTCATCGGCGGCCAGTGGATATTCGGACAGTTTTTTTGCAACGTTTTCATCGCCATGGATGTGATGTGCTGCACCGCGTCCATCATGACTCTGTGCGTAATCAGCATCGACAGGTAAAAAAAAAAAAAAAAAAAAACTTCTGAAACTAAACCTCAAACCATAAAGTCTAATTTTTACAGGAAACAAAGAGTTGTAGGAGAAACTTTCACATCTTTGATCTGCAGACTTCATCAAACTGAGACTGTCGGATCATTTGTTATCCGTTAATCCTTCATTTCCAGTGACTGAGTCATAAAATCAGATCTGTCTCCATCTGAGTTTTAGGATTTAAGGTTTGATCTCAGCTCTCTGGGCTCTGAGACAGATTCTGCTCTACGCCTGCATTTAGATCACTGAACACAGACTTTTATCAGTCCATGTTCTTGTAGTCTTTAGGAGTCACATTTCCCCCAGATGGTGGCTGTTCTGTTCTTTGAGGTCCAGCTGTAACCTGGACCTTCAGTCAGGCGACTTCCTGCAGCATCCAACTGCTTTTCATTCAGAAAATCTCACAGCTCCCATCTGTGGCTGCATATGGCTCACACAGATTGTGGTTAAGCTCTTTGTTCAAGGGCACCTTGTTGGGGGTGGGGTGAGCGTTGCTCATGAGAGGCAAGTCATTTCTCCAATCAGCTCATTTTCAAGTCTAAACTGTAAAAATCTTGTTTGTTTCTTCTGCAGGTACCTGGGCATCACCAAACCTCTGACCTATCCCGTCCGGCAGAACGGCTGCTGCATGGCCAAGATGATCCTGTCAGTGTGGCTGCTGTCTGCCTCCATCACCCTGCCCCCGCTCTTCGGCTGGGCGCAGAACGTCAACGACGGCAGAGTCTGCCTCATCAGCCAGGACTTTGGCTACACCGTCTACTCCACGGCCGTGGCCTTCTACATCCCCATGTCAGTCATGCTGATCATGTACTACAGGATCTACAGAGCAGCCAAGCTCAGTGCCGCCAAGCACACAATCACTGGCTTCCCCAGGGACGGGGAGCACCGCACAGGGGCGGCACACAGAGGGGGCCGCGGGGTGCACGAGCCCCGGCAGCCGTCAGAGTCTGGGGAGACGGGGAGCGTCGAGGCAACGGAGACGGAGCAATGTGAGGAGGAGGCGGAGGAGGAGAGCCTGGACTGCGTGGCGGTGGCGCTGAAGCTGCAGCGGGAGGTGGAGGAGGAGTGCAGCAGCCGCGTGTCCCGCCTGCTGAAGAGTGGCGAGCACCACCAGCGGAGGAAGAGGAAGAACCAGTCCATCTTCAAGCGGGAGCAGAAGGCAGCGGCCACCCTGGGCATCGTGGTGGGCGCCTTCACCTTCTGCTGGCTGCCGTTCTTCCTGGTGTCCACGGCGCGGCCCTTCGTCTGCGGCGTGGAGTGCAGCTGCGTGCCGCTGTGGCTGGAGAGGACGCTGCTGTGGCTCGGCTACGCCAACTCACTCATCAACCCCTTCATCTACGCCTTCTTCAACCGCGACCTGCGGACCACCTACAGCAACCTGCTGCGCTGCCGCTACCGGAACATCAACCGGAAGCTGTCGGCAGCCGGCATGCACGAGGCTCTGAAGCTGGTGGAGAAGCCAGACACAGACGCCTGAAGAGGCAACGCAGCCAATCAGGAGAGCCGCTGTGAAACATCCAGAGGGCGGGACTAACCTCCCTGCTGCCAGACTGATTATCTCCTCCTTATGTATGAAGGTTAAGGCCAGAGGGGAGGCTGGTGTTGGACTGAAGCTTCAGGCTGATCAGGGATGTCTGGCTCTACGGTGGACTGGGTTTAGCGGACAGTAGCTGACCGAGCTGCATGCTGGTTTACGGATGGATCCACCAGCTCACGTCTCGCTGCCTTTCGTTTTCAGTTGGAGCCTCGGAGAACCAAACAGGAGCTGCAGCCGTCTGCTAGTTGGTTCTCCACCAGCTGCTCTTCAGCACACACACCTGCACAAACAACGACTAATGTGTAAAAATGTAAATAATCTACAGATTAACGTTCTGGAGAGTCTAGCTGCTTTTCGTCACCGTGCTTATTGCTTGTTCCAGAATAGTTAGCAGAAAGCTTCTGTGTATCTGATCCATGATGTTTGTGGCAGGCGGCTCTCTTCTGAACAGAACTTATTTATTGTGAGATGTTAGCCTGTAGAGGAGAGGAATGTGATGCTGTAGACACTGGACTGAACGTCCTGTGCCTTTTCCTGCTCTGTCCTTCAGGTTGTGGTTGCAGGGAACAACAGCCTCATGTTGAAACCTGCACTTTGTGCTTCATTTACTCAGATCTGCACTGGAAGGGAAGAAGAAACTGATTTAAACTCATGTATTTATAGTTGTGGCCACTGAGCACTGAAGCACATTTATTACTATTCTGTGTTTCCTTCAAAACAGAAGGATTGTCAGGAATTACAACTCAGTGTTGTTGGTTAATTACTCCTACAAAACTCTGAGAAAAACTGAGACAACTAAATAATTACTTATGAAAAATGATCATCAATAAAATATGTAAAATCTCCTTGTAGCTCCAGAGCTGTACCTTACAGCAGACACACCATTTGATTTGAAATGGGTCACCGAAATTTGGGCTCCAAATTCACGAGCTGCTTCCTTCAAATGCCGCATTTAAAGATCGATTGACTCACAGCTGTAAGAAGAAGATTGTCTGGATTTCTGGATTTTTTGTTTTGTCCCCGGATGTGAAGGGTTTAGTTTGTCCTTCGTGGTCCATCCTATCCCAAGATGCACTGCGGCCAGAGAGTTTTGTTCTTGTAACAATGGCAGGTGAAATGGGAGGAAAACTGCTTTAAATCTAAAAACAAAAATCAGAAGCTTGAAGTGGTTGCTGTCATCTGTGTAGGCATGTTTTTAATACAAAATTACTAAAATATTTATTTATAAGTGTAATACATTAAAAGGGTAACAGTAATCATTACCAGTTTGTGTTTAGTTGCTAGGCAACAAGGCATACGCAGAGGTCAGGTTGGACCATCCAGTTTTACTCGCTCTCTTCCGGCCGTTACGGCCGATGAAGACCCGGTTAAAGTCGACCGTTTAGGATGCAGCCTCTGAACTTGGAGCTTTAACTGAATCAGTTATCATCTTAAAAACTGATTGTTTTCACTCAAAGTCTAAGTTTTTCCCACAGAAAGTTCTGAGATGAGGATCGTTTTGTATCTAACCTTCATGACCACAGTTTAATCTCCACATGTACAGTTTATAAATCTACTGTTGGATATTTTTGTCTTCGGTCACCCAGTGTGTTTCCTGCTGGCTGACAGAGTTCTGTCCTTAATGAGCCCAGAGAACAGAGTCCAGACCCAAACTCCAGTTTATTGATCTCTGATGTTTTCTTTCCAAACTGGAAGTGATTTTTCAAGCAGCCTGACATCCAACATGAAACATGACAGACTCTGAAGTTCACAGGCTGGACCAGCAGCCGGTTCAGTCGCTCTCGCTTCGAGAATCATTCAGATATCATCACACGGTTTCGTTTCTTTGAGGCAACAAACAGAGTGATGCAGAGTGTGTCGCCATGGCAACCAGTTACAGATGTCCCCGGTTCTGGTTCTTGCTCAGCGGGTTTGATAATGGCCACCCTGTTGACCCGCTCTGGTTTAAACTTTTTACATCACAGTTTGAAATGAGTCAGTTCAGGACCAAAAGCCTAAAAGACAAACAGGAAGAGCTTAACTGGACTTCCTGTACTCACCAAAATAAGAGTCTTTCTCTGTCACAGGTTAGATGATAATCATGAAAGAAGAAAGGTAAAATATGTTTGATGTTTGGGCCGCAGCATCAGAATCATCGTCTCTTTCTGTAACAGTGGCTGGATTCTGTTGTGGGTGTGTTTTTAATTAAAAGTGCCAGAAAAATGATTCATAACCTGTGAAATATTCAAAGAGCTCCCAAATGGAAAAAACAAGATGCAACAATAATGAAATCACATGAATATGAAACAAGCGCTGCATGTTTTATACATCAGGCTGAGGTTAAAAGAACTAATATTTCATCTTTTAAAGATGCTGAAAAACAAAACGGGGATGAGTTTCACCAAATGTAACACAAAACATCTCTAACCTTTCAACTGTTAATTTCATCCAAACTGAACAACAATCAGGTCCAACCAAAACTAAAGTAACTGACAGAACCATAAAAGCTCAGTGGATCAGGACACTAACCTCTTGGACAACTTTCCTCCCAAAAATGAAAGTTTTTGGTCCGTTCAGCAGGATGTAAAACCTGATATAACAATATTGTCCTGTAAGTTGATCAGGGTGGATTATTGAGTTTAAAAACCAAGAATCTGGTGCTTTAATTTAATAAAAAAATATGTATCCACTATATTGGATGTGAAGAAAGAGAAGCTGCTGTGTTCATGACAATCTGAGTCTAATTCAGGTGTGTGCTGGGGTTGTGTTTGAACTGGAGCAGCGTAAATTGCATTTATGTTTCATTTATAGAATAGAGTTGTTCTTTTGTGTAAAACAATGGATTCTCCCCCCTGCTGCTTAAATTCCTCCTCATTACGGCTCATTCTGCAGCAGCAGACGCACTGGGAAAACCGTTCTGCTGAGGAAGAGGATCTCTCCTGCTGACGCCTTTAACTCGTTCTTTAATCATTAATTAAAGCTGCTCTGTGCAGGAAATGAAAAATATACAAAATCCATGAAGCTGCCGGGTTTTAATCTGTAAGTGGGACAGAATCAGATGATGGAGCAGAAATCCTCCTCTGATTCAGACGTTCAGTGGAGATGTTTCACTCTGAGTCCATGTGGTTGTGCAGGAACCAGAGCTGCAGACTCTGCAGCGGTTCTGCTGGGTTTTGGTCAGGAAATGTTCCCGGACCGGTGCAGTCATGCATCAGAACCTGAGCTGCCCTCGCTCTGGGCGCAGAGCCACAGTGGCTGAGGTCCATGTTCTGCCACAGCAGATATGGAGACTGGAGTCCAGCAGACACACACAGGAACACACACTGAGCCGTCTGTGCTGTGACGTGGTGGAGACGCATCAGGGCCCGTCACCAGACCTGGACGTCATAAACCAACTAATCAGTGAAGTTAAACTTTGAGTCGTTCATCTTTGGTTTTTCTGTTCCCGTCGTTGACCCAAACCGTCTCAGCCTTAAAAACAAAGCTGACTTCACTGTTGTAACTTTGTACAGGAGGGAGAAAAGAAACGAGGTTTTTCTGTGCTGAAATATTTCTATCATAATGTTAACTTTGATTTGTTTCATTAGAGTCACGGTTCTTCAAAAAGACGACTGATCAATTTATTTAGTTTTAAGGTTTCAAATGTCCACCTGAAAAATGTGAATCGACAAAAACAGTTAAACGAGATGTCAGCTGATAATTAACGTTATTAAAATGTGTAGATTTAGGAATGAAAACTGCAGCAGAGGTGGAGTAATAAATGTGATGTTTGTAGAGAATCAACAGGACATGATGAGGTCAGAGGTGAGCCTTAATTAACTAGATGTGACTAGTGTGTGATGTGTTTGTGCCAATAGATCCTTCACTCAGTCAGTTTAATGGATATTTGTTGGATTTCTTCACTTTGTGTTCAAATGCAGCTCTTCACATCCTAAACAAGCCGTTCTGTATCTGTGATGTTTTTCATGCTGCTGTTTGTGTCGTATATGAAAAATGGCCACATGTCATCACCTCTGCAGAGAAGCAGATCAGAACATGAACACATTTCCTCCCCTGTGACTTCAGCTGCTTCCATGACCCATAAAATGAAACACGTGGAAGTTTAATTGGGTTTATCTGGGTCAGACACGTCTTCATTGTTTTACAGAATCATTCTTTGTGTCTTTCTTAGATTTATAATAATCTTACTGCAGGTTTTCTCAGATCCTAACAGGGTTCAGAATCTGTCTTCATCATTTTCACCTTAACCAGAAGTTTTACTGCCATCATTGAGCTGCTGGGGTTTTTCTGTTTGAGTCTTTTTGGCAGAACTGATTGGATGTGCTGGACCTGGTTGGAACTTCAGAACCTCGTCCCTGAAGGTTGAGGTCGGGGCTTTGGGATGACCAATGCAGAATGTTAATGATTATTTTATCCATTTCCAAACATTTTAAATGTGTTTGGGATGATTGTCCTGCTGGTGCATCAAACTGGGTCCAAGTGTCAACAGTCCAGCTTTTCATCTGAGATTAAATCTGAGATTTTTGCTGTAGTCCTTCATTTTTTTATCCATTTTGTCAATCTGACATACCTTCTGGCATTGTGGCAAAAAATAATAAAACTGCTAAATTTAGCCCAGTATGAAGATGTCTGGATGGAAGAAGGACTTCTTTGTTGGTCGACACCTTCTTCGTTCGTAGTAACATCAGACTGTCTCCACTGGGAACAGATTCAAAGATCTGGTTGGTTCTGGTTGGTTCTGAACATCTGGACCTGTTTCCTTTAACATTTAGCATATTGGGTTTTCCTATCAGTTTGGTAAAGAGGATTTTCTTCCTACATTAAAAGTTTGAAATCCTGGTCTTGGAATCTGTGGATGGTTCTGAAGGATTCCCAACATGCACAAACATTCCCTGAACTTCCCATTTGCTCAGCTCAGTGATGCTGAAGGAGTCAGAACGGTCTCAGTCCGGATCGTTAGCTGCTGGTTTCCACTGATCCAGACGCTGCATGGTGGCTCCATCCTGGAGAAAGAACGGATTAATAGTCTCATGATTCAAAACATTCATGTCCGTAATGAGTCGTGGAAATCTTCTGACTGGATCTGTATCAACACCGAACATTTCATGACAATAAAATGTTTTCAGAATGTCTACAGAGTTTTCTTTTTTATAGAAATGATGACGTACGTCTGTTAGCCTGTAAGCTGAGCTGCAGCGTCGTCCTGCTGTCCATGTCTGATGGGACATGATGATCACAGAATCAGAGCTGCTGCTTTATGCAGAGAGGTAGTTATTCTCTACATGCAGGGCATGAACTTTCTAAATGTGTTTCTTAAAGATGAAAGTTAGCTTTGCTTGCCTCTCTGTAAATAGAAACGATGCAACCTTCACCTGAACTGAACCAGGCTGTGCCAAAAATAAAAGCCTTTTAGTGAAGCAGCGCCGTGACAAACAGCTGAAGTTCTGCAGGTCACTTCCTGTTTCCTGCGTTCTCCACATCGTCTGACGTTAGCAAGAATGCAAAGGATCAAGGTCACTACTTGGCTAAAAACCTTGAATCACAAACATATGAAAGAATCAATTTAATACTTCAAACAGAGAAAGGTGCTTTGATTCCTCGTCACAGTAACAGAAACGCAGCGCTCCAATTATACGGCTCTAAATGTGCTTTCATGTGGAGGAAGTGAGTCGCCTGGAACCATGACACCGTTTCAAACATTAATCTCCAGGGAAGCAGCGAACAAGAACAACACGGCCGTATCTGTTTGATTTGCTAATTTTCTTTTCACTTTTTGTCAGAACATCAAACACCAAACATTAACAGCAGCTAATCTGAGACTTTACAGCTTTTAAAACATCATTTTTCTGAAGGATCAGTTTGATGTTTGGTTCAGACTTTATTCTTTCTGGTTTGATTTCACATTGTGCTTTTTTCAACTATAATTTGTATATAACGCCGTGCAGGTGACCATCAAGGCTCCAACTGGACGAAAATGAAATTATTTTTTATTTAAGTGAGATAAATCACAAAGCTTCTGACCATTTGGTGTTTTTGTAGTTATTTCTGTTAAAACTCAGGACAGACAAAGTTTGTAGGACTGAACAAAATAATAACATTTAAAATGACAAACAGAAACAATAGAAACACAAAGTAAAAGTTGTGCGCATATGTCCTAGTCAAAGTACAAAAAAGTACAAATTGACAGCAAATCAAAACATTTTTTTCAAGAGGGAATCTGAAATCAAAGTATTTAATCTGATGCTGATTATGACCTGGAATCAATATAATCAATATTTTGGATCTGAAACATTTAATAATGTGATTTTAGATGTTTTTGCTCCATATTTATGTCCATTCATACTTTCATACATTTTTATATCTGACCTTTATATCTGCTATAAAATGTGCTTATGGATTTTCATGGAGATTTTTCAGTGATAAAACAGACTTTATTTTCATTTATAAGCAGATTTACACAGAAAACATGAGCTGCTTTCACAGCTTCTGCTCTGTTTTACGGCTGATGACGATCTGAGATGAAATCCTGTGGTGTCGTAACATCATGTTGTTTAAAACAGACTCTGAGCTGATCTCATTTGATTTATTGTCCAATCTGGCACAAGCTGTCGCTGCTCCTGTCACTCACAGACGCATCTGTCACCAGGCTGAATGATGGAGACCCTGGTGCCTGAGACGCTGCAGAGGAAACAGGTTTATCTGTGAAGTACGGGCTCCTGTGAGGGAAAAACTCCAAAGCAGTAAATATAAAGTTAGATTAAGGGGAAAAAATCAAACCAGACTTCATATGGAAATCTGATCATGTCTGAGACAAAGGCATGCAGGGAATGCTGATGGACTCACGACTTAAAGAAATGAGGTGAGACCCGAAGGAGCCAAAATAAACGACATTAGAAAGCAGCAGAACAATCAGAGCAGCAGAAACTTTATGAACAGTTCAGTGAACAGCAAGCAGAGAAAGAAATGATGAAGTAAACTTCTCTGTAGTGACACCTCTGATTAAAACTCAGTTATCTGATGAGGTTTTCTGAAAATGCTGTTGTCATGGTGACAGATGTAAAGATGAAAACACGAGGATCTGTCCAGGATGAACCCCACCTGTCAGCCGATGACCCCTGGAGAGGAAGACCAGCTTCTCCGGATGGAAAACAGGAACCTGAACGGCACCGACTCCCATCATATTTCTAATAATTATCTGTCATGTAGAATATAGATTATGACCCAAAATCTGTGGCAAAAAGTCCAAACTTTAGATTTTAATCGTAAAATAAGACTCTGTGCTGCTCAGGTCTGTAAAGTTTTTCCTTTTCCTGCGAACAGGATCACACAGCGAGTCGCATTACGAGTCGCGTCACGTGTTCGGTGCTGCATGTCCGGTGCTCCTTCAGCCGGGGGCCTCCACTAACAACCTGCCTCTGTGTGGGGAGCATGGCGGCTCTGCTGGGCCTCTGCAGGCCAGGACACCTGCCCTTTGCTGCTAAATGTCACACACAGGCACACTATCCAAATCATGAGTCATGGTTCGCATAAATAAAGGTTTATGCATTTATGTTCCCTGATCTGTAGTCATTATTAATGTATAAAACCCAGAATTTACATCTCTGACTGCAGTCTTAGATATGAAGGAGGAAATTCCTTCTAAATGCAGTCGATTCATGATTGATGAGCTCTGAGAATTAAAACCCAGATCAATACTGAACAAGAAATATATTAATGATCCCAGTTTTGAGAGATGTTGGTGCAGCCAGACTGTTGTAGCCCAAACCTTCAGAGGACAAACATCAGTGGTTCCATCAGTTATTTCTCTGTCGCTTTGTGGTGTTTGACGCTGTAAACGCAGCGATTCTGATGGTTAGTTAGTAACCAGATGTTAATCAGCAGGTTTCATGTTATTAGAGCAGAATATTTCCAAAACCTCAGAGGAATAAACTACATAAATAAAAGTCTCAAATGTAGCTTAGTGTGTCAATAGATCAAATCCATAACTAGATGCTTAACTTCCTGATTATTAAATCTATATCTCTGCTACGTTTAAACTAAATAAGTAGATCATTAACATTAAATATGATGTTTACTTCTAAACTACTAACAGATCATGCAACATCAAAGTGAAACCATGTTGACCAAAGCAACAATTAAATTAAAATAAAATCTAAATCTGACTAATTTTCCTGAAAGTTGGATTCTTGTGTTTCCTCCTTATTGTGGGACATCAGCTGAGTATTTGCTGCAGGACCTGAAACCCAGTAAAGTCGGTAAAACGTCACTTTGTGACTAATGAGTGGCTCGGTTGTTTCGGTTGTTGTGGAAAACGTTTAATCTCTGCAGAGTTCAAACAGCAGCCCTCTGCATACTGAGAGGTTTGACTCAACACCTGCTGCACAAAAACCCCTGAGCCTGCAGAGC
Source organism: Poecilia mexicana (assembly GCF_051168715.1). Taxonomy (NCBI): domain Eukaryota; kingdom Metazoa; phylum Chordata; class Actinopteri; order Cyprinodontiformes; family Poeciliidae; genus Poecilia; species Poecilia mexicana. The sequence continues at coordinate 21,674,868 of NW_028263384.1, read as the reverse complement.
GGAGAGGAAGACACTGAGGCTGGCGCTCCGGCCGACACGCTGCAGGTCCTCAGGGTTCAGTCGTGACCGTGAGGTCGTGGTTCATGTAACCTTGGACTATGTCCACTTTTTAAGGTACTGAAGCATAATAAATGAATCCAAATTGATTCATTTACAGAGAAGTTTTGTTGCTTAAACCATTTAGTTGATTCAAGACAGACTGAGAAACCAAATTCAGTCTGTCTCTCTGAAGCTGCTCCATCCTGGCAGCAGGTGTGTTGCTGCACACAGTGAGGCGAAGCCTGAACAGAAACCTTCAGCTTTACAGGAGAAAACACATTTCTGTCTGGGAAGGAGTCAAACTGCAGGAGGGACCAGGACAGACAGCCGAGTTTATTCCTCTGAAGAAAACGTGTGGATGTGTGAGGAGGAAGGATCCTGATGGGATCCGCTTCCTCCTGGATCTGCTGCCGTTAACAGAGAGGTTAAAATGTTCAGGAACAGTTTGGTGAAGTTCGGTAAATTATCCAGCATGATGGACGACATCATGAGGATGTTAGAAAATGTCTCCTGTTAGAAGAATCCTCTCTGATCAAAACGCAGATGGAAGAAACTCAGAGCACAGAAAGTTTGGTCTGATTGTGAACAGAGGCTTTCAGAGAATCATGAATCAAAAACGTGAATCTGGTGGATCTGCTGGTAGCAACATTTTAAACTTCTAATTTTAAATTTCTGCAATAAAGAAACTGTTCCTGAACTTCTTAATGAATAAAATGATCATAACATCTTAACATGGCTTCCTGAACAGAAGAAAGTGTGAGAGAAAGATTAAAAACAAAAGATCACTGACAGTAAATGTCAGCGTTGCTTTGATTGACCGATTTGTTCTTCATGCTCTGAAACATGGAGCCTCTTCAGGCAGAACGGACGGCTGGAGGAAAACCGCAACACCTGAGCTGCTGGAAATGAGAAGATAACTTTGTGTCTTTATGCTTCGTTTCTCCGACAAAATTCTGCTTTGTGGAAAACAAAAAGTGTGAAGTCTGAAGTCAAAGAGTGGTGGAGCTCCATGCCGGGTGAGATGGAGATGAGGAGGAGTGAGAAAGAGCGAAGGGGGCGAGACGAAGAGTGAGGAAGAAGTGGCAGAACGAACGAGTGGGAGGAGAGAGAGGAGCAGGAGGAGGACGAGAAGATGAGGATGGAAAGTAAAGAAGAGAGAAGCGAAGCTGTGGAGGACGAGGAGAGAGCAAAGGTCAAATCCAGATACTCTGAATCATTGGCTTTAGAGCTGCTGCCGTGACGCGACCAGCCGCGTCGATACGCTGAGTCACAGACGGACAGGAGTGGGAGGCGGCGGCGGCAGCATGGTGCTGAGTTCAGCTGGAGCGCCAAAACATGGAGGACGTCCTGCAGAGTCTGAGGCAGCGAAGAAGACGACCAGGAAAGAGACGATTCACAGCCTGGAGTCAGAAACACAGAAATGATTCAATCACCACAAACTAAAACCTGCTGGTGGAGATGAAACATCTCTGGTCAGCCATCATGGATTGATTGATTATTTTTACCAAACACAAACACTGTTTCCCCAGTCAGGGATGCTGGAGTCACTGGAATGTAAAGTTAGGGACATTAAAATGTAGATATTTAATTTGTTCATAAACGTCTCTACAGGAGAAAATCATGGAAATCTTTATTATTTCTGAGGTTTCACTCAAACATCCCGTTTCCCCTGTGGCTTCCTCACTGTGATAATAATAAAACATGATTCATAAACCTCATAAACCTCATTAACATATTTAGTTTGGAAAATAACAGGTCAAATCTTTTCGGTCCAATCAGCTTCCTGTCCTGCCTGACCTCCATGTCAACAGGAAATCATTTCAACTGCAGATCCTTAGAAACACTCAGATGATTTTCTAATCACTCATTCAGTGTCTCTGCACAGATGTTGGTGTTTGTGTCATTCAGATTTAATCTGTTTTCTTTCACAAACCAACAATCCGATCCGTCTCCTCTGCACTCCGTCGGTTTCCTGGTTTCTCTTGTGATTTCCTTCCAGTCGTGTCTTTCAGCCTGATTCCTTTCATAAGATCTCTCTCCACATTGTGCTTCTCCATCTTTGTGTTGCTGCTTCCTTCACTTATTCTTCCTCATCCTTCAGCGTCGTCTTCGTTTCTCCGTCTGGCACAATCGGTTCTGTTCGTTCCTCATTTAAATCCTTCCCTTTGTTTCATTGTCTCCATCTTTCATTCATGAGTTTGCCAGATTCCAGTCGCGCTTCGCTGCATATTTTTTTGTCTGCGACTCATTTCCTCCGTCATCATAACTGGAGTCATGAGGAGGAAAAATACTTTACATTTTCTGTGAATGAGCAAATCCTTCCACCCTGTTAAAACAGGATGTAGCTTTTCCTTCACACATTCTCATGCAGCTTGTCCATAAATAAACAGAGAATTCGCTGAAGTTTGAGGAAATAAAACTGTTTATGAAGCAGCAGAAACTTCAACATCTCCAATTAACAAAGGAAACTTGTTTTCTGTGGCTGTTTGTTGGTTTTATTCATTCAAAGGAGATCAAAGAGCAGAAACACGAAGCTGGAGGGACAAACGGATAAAACATGCTGCCGCTCCAAAAGCCTTCCATGGTTTAATTATGTCTCGACCTGAAGAGCAAATCTGAACAACACTTACATAAATAATTCATAATCTGTCATATTTTAGCTGTTCAGGTTTGGGTTGTCATCTTTTTAATCTTTTCTGCGTTTCCTCTACAAATCTGTGCAAAACTTTATTGAAATTCTGATAAACTCAGAAAAAAACACAATGTCCCAGTTTCTCTGTTTCCATTAAATAAGAAACAATTTAATAAGAAAATCAAACATGAATAATTTTGTTCACATGGTGAGACAGTAAAATCTTCCTACCACTTCCTGTCGTCTTCGTAGTTTCTGCCAGTAGAAACATCCAGTTGTTCATCATATGACTCACATGATGTGAAAAACGTATTTTTCAAAAATTACACTGATTCTGACAAACCTCCTCCTGCTGGTGCCAAAATATTTGATCAAAAAATGTGTTTCAGAAATCGGCCTGTTTCCATTAAGCTAATTTATTTTCATAATTCTAATTTGTGAAGTTTTATGGTTAAAGGAAATGCTCTTCTGACGTCTTTCAGCATTTTATCATCTTAATTTTGAGCCGTAGTTTATGTCCAGATTTCTCACATCAACACAGAAACTGGGATAAAAAGCAACATGAGCGTCCCGACTGCAGACGCTTTGGAGACTATCGGCTCTGATTCAGCTCAACATAAGGAACTGGTGAAAATCCGATTTTTTCAGTAAAAAAAGTCAGACTTGGTCACATTGACCTGCTGTGTGAACGCAGCTGAAGACGACCAACAGAACCTCTCAAGGTGGTTCCAGGTGGTTCCGGTACCAGTGAGTCCTAAACATTTATCTGAACTGAACAGATAAGAACTTTAAGCTCCCTCTGTGTTCTGCCCTGGGCCCAAAGAGACGGTCCATCTGCCTCTGCCACAGAAACCGGCTCCGTTTTAGCACCAGCTCTGAGCTGAAATGGAAAAAGAAAATCGTTCTGTCAGGAGCTGCTGGTCTAAAATAACCCGCCGGGCCGGACTCAGAACATAACGAGTCACAGCCTCGATTCTTCCAGGGTTTTTTTTACATACCAACCAGAATGGATTCCTGGTGTGTCGGTGAGGGGGGGCATTCGCTTTCACGTTTACTAAAATAAAATCGGGCGACTCAGTTTCCAGTTTGTCCAGCATGAAATTTCACCCAGGATGAGAACCAAGTCCAGGTCAGGCTGAGGTCCTGAGGTCAGGCTGAGGTCCAGAGGTCAGGCTGAGGTCAGGCTGAGGTCCAGAGGTCAGGCTGAGGTCAGGGTGTCGGTCCTGAGGTCAGGCTGAGGTCCTGAGGTCAGGCTGTCGGTCCTGAGGTCAGGCTGAGGTCCAGAGGTCAGGCTGAGGTCAGGCTGAGGTCCTGAGGTCAGGCTGAGGTCCAGAGGTCAGGCTGAGGTCCAGAGGTCAGGCTGAGGTCAGGCTGAGGTCCAGAGGTCAGGCTGAGGTCAGGGTGTCGGTCCTGAGGTCAGGCTGAGGTCAGGCTGAGGTCCTGAGGTCAGGCTGAGGTCCTGAGGTCAGGCTGAGGTCGGGCTGAGGTCCTGAGGTCAGGCTGAGGTCCAGAGGTCAGGCTGAGGTCCTGAGGTCAGGCTGAGGTCCAGAGGTCAGGCTGAGGTCCTGAGGTCAGGCTGAGGTCAGGCTGAGGTCAGGCTGTCGGTCCTGAGGTCAGGCTGAGGTCAGACTGAGGTCAGGCTGAGGTCCAGAGGTCAGACTGAGGTCAGGCTGAGGTCCAGAGGTCAGGCTGAGGTCAGACTGAGGTCCAGAGGTCAGGCTGAGGTCAGACTGAGGTCCAGAGGTCAGACTGAGGTCAGGCTGAGGTCCAGAGGTCAGACTGAGGTCAGGCTGAGGTCCAGAGGTCAGACTGAGGTCAGGCTGAGGTCAGGCTGAGGTCCTGAGGTCAGACTGAGGTCAGGCTGAGGTCAGACTGAGGTCAGGCTGAGGTCCAGAGGTCAGACTGAGGTCAGGCTGAGGTCCAGAGGTCAGGCTGAGGTCGGGCTGAGGTCCTGAGGTCAGGCTGAGGTCAGGCTGAGGTCCTGAGGTCAGGCTGAGGTCGGGCTGAGGTCCAGAGGTCAGACTGAGGTCAGGCTGAGGTCCAGAGGTCAGGCTGAGGTCAGGCTGAGGTCCAGAGGTCAGGGTTAATGAGTCCAGAGCTGAGAGGACTCTGTTCAGGATGACCTCTCCATCTGACCCTCGGCTTCATGAAAAGAGTTCAGATAAAAGGTGAAGTGATCAGGAATCAAATGTTCTTTCATAATGATTATAAATGATCTTCATTTAGAAAATTACCTTCATTTGAGGAAAGAGGTCAAAGTTTTTCTCTCCCTTTTTTAGCTCCATCTAAAAAGCTGAAACTGATGATTCTTAGTAAATAAATGAATTTGCAGGTGAAACATGGAGTCCAGAAGCTCTGCTGTGTTTCCTGTCTGCTGCGGATGTTTGGGATTCTACTGAACATGGACTTCCTGCTCCGTTTTCAGCGTCTCTCACTCCAACTCGTCTGGCTGTGAAATGTCTGAGATGATGATGTGCTGCTACGGTTATTCTGGACCCGGTTGGAAGAACGGAGCAGAGAGAGGAAACCCACCTCCAGCTCATGAATAATCTTTGAACTTTTCTCTGAAGGATTCGTCTGATTAACAGAAAGTCTGACCTCAGCTGGACTTCCTGTCCCTTCCACAATAAAATCTGAGCCCTTCATGAAGCCGTTTCCTCCGCAGCTCCTTCTGATGGCAGAAACGTTCAGAGTCTGGAGAAGTGTCACGGTGTGAAAAACGCTTCATCTGCTGCCTCCCAGGCTTTCCAGATCTCCCTGTGAGAACAGGAGCGAAACGTGACGCCGGAGGGGAACACGACGTGAAAATGGAAATGTTTTTACCTCCATATGAAACCACAAGATGTTTGTGAACAGAGATCTTTATTAGCATGTTCCAGATGGCAGATCAGAGCTAAATGTGAAGACGTTCCTCTGCTTCTCTCTGCAGAGTCACTTCCAACTTATCTGCTGCATCATTTATTGAGCTTTCTGCTAAAAGACTTTGTTCATGAAAAAGAAATGAAGCCCAGAGTGTGAGGAGTGTTGCACACTAACCTTTGGCTGACTGGAAGATTGATTTTTATTTTTCCTTCCAAGAGGAAGTTCAGGATCTGGATCTGAACCACCAGCAGATCCACTGGATTACATTTACATTTAATTTTAAAAAGTTTATATGTAAAAGACAGTTTGTGAAACAAAGTTTTTGTTTCCTTATGATTTGTTAGATTATTAAGCAAAATGAACTGATGCAGAAAGTTTGGCATCAGTCATATATTTATTGATTATCTTTGAGGTGCTGCTGTCAAATTACTGTTTTTATCAGAAACTGCAGGAAACTGAAGTTCTTCCCTCTGAATATTTCTTCTGATTTTTTCAGAAATGTTGAAGAAGAAAAGCTGGAAGCTTCCAGAATCCTGGAGACGACGGTGAAGCTTCCTGATCCAGTCTTTCTCCCAGAGGAGAGGAGATCCTTCAGTCTGTTGGTTTACAGACCTCAGATCTGAAATTATATCATAAAACCTCCAAACAGGAAAACCCGACACAATGCTACTGTAAATGATGCTGAATGATGAACTTCTACCTGAGTCTGTGACTAAAACACTCAGATTCTGAAACCTGAAGCCGTTCAGTTTAAATAAAAAGATGCTCAGCAGCAGGAAAACCAAAAATAAGCTAAAAACATGAAATATTCCTGAGCCGGCTGGGGACAGAGTGCTGAGGAGCCAGAATATCTGCAGAATCATCACCAGATGAAACGCAGCTGCAGGCGACGACTCAGTGAGAAGAAGGAGAAATAATCCTAACATTTATGTCAAACTCGAGGCCCGAGGGCCAAATCCGGCCCGCCGCAGGTTTTTATGAGGCCCTCTAGACTCTACAGGGAAACAGAAAATAATATTTCATCAGTTTTTATCTGTACTCTGTCAAATTACATCAATGTGAAAATATGTTCAATATTATTTAATTTTAAGGAGCACCAATCAAATGCAGAGTTGTGTTTTAATATTTTAATAAACCATCTCTATGAGAACATCTTGATTTTAATGTTGCTTTGGTCTCTTCATGTGAGAAACTTTAACCTCCTTTAAATAAAGTTAAATGTCTGACCTCAGCAGAAATCGTCCATCTTTAACGTGTTTCTATTTATTTTCTGTGTTATGGAGAGAAATTATATTTCCATCATTATGAAGCACTAACAGCTGTTTTTATCATTTAAACTTCAGATTTCTGCCTTTGGTTATGATGCATTTATATTGTTTGTGACAAATGTTTAATATTTCCTACAGAATGAGAGCTTTACAAACCCTGGAGGTTTGACCTGCTGCAGGTCGTTTTTCCATCATGACGTTAAAAACGACCTGAGCGGAGACTCGCCGTGTCTGGAGGCAGAACCAGTCTGGGGACTTTCTGTCCTTCATGATGATTCTGTTTGTCTCTGAAATCTGGGTCATGTTGGTGTTAATGATCCTCTCTGCCCTTTTCCAGAATATTCTGGACTCCTCCTGTTTTTGAATTTTCCCACAATTAATTTTTTTCTGCATCCACCTGAATCATTTGGTTTTCTCGCTTAATTTCCTCAAACAGAAATAAAATGTTTCTTTGTGAGTATAAATGTGTTGAGTTCAAGTATATGTTGATCTCTGTGCCTTACAGTCAAGCTGCTCTGTAATATTCTCCACTTCCAGCCGAACTGATCCGCTGCAGAATTAATCATAATATTTGAAACCGATGCTTTGTGCAAAGAGCTCTCCACACGTTTCCTCACGAGGTGCTGATATTAGAGTCTGTCATCCAGAGTGGCAGGAACAGCAGCTGCAGTGAGTCAAAGGCTGATGGAAATACTTTTCTTGTTTCTTTCCCTCCCAGTGATTCTGTGTTGCTGCTTCTGCAGACAGTCAGAAACTTCCTCTGATGACGGCGGATAATGGACGCCTCATGGTGCCTAATCATTTCATTTCTGCCGCCCTGAAGCTGCAGCGCTGAGGGAACATAATACACCTACAGGATAGATTGTCATGATGTTTTTGGTTCATGAAAGCATTTAGAACCTGTGTGAAGAAAAATGAATGCAAACAGTGAAAAGATTTAAAGGAAGCGATCAGAGCTGAACTTTTCAACAGCTGTGCAATTATTACGAAAACAGCAGGGCAGAAAAACTGACAATAAAAATGTTTTAATGTGGTAAACATTTGGGATCATGGGGTCAGAGTTCAAACAGAGAGCTGAATCTGTTTGAACAGATTCTGATGTAAATCTGAAATGTTTTTCATCCAAACTGTTTTTACCTGAGCAGGAAAGAGGCAGAGTTCCCTCTGCAGCCGGTTCTGATGCAGTTCAGTCAGAATATTCCTGATGATTCGTGATGAACGGCAACATGGATGCAGAAACTCAGCGAAGCTGTGAAGAGGATAATGATCGTCTTCAGAGCGTAAACTGTGTTTGAACCACTGTAACGGGTTTCAGTCGATCCGTTTCTCGCCTGCTCTCCGTTAGTCGACACCATGTTGTGTTTTCAGGGCTGGAATTGATTTTACTTTTTGAAATATAATAACTCAGCAGCATCAGAAATGATCAACCAGGAGTTTAAACAGCAGAGAAGAAACTCTGGAGTTTAAAGAAATCAGTGTGGAGAGATGAAGGCATGAAGACTGGAGGTCATATAAAGGGTTAAGAATGAACTGGAGCCAGAAACGGTTAAAAACGTTTTAATGACAGAAACTAGGATGTGCAGGATGGATGGTAACATCTTCTGTTTTCTGGACTAACTGTTAAAAAGACGGGAAGGCAAACGATTGGCCAAAAAGCAGGAACTCATGTATAAACAGGAAGTAGAAGATTACCAGTCAGAGGTGACTTCCTTGGAAGTCATCTTCAGAGACTCTGATCAGACATGTAGCTGTTGAGGACTGAAACATTCAGAGGACCAAAGGAACCTCAGTTTCTATAAGATCTCCTGGCACAAGAGTTTTATTTTTTATTAGTGCCTGAATCTGCATTAATTTCTGGTTTTAATAAATATTTATATAAAGAAAGTCAATCAGTGGAAAAATGAAGAATAAAATCATGACTAATGCACAACAATAATCAGCAGGATGGTTGAGTTTCAGTTTTTCAGCTTTAATTCAAGTTATTTTTGCAGCACCAGTTCCTGATTTTAGTCCAAAGGAATCTTCAGTCTGAGTAAAAACCTATAAATCTAAACTGGTTTAAACTCAAAGTTCAATCATCTCAGTCAGAATGCTCCGTTTTCAGTAACTTCGTGGTAAAGTGAGGCGATTCATTCTGAATATTTCTGTTTTTCCAGCAGCCAGCTGAGGCAGTTGCAGCGTTTCTCAGGAGAAAAGCGTTTTGGGCCTGAGCTGACGCTAACTGCAGCTGATCAGTGGGTTTCCACCATGTTGGTCTCCATTTTAATGACTCATTTAAATCCTCGTCTGCCTGCAGGTAGAAACGACGAGACCGGCCCTGTGGGATGCAAACTTAGCATCCTCGGCCCCAGCAGAGCTCGTTGTTGTGTTTACGGCTGCAGCTGCTCTGAAGACGCCGATGAGACAAAAACTCTGAAGAGGTTCAATATCCAGTTTTATTAGAAACCAGGGAACGTTAATGGAAAGTTCTGGCTTCCCTCGTTCAATCCATTTCTGTTCAGAAAGTACCTGAGGCGCCGCCAACCTCCTTTATCTTCATCTGAAGACGACAGCAAGGCAGAAGAAAACATTAAAACTTCCTAATTACTTCATCTGGGTTTGAATTTCTGGGGAAAACAAAGTTGATCACTGCTGAGATGAAAAATCAGAAAAACAACAGAGCCGTGTGAGGTGGGACAGGATGACCCGTTGGAGATAATTACTGACACTGCAGAACAAGAACAGATCTGATCAGCTGCTGGAGTGAAAACTGGAAGCTTTCAAAACCCGGTCCATCTCCGGTTCTGGCCCGCTGCCTGGGTGTCAGCTGCAACACCTCCAGTGTTTGGGCCGACCGTCTCTGACGTCAGACACGGTTCACACTCGTATGTGTGGACAACGTGAGCTTCCCACATGCTAACGTCGCATTAATGAGTCCGGGGAGCGACGGCGGCCGAGGGGTCAGTGGGGTCCCGTCTGGTTTGTCATCCACATAAAATAAATCAGAGAGGAGCAGAGAGTTCATCTGTCTGAATATCACGGCTCTGGGTGGAAGCAGCTGGGAACAAAGTTCGACATCAAGCTCTGTGAAAAGACACAAAGCTCCTGCTGGAGTGGAACAAACACTGCTTTCTTTCATTCAGAGATGCTTAATTATCGGGTGGTGAGGGCCTTCTGCTGAACCGAGGCCGAGATGAAACCAAAACACAGCCTCCATGTTGCCCTGGAAACCAGCACCGAGTTCAGCCCGGAGAATGTCACTCCGAATGATGCATCCGAAAAGGCTCAGAGGAGGCAGAGTCCTAAACATCCAAGTCCATTCACACGGTCCAGTTTAACTCACTTTGAGCCAAGTCCGATCCATCTGCCTAGAAAGTCCGGTTCGGTTGGGGAGGCGTGAACTCTGGTCCTACAAACCCAGGTCTGAAGTGAACTCTGGTGCATATGAACACCAAGCAGATCAGAGACTGAGCCAAAAGGAGGAAGTGAACCACTGCGCAATGCATTCTGGGTAACACATCCTGTTTTGGGCCAATTGTCACTTTGACAATTTACACCCATTACATTGATATTTGGGTGTGCCAGTTGTCTCATTTAAAACAAGTCCAAAATAGAATTGGAACATCAACCAGAACCAAGAGTCTGTCCCGGTGTTCTGACTATTTGTGCTGCCTCGTCAGATTTTCCTGCCCTAGCATGGATAGATAGCTATGTCTGTCGGTGCTACCCGTCTAAATTTTCTACAGTCATGTTTCCAAACCAAAAGCTACAGCGGGTTGTGTCAATGTTAAATATCATTGGATTACATTCCTTGACTGATGAGACTGAAGCTTAGGAGCTATAACTTAGCATATCGTTGGAACAATTTACACACCGGCGACCCATTTGGCTCATTACTAACGGTACCGGAGTAAAACTCCATCAAGCTGCTGTGATGAAACTCACAAATAAAAAGGAGAAACAGGAACTCAGATTAATTATTTTTATCAACATTTGTTATGATACATAAAAATCCAACTCTGAGTGAAGGACCAAAGGGAAAGAAGACTTCTTCATTCTCAAACTTTAATTTCTAACATTTAACACTAACTGGAAGACATTTTAAATATCCTAAATAAAAAACTACAAATTAAAAGGAATTACGAAGTCTCTGGCATAAACTAAACTTCTCTATTTTAAAAGAACTATTTTGTTTACAAAGCATCCATTTTTCTCTCTATAGATTCTACGCCTGGCCTGGCGTTCTGATTGGTTGTGGTTTCTTTCTGGAGGACGACATTGGCTGAAATGATGCTGCCATCACCCAACTGTTCTCCCTCTCCTTTTCACTACCTGGAACATGGAAAGTTCTCCTCATCAGTTGACCTGTTGTGTCTCTGATCCGTCTTCTCTTGGCTCCAGTTGCTCATGGCATATGGCTGCTGGTACTGGGCCCGGTTCCGGTTCTGCTGGAGGTTTCTTCCTGGTAGAGGGGAGTTCTTCCTCTCCACTGTAGCTACATGCATGCTCTGGATGAGGGACTGCTGTCAAGTCAATGACTCAACATAAGTGATTTGCTGTCGCCCCCTGCTGGCCAGGAGTGAATGCTGCAAGTAACGACTCCAGATAATCTGCTGGGGTTTTGTTTAGTATAAACCTTTTAAGCTACTTTATAATTAACTGAACCTAATGAATTGTTAATTTGGATCAATAATAATCTGACTAAATTCAAATGACTTTTGTAAAATGCCTCGACAACATTGTTGTGAATTAACATTATAAGGTTTTGGCATCTACTTTTGGAGTTTTGAATATTTTGGCATCTACTTTTGGAGTTTTGAATATTTTGGCATCTAGTTTTGGAGTTTTGAATATTTTGGCATCTAGTTTTGGAGTTTTTAATATTTTGGCATCTAGATTTGGAGTTTTGGATATTTTGGCATCTAGTTTTGGAGTTTTGAATATTTTGGCATCTAGTTTTGAATATTTTGGCATCTAGTTTTGGAGTTTTGGATATTTTGGCATCTAGTTTTGGAGTTTTGAATATTTTGGCATCTAGTTTTGGGGTTTTGAACTTTCTTGTATTGGTTGTTGGTTTTGTTTGGTTTTTATATTGTTTATTTGTGGGGCTCATTTGTTAGTTTGAAAGTTAAATTTTATATATTGCCAACTCACAACAAATGTCATCTCAATGCACTTTGAGATAATTTTAGTTCGATCACATGAACTCCAATTGCTAGTACAATAAGCTCAGTTGATCAATAAAGTAGCTTAAAAGGTTTATACTAAACAAAACCCCAGCAGATTATCTGGAGTCGTTACTTGCAGCATTCACTCCTGGCCAGCAGGGGGCGACAGCAAATCACTTATGTTGAGTCATTGACTTGACAGCAGTCCCTCATCCAGAGCATGCATGTAGCGACAGTGGAGAGGAAGAACTCCCCTCTACCAGGAAGAAACCTCCAGCAGAACCGGAACCGGGCCCAGTACCAGCAGCCATCTGCCATGAGCGACTGGAGCCAAGAGAAGACTGATCAGAGACACAACAGGTCAACTGATCAAGAGAACTTTCCATGTTCCAGGTAGTGAAAAGGAGAGGGAGAACAGTTGGGTGATGGCAGCATCATTTCAGCCAATGTCGTCCTCCAGAAAGAAACCACAACCAATCAGAAAGCCAGGCCAGGCGTAGAATCTATAGAGAGAAAAATAACAGAACAAAAACAGTTTAAATAAATAATGTAGTAGAAACAAAAAATGACAAACAGCAGCATAAATACAGTCAAATCACAATAAATCAGTCTAAGCCTTTTCATAGTCAATGTCAATCATGGTAACGCTAAAATGATGCAAGAACACATTCTCAAAAATTAATAAACATTCAATTCTAACATTTAACACTAACTGGAAGACATTTTAAATATCCTAAATAAAAAACTACAAATTAAAAGGAATTACGAAGTCTCTGGCATAAACTAAACTTCTCTATTTTAAAAGAACTATTTTGTTTACAAAGCATCCATTTTTCTCTCTATAGATTCTACGCCTGGCCTGGCGTTCTGATTGGCTGTGGTTTCTTCTTGGAGGACGACATTGGCTGACATGATGCTGCCATCACCCAACTGTTCTTCCTCTCCTTTTCACTTCCTGGAACATGGAAAGTTCTCATCAGTTGACCTGTTGTGTCTCTGATCCGTCTTCTCTTGGCTCCAGTTGCTCATGGCAGATAGCTGCTGGTACTGGGCCTGGTTCTGGTTCTGCTGGAGGTTTCTTCCTGGTAGAGGGGAGTTCTTCCTCTCCACTGTCGCTATATGCATGCTCTGGATGAGGGACTGCTGTCAAGTCAATGACTCAACACAAGCTATTTGCTGTCACCCCCTGCTGCCCAGGAGTGAATGCTGCAAGTAACGACTCCAGATAATCTGCTGGGTTTCGTTTGGTACAAACTTTTTAAACTACTTTATAATTAACTAAACCTAATGAATTGTTAATTTGGATCAATAATAATCTGACTAAATTCAAATGACTTTTGTAAAATGCCTCGACAACATTGTTGTGAATTAACATTATAAGGTTTTGGCATCTACTTTTGGGGTTTTGAATATTTTGGCATCTAGTTTTGGAGTTTTGGATATTTTGGCATCTAGTTTTGGAGTTTTGAATATTTTGGCATCTAGTTTTGGAGTTTTGAATATTTTGGCATCTAGTTTTGGAGTTTTGAATATTTTGGCATCTAGTTTTGGAGTTTTGAATATTTTGGCATCTAGTTTTGGAGTTTTGGATATTTTGGCATCTAGTTTTGGAGTTTTGAATATTTTGGCATCTAGTTTTGGGGTTTTGAACTTTCTTGTATTGGTTGTTGGTTTTGTTTGGTTTTTATATTGTTTATTTGTGGGGCTCATTTGTTAGTTTGAAAGTTAAATTTTATATATTGCCAACTCACAACAAATGTCATCTCAATGCACTTTGAGATAATTTTAGTTCGATCACATGAACTCCAATTGCTAGTACAATAAGCTCAGTTGATCAATAAAGTAGCTTAAAAGGTTTATACTAAACAAAACCCCAGCAGATTATCTGGAGTCGTTACTTGCAGCATTCACTCCTGGCCAGCAGGGGGCGACAGCAAATCACTTATGTTGAGTCATTGACTTGACAGCAGTCCCTCATCCAGAGCATGCATGTAGCGACAGTGGAGAGGAAGAACTCCCCTCTACCAGGAAGAAACCTCCAGCAGAACCGGAACCGGGCCCAGTACCAGCAGCCATCTGCCATGAGCGACTGGAGCCAAGAGAAGACGGATCAGAGACACAACAGGTCAACTGATCAGGAGAACTTTCCATGTTCCAGGTAGTGAAAAGGAGAGGGAGAACAGTTGGGTGATGGCAGCATCATTTCAGCCAATGTCGTCCTCCAGAAAGAAACCACAACCAATCAGAAAGCCAGGCCAGGCGTAGAATCTATAGAGAGAAAAATAACAGAACAAAAACAGTTTAAATAAATAATGTAGTAGAAACAAAAAATGACAAACAGCAGCATAAATACAGTCAAATCACAATAAATCAGTCTAAGCCTTTTCATAGTCAATGTCAATCATGGTAACGCTAAAATGATGCAAGAACACATTCTCAAAAATCAATAAACATTCAATTCTAACATTTAACACTGACATGAGAAGACATTTTAAATATCCATAATAAATAAACAAAATTATTAAGTCTTTAAACAAAATTGTTCAATAAAAAAACCCCAAAAAAACAATGATGAAGCCAAAGTACCAGACTTTAGAATTATCCAGTTTTTGGTAGAAAGAAGAAGAAGAAAAAAAAGAAACTGAAGTCGTTTGATAAATGTTTTAAGTTCTGTCTTTTTCCTCTGTCGGCTGATGGGAGGCGATGAAGGACGAAATCCAAGACAAAAACAAGATGATCCAGGAGGATTCCTGAAGGACAACAGGACAGGCGCAAGTTTAAATCAGAATGAAACTGTCACCTTTCAAAAACATGCAACTATCACCCAACAGCAAAATACTAGCATTTCTGGAGGAAGACTGCTGAACCTGATGGTAGGGTCACCAGGGTCATCCATCAGGAGGGTGGCGATGAGGTTCTTTTCCGTTGTCGTTGGGGCAATGATCCAGGAGATCCTGAAGAACAGAACAGGATGGGTTAACCCTTTAGCAACTCAATGAATAGTAACTTTTCAAAAACTCACACTTGCAAATATCAAACAGCAAAATACCTACAGCATTTCTTCAGGAAGACTACTGAGACTGACAGTAGGGCAATTAAGGTCATCCATCAGCAGGGGTGGGAGAAGCGATGTGGGCTTCTTCCGTCGTCGTCGTCGAGGCGATGTGGGCGTATTCCGTCGTCGTCGTCGACGGGGCGATGTGGGCGTCTTCTGTCGTCGTCGTCGACGGGGCGATGTGGGCTTCTCCCGTCGTCGACGGGGCGATGTGGGCTCCTTCCGTCGTCGTCGTCCACGGGGCGATGTGGGCTCCTTCAGTCGTCGTCGTCGTCCACGGGGCGATGTGGGCTCCTTCCGTCGTCGTCGTCGTCCACGGGGCGATGTGGGCTCCTTCCGTCGTCGTCGTCGTCCACGGGGCGATGTGGGCTCCTTCCGTCGTCGTCGTCGTCCACGGGGCGATGTGGGCTCCTTCCGTCGTCGTCGTCCACGGGGCGATGTGGGCTCCTTCCGTCGTCGTCGTCCACGGGGCGATGTGGGCTCCTTCCGTCGTCGTCGTCCACGGGGCGATGTGGGCTCCTTCCGTCGTCGTCGTCCACGGGGCGATGTGGGCTCCTTCCGTCGTCGTCGTCCACAGGGCGATGTGGGCTTCTTCCGTCGTCGACGGGGCGATGTGGGCTTCTTCCGTCGTCGTCGATGGGGATCAATGAAGGACAAAATCCGAGACAAAAAACCAAATGATCCAGCAGGATTCTGGGACAGCAGAACAAAAAGTAAAAAAGACAGGCGATGAGGGCTCCTTCCGTCGTCGTCGACGGGGTGATGTGGACTTTTTCCGTCGTCGTCGACGGGGCGATGTGGGCTTCTTCTGTCGTAGACTGGGCAATGTGGGCTTCTTCCATCGTCGTCGTCGTAGACGGGGCGATGTGGGCTTCTTCCGTCGTCGTCGATGGGGGATCGATAAAGGACAAAATCCGAGACAAAAAACCAAATGATCCAGCAGGATTCTGGGACAGCAGGACAAAAAGTAAAAAAGACAGGCGATGAGGGCTCCTTCCGTCGTCGTCGTCCACGGGGTGATGTGGGCTTCTTCCGTCGTCGTCGATAGGGGTTCGATAAAGGACAAAATACCAAATGATCCAGGAGGATTCTAGGACAGCAGGACAAAAAGTAAAAAAGACAGGCGATGAGGGCTCCTTCCGTCGTCGTCGTCGTCCACGGGGTGATGTGGGCTTCTTCCGTCGTCGTCATCCACGGGGTGATGTGGGCTTCTTCCGTCATCTTCGATGGGGGTTCGATAAAGGACAAAATACCAAATGATCCAGGAGGATTCTAGGACAGCAGGACAAAAAGTAAAAAAGACAGGCGTTGAGGGCTCCTTCCGTCGTCGTCCACGGGGTGATGTGGGCTCTTTCAGTCGTCGATGGGGCGATGTGGGCTACTTCCGTTGTCGATGGGGGTTCGATAAAGGACAAAATACCAAATGATCCAGGAGGATTCTAGGACAGCAGGACAAAAAGGAAAAAAAAACAGGTGATGTGGGCTCCTTCCGTCATCGTCGTCGTCCACGGGGCGATGAGGGCTCCTTCCGTCGTCGAAGGGGGAATGTGGGCTCCTTCCGTCGTCGTCGATGGAGGTTCGATAAAGGACAAAATCCGAGACAAAAAACCAAATGATCCAGGGGGATTCTAGGACAGCAGGACAAAAAGTAAAAAAAGACAGGCGATGAGGGCGGCTTCGGTCGTCGTCGACGGGGTGATGTGGACTTTTTCCGTTGTCGACGGGGCGCTGTGGGCTACTTCCGTCGTCGTCGTCCACGGGGTGACGTGGGCTTCTTCCGTCGTCGACGGGGCGATGTGGGCTCCTTCCGTCGTCGATGGGGGTTCGATAAAGGACAAAATACCAAATGATTCAGGAGGATTCTAGGACAGCAGGACAAAAAGTAAAAAAAAAAACAGGTGACGTGGGCTCCTTCCGTCGTCGTCGTCGTCCACGGGGCGATGTGGGCTTCCTCTGTAGTCGTCGATGGGGGTTCAATAAAGGACAAAATCCGAGACAAAAAACCAAATGATCCAGGGGGATTCTAGGACAGCAGGACAAAAAGTAAAAAAGACAGGCGTTGAGGGCTCCTTCCGTCGTCGTCCACGGGGCGATGTGGGCTCCTTCCGTCGTCGTCGTAGACTGGGCGACGTGGGCTTCTTCCGTCGTCGTCGTAGACTGGGCGATGTGGGCTTCTTCCGTCGTCCACGGGGTGATGTGGGCTCCTTCCGTCGTCGATGGGGGTTCGATAAAGGACAAAATATCAAATGATCCAGGAGGATTCTAGGACAGGACAAAAAGTAAAAAAAAAAAACAGGTGATGTGGGCTTCTTCCGTCGTCGTCCACGGGGTGATGTGCGCTTCTTCCGTCGTGGATGGGGGTTCGATAAAGGACAAAATCCGAGACAAAAAACCAAATGATCCAGGGGGATTCTAGGACAGCAGGACAAAAAGTTAAAAAGACAGGTGTTGAGGGCTCCTTCCGTCGTCGTCGTCCACGGGGTGATGTGGGCTCCTTCCGTCGTCGATGGGGGTTCGATAAAGGACAAAATACCAAATGATCCAGGAGGATTCTAGGACAGCAGGACAAAAAGTAAAAAAAAACAGGTAATGTGGGCTCCTTCCGTCGTCGTAGTCATCGTCCACGGGGCGATGTGGGCTTCCTCTGTAGTCGTCGATGGGGGTTCGATAAAGGACAAAATCCGAGACAAAAAACCAAATGATCCAAGGGGATTCTAGGACAGCAGGACAAAAAGTAAAAGAGACAGGCCATGTGGGCTCCTTCTGTCGTCGTTGATGGGGTGTTGAGGGCTCCTTCCGTCGTCGTCGGGGCGATGTGGGCTCCTTCCGTCGTCGTCGGGGCGATGTGGGCTTCTTCCGTCGTCGACGGGGCGATGTGGGCTTCTTCCGTCGTCGACGGGGCGATGTGGGCTCGATAAAGGACAAAATCCGAGACAAAAAACCAAATGACCCAGGAGGATTCTAGGACAGCAGGACAAAAAGTAAAAAAGACAGGCCATGTGGGCTCCTTCTGTCGTCGTTGATGGGATGATGTGGGCTCCTTCCGTCGTCGTTGATGGGGCGATGTGGGCTCCTTCCGTCGTCGTCGATGGAGGTTCGATAAAGGACAAAATCCGAGACAAAAAACCAAATGACCCAGGAGGATTCTAGGACAGCAGGACAAAAAGTTAAAAAAAAAGACAGGCGATGTGGGCTCCTTCCGTCGTCGTCGATGGGGCGATGTGGGCTCCTTCCGTCGTCGTCGATGGAGGTTCGATAAAGGACAAAATCCGAGACAAAAAACCAAATGACCCAGGCGGATTCTAGGACAGCAGGACAAAAAGTAAAAAAAAGACAGGCGATGTGGGCTCCTTCCGTCTTCGTCAATGGGGCGATGTGGGCTCCTTCCGTCGTCATCGATGGGAGTTCGATAAAGTACAAAATCCGAGACAAAAAACCAAATGATCCAGGAGGATTCTAGGACAGCAGGACAAAAAGTAAAAAAAGACAGGTGATGTGGGCTTCTTCCGTCGTCGTCGACGGGGTGATGTGGGCTTCTTCCGTCGTCGTCGATGGGGGTTCGATAAAGGACAAAATCCGAGACAAAAAAAAAACAAATGATCCAAGAGGATTCTATGACAGCAGGACAGAAAGTAAAAAAATACAGGTGCAGGTTTGAAACCAAATCCTTTAATGACTCTGAAATCATCACTTTTCAAAAAACTCCTTAGACCTCTTATCAGCAAAATACCTGCAACATTTCTTGAGGAAGACTTCTGAGCCCAATGGCAGGGTCACTGAGGTCCATCAATCAGTGGTGGGTTGTGATGACGTCCTTTTCTGTCAGTTATTGTGAGCAGGCGGGGAGTAGGTGGGTCACTTGAGGATCTTCCCCCCAATGAGTCGTTGATCTTGTCGGTTTTTGTCGTCACGCCAATATTCTTTACCTTCTTACTAATCTTTATAATGGATTTGATACAAGAATCTAGGATTAGTTTCATTATCACACCTTTACCCGTCGGGAAGGTTCGTTTTCACACAAACCTGACCGAAGAGCAATTAACCTCTTGCCTGACGTGAGGTTTCGTTTTCACACACTCTAAACCGAAGGGTAGCCCAAGCCCTTTACCCTTTTGTAACCAAGATCAGAACTACCTTTCAAATAACCTACCGTGTTTTTCTTTCGTGGAGCATTGTGCATGGAGTGGATCGATCGCTTCATTGTACTCATTTGTTACTAAATTCCTTGAACTCATCTGATGACTTCATAGCCTTGAGGAGTGGCTATCCAAAGTACCAAACCACATTTCCTGGTGCTGGATTCACACTCCTACCTTTCACAGTCCGAGATCATCCGGTGTCTTCAGAGTCGTTGTTCCATCTCAACAAAAAATGTTGATCAGCTTTTATATCTTCCCAGTCCATACACCACGTCTTCCCGGTCCATACACCATCTCCATACACTATATACCATGAGCTCAAAATGTTGATCAGCTTTTATATCTTCCCAGTCCATACACCACGTCTTCCCGGTCCATACACCATCTCCATACACTATATACCATGAGCTCAAAATGTTGATCAGCTTTTATATCTTCCCAGTCCATACACCATCTCCATACACTATATACCATGAGCTCAAAACCATCATCCCCCAACAGGGACACTGAGGATGCATGTGGTGACAGTGGAGAGAAAAAAAACATCCCTTTAACAGGAAGACGTATCAAAAGGAGAAACTTCCCTTTAACAGGAAGACTTTCCAAAATAAGGTATAATTTTGTTGAGTTATACAAGAAAACTTAGGCAAAACCTCATAATGAACATGCATGTAGTGACAGTAGAAAGGAAAAGCTTCCTTTTAACAGGAAGACTTTCCAAAAAATAAATAAAAACTGGTTATCAAACATTGATTTAAGTTATGACCCTAAGCTATGCCTCATACTGAGGATACATGCGGTGACAGTGGATAGGAAAAACTTCCCTTTAACAGGAAGACTTCCAAAAAATTAACACTGCACCAATTACGTAAATTCATTAAAAATAAGCTATAAACAATGCCTCCTACTGAGGATCCACGTGGTAATAAGAATGGAAAAACTTCCTTTTAACAGGAAGACTTTCCAAAATGAGGCCAACACTGAACTAATTATTTAAATTGGTTAACTGTTAAGTAGGTTAAATCAATGCCTCATATTTAGGATGCATGTAGTGACAGTGAAGAGGATAAACTTCCCTTTAACAGGAAGAAGCCTCCAGCAGAACCAGAAGTTGGCTCTGTAAGAAATGCCATCTGTCACGATCCCCGGGGGATTGGAAAGGACAGAATAAAGGGACAGAGAAAGAAAGAAAAATAGCTGCTCCAGAGGCGTTTCTATAGGAGAAAAGAGGGTTAGTTGCAGTAGAGGCTCCCATGGTGGCTTTATCTACGAGGGGAAAAAAAGTTAATTGCAATAAAAAAGGTCCACCGGTTGCATAGTCTAGGAGAAAAAAATAGGTTAAAACAAACTTAAACACCGACGGCCAGGTCCCAGTCGGTCCTATCCAGAAGGAAAACATGGAGTTCAGCTAAAAGCCTGTGAATAAGAGATGGTGGATTACAGTGTGAACATTACCTGCAGCTCCAGGAGATCTCTCCATTGCCCGTCATTGTTGTCGTCCAGAAGAAATGAAGTCGCATGACGAAATTGCACGAGGCCACGCGTTGTTTCGGCGCAAAAATTAATCCGTTTTCACGTTTAAAATTGAACGTAAATTTGTGTGAGTTATTGAGTTATTAAAGTATGAAACTATTAAGTAGGTATAAAAAAATGAATAAAAATGTATTTATGTTGTATCATAAAGACCTCATCTTCACCCACAATCATATTTGATATTCATTGGAAAGATAATTATCCTAATGGAGCCATACTAATGTCAACATAGCCACATTAGATTAGCACTGATAAGTAGGTATGTTATGCAGGTTAATTAGTGATATTTACAAAGCCTAAGCTGAATCACTTCTAGTTATGCCTAAATCTGCACAGGTCATAAGACCAAAGAAACAGCACTAAAAACCCAAAGACAGAAGGATTTAAAACAGCAGAATCCTTCTCAGCTCATTGACTCTCAGCAGAGAATCAAACCAAACCAGAAGCAGGAGGCCGAGCGTTGGCCTTCAACAAACAGCGTTAGCATCAGCAGCACAGCAAAACCCGCAACAGCTCCTACCCTGAGATGTCTTCTGGATCCGCCATTGGAACAGTTCTTTGACTTAACCAACCTTTGATGGGTTGGGCGGATCCGCCAGGCACCTTGTAGGGATTCCTCAGCTTGACGGAAGCGATCCTCAGCTTCATTGTAGAATATCCATAATCGATCAAATGCTAGCTCCAGATGCCATTAAATCGCCTCAGGTGTTTCAGGGACGCCAGTCACCAAACAAACCGCCGCCGAGCGGCCATGATCGGGTCTCTTCTTGTGTGCTGCTCTGTTTAGACACACACGCATAAAAAAATGGCATCACTAATGTCATCGGTGGAAAAAGAAACTTGGAATAAAGTTTCCGAAAAATAACTTGCCGAATAACCAATGCAGCGATTTCAAACATGGCGTTCCCGCAAACTGCTCAGGTCAAGTACAAGGCGTAACTAGGCCTCGACGAACACGATTTCAAAAGTTTCAGTCATTAGGCTGGGCGTCCACTCGGATTCCGCGTCTTGGAAGATCAGAAAATATCATTTTTAAAGGTCCAGGTCCCAAAGTTCATGAATATCAGTCCGACAGCGTCGTGTCTTCACGCGGCCACGTCCTCGCCGCATCAAACTTGTTAAAAAGCTCACCTGGAAGCTGCGTCATATTTGTACCCAATATGGCGCATGCGCGTCACGCTCATTAAGAACGAAAATGGCGCCATTCGCCACTGTTGCCAGATTTGACATGTTCCAGTCCAAACAGAGTAAAACTAAGCCGTAAAACCTGCCCAACTTCAAAGAAACAGTCCGGATCTAAACCTCTAATAAAACTCATATTAATAGCACTATATGTTTTATTCATCATCTATCCCTAATATAATTTAGAGAAACAGCAACATTTTTTATTTATAATGTAGGACTGAAGAATTTTAAGTTTTGAAAATGTACATTTTTCTAAAAACAAACTAATGTGTGTGTGTGTGTGTGTGTATCAATTGTTCTCAACTCTAAAACTACATAAGGGATAAACATGCTTTTTATATTTTCAAAGCTTAACACCAAACTGCTGCTCCAGTTTGTCCCGACTCCTGTGGAGACTGAAGAGTGTCAAATACAAAAAATAACTTAGGTAATAATTATTTAAGAATCATTACTTTAATAAAACTCTTCACTCTCCATAGATCTGTCTTTTGATCCGTCTTTAAATAATATAAGTTTATTCATAAAGTAGTTTTGTAAAAATACATTTTTATCTTTAATTTATACAAATATAAGTCAACAGACCTTAATTACATGTTCAGCTTGGATTTAATTTAAATGTAAATCATGAACTCCTTGTTGTTTTGATGTTTCTGGACTAAATAAACTTTATTTACTGGTTAGAATCCAGATAATTACAAACTGGTCTCTCCAGAAACAGAGACGCTCAGCCTTCAGCAAAAAAACAACCAGTCAGATGCACTTTTCTGTTTAAAAACCATCTAGTTTCAACCATGTTTATCTTTCAAGTCCCTTACTCGACTATGAACCATTTACTTAAAGAAAGTTGTAAAATTGTAAAATAAAAACAGAATTTTCCTGCATTTTTCAAATTTCTGATGCGTTTTGAAAAAAACAAAACAAACAAAAAGCAGTAAAGCTGAACGGATAATGTGCAGTGGTAGCATAAAACAACATAGTGATCGAATTTTAAATTGACATGCAAGAACAGCTCAGTGTGGCGACACGCCGGTCTGCCGGGCGTCATCCTGAATGATGTCACAGCGTCATGGCAGCTCAGTTTCACATACATGGAGGGGAAAATCAGCAGTCGCTCAGTCCATTGAACAATACAGAATATAAGCAAGCAAAGAGCTTAGTCATTACATTTTGATACCATCATAAACCACACATTCTGTTAAAATGTACATTTTCTGTGTGCAACTAATATCACATTTTCTACGTTAGACTAAAACAATAAGGACGTCCCCTTGTAGATTTAAATAATCCCTTCACTCCTTTCAGAGCCTGAAATTTATTGCTGGTGTTTTTCAGAGAAGAAAAGCAACACATAGAAAACATTTGAAACCCGTTACATCAGAGCAGTAAACTGTAACAGATGCATGTTTTCTGACTGCTGGTTGAATACAAACAAGTTTCAGACAAACTCAACAGATTTCTGAATTAAAAGCTCCCATTCCATCAATATTCTGCAGGTAAATCTGTAAATGTGACCATCAAAAGTTAAATAAACTCATGTTATTTTAAAACTCAAACTTCACATTTCACTTTACGCTCATTCATTCTGCAACATTTCTCTGTTGGATCATAAATTAAGGAACAGAAACTCTGAAGAGCCGCTTTGGAGCTGAAAGAGCCGACTCTAGTGATCCGAGCCAAAACAACGACAGGAACCGAAAATAATTCTGTTCATCCAAACTGATCTAGAACAGGAAAGTCTAAATTCACGATAATGAGGAAGAGAAGATTTTGGGTCCAACGGTGTCGGCTTTCTGTCAGCAAGTTAACGGGATAACGATGGATAAATTATTTTTATATTCTGGTTGACATCCAGCTAGAACTTCCAGTAACTGGTTCAGATTGAATGTTTGAGTTGCTGAACGGTCAGAAGTCTGAGGAGCCTTCATTCAACCCTTTAGCTGTTCCACCTCTGATGATCCAGGCAGCACATTTCTTCTGACAGTTAGACTTTCTGAAAGCGTGGCGTCACACGGCGGGGCGTTCGCAGCGTTGCCTCTGAAAGCTGAATGGAAGAGCAGCTTTGCAGCCTTGAACCCTTCAGAGAACCGAGTAGAACTTCTTCAGACTTTAAGATGCAGTTGTTCATGAATCATGTCGACATGCTCAGAGGTGAGGACGGTTCCCGTCACGCAGCTTTCAGGTTCATGTTTTCCTGTGCTGAACATAATTAGAGGGAAAAGCAGCTTTCTGACATCTGAGTGCTGGAATCCAGTCAGAACGCCTCCATGATTGATTTACTGCCTGTTTCTGTGCAGAGTGACTGATTAGCTCCCCGCTGGGTTCCAGCTGATTTACAGGAGGGAAATATTCTCAGCACAACTGCAGAACCGTGAATAATTAAACACATCAACGATACAGAGGGGAAAAAAAACATTTAAAAGGAAACTTTCTGAATCAAGGTTTATTTTAAATCAGTTTCTCAGGTGCAAACAGGGAGAATAAACATGATAAACATCCAGAATAAAAAATAACGGAACCTCCAAAGGAGCAGAACCAAGGAACCCAAAGACCCAGTTAAGTCTACATCTCAGACTTAGAAATTAAAATATTGTGTTAAAGTGCAATATGTCCAGCCAGTCGTCTTAGAAAGTCAGTCAAGTTTTTATCTTATTTTATTCAAGATTATTACACACATATCAAGCTTTTATTTTGTTAGTTTTAATGATTATGGTTCACAATTTAAGAAAACCTGAGAAGTGTCTTAGAAAATAAGAGCATCACAAACTAATCAAAAATAGATGTTAAGCTCTAAAGTCAGGTTTCTGAAAAGTATCTATAGTTACCCATAATCATCAAAATTACAAATTATTTCACAAACAAAGGCCTGTAAAACATCACTGTGCGAGACGACCAGCAAGAAATATCAAACTGTTATGATGCATTAAATATATTTTTAGATGAGAAAAAACACGGAAACACTTTCTGACAGCAGAGTCGGCTGTGATGTTGGTCAGATTCAAGTTGATTCTGGAAGGAGATAAAGTGCAGCAGGATCGGTCCAGAACCGGACCGGGTCCAGAACCGGACCGGAACAGGTCCAGAACCGGACCGGACCAGGTCCAGAGCTGGAGCGGATCCAGAACCGGACCGGGTCCAGGGACCAGAGCCGGAGCGGACCGGGTCCAGAGCCGAACCGGGTCTGAACCGGACCGGGTCCAGACCAGGAGCCAGTTAATCTCATCAGTTCCAGAACCTCTCGGTTCTTCTGGGTTCAGATCTACATGGTAGAATTATTTCTGTCCCAGATCTGCAGGAATCTTCAGCCTGAAGGTTCATTTCAGCGGATCATTTTAACGGCTTTAAAATATTAATATCAAATAGTTTTAAATTTAATTTGTTGGTATTTTGTTGCAGGTGTTACAGGATTTCCTGCCGTTTAGAGGCGCAGTGTGACGGTCACCGTTTGGTTTCATCTGTTTTTGTTGCGGGTTTGGGAGGAGGCGGCGTCTGACGGCCATGTTGGCGGTCCGGAGACGACATGGACACCAGGAGGCCCGGAGGAGACGACATGAGCAGGAAGGAGGGAAACGGCTCTTCTGGGCTCTCAGGCTGCAGCCACCACTGTTCTTTATTAAAGATTTTTTATTATAATAAATGTCTTCAACAGGGCTGAAAATAATTTTGCTATGGATGCAACAAATGATTCCCCTGAACATGATAACTCAGAGCTTCAAGATTATGTGAAGTCCAGATGGTTCAGAAAGATCAAACTATGGTAGAAGATAATGTGACTTTAAAGCAGCTCTCTGTGGAGAAAACATGAAATAAACTATATTAGGACAGATGAGGGAACTCTAAACAGATTGCACATTAAAATAACGAGGAAGGGCTTGAGTGCTTCTCGTGTCATGAGGGCAGAGTCATATGATCATAAATGAACACAAAGTGTAACATGAACATAAAAATACTTGGTGAAATAAAAGTATTAGTGCGTACAGGCTGCAGGAGGGTTTTAGTATTAACCAGATTATTGCTAATCCTCCCGCTGACCTTCAGCTTTAAGGTCAAGTTAGTGATTAAATAAAAGCGTCTCAGACAGAAAGATATGCTCTATCATAAGCTGCTTCATTAAGACAGTAATATGAAAGCTAACTGGATACGGCGTTAGCATTTAGCCACTCTGGAGCGGAGGCGCAGCTTGATCTGTTGGCCGCCGTCGCCGTCCTTCGTCTCCTGGTTAATAATCTGAAAACACAGACAGGAGAAAACATGGCAGAGGAGGGCGGACGCAGCAAAGCAGATAAAGAACAAACCAGGAACAGACGTGCTTTAAGAAAAAGAAATAAATGTTAGCCACTAATAAATTCAAGATGGCCACTAGGGTCACCAAGGTAAAATTACTTTTGCACTAAAACTAACAATAGTTAAAACAAAAGAAAACTTTTTGTGTCAAATCACACACACCCATAGAAATGATATGTACTGATTTTTTTTACATTTATTTTTCAAGATGGCCGCCATTGTTGTCATGGAATATAAACGTTTGCAATAAACTCACCAAGAACATGTTTGGTGTCAAATCAGAGCCCACATCTTTGAACTGTAAAAATCATATTTTATTCATCTTGTGTTTGACTTTTCTGGTTGACATTTTTCAAAATGGCCACCATAGTTGTGTTGGAGAAAATGTTTATGCTGAAATCAGCAGGAGTTATTGCCAGTGGTCGACGACGCTAACCAAAGGTTTGGTTCACTAACCACTAATTCAACAACAATCTTAGCTCCACCAGCGTTAAACACACAGATATAACCAGAAGCTGATGCCAAACCACTAAATATAAAAATTAAGTTAATGCTAAACATAAAAAATAAGCAGACGGGACAGCTAAGCAAAGTTAGCAGAAGTTAACGCTGAACCACCAAACAAAGTCTCTCAGTCCGTTTCACATCTAAATATCCTTCCAGTTCACGGCTGGTGAGAGATTCCTGAATTGGTCAGTTTCCTGTTGGGGTTTGCTACATTTTATTACTTTGAAGTTGTATGAAAACAAGTGATGTGACAAAGTTTATCCAGGTCATAAAAATACGTAACATTTTATGGTGATAATTGGTTCAAAAGGCTCAAAATCGTCTGCCATCTTGAAATCCAAGTGGCTGATGGGAAATATGAAAAACATTCGACCTGAGTGCAGAACAAGGCCTTTCAAAAAAATATGCAGCATAATTAAAATATTCTTTCAATAGAAAATGGTAGTTGTAATATTTTGTGGCTGGGATTTGAAGCCAGAACCTTTTTGCTGCAGAGACGCCAACTGCTCCAATAAAAACATTCATTTTCTCCATAAGACAAACCTCATATCCAGATTTACTGTGAGGTTATTAATACAGGATAAAGATAAAAAATAACCCCAACGTCTCATTTCCCAGTATTCAGAGCATTAATAAATCAGATGAAGATATGAGCCGCAGCCCCGGGTCACGCGGCCGCGGCTCCACTCACCGGGTGGGGGGGCATTTCCATGGGGCAGGAGATTTCAGGCCTGTAGAGTTTCTTTCTGCTCCTCTTGGCCGTCAAACGGAGGGGGGAGCAGGAGGAAGAGGAGGAAGAGGCTGACTGGGCATCCACACGGCCGCTGACCAGGCTCATCATCTTCTTGGCTGCAGCAACACATCAGGGTGTTTTCAGGGATTTGATCAGCATGAACAAACAGCAGCACAAAGATCCAAGGCTGGCGAGAACAAAACCTCATTCCGAGTCAGAGACCATTTAGAGAGGGAGAGTAAAAGTTTCTAAGCTCTGATACTCAGGTTTTGGTCACCAGATCACATCATTTACTCCAAGCAGGTAAAACACTGGCTGGTTAACGTTTCCCAGTTAAATGAGAAGTTAAAGCCCAGTCCAACACATTGTAACCAGTCAGGCCTTTAGCAGGACCCAGAGTGCATGTGAAGATGTTTCACTCAGCGACTGCAGTGGGACTCTACTGGTACCAGGCCTGCTCAGCCTCCAGGCCCAGGCCAACCATTTACTCGGCTGTGGTTGAACTGTGTTTAGTTCTGGTGAGGTAAGGCTCCCTGCTCCGGCTGAAAGGTCGTGTGTTTCTGACCTCCAGAGCCCAGCGCGGTCGGGGACCTCTGCAGGAAGTCTCCGATCTTCTGCAGCGCGCCGTCCTTCCTGCCGCGGAGGCTGCTCTGGGAGGTAGCGCTCTGGCCACAGGGAGGTAAAGGTGGTCAGCAGTTTGTCTCACAGCGTCCAGTTTAACAGTGACTGTTTGTTCTGGGTGGTACCTCCTCTGTCTGTGGGCTCAGCTTTGGTGTGAGTTTGGTTCTGGTGTTCCTCCGGTTCTCCGTCTCCACTTCCTCCTGAAAACCCAGACATGACTCATCTTTAACAAGGAGCGAAAAACAACATGTTTCATAATGACAGGTTGGAGCAGATGGAGGCGGTTCTAATTCAACACAGTGAGGAGCAGCCGCGGTGAAAATACATGTCATTTAAGAGGAGAAACAAGCTGTAATTTATAGTTGGAGGCCAGGCGGAGGAGCTGGAATCACAGCGAGGTAAACTCACTCATTATCTGAGTGTCAAGTGTTTGGCTGGAGGAAAACCTGCCGTCGGCGCGAAGCACAAAACCAACCAGGTTCAACGCATTTCAGATTCAGACACTCAGCTTAAACACACCAAACATGTCCAGTCCAGCCAAAAGGCCCTGAACGCATCGCCACTGAAAACAATTGTCTGCAAACAGCAGCAGCTGCTCTCCACTTCTTGTTTGACCACTTGGCCTGTTTACTGCAGTGTGATTCAGTTTTCTCTAAAAACAATTCAACCGGGAAAAAGCTGCTGGTCCACATGTTTATTTATTTCCAAACAAAACGAGCTCAGCTGTGACGATCTAAATGACAGATTAACATGTAAACAACTGTTGGATTATTTAAACTGTAAAACTATAACTGTTCATAATCTAAAGATGTTCCATTATTATAAGAGTGTGTCAACCTTTCATCATATTTGAGGATTTTCAGAAATAAAACTGGTTTTAGCAGGAAAGAGGAAAACATGTACTAATGTCCGATCAATCAATCAATGATCAGGTTTCTTTTGATTCAGATTCGTCGTCTGCAGCTCAAACTGGAACGCATCCAAACTGAAAACTATGAATTATTTAGCTACATCAGTGCTTCAGCTCACTGGTCATTTCCATTCCTCTGCTGAAGCAAAACTACATTTACAGTTTTTACAGACAAAATTGCAATCAGCATTTCAGACTTTAGAGAAAACAGGAAATTATCAAATAAAAGCCTGATCGGTGGAAACAAAGAAGGAATGTGAAGGAGAAATCAGGCAGCTGGCTCATATTTTATCCAAACTTTAGATTTAGTCTCTGCTGTCGACTCAAAGGCAGGAAAGAGTTTTAAAGGATTGTAAAGTTACAGCAGCTCAAAGCCTCAGTGGATCAATCGGGATCAAATCTTCTCCTTCCCTGCAGTGTTTTGCCACAACATCAAATCAAAGAAATGTGAATCACAAGCAGCCGTAGAAGACGAGGCCGACCTGCGAATCGGCTGATTGGTTGGGGAGAGGAGTGGGCGGGGAATCTGGGGGAACAAAGGTCACGACCTGTGGAGTCATCAATGACTCACTGGATGGTTTTACAGATAATCAGAGGAGCGGGGCAGCAGAGAGGAGCCGAGCGTGAGGCGCTGTGTGTGTGTGTGTGTGTGTGTGTGTGTGTGTGTGTGTGTGTGTGTGTGTGTGTGTGTGTGTGTGTGTGTGTGTGTGTGTGTGTGTGTGTGTGTGTGTGTGTGACAGAGGGTGTGTGTGAGCGAGGCGGAACAGGCGTTAACATTGTGGAGGCGGAGGGATGAGAGCTGATGAGGAGCAGAGATAAGCTGGGATTGGACGGCGTGGAGTCAGTAAACACGATGGAGAGGATGGAGCAGAGCCGGAGAACGAGGAGGGAAAGTAAATGAAGAGAGGGATGGAGAGAAGGAAGAGAGGGATGGAGAGAAGGAAGAGAGGGATGGAGAAAAGGAAGAGAGGGATGGAGAGAAGGAAGAGAGGGATGGAGAGAAGGAAGAGAGGGATGGAGAAAAGGAAGAGAGGGATGGAGAGAAGGAAGAGAGGGATGGAGAGAAGGAAGAGAGGGATGGAGAAAAGGAAGAGAGGGATGGAGAGAAGGAAGAGAGGGATGGAGAGAAGGAAGAGAGGGATGGAGAAAAGGAAGAGAGGGATGGAGAGAAGGAAGAGAGGGATGGAGAGAAGGAAGAGAGGGATGGAGAGAAGGAAGAGAGGGATGAGAGAAGGAAGAGAGGGATGGAGAGAAGGAAGAGAGGGATGGAGAAAAGGAAGAGAGGGATGGAGGGAAGGAAGAGAGGGATGGAAAGAAGGAAGAGAGGAATGGAAAGAAGGAAGAGAGGGATGGAAAGAAGGAAGAGAGGGATGGAAAGAAGGAAGAGAGGGATGGAGAGAAGTAAGAGAGGGATGGAGAAAAGGAGAGAGGGATGGAAAGAAGGAAGAGAGGGATGGAAAGAAGGAAGAGAGGAATGGAAAGAAGGAAGAGAGGGATGGAAAGAAGGAAGAGAGGGATGGAAAGAAGGAAGAGAGGGATGGAGAGAAAGAACAGAGGGATGGAGAGAAAGAACAGAGGGATGGAGAGAAAAGAGAGGGATGGAGAAGGAAGAGAGGGATGAGAGAAGGAAGAGAGGGATGGAGAGAAGGAAGAGAGGGATGAGAGAAGGAAGAGAGGGATGGAGAAAAGGAAGAGAAGGATGAGAGAAGGAAGAGAGGGATGGAGGGAAGGAAGAGAGGGATGGAGGGAAGGAAGAGAGGGATGGAGAGAAGGAAGAGAGGGATGGAGAGAAGGAAGAGAGGGATGGAGGGAAGGAAGAGAGGGATGGAGGGAAGGAAGAGAGGGATGGAGAGAAGGAAGAGAGGGATGGAGAGAAGGAAGAGAGGGATGGAGAGAAGGAAGAGAGGGATGAGAGAAGGAAGAGAGGGATGGAGAGAAGGAAGAGAGGGATGGAGAAAAGGAGAGAGGGATGGAAAGAAGGAAGAGAGGGATGGAAAGAAGGAAGAGAGGAATGGAAAGAAGGAAGAGAGGGATGGAAAGAAGGAAGAGAGGGATGGAGAGAAAGAACAGAGGGATGGAGAGAAAGAACAGAGGGATGGAGAGAAAAGAGAGGGATGGAGAAGGAAGAGAGGGATGAGAGAAGGAAGAGAGGGATGGAGAGAAGGAAGAGAGGGATGAGAGAAGGAAGAGAGGGATGGAGAAAAGGAAGAGAAGGATGGAAAGAAGGAAGAGAGGGATGGAGAGAAAGAACAGAGGGATGGAGAGAAGGAAGAGAGGGATAGAGAAAAGGAAGAGAGGGATGGAGAGAAGGAAGAGAGGGATGGAGAGAAGGAAGAGAGGGATGGAGAAAAGGAAGAGAGGGATGGAGAGAAGGAAGAGAGGGATGGAGAGAAGGAAGAGAGGGATGGAGAAAAGGAAGAGAGGGATGGAGAGAAGGAAGAGAGGGATGGAGAGAAGGAAGAGAGGGATGGAGAAAAGGAAGAGAGGGATGGAGAGAAGGAAGAGAGGGATGGAGAGAAGGAAGAGAGGGATGGAGAAAAGGAAGAGAGGGATGGAGAGAAGGAAGAGAGGGATGGAGAGAAGGAAGAGAGGGATGGAGAAAAGGAAGAGAGGGATGGAGAGAAGGAAGAGAGGGATGGAGAGAAGGAAGAGAGGGATGGAGAGAAGGAAGAGAGGGATGAGAGAAGGAAGAGAGGGATGGAGAGAAGGAAGAGAGGGATGGAGAAAAGGAAGAGAGGGATGGAAAGAAGGAAGAGAGGGATGGAAAGAAGGAAGAGAGGAATGGAAAGAAGGAAGAGAGGGATGGAAAGAAGGAAGAGAGGGATGGAAAGAAGGAAGAGAGGGATGGAGAGAAAGAACAGAGGGATGGAGAGAAAGAACAGAGGGATGGAGAGAAAGAACAGAGGGATGGAGAGAAAAGAGAGGGATGGAGAAGGAAGAGAGGGATGAGAGAAGGAAGAGAGGGATGGAGAGAAGGAAGAGAGGGATGGAGAAAAGGAAGAGAAGGATGGAAAGAAGGAAGAGGGGGATGGAGAGAAAGAACAGAGGGATGGAGAGAAGGAAGAGAGGGATAGAGAAAAGGAAGAGAGGGATAGAGAGAAGGAAGAGAGGGATGGAGGGAAGGAAGAGAGGGATGGAGAGAAGGAAGAGAGGGATGGAGAGAAGGAAGAGAGGGATGAGAGAAGGAAGAGAGGGATGGAGAGAAGTAAGAGAGGGATGGAGAAAAGGAGAGAGGGATGGAAAGAAGGAAGAGAGGGATGGAAAGAAGGAAGAGAGGAATGGAAAGAAGGAAGAGAGGGATGGAAAGAAGGAAGAGAGGGATGGAAAGAAGGAAGAGAGGGATGGAGAGAAAGAACAGAGGGATGGAGAGAAAGAACAGAGGGATGGAGAGAAAAGAGAGGGATGGAGAAGGAAGAGAGGGATGAGAGAAGGAAGAGAGGGATGGAGAGAAGGAAGAGAGGGATGAGAGAAGGAAGAGAGGGATGGAGAAAAGGAAGAGAAGGATGAGAGAAGGAAGAGAGGGATGGAGGGAAGGAAGAGAGGGATGGAGGGAAGGAAGAGAGGGATGGAGAGAAGGAAGAGAGGGATGGAGAGAAGGAAGAGAGGGATGGAGGGAAGGAAGAGAGGGATGGAGGGAAGGAAGAGAGGGATGGAGAGAAGGAAGAGAGGGATGGAGAGAAGGAAGAGAGGGATGGAGAGAAGGAAGAGAGGGATGAGAGAAGGAAGAGAGGGATGGAGAGAAGGAAGAGAGGGATGGAGAAAAGGAGAGAGGGATGGAAAGAAGGAAGAGAGGGATGGAAAGAAGGAAGAGAGGAATGGAAAGAAGGAAGAGAGGGATGGAAAGAAGGAAGAGAGGGATGGAGAGAAAGAACAGAGGGATGGAGAGAAAGAACAGAGGGATGGAGAGAAAAGAGAGGGATGGAGAAGGAAGAGAGGGATGAGAGAAGGAAGAGAGGGATGGAGAGAAGGAAGAGAGGGATGAGAGAAGGAAGAGAGGGATGGAGAAAAGGAAGAGAAGGATGGAAAGAAGGAAGAGAGGGATGGAGAGAAAGAACAGAGGGATGGAGAGAAGGAAGAGAGGGATAGAGAAAAGGAAGAGAGGGATAGAGAGAAGGAAGAGAGGGGTGGAGAGAAGGAAGAGAGGGATAGAGAAAAGGAAGAGAGGGATAGAGAGAAGGAAGAGAGGGATGGAGAGAAGGAAGAGAGGGATGGAGAAGGAAGAGAAACAGAACAGAGATGTGATCTAGAGACGATGAAATTTATCTGGGGTTGATTTTACTTCCTGCTCTGGAGTGGATCCCAGATCCCAGGTGAACCCATCAGAACCTGAAGGTCGATTCTTTCTAAGCAGATTCATCATCTCTAACTGAGCTGATACAGACGAGGAGTGAGGAACAGTTTTCATGGTTACCATGGCGACATTCTGTCTGGTTATATTTAAGACTTCAGACTGAAGAAGAAAACTGGCTGGAGATGTTCGCCTACACAGAACGACAGATACCTGCTGCTACTTCAGCTAAAGGTCCGGACCGGACCAACTGGACCGGACAGAACCACTGGCTCCAACTGGACCTACTCTGCTGAAGTAACAGTTGCTTTCCCCAATCTAACCGGCATCTTCCCAGGAACCAACGGTCTGGTTTCCATGGTTTTGGATTTGGCAGGTCGTTGTACCGTTACCTCATCAGTGACGGTTCTTACTGACGTCTGTTTAGGAACCTTTTGGTTCATTAGTTCTGCTCAGGCAGAGGAGAACTTCCTGCCAGTAAAATGAGAAACATGGCGACTAAAAGCAGCAACTTGGGCGCCACTAGTAACTTCAGGATGTAATTGTACTGTTTTAAAAAACCTTTTTGACAGGAACTTTTACCAAAAGCTAGAAGACCAAAGTGATGTGATTACATTTGAGGGTCACAGAAGGTCAAAGTTCAAATCAATGTCCATTAAACTTCATGAACACTTCGTCCTTCGTGTCTCTGCGTGGTTAAAGCTACAACGGGAGCCTTTTAAGCAGAGCAAATCCAGAGTCAGTTAATGTTCTTGTTGTCGGTCTGATCTAGTAAAGACGACCTGGAGGTCCTTTAACACAGTGAAGTCCCACAGACAGATTTACGCTCCTTTTACAAAGCCACACTTATCATGTATATCAATAATCCCAGCCTATTGAACCAGAAGAGAGAAAAAACATTTCTGCATCATAAAAGCCAGAAGCTGTTGTAAAGATTTTCTGGGACAGCAGCAGGGATGCCGCTCCTAAAAGTAAAAGCTTCGTCAATAAACCATTAGGAGACGGATGGACAGACAGAGGGACGGACGGTCCTCTGCCTGGGAGGGAGCACCATCATTACAGAGAGACAAGTGCTGCAGGTGAGCAGGACTGGAAGAGGCAGTTCATCTTCATGTTTAAAGGAAACCTGAACCAATCGGATCCGTCCTGATAAGAACCTGCTCAACCATGTCAGTCGCAAATTACACCTTCTCCTCCGACAGGCAGCAATTACATGCAAATTAATCGGTTGATTTAGACGGCTTTAGAAGATAAATGACCTGAAGAGCTGAAGTCAGAACATCTACAGATCCTAATGCAGAGACACAGCGCTTCTCATTTCAGATCGGGTTCATTAGTACGATCGTTTATCCACTTCTGTTCAGCCTGTAATCCGCTTCCAGGAACCAGTTTGACTCCAAGGTCTCCACATTCAGCTGGAAAGAAGTGGACCAGTCCTCTTTGGTCACTTCGATTTTTGTCAAAGTCACACTATAATGTTCAACCTGATGTGTGGCAGGACGGGAGTCACCACAGAAGAAGAGTTTGTTCCTGGTGAGATCATCAGCTCACAGTGAGATGTGTGAAAATGTAAAACGCCTGGAGTTTGTAGCCTACTTTCAGTCTTGAAATTGTTTTCTCTAATTTAATTTTAAAACAACAAAAAAAACTAATTATTAATTTTTTGTTGTCTTATTATGAAATGCAAGAACCAAAGAACCAGACAGATTCCGCACCGGGCCCCTGAACCTGATCACTGCGTCCAAAAGCTTTTATCTTATTCTAGATTTCATGTTTTATTTTATGGAATGCACAGAAAAATGTTAATTTATCTTTAAAATAAATGAATGATGATGAGCAGGTCAGGAGGAGATGGTGGATGTCGACGGGAACCATGGAAACCCAACATGGCGGATGCTGATGGGAACCATGGAAACCCAACATGGTGGATGCTGATGGGAACCATGGAAACCCAACATTGCGGATGTTGATGGGAACCATGGAAACCCAACATGGCGGATGTTGATGGGAACCATGGAAACCCAACATTGCGGATATTGATGGGAACCATGGAAACCCAACATTGCGGATGTTGATGGGAACCATGGAAACCCAACATTGCGGATGTTGATGGGAACCATGGAAACCCAACATGGCGGATGTTGATGGGAACCATGGAAACCCAACATTGCGGATGTTGATGGGAACCATGGAAACCCAACATGGCGGATGTTGATGGGAACCATGGAAACCCAACATGGCGGATGTTGATGGGAACCATGGAAACCCAACATTGCGGATGTTGATGGGAACCATGGAAACCCAACATGGCGGATGTTGATGGGAACCATGGAAACCCAACATGGCGGATGTTGATGGGAACCATGGAAACCCAACACGGCGGATGTTGATGGGAACCATGGAAACCCAACATGGCGGATGTTGATGGGAACCATGGAAACCCAACATGGCGGATGTTGATGGGAACCATGGAAACCCAACACGGCGGATGTTGATGGGAACCATGGAAACCCAACATGGCGGATGTTGATGGGAACCATGGAAACCCAACATGGCGGATGTTGATGGGAACCATGGAAACCCAACACAGCGGATGTTGATGGGAACCATGGAAACCCAACACAGCGGATGCTGATGGGAACCATGGAAACCCAACATGGCGGATGTTGATGCGAAGTGAAATGGTTCTGTGGGTTCTGGATGGAAACACGGTTCTAATGAGGGAAAGCAAACGGTACCTTTCGTGCTGTCCGTCTCTTAGTCCTCCTGAAAATGTGAGACTTAAACAAAAACAAGAATTTGGTTAAAAAGCAGCTTTAACTTGATGTGAACTTCTGCAGTTTAACGGTAGCTGACTAACTTATAAACCAGGTATTTTTCATTTAATGCAGTAAAAACTAATAACTGAAGACAAAAGATGAAAACATGAGCAGAAACCTTCTGAAGAGCCTGTTGGACAGACAAAAACTTTGACTGGTCCAGAACTGAAGGTTACAGTGCTGTTGGGTAAAGAACACAACAGCTTAAAACATTAAAGTTCATCTAAAAGTCTCACACAGTGGTTGTTTTTGGACTCTTTTGGCAGAGGAAACATGGACTTTACATAATAACTAACAAGTTTCACCTCTATAAATAATCTGCTGCAGCAAAGATCTGAGAACAGCCAGTAAGCAAACAGATGGCTGGTTTCAGCTCAACGTTGGGAACAAAAATAGAAATGCAAATGTGCATTTCAGGTGCAATGCGCTCAGAGGACCTGGAAGAGTTTCAGGCTGCTTGTCCAGCTCTGGTTCCTCTGAGACCTTCTGAGGGTCCATGAAGTTCTGTCCCATTAATCTGGAGGGAACCTGCTGTCAGTCTGCACAGCTCGAGGAAGATGGGCCAGGATGGTGCTGGAAGAACCACTGAACCAGAGACTGAACTACTGACTGAACCAGAGATTGAACCACTGACTGAACCAGAAACTGAACCACTGAACCAGAGACTGAACTACTGAACCAGAGACTGAACTACTGAACCAGAGACTGAACTACTGAACCACTGAACCAGAGACTGAACTACTGAACCAGAGACTGAACCACTGAACCAGAGACTGAACTACTGAACCACTGAACCAGAGACTGAACTACTGAACCACTGAACCAGAGACTGAACTACTGAACCACTGAACCAGAGACTGAACTACTGAACCACTGAACCAGAGACTGAACTACTGAACCACTGAACCAGAGACTGAACTACTGAACCACTGAACCAGAGACTGAACTACTGAACCACTGAACCAGAGACTGAACTACTGAACCACTGAACCAGAGACTGAACTACTGAACCACTGAACCAGAGACTGAACTACTACCTGAACCAGAGACTGAACTACTAAATGAACCAGAGACTGAACTACTAAATGAACCAGAGACTGAACTACTGACTGAACCAGAGACTGAACTACTAACTGAACCAGAGACTGAACTACTAACTGAACCAGAGACTGAACTACTAACTGAACCAGAGACTGAACTACTGACTGAACCAGAGACTGAACTACTAACTGAACCAGAGACTGAACTACTGAACCACTGAACCAGAGACTGAACTACTGAACCACTGAACCAGAGACTGAACCACTGAACCACTGAACCAGAGACTGAACTACTGACTGAACCAGAGACTGAACTACTAACTGAACCAGAGACTGAACTACTGAACCACTGAACCAGAGACTGAACTACTGAACCACTGAACCAGAGACTGAACTACTGAACCACTGAACCAGAGACTGAACTACTGACTGAACCAGAGACTGAACTACTAACTGAACCAGAGACTGAACTACTGACTGAACCAGAGACTGAACTACTAACTGAACCAGAGACTGAACTACTAACTGAACCAGAGACTGAACTACTGACTGAACCAGAGACTGAACTACTGACTGAACCAGAGACTGAACTACTGACTGAACCAGAGACTGAACTACTAACTGAACCAGAGACTGAACTACTGAACCACTGAACCAGAGACTGAACTACTGAACCACTGAACCAGAGACTGAACTACTGAACCACTGAACCAGAGACTGAACTACTGACTGAACCAGAGACTGAACTACTAACTGAACCAGAGACTGAACTACTGACTGAACCAGAGACTGAACTACTAACTGAACCAGAGACTGAACTACTAACTGAACCAGAGACTGAACTACTGACTGAACCAGAGACTGAACTACTGACTGAACCAGAGACTGAACTACTGACTGAACCAGAGACTGAA
The DNA here is from genome assembly GCF_051168715.1 of Poecilia mexicana. NCBI lineage: Eukaryota > Metazoa > Chordata > Actinopteri > Cyprinodontiformes > Poeciliidae > Poecilia > Poecilia mexicana. The sequence continues at coordinate 21,636,895 of NW_028263384.1, read as the reverse complement.
CTACTAACTGAACCAGAGACTGAACTACTGACTGAACCAGAGACTGAACTACTGACTGAACCAGAGACTGAACTACTAACTGAACCAGAGACTGAACTACTGACTGAACCAGAGACTGAACTACTAACTGAACCAGAGACTGAACTACTAACTGAACCAGAGACTGAACTACTGAACCACTGAACCAGAGACTGAACTACTGAACCACTGAACCAGAGACTGAACTACTGAACCACTGAACCAGAGACTGAACCACTGACTGAACCAGAGATTGAACCACTGACTGAACCAGAGATTGAACCACTGACTGAACCAGAGATTGAACCACTGGACCACTGAACCAGAGACTGAACCACCACGGGTCTGGATGGCAGGTCTCAAAGTAAAAGTGACTTTCCAGTGGAACGTCCTGGGAGATCTCTGTCTCAGCATTAGAACGTTTCTAATGATAAACTGATTCATCCAGCTAATGAATCTAAATTTTTATTTCTCCAGGTTTGTTTTCTGAATGAAGCTCCTGGGAAATCTGATCTGGAGGACATGAGCAGAGTCATTAGAGCTGGGATTACCGGCTCATCACTGGAGGCACAAACTCATCCTTCCAATCATTCAGGTTTATGTTGAATTTATTTGCATTTTGCGCTTTTTAAATGTGAACAAAGCTGTTAAAGGCCAGAGCAAACAAGGAGAATTTATCCTTCAGCATGTTTTACTGCTCAGATGTTTGGATATTTGTTAAATAAATCACAGTAAACCAGCGCTGCAGTAAAAACTCATTAAAAGGAAAAAACATCAGACAGATCATCGCTGACTCTTCTAATGCTGTAGCAGTCAGTGTTACAGTAGCTCTGCAGAAGCTTCTGACTGAAGTAGTTCAGGTGTCCCTAGATTTTGAACTTGATTAAAATAATTTCACCAACTGGTCGGTTTTATTCTGCTCCCAGTCTTACTTTTTAAATGACTATAAACACGTTTGGCTGTTTTATCACCTTAGCATTATTGCTGAAACATTTCTATGAAAGAGTTTACTATATAAACTCTTTTATATAATAATATTATATTACAATATAAATAAAATATCTAAAAGATTATTACAGTGAAGTCTGTTCTGGTCATATTCCAGGACCCAAATATTCAAACATAATATTTATTGATGCTCTTGTTACTTTATTTCCTGTAAAGAAGGAGCAGCTTTTTTCCTGCATTTGCAATCTCTAGGGACCAATTCAATTTTAATATTAAAATGAACTTGAGCTATTATTATTGAACAGAGATTAGTTTTTCATTTCAGATACCATCTTCATATTCCCAGCCAGCTGCTCTGGTTTGCCAAGCAGTAAATTGGATCCTTCTGATGGTTTTTATGTTAATCTACAGTTTTAGGTTTCCTTTAAAGCACACTGAATAACTTTAATTAGCTGAGAAGCTCCAAACAATGGAGAGCAGCAGCTTAATGTGAAGCTGTGGGTTTGAAGTAAAAACATTCAGACAGTTCTGAAGCTCAGCTTGGAGTCCAGATTCAGAAAACCTGAACCAGGTAGAAAACTTCACCTGAACGAGTCGGTTAGTTTTAAATCCCTGGGATCCGACACAGACCTCCATCTTCATCTGCAGGGCAGCACAGAAACCCACAGCAGGATGAGGTGGGAGGTCACGTGGGATCACCGGGGCGACCCATGCATCAGCCCGCTCCACTCAGGGCGGGTCTCGTTAAATATGGGAGCTGGGACGTCTGGCCGTCTCCTCACATCCCTGCTGCCAAACAACAAACCTGTTCAGCAGGAGCTGAGAAAAAACCTTTTAAATGCTTTTTCCTTAGGAGTCAGAGGTCGACCTCGACATGACCTGGGGGTTGACCATCTACAGGCTGCAGCAGAAATCATTATAACAATAATATCTGATCTGAATGGTGGACAGTAAAATTCCTCCATAACTGGACTTTTGATAAAGAATGTTTTATGTTTCTGACTGGTTATGATCTGCTGCATGTTTCCAAAAGACAACCAGAAACGTGCTGGCTCTTTGACCCAACATGATTATAGGAGCAGAAGGAAGCTGATGACCTAAAGCTGGCTGTTGGTTTTACCAGAGAAAACATTAAGGAGGAGAAGACGGACTGCTGTCAGCAGGACAGACAGACCTCCAGGTTTCCATGGTGACCCAGCAGATGGAAAGGAAAGCAACACTTCCTTCACCTGAGCAGGGATCAGACACGTCGTCTGGACCGATGAACAGATCCGTCTTTTCAAGCTGCAGACGGATGTTCCTAAACTTCAGACTCTGGCCTGATTCACGCCCGGATGGAGTGAACCAGCGGAGAAGAGAAACGTCTCCCAGGAAACCAGTGACACACAGCAGACGTAAATAGTCTAGCTGGCTCTCCAGCGTGTATTACAGGACATTTTAAGGTCTTAATTTAAATACAGGAATTTAAGACTTGAGGATGTGTGAACACTTTCTAAAACAAAAGTCTTTCAGAGTTTTTCTGATTCAGTACGAAGAAACTAAAACCAGAACCTCCTCACCAACCGGTGATGCTGTGACAGGTTATCTGGATGAAACACTACAACCAGCAAACTGTTTGTTTCGAGCAGCAGCAGGTTTCCACCACCTCCTGCTGGAGCCCGGTGGGTCCGTTCTTAGTTAGAATCGTGTTTTATAGTTTTACTAAGCGACAGTTGGACTGGACTCCTCCTGCTTTCTCTCAGGTAAACCTCCAGGTGAGTTCAGTCTGAATCCTCCTACCTTCTCCATCTCGCTGCTCTTCCTCTTGCGTCCGTTCCGGTTGATCTTGACGGTGACGGCGCTGTCGTCGCCCTGCCGCCGCAGCGCCAGGCGGTCGGGCTGCAGCGGGCTGAACGAGATCTCCAGCTCCGGCCGGGGGAAGCGGCTCGTCCGGCCCGTTTCCGTGGAAACCTCGGAGGACTCCAGCACCGAGGGGAAGCCGGACGAACCCTGGGGGAACAGCAACACTGAACTCAGCTGCTCCACCAAAGAGGCCCTGACGCTTTGACTAGGCCCTTCTCTCCTACACCCGGTTCATACTACACAATTCTTTGCCTCGATTTTCCCCTTTCGCCAATCTTAGAACGTCCAATGTTCTAAGATTGGCGCTTGCGATAATCGTAGCCGATCATCCTGCAGCGTGTTTTTGTGTTACGACTGATCGGGTCCAGTCGGTAGAACGACGGACCGCTCCCATCTAAAGTCGGTCATACTCAACATGTTGGATTGTCTTGCAGTGTGGGGTTTCCTCCAACGGGGAGCGAGACCGGCAGCCAATCAGAAAGCACAGTGACATAAGCAGGGAGGAGAATCCCAAACAGCTGACATGGCCAACCGAACAACATGAATGGATATTCAACATTTCATGCAAGGAGTACCCAGAGAAATAACAAGGAATTTGACGGATATAGCTGGTTTTTACAGGACTTTCTGTCTGGAACCTGAACATCGGTGAGAGGAATCGGTGTGTGGTTCGAACCCGATCGAACCCGCTATACCTGTGATTTTTTTGTCGGATAGTGTGTGGTCTGTCAGGTGTTGAAAATGGACTTACCCGACTGCTGGTGGACGATCTGGTCTCCCTCCTCTCAGGCTGCAGCGGTTCAGCCTTTGCTTTCTTAGCCAGAGCAGAACTCTCACTCTGTGAAGAAGAAAAAACACATTATTCCACATTAATCACCTAAAATCAACACAATGTGTTATATGTAAATCATCTGGACTTAAAGTAAGGATTAAAAATGTGATTCAACCCAACTTTATAAGAAAACATCCAGATAAAACAAGACCTGAAGTTTTTTCTTCCAGGAAGACGTGGAAAACGTTGCAACGTTTCATCCGTCTCCAGAAATATTCACCAATATCTGAACATTTTTCACATCTTCATTTACAGTGTGGGGAACATCTCAGATCCTGAAGAGGCTCTACGTATTTACAGGTTATAAACTATGAGTGTTTCTGCAGCAGTTGAAATGCTTTAGTATTTTAAACTGGTTCATTTTTCCTGTGAAACGTCAGAACTCTCCTGTTTGTCAGATAAACTCTGACGGTTCTGACCTGCTCTGCTGCGTTTTCCTGGAGGTTTTCCTTCAGCTGCACAATCTCTGCTTCCTTCTCCGCTAGAGACGCCTGCAGCTCTGCCACTCTGAGAGAGCGGCGGCCACCATTAGCCTGCAACACACACACACACACACACACACACACATCAGATCCACTGAACTACAGGAGCCTCTCCAGGCACCATTAAACTCCTGAGGCAAATGGAAAGAAATCCACTAACTAAACGACTAAAATGTTGGAATTATTCCCAAAGCTGAGGCTGAGCTGTCATCTCGTTATCAGGACAGAAATATTGTCCTAATTAGACACACGTTGTTCCACAATATGAAAAAACTAGTCGACTAAAACAAGTTTATGATCAGAAAGTCCAAACCCAGAGTCCAGAACACGCCAGCCGTCTGCCCCTCCAGAACAGAATCCATCTGATTGTTCTGATTAGCTGTATGCTAGTTGTTAGCTGTGGAGCCCCAGGTGTGTGCAACACACACATCAGCTGATGAACTGGTCCTGCAGACACTTCCTGCTCTGGTTGGAGCCGTTTGACTGATGAATCTCTCAACTTGATGAAAACCTGATTAAAAAGTTTCCATATTCAGCTCTGAGTCGCTGTTAGTCAACTCAGTAACAGCATCCGCAGGGAGTTGGTTTATAAAACTGTTTGTTGTTCTGAAATGTGACTGACGTTTAGTTTTGATAAATGTTTTAAGTGTTCTTAATAATTTGGTTCTGTTGACTCAATGATCTGTTTTGTTTTGTTGTCTTTAAATGCTAATGTTTGTAGCTTTGTTATTGAGCTGCCCATGAGATCCAGGCTAATTTTTAGCCTCATGCTTATTGTTCAAATATTTCAAAATGTATTAGTTTTTATCTTTTAATTTCCCATCAAGATGCTGGTTTCCTGTCCTCAGTCATAAACATCCCAGTTCAATAATTTAGTCCTAACGTAATTATTTTTATTCATCGTTAAACGTTACGCTGGTTATTCTATAATCCTCTATAACTATAATCCTCAGACCTTCATTTCCCTTCACTCTGCCTGCAGTCAGACAGACGGAGAGCAGAGGTAGAAATATGGAACCTTTCAGTTCAGATTCCTGATCTACTTCTTCTTTCACCAAACCCTGATCATTTTTGATCATTAATAACATCTGATGGGACAGCCTGTCGCTGCACTGACCCCTGCTGGTGACGCTGGGCTCTGCTGCTGCAGCTCCTTGATGAGCTTGTCTTTGTCCGCCTGGCTGGCCAGCAGCTTCTGCAGCTGCACCTCCAGAGCAGCGACCAGCGTGTCCCGCTCCGCCCTCCAGCTCTCCATGGCCGCCTCCTTCTCCTCCAGCCTGGACTCCTGGGAGCAGACGGAGACAGGTTGGAAAAACATCTGGAGCTGCAGACGTTTCACCGTCCGGCTCTTACCAGGAGGCTCTGCTGGCGACAGTAGCGCTCTCGGTCCTCTGCAAACTTCCTCATCTCCTGGTTCCTCTTGTCCTCCGCCTCTTTGGCCTGGCCAATCAGAGACAGCTTCTCCTCCTGCCACTTCCTGCGTTCAGCCTTCTGTTTCTCTGTCAACACCTGCAGGAGAAGCAGACGTCCATCTGTCCACATGTCCAACGTTTCTCATCCAGACAGACTCCACTTCTGCAGCTTCTACCTTTAAGCTCTGCTGGGCTCGGGAAGCTTCGTCTCTGGCCAGCCTGAGGTCGTCTGAAGGTCGGCCGGACCCGCCGCTCTGCTCCAGCAGCCTCCCCTTCAGCTTCTCCACCTCTGAAACAGAACACAACCAACTTGTCAGTTTGTGTGGACAGATCTGAAGTTTTTGGTGTGGACTGGTTCTTATCCAGGGGTTTCACCTGCAGAGAGCTCCTGCAGCAGACGCATCTTGTCGTCCAGGACCTGCTCCATCTGCTGCTGCGTCTCCTCCTGCTCCGTCAGCGCCAGCCGCATGTCCTCCATCACCTGCTGCTTGGCCTGCAGCTCTGCAGAGGAGCAGACAGGAACATGGCTGAGGGAGCAACAACCTGAGGGAGGACTCAGCTGGACTCTGGCCCTGGATAGCTTCACATTTATTTTAGGGAGATCCGTCATGCTTCCCTGAATAAGTACAGGTTAGGGCTGTAAACGTGCTACATGTTTCACATAAGATGATGAGATTTCACCTCCTCTGTTCTGTTTGAGGTTCTTCCAGAATGAGCTGCTTCAGTGTTTAGCTGCTGCTGGCCACGCCCCCAATCTCAATATTTACATTTTAAACATTAAAATGGCTGCAGACAGAAGCAGACAGTGACACTGCTGTAAAGTGATTTTTTTGTTTCAAAATCCCTGATTTTGTGGAGCTACTTAATATACAGTTTATAATTTTGTAACAATTTTTCTTCAAAGTTTTTCCAAAATCTACATATAGAAGAAAAAAATCATGAAAATGACGAATACTGTGCAATAAACTCAGAATTATGCATCAGCGAACATCAAAACGACTGAAGTGGGGGAATATTTTAGCAGCCTGATGGAGGCTAATCATCCCAGAGTGGGTCTCTACCTTTACAGGCCTCCTGGTAGAGCTGGGCAGCCTTAGAGTCCTGCTGCTCCTGGAAGGACAGAAACATGAGGAACTGTTAGGATCCAGCAGACTGGGAGGAATCAGACACAGCTGGAAACATCAGGGTTGTTTTACGGCTCTGAGCTGCTGGATGGTTCTGTCTCTGCTGCTCAGGTCCGACTGCAGCTGCTTCCTGGTTTTATCCATGTCAGAAAGTTTCTGCTTCAGGGTCGTCTCCTCTGCTCTCATGGCCGACACCTGAAACCAAGACCAGTTTCTGCAGGTTTCACCAAATCACATTTCAGACTTTAAGACTTTATGAGTTCTCTCTTGACTCCATGCTCCACTCCTTTTCTCCTTCTCAGATGTATTGGAAATAAAATGCTCCAATAGGTCAGAATGTTGCCGTACTGCTGTGTTTAAAATCACCTAAACCTCCGACATCAGTTTGTGTCGTACCAAATGTGCTCTTAGATCGGCGCGAACAGCAGCAGCGCAGACTGTTTTCTGAGCCAAAGCATCAAATGGGTCGGTAACAGAAGTGAGCGAATGGTGAAGACCAACGTCATCCAAACAGGTTATAAATTTGCGCTCGACCACGAGACAGAAAAAAGCGAGCTAGCAAAGGTGTTAGCAGGAAGTTAGCAGCAGCCTGAACCACATCGAGTTACAGAAAGCAATGAAGTCTTCCTGAAACTCCAACTGCTGCCTACATTCATGATGAGATTAAACCGCCAAGCCACGACAAAATATAAAACCCATGATTAAAGTATTTAAACCCGACTTACATTGTTTGTGTATTTAAGACGTTTTAAGGCCTCATGTATTGTAGATACATGAATTTAAGACGTTTTAAAGCTGCGCAGACACCCTGAAAACAAACCATGTGCTCCAGATTAAGATCTTCTAATCTACAGGTTTAGTCAGCCTCGTTTAAAACCGGCTGGATGTGTTGAGCCCGTATCCTCCAGTGTTCTGATACGGACCTCCTTCTGGACCTGCTGGACCTGCTTCCTGTAGTCGGCCAGCTTCTCTCTGAGGTCTGACGAGTCGTCCTCCTTCCTCTGAAGCTCCAGGCGGAGGCTCTTCACCTGCTGCGTCTCCTCCTGAGCCTCCAGCTTCAGCCTGGGACAGAAACACCAGAGACATCAGGAAGGAGGTTCAGGAAGTGATGAAGGAGCGGCTTCATCTTCGTCGTTACCTGCTGATCTCCCCGGCTTTCTTCTCCAGCTCGGCATCCTTCTCAGCTAAGGCCTCATGAGCCACAGCCAGCAGCTCCTGCCGCCTCTCCACCTCCTTCCTCCTCACTTCCTGGACAGCTAGGCTCTCCTTCTCCTCCCGTTGCTCTGCTTCCTGCAACTTCTCCTGCAAGGTCGCGACCTTTCGCTCGGCTTCCTGCAGGGTCGCAACCTGTCGCTCTGCTTCCTGCAGCTTCTCCTGCAAGGTCGCGACCTTTCGCTCGGCTTCCTGCAGGGTCGCAACCTTTTGTTCTGCCTCCTGCAGCTTCTCCTGCAAGGTCGCGACCTTTCGCTCGGCTTCCTGCAGGGTCACAACCTGTTGCTCTGTTTCCTGCAGCTTCTCCTGCAAGGTCGCGACCTTTCGCTCGGCTTCCTGCAGGGTCACAACCTTTTGTTCTGCCTCCTGCAGCTTCTCCTGCAAGGTCGCGACCTTTCGCTCGGCTTCCTGCAGGGTCACAACCTTTTGTTCTGCCTCCTGCAGCTTCTCCTGCAAGGTCGCGACCTTTCGCTCGGCTTCCTGCAGGGTCACAACCTGTTGCTCTGTTTCCTGCAGCTTCTCCTGCAAGGTTGCAACCTGTTGCTCTGCCTCCTGCTGTTTCTTCTGCAGCGTTATGGCCCGTTGTTGTGACTCCTGAAGTTTCTCCTGCAGGGTCACGACATGCTGCGCTGCTTCCTGCAGGGTTGTGACCTGTCGCTCTGCTCCCTGCAGTTTCTCCTGCAAGGTCACAACCTGTCGCTCTGCGTCCTGCAGGGTTGCGACCTTTCGCTCCGATTGATGCAGATTCTCCTGCAGGGTCGCGACCTTTCGCTCTGACTGATGCAGATTCTCCTGCAGGGTCGTGACCTGTTGCTCTGATTGATGCAGATTCTCCTGCAGGGTCGCGACCTTTCGCTCTGACTGATGCAGATTCTCCTGCAGGGTCGCGACCTTTCGCTCTGACTGATGCAGATTCTCCTGCAGGGTCGCGACCTGTTGCTCTGATTGATGCAGATTCTCCTGCAGGGTCGCGACCTTTCGCTCTGACTGATGCAGATTCTCCTGCAGGGTCGCGACCTTTCGCTCTGATTGATGCAGATTCTCCTGCAGGGTTGCGACCTGCTGCGCTGCGTCCTGCAGGGTCGCGACCTTTCGCTCTGATTGATGCAGATTCTCCTGCAGGGTCGTGACCTTTCGCTCTGATTGATGCAGATTCTCCTGCAGCTCTGCTTCCCTCTCAGCAGACCTCCTCTCCATCTCGGCCAGCTTCTCCTCCAGCTGCCGGTCCTTCTCTTGTCTCGTCTGCTCCATCTCAGAGGAAGCCTCTTCCCTCAGGGACGTGATCTCCCTCTGGAGGTCAGAGTTCACCCTGTCCAGGCCTTCAGCGCTGGATAAGGCGGTGTTGCTGTGGAGCTCAGCTTCTCTCAGGTCGTCTCTCAGTTTCTCTGCAGCTTCCTGCTGCAGTCTGAGCTTCAGCTGCAGCTGCTCTGCTTCCTGATTGGACGCTTCCCGTTGGGTTTCCAGCTGGACTCGGAGTTCTTCCTGCTCCTCCAGCTTCCTCTGCAGCTCTCTGACCTGCTGCTCTACTGCAGCCTCCCTCTGTTTCCTCTCCTCCTCCAGCTGCTGGATGAGTTTCTGCTTCGTCTCGCTGCTCTTCTTCTCCTCTTCCAGCCTCTTGCTGAGCTCAGAGACTTCCTCCCTCAGCTGGATTTCAACGCCGTCAGAGGAAGAGAAAGCAGGCGTGTGCAGCTGTTGCTTCAGCTGCTGCAGCTCCTCTGTGAGGACATGGATTTGGTAGGACTGATCCAGGATCTTCCTGGACTTCTCCTCCAGCTCAGCCACAGCAGGCTGCAGGTGGACCGCCGTCTGCACTTCCACCTGCTCCGCCACTCGGAGCTCCTGCTGCCGCCGCCGGCTCTCCTCCAGAGCAGACTGCACCTCCTCCCTGGCTCTGCGCTCCTCCTGGAGGGAGGCCAGCGCCTCCTCCTTCCCCAGAGTCTGGTACTCCAGCGCAGCCATCAGCTCCTCTCTCCTCTTCTGCTCCTTCTGAAGCTCAGCCAGAGCTTCCTGAAAGGAGAAGAACTCATCATTTCTGAAGAGATTTAAATGAAAGCACTGATGCTGCTGGTCACACGGTGCCGCCATCACATGGAAAAGAGACTGAAGGTCTTCATGGAGACGCATCAGCAGAACGGACTAAACATCTGCAGGTGGGATCGTCATGGAAACGTGTTGTTGATCTATAAAACTGTAAAGATGCAGGAGCATAACATAATATTTTCTGGGTTCTTTCTGATAGACTGTGGAGATTTTCATGCAGTCTTAAGGCAGAACTCTGAATCGCTGCTGAGTGGAACAGCTCAGCTCTGGTGTTCCTCAGGAACCTGTGATTGGTCCGCTTGGATTTTCATTTTATTCCTGCCAAAAACCCCTGAGGTTTAAGCATCACAACTGTGCATTTAGCTGAGAGAGCAGTTAGCTCTGATTGCTAGCCCAGTTATAGCACAAGGCCTGATGGGAGAAAACGACGAAGATTAAAGCTCAACTAACCAACCAAATCATGTTATTTGGAGATAAACTGTCTAAATAGTTCTTATTGGTTCCATCTTTATTTTTCCTTGCGAATTTTGACATTTTTGAGGACATTCATTTAATTCTGCAGGTGGCAGTATTTATTTCTTCTACAGTGCTGCCGTACTAGAGAACAGCAGTGTCCCTCTGTTCTCCATAATAGGGGCGAAGAATCGAAAAACTATCAGAAAATTCCTTTCAAATACTTTTTGAAATAGCACCGGAGTTCAGTCTTCCTCCAGGTGTTTCTTACCTGGAGCTGATCTTCATCTTTGCCTCGGTCGGAGCCGTTCTGTGCGCCCAGCTCTGTCTTCTTCTGCAGGTCCTCCAGCTGATGCTCCACCTGCACAGACTTTTCCTGGAGCTGAAGAAGAAGCCATTTCTTTTCCTCTGCGTCATCAGCTTCGCAGGAAAACAAAGAAACAGAACAACGGTATTCATTTCCAGTGTCTGCTGGGCCGTTTCCTCCTGGTGCCTTCAGGGGTCGTTGGTACCTCTGTGCTCGTGGTTCTGATCGTCTTCAGGTTTCTTTTCAGTCGGTCCGGATCCGAGGCTGAAGTGAGACGCTGCTGGCAGCTCAGAGGCCTGACAGCTCAGAAGTCTGTCCTGAAAGGAAAAACACATGAAAAATGTTAGCGATCTAGCCACAGGTCCAGCCAGTGCGCGTCCCGTGGTCAGATGGCGTTACCATGGTGACCGCGTCCGAGCTGCAGCCAGCTGAGGACATGTTCCTGGTCAGGTTCTTGAAGATCTCCAGCCTCCTTTCAGCTCGCTCCTCCAGGATCTCCCTCTCCCTGACCAGGCGCTCACTGACACACACACACACACACACACACACACAGAGACACCAGTTAGTGGTTCTGGTTCTAAACCAGTTTGGAGTAGAGGAGGGAAGCAGCGTCTCACTCGTAGTCCTTCTGCATGTCGGAGAACAGCTCTGAGAACTCGCGGCTGATCTCCTCTCTGACCCGGGCCTCCAGCAGCAGGTTCTCTGAGCGCTCCGTCTTCAGCTGGACCTGCAGCTGCCTCAACAGCGCCACCTGCTGCTACAGGGACACCAAGGAGAGAGAAGACGCTGTAACAGCAGCAGGAGATGCTTCTATAAAACCCAGTCAGTTTGGTTCTGGGGTCACAATAAGTGCCCATCCTACCTCATGCATCACTTTGCTGATGACGACTTTCTCTTCTCCTTCGTCGGTCGTCTGATCCGTAGTGTCCTCCATGACACTGTCTTCTTCTTCCTCCTCCTCGTCCTCCTCATCCTCCGGAACGTCCTCCAGGCTGGTCTCCCAGCCGGCGCTCCTCCGCCCTGAGGCTCTGGAGGAGGAGGCGTCACTGCAGGAAGGGACGGCAGGGAGCGGCCTGGAGATCAGGACGACCACCTGGAACAACAAACCTCCATCAGTAACCCCATCATGACAGCAGTCTGTAACCTGCAGCTCTGGAGAAGAAATGGCTCTGGACAATCTGGCTAAGAAAGATGCAGAACCAACAAAAATTTTAATTAAAGAAAAATATTAATATAATAAGTGCAGATTTCAACAGGTTTGTTTTTTTAAGGTTTTGTAAAGAATAAATGTGGCTTTGAATTTCCACCACAGAATGACACAGTCAGTAAATTTTTTTCCATCACAGAGTAACAGAGTGGTTTTTTTTTCGTTCTACTTATTTTCCACAAACATCAAAATGAATCAATCTTCTTAGGACGCGTTTCTTTAAAACCTGAAAACAGAAATAAAATCTTGCTTCTTTAAAAAATTCTGTTAATATCTGTAAGTAGCTGGACTGAGGGAAGTTTGGTCTGTAAAGGTCAAAGGTTAAGGATATAAAGTGGCTGTGATCTGGTTAAAGCTGCATAACGACACCCTGGACACCAGCTGGGTGAGACAGAAAGTCTGCATCCAGTTCAGAAAGGAAGGAAACCAGAGTAATTTAAGGCCTGGGAAATGCTTAGTCACTGGTTGCCATGGTGATGATTCCTGCCTATGCTGGAGAGCAGGGGGAGCCCACAGCACCACTCCTCCTCAGTCAGAAACATTTAACCCTCTGCAGGGACAGTGAGGAGGACTGTACGGACCTTCTGGGCCACGGCGGAGAACTTGAGGACGTTGAGGGTCTCGTCGTACATGGAGGCGCACTGGTTGATGTTGACGATCATGCAGGCTTTGCCCCGGCCGCAGAAGAAGCCCTGCAGGTAGTGTGTGAGCTTGCTCTCCCTGAAGGGGATGTGCTGCAGCAGCCTGAAGGCAGGAGACGACAGGCTGCTGGTGGAAACAGGACTCAACCCAAACTTTAAGACCTTTATGAATGAAATTTAAGACCCGTATCGCTATCATTTTTTTAAATATACAGTGATCCCTCGCTATATCGCGGTCTCACTGCTTCGCGGATTTATTTGTGCAGTTTTTTTTCTGCATCCTGATTGGCTAAACAGTCTGAGCTCCTTCTCTACCTGTGTGCCAATGACGTTACTGTATTTAAATATAAGTAATACAGATTGACTATTCAGGAGATGAAAGCTGAAAACTTTGAATACCAGCTGGAAAAAACTGTGGCCAGAGGCAACAAAACCAGACGGGAGGCTCAGATCCATCGCTCTGCCGTAGATCCAGCTGTGGATCTCGCGGTGCAGGTTGGAGGAGACGCTTTACTGACACGACTCTGGATCACATCAAGGCCCGATTGATGAACACGCACATCCACTGACCTGAAAACAGGTTTTGTTCTTTGGTTTCAATGTAGAGTATTTATTTATGCTGTATAATAATTGTAAAAACTAAAGGTAACTACTTCATGGATTTCACTTATCGCAGGTTATTTTCGGAACGCAACCCCGCAAAAAACGAGGGATCACTGTACTGAATAAAAGAAAAAGAAGTGTGTTAAGTTTTTATATTTCAAAACAGAAGTGGATAAAATGCATTTTTTATCCCACACTCTGTTTGGAATTGGTATGACTCCGCCATCTTTGTTTCTGTATCAACTGGCTCAGATTAAGACGACCAGCGGCGCCCTCTGCTGGATGGAGGAAGTACTACAACACTGACAGAAGGTCCAAGCAGATATTATTATTATTATTATTATTAACTGATCTTAATCTAAACATCGACAATCATAAATTGTTTGCATTATTAAATTTTTTTTGTAAAACAAATTGAAATTTAAAAAAAACTACATACATGAGGATAAATGGACCTGCCACGACATATTTAAGGCCAAATAGTTCTTGTAGATGAATTTCAGACATTTTAAGGCTGTAACTCTTTTTCCTGTGAGCGGATCAGAACCAGCGGGGGGAACTGGACCTGGAGGCGACTTACTTGGCCTGCTGGTTGTAGCGCAGAGCTTTGATGCACTTCCCCAGGATGAGCAGCGAGGCGTTGATGTTTCCTGCCTCCTTCAGGCGCTCTCCTTTGTTCTGAGTCTTGGCGCATCGCTCGGAGCCGGCCAGGTCACACAGACACAACCTGCAGGGCAGAGCGGCCATGTTTAACCTGCACACGCTGGAGCGGGTGAGGTTCCCCTCTACTCACTCGCTGATGGTGTGGACTCTGGGCGGGTCGCCGTCCTCTACGCTCAGAATCCGGATGGAGAAGATGCTGTGACTGGAAGCAGACAGTCGGCCATTAGAGAGCAGCAGGAGGCAGCTCGGTGTGAGGAATGACGGCGGCGCTGCTCACCTCCTGCTGGAGAGCTGGTTGAGGCGGGTGGAGGAGAAGCTCTGGTTCCTCCGGCCCAGCTTCACCACTCTGAACGCCTCCTCAGCGCTGCTCACCTGGACCCAGCGCAGATCTGAACACACAGCAGTCATCAGTCACTTCCTGTCTGACATCAGAAACCCTTCAGCTGCAGCTCAGCGCCCCGACCTTTGACGTAGGCGTTGCTGTTGCCATCCTGTGCCAGCCGCAGCGCCGGCCTTCGCGGCGCCCCGCTCGGCGCCACCTCCAGGAGGTCGTGGATGTTCTCGTTGTAGATCTCACAGAAGGAGACCCAGACGGAGAACTTGGTGTTGGGTTTGACGTCCAGGATGATTCTGTCTTGGGCTGCAGTACTGGGCCGCGGCGCCGTGGAGCCTGCAGACAACAGACCTTCTAAAACCCTACAGACAGCTGCAGAGAAACATGCTGGCTTAAAGCTACAGCTCCAAACATTCACAAAAAAATTATTTTTATGTCCCGACAGTAAAATGTAAAACAGTTAATTTGATAAATTGAAATCACATCTCCTCTGCCATCTGCAGAAATACATCGCTTGGTCAAAAACAACCAAATGGAGCCAGGAGGAGGGTCATAATGCTGTCAATCATTCTGGTGTATACGCCGACTCTGATTTCTGATTGTAGCGGTGTATTTCTGCAGACGGCAGTAGGACCAATGGGAAGAGTTTGATTATCTGTCTCATGTTATTCTGTCAGGACATAGTGACAGTTTCAACACGTATGTAAAACACATTCTTATAAAAGTTGCCTACTGCAGCTTTAATCAGCAAAGTAATGAGAAAAGCTGCTGGTTGATATCAGACTCACCTTCAAACCAGGTCTGGTTGGTCGAGTTCTGCAGGCTGCTGCTCTTGTCATTCTGAAGGAAACAGAAACAAACGGATTACATCTAGCATCAGGTGACCTCCAGAGGTCAACAGGTTTCCTAGCAACGCTGAGCAGAAAGTCGAGCTTTCCTCTTAAAAGTGAACCTTACTGATCCTGATTCTGTTACCATGGTAACTCAGTCTGAACTCCTGAGTATGAATTCAGTTTTAACAATATTCATTTGAATTTCTCTCAGAAATATCTGCCTAAAAATATAGAAATTTATGCCAAGGAAATGTGTTGTTGACACGGTAACTGGGTCGGTTTAGCCGGTGTCGGCCCCGTCCGGGTCCAGCCGGTGTCGGCCCCGTCCGGGTCCAGCCGGTGTCGGGCCCGTCCGGGTCCAGCCGGTGTCGGGCCGGTGTCGGGCCCGTCCGGGTCCAGCCGGTGTCGGGCCCGTCCGGGTCCAGCCGGTGTCGGGCCCGTCCGGGTCCAGCCGGTGTCGGGCCGGTGTCGGGCCCGTCCGGGTCCAGCCGGTGTCGGGCCCGTCCGGGTCCAGCCGGTGTCGGCCCCGTCCGGGTCCAGGAGGAGCCGCTCACCTCTCTGAGTTGTTTGAGCAGGCTGTTCTTGAACTGCGCCTCGTCGGCCTGCTGCTGGCGGCTCAGAGCCAGGAACTCCCTGCAGCGGTGCGGCTTGACGCTCAGGCCCTGGAACATGTTGTCACCGATGCTGCTGAAGATGAGGCGCAGCGCCCGGGGCAGGATTCCAGCTTCAGCTTCAGAGTCGGGACCTTCAGCAGCACAAACAGCAGCACAGTCAGCTCTGAGCGCTGCCTACAGGCAGCTTTCACACTGCGGGTTGCTGTACCGAGGAACGTGAAGGTCTTCCCGGAGTTGGTGACTCCGTAGGTGAAAACCAGAGAGTTTTCTCCTTCCAGGACATCTTTGACCAGATCTTTGACGGTTCCTTCGAACAGCTCACTTTGTGTCGTTTCTGGGCCGTAAACCTTAAAGAGACAGAACCTTTAAATCAATCCTCCATTAGCAAGAACACATTTCATCTGAGAAACATTCAGTAAAATACTAAAAGCTAATACGTTTTTATTCATTTAAAAATTAACACCGTCACACGGATATATTGTTTATGCTGCAATGCAACGTTTTGTGGGCGGCCCTCATCAGCCTCCACCACCATGACGTTTTGTTTTGTTTGAATTCACTATGACCTAAACGCATCATCGGCCCAGCAGGCATTACACAGCTGGGAAAGTTGCAACCTAAATAAGTGGAAAATAATAAATAAAGATATATTATGTCTTTTTTACGCATAAAAAACAATAACTTATGTACAATAACATGTGTAGAGAAACACGTTAAACTAATTGTGGCTCCATTTAACAAGAATCAGATGGACATCCTGTTTATGGCCCAGTCAAAGTCTCACCCTGGAGAACTGGAAGCGCTGGCCGGTCTGAGGAAGGGATTTATCACTGCTGAGGCGGGCCAAAAGGGACAAACTGGGAGGCTTCAGGAGAACCGTATCTGGGGTTTCTATGGCAACACAGTCCTGCAACAAAAACAAATATGAACAGTGTGATCCTCTGCAGGTCGTCTTCCAGATTAATTTAACGTTGTCTCCACAGTTAGAAGCATTTCTACCTGTGACTCTCCGTTGCTTCTTTCTGATGAGGTAAAGGGTCGGATTCTGAGGTAAACCTGCAGGTGCTCTTTATCCTCCACGCAGGAATGCTACAGAACAAAACAAAACAGTTACAAACAGAAAGCACTGCAGGCCAAAGAAGGCAGATCCCAACAGGTGGCATGTTGAGATTCAATACTTTGAAATAACTTCTGTTAACTACCAAACAGCTCGGTCTGACCGGTAAATCTGGTGAGGGGATGAACTCTGCTGAGAGTTTACTTTTCCCATCTTCAGCGAGTCTTCGTAGGTCAGTCTGGTTCAGGCAGGAGTCAGTCATTTTTCTACAGAGACAGAAAAACAAAAACATCCAAAAGCACAAATTATCTAAAGGCAGAAACTTCTTCATGGCAATTAAATGAAAGGTTTCACCGAACTGACAAATCAGGGCAGGATATATGGAGAAAAGCCCACTGCCTCCATGATGTTAAAAACTGACCAACATTTATTTTCTTTTTCTCGAAGCTTTTCGATAAACAGAGGGGAAAATCCTTCTATGTTTCAATGCTAGATAACAATGCCTGTGCTCAAAATATATCTAAAATATATCATCCTGTCAAACAATTGTTTTCATGTTTGTTATCTTTCAAAAATTTTACCTAAATTTGTTTTTATTTTTTTCCCTGACGACATGAAACGCTGTCACCTGTCAACGGCTATCATGGCTAGCTGGATACGGCTAAAACTTTGCTAAAGTTCGGTAAATTTAAAGAAAAAACAACCCAGCTTCCATATTACAACTGCGCCCAGAACAGAAAAAGTACTTACATAGCAGCTTTACATTCAGAGCATTTACACACAATCAAAAATAACACGTTTTCTTCCTTTTAAATTGACATGCTAACTGGCGTCGAGCTAAATCACAATAAACAGTCGCGGTTCTGTGTTTGAAAGAGTCCAATCGGGGCGAAACAAAAGTTGCGCATGCGCTGTAGCTGTGTTGCGTTCATGAACTATATTTCAGCTCGGAATGCGAATTTAATCACCGGAAAGCAACAAAAAGACAAGAAGACAGTCATTTTAAGCAGAGATGTCAAAACTATTCATATTCTCTACCTAAGTAGAGGTAGAGACTCTTGTATGAGCAAATATTCTAGTAAAAGTAAAAGTAAAAACAGGCTGAACTGCTTTACTAGAGTTAAAGTTAAAAAAGTTTTGAAATGTACTTAAGTACAAAAGGTAAAAAGTGATTTTCATCTTCAAGAATACAAAATTACTTTCAATAAGTTCTAGTCATGCAAAATATTTTTTTCTTTTGTTGACAAAATAAAGAAAAACAGAAAATCTAATCCAGATTTCACAATTTGAGCCGATAAAGCTCTGTTGAAAGAAACCAATAGAACCAAGCTGATTAAAGGCAGCCATTTTACATCAGTTAATACTGTCAGGTCTTCCTTTACCATCCTTGGTCTAACACCAGAGCACCACCTCTATCCAGATGGGTCAACAACAGTTTGTGGTTTTATTTTCCCCTCCCTGTGCTGCCACCTCATCGTGGTGGAGAGGTGCGAGAGTCCCAGAGATCCTAGGAGCCGTCAGAGGCTTCATGCAAGGCTTTGTTTCCCCCACAGCAGACCATGTGTTTAGTGATATTAAATAAGGATCTTTTTCCACCAGTGACAGTAAAGACGGATTAAGCTAAAGGTTTAGTTGAGGCATTGGACTGGCTGTGAGGGTCATGAACCAGTTCCTTCAACTGCCTGTTGACTTCACACGCTGTTATTTCTGAACTATGATGCCTCAAAGTTCATCTCTGACTTTTTGTAACATAATTTTTTTTAACCTACAGCTATTTTTTTTACTTTAGGCTGAAAAGTTAACAGCTAGTGCTGTTAACTGCTAACTGCTCTACCCATGTCTGCTGAAGACAAACAAGAATAAAACAAGTTCAAATCAAAGACAAGTTTATTAAATATTTATATTCCAGTCAATAACATCCAACAGTTACAGACATCTTACAAAATCCATTTGTTTCAATAACTTTACTTGTCAAACTTCCTCTGAACCTTCAGCAGCGTTCCAGCTCTGTCTCTCTGTTCTTCAGCGTCATGATTGGAGGTGGAGCCTGAATATCCTAACAGGAGAACCTTTTGGACGGCTCTGCTTTACATTTACTGATCATCAGAATGAATAAAAACAGAAGGAAAGGAGAGATTCTGTCCAACCTGGAGATCAAACTTACTTCGTTCTGACTTATTTCCATTAAACAGCACAAAAGCAGAAAATTTGCTTCAGGTGCAGATCAACACAACGAGCTGCTCACTGTTAGATAAATCACATCTGACAATAAATAAACGTCTCATTCATCCATAAATTAATCACCTTCATCGTCACTGAACTCAACTCAGCTCAATATTAAATAAAGAAAAACTGAAGAAATCGTTTTCCTTCAGCTGGACGCCGACCAGCAGCGTCCAGCTGAAGAGATGAAACTCTTCCTGCCTGGACTTCACATAGTCGGTGAGCGCTCCCTGATGGAGACCAGAGGTCTAACGAGCCGGCGGGTTGCCGGTTCAGATCCCCGGCCATCAGGGCTTCTCCTCGTTGAAGTTGCACAGCAGGCTCTTGGCTCCGTTCTGCCAGGAATACAGCGTCTCCATTGGAGTTTTTCCATCCTGCAGAGAAGGAGCAGACCAGACTGAGCTCTACTGGACCTGGACTCAGGCTGGGGTCCAGCAGTGCCGATGGGACTTACGCTGTTCTTGGTGCTGAGGCTGGCACCGTACATCATCAGCAGCCTGATCATCTTGAATCGATTTATCCTCACAGCATCGTGCATTGGAGTGTCTCCGTCCTGCAGACACAAAAACAACCAGAAACGTCAAATACACTGAAAAACACAAAACCCTACCCGGTAGTTCATTTCTAGTTTCTGCTCAAAATAAGTTGGTTCACTTGAAATAAGACAGAACTAACTTACAAGGAACTGTTCAGCAAGACATACAAGTTAAGTCAATAATTCGTTAATATTCATGGAAAACTGCAAGTTCCACTGCCAGATTGTTTCACTGATATCATGACATTCTTTACATATTACAGGTGAAATAATCTGACAGTGAAACTTGGAGTTTTTCACCAACATTATGAAATTATTGACTTAAATCATTTTCTTGCTGAAAAGTTATTTGTAAGTTAGTTTTGTCTTATTTCAGGTGTACTGAGATATTTACACAAAAAACTAGACAAATCTACTTGGTAAGGTTTTTGTATTTTTGCAGTGCATTTGAGAAATGAGAGGCGACCTGCAGGTTTATGGATCTAACAATCAGATCAGACGTTGAGTGTCTGAATGCTCACTCTGTCTCTGGCGTTGGCGTCGGCTCCACAGTGGATCAGATGCTCGGCGCACTCGCAGTGTCCGGTCCTCACAGCGACGTGAAGAGGCGTGCTCTGCAGCTGAGCGCATCAGGAGGAGGAAACATCATCTCTACACATCTGCACATGCAGTCCCGTGTGTCGCCGCCAGGGAGAGCCAAACTCACCTTGTCTCTGCTGGTGAACTTGGCTCCCTGGTGGAGCAGGAGCTGCAGCGCTGGCAGGCTGCCCCCCCTGCAGGCCCAGTGGACGGCTGTGGCCTCCAGCTGCAACACAAACACACACCTCACTGTCAGGCTGAGTGTGTAAGGAGGTGTGTGAGGCAGAAGGAGGGAGAGTAGGACCTTGTCTTTCTGCTCTATGGCAGCGCCGGCCTCCACAAGTCTTCTCATCACCTCCACATGTCCTTTGAAGGAAGCTTTGTGCAGAGCAGTTCTCTGAAACTGGAAAATAAAAAGCATTTTATTCATAAACTCCATAAATTAGAGACGTTTCCATGGTTTTTAACAGTTCCTCTCTCACGTTATCGGCTGCGTTTGGGTTTCCTCCGTCGGCCAGGTACTTCTCCACCACAGGAAGTTTGTTCTCCATAACCGCCGTGAGGAACAGCTGCTCATCCACTGTTTCTGGCTGGAAAACACACGAAGCGCCACAGAGTTTAAACTAAAGCAACGCTTTGCTGCTGTAACCAGTCCAGAACCGTCCATCCTGCAGGACCAACTGGTCCAACTGGAACCTGTTCTGGTTCAGGTGAAAACAGCCTGATGATGTCCTACCACTGTCTCTGGTTCCGGTTCAGTTTTCTTGAACACAGAAGACTTCCTCTCCTTCCTCCTCTTCCTCAGCTGCAGGATGTTGAACAGGTCGTCCACCGTCTCCAGCTTCAGCCTCCCGCTTCTGTCCGTCTGACGGAGCAGAGGCAAAGAAAAGTTTTAAAAGGCCTAAAAACCAGGAAGGGCCCTGCAGGTTTCAGAGAGCACCCTGTGAACAGTGACAATGTTCCCTTACATTCATTCAGAGCAAACTGGGGAAAACACCTGGAAGATGCCCAGTAAACACTGAAAACATCTGGAGTAGAAATTCATACTAGAACTACACATTACATTCAGTGAAGTTCTAAGAAAGTACCCAGCAGGTCCAGAGAAAACCTCAGTTACATTCTGTATCCCAGGAAGGCAAAGCGTTTATGAGGACCTGTTTTACCTTTGACTATGAAAAATAAACTCCCAGGTTTTTTTTCTAAATAACCCAAATTACTGCTGTAACTTTCTGATTGTGTTGCTTAACAAATGGCACCTTTAAACTTTTCATAAAGGATGGGTTGTCATGTGTGTTGCTGCCTTTTGTTTATAAATATTATATATATTTTATATTGTGTTTTAAATCAATATTCAGCTGCAAATATCTTCTAAAAATGATGGGTTTAGCTTTTGGCCTGGCAAATATTCCACTAAGCAGGTAATTGATAAATCAAAGCTGTTATGCACCCGAGTTCCTCCAGGGGGCAGCACAGACAGGTGAAACTGCGCGGTAAGCCTGGAAATCAAAGCGGAGTTTCAACTTTGTCCCAGTTTAAGTTCAAGGAAGGAATGAAGAGCAAAGAAGGTTGTGTGCACAAAATGAACATGTGGAAGTTGAGTAATGTTATATTTAATATCAGCTTTTAATATCACCAAAGTTTCTCTACTAACATTTTAGTGTGCGACGATACCTCCAGGTTAAAAGATGTGAAACGTTAAAGATTTTTTTAAACCTCCTTATCATAACAGAAGTTTTTCTTTAGAACCAGGAATGTGATGGAAACGAGTGTTTAGTAGTGAGTAAAGAAGCTTGGTTCTGGTTCTGGTTCTGGTTCTGGATCCAGCAGAGCAGACTCACGTTCAGAGCCGCCACGCTGACCTCCTCCTCCGAAGCTCCGCCTCCCCCCGGCAGCTCCTGGAGCGACCGACGGTCATCCCGCTTCTCCTGGTTGACGGCCGCCTCGTACTCACCCCCCGGGAAGTCGCTGGGCTCTCTGACCTCTGACCTCTTACCGGTGACCTGGAGCGATGAGTCACAAACCTTATGGTGTCTAAAACACTGTCACTTTTAGTACTTTTCAGCAATATGTGTTAAAGTATTTATGCTAAATTACTGCATCTTCTACTAGTTTGTCCAAAAGTTAAATAAAAATATTTATTTTAGGGTCTGAAGTAGTAAAACAAAACCATCATCTGTGCTGAAGATGCAACCATAACTGATGTTTAATTGCATATTTAAATTTTAATAAATTAATTTACACGCCTCTAATCCAGCACACCATCATTCCCAGTCAATGGAGCAGAACCTACCAGTTCTTCCACACTCAGCAGTCCCATCCTGAAGAAGCTCGGAGGTTCTGGGACAGATTTGGGTCCTTTGTGTCCCTCTGTGTCCCTCTGTGTCCCTCTGGTGTCTCTCTGGTGTCTCTCTGTGTCTCTCTGGTGTCTCTCTGTGTCTCTCTGGTGTCCCTCTGTGTCCCTCTGGTGTCCCTCTGTGTCTCTCTGGTGTCCCTCTGTGTCTCTCTGGTGTCTCTCTGTGTCTCTCTGGTGTCTCTCTGTGTCTCTCTGGTGTCCCTCTGTGTCCCTCTGGTGTCCCTCTGTGTCTCTCTGGTGTCTCTCTGTGTCCCTCTGGTGTCCCTCTGTGTCTCTCTGGTGTCTCTCTGGTGTCCCTCTGTGTCCCTCTGGTGTCTCTCTGTGTCTCTCTGGTGTCTCTCTGTGTCCCTCTGGTGTCTCTCTGTGTCCCTCTGGTGTCTCTCTGTGTCTCTCTGGTGTCCCTCTGTGTCCCTCTGTGTCTCTCTGGGTCTCTCTGGTGTCTCTCTGTGTCCCTCTGGTGTCTCTCTGGGTCTCTCTGGTGTCTCTCTGTGTCCCTCTGGTGTCCCTCTGTGTCTGTCCCTCTGCAGCCGGCGGCTCTTTTATATGAGGCAGGAAAACGTCCAGTCGGGTCGTGTTACCGGCCTCATGCTGCTGCGCTGTGTCCGGCCCCCAGTCCTCCCAGTTTGGACATCAGTGTGTCAGCATGCAAAGATGGAGGACAGGACAGAGGTGTCACTCTGCTGACATGTCAAGTGAAAACTCTTTCTGCATATTTTATTTCATCTGAGAACCTGAAAATGTTTAAAAGAAAAACTTTTCATTTCATCTTCACTTGTAAATGTCAAATTTAATTTAAGTTTAAGTTATAAGAAACATGTATTTATCTTATTGTATTATTTTGACCTTTGATTTGGGCTTTTAGCTAATTTTGCACATAAACATTTTAATTTGGACTGTATTTTATTTTATTTTATTTTACTCTGTTGGGGTTTATAGTTCACTTTTCAGAGAAATTTGACTTTATTTTAATACACCATTTAAATTTTAATTGTTGGCAAAGTTACAAGAAAAGTAACATACATTTTTTTGTAAAAATGTTTAAGGAATGTATATAATTTTATATTAGTTGTAGTAGTAGTATTTTTTTTTTTTGCCAAATGAGTAAATTTTTGCTTGAAGTTGAGATTCAAGAGTAAATTATTATATTTTTATTCACTATGAAGCACAAAGCCTGTGTAACTCTGGTGAGTCAAATTAAGTTTATTTGTGTCACATTTCAGCAACTAAACAGTTCAAAGTGTTTTACATCATAAGAACAAAATACAGTCACCAGTTATGAAACAAGCAATAAACATTATTGATCAATCAGTGGATTTTTACCCTCATTTCCTGAAGTAAACTCAGAGTTTCAGCTGTTTAAATTTATACAATTTATTTGATGTTAAATTAATTTGGATGTGGGAATTTGAATCAGAGTGTGCCCTCTCGTCTTCTTTCCATCTCTGTTAGTACAGTATAATTCTGTCCATCACCTGTGATGTGAATCACTATTAATAGAAATCCTTTTGTGTCGTATCCATGTAAAAAATTATCTAATCAAAGTTATATAAATAAAAATGTGTCCATTCCCAGTTAACATTAGTCTGTGAAACAGAAGCTGCTTTATGACGAAGATCTAAATGAGGAAAATCAGATCAGGAAAAGTAAAACATTTGCTTCTGAACAAGCTGCTAATTAAAACCAGGACAACTCAGCATCACTGTATAAAATTTATAGACTGAAACTCAGAGCCAAACTATCTTTTAAATGTGGTTGTAAACAGACGTGCAGCCATGTTTAGAGGAGGCTCATGTTTTTAACTCAGATGTGAAACAGAGAGATCTGTTTCCCCGTCATTAATCCCACCATGCTGAGCATGCAGGGAAAATGCAGTGATGTCACTGTGAGGAGACAGGTCGATGATGCTGGAGCAATAAATAGCGTCACTTCCAAACGTCTCCTTAGAGCCGGTCGCTGCTGGTGCCATCGTCCGTCAGCGGGGCGGTCACCTTCCTGGGCAGCTGGTCAAACTTCACGTTTCACATCAAACAGGGACGCATGAGGCTCTCTGGATGAGCTCATCGCTCACCAATCACAGGCCAGATGGATCAATGTCAGGAATGATGGGAGGTCCAGTCTCTGATGATCATTTAATGGTTTAAAACCAGTCAGTTAAAGAATGACCAGAGACAAGATTAAACCTCTGGGTCAAGTTGATCTTCAAAAATGGGAAACTGTCACTGCTCAGGAATCCACTGAACCTCCTCCTTAATTCAGCTGCTGCAGGATTACAGAACCACCTGAATGGATCTGATCCACTGACTCAGGTTACAACAGGAATGAAGATTAGCTACCAGAACTACGCAGATGATACTCAGCTCTACATTACAATGTCACCAGGTGACCTTTGACCCCATCCAACCACTGGACCGGTGCTGGGAACAGATCAATGTGTGGATGTGCCAAAACTTTCTGAACAGAAACAAAACTGAATGAAGTTAACTTTGGACCTAAAGAGGATCGATCTAGAGCTATAGAACTAGAGTCAACACGCAGCTCTATTACAGCTGGAAACTACAGATCAGGCTGACCTCTGACCTGGACCTTTAGAGCCACATAAAGGCAGTTACAAAGTCGGCCTTCTGTCACCTGAAGAATCTCCAGGATCAGAGGACTAAAGTCTCAGCATCAGAGAAACTCATCCATGCGTTTATCTTTAGTTGCACCGATTGCTGCAGCAGCATCTTCACAGGTCTGACTAAAAAAATCCTCCAGCTGCAGCTGATCCAGAAGCTGCTGGAGTTCTGACTAAAACCAGGAAGATGGAGCACATCACCCAGTTCTACCGTCCTTCACTGAGACAATAAGATACTGTTGGCATTTTATAAATCACTGAATAGCTTAACGATCTGCTGTTGTTGGATCAACCTTCCAGACCCCTCAGGTTCTGGTTCTGGTGGAAGAGGGTGAGGTGCAGAGCAAAAACGTCCACATCAGGAGGTGGCTGCACTGGTTCTGGATTCTCTGCATCCAGAACCAGAACCAAACATGGAGAAACAGCATTCAGTTTCTATGCACCACAAATCTGGAACAAACTTCCAGAAAACTGTAAAACAGCCGAAACACTGAGGTCCTTTACATCCAGACTGAACACCACCAGGTTAAAGTTGCTTTTGAACCATAATAAATGAAACATTGACCAACATGCTGATGTGTAATGATGATTTGGCTCATGAGAAAATGTAATGTCTGTTATTGGTTTCATAGTTATTGGAAGGATTTTGAAATGACTCCTTTTCCAGACACCAAAATACATGAACTTAAAAGCTGGCTGAGTGTTTCTGTTTGTTTAAAGAAGCAGTTCAGACCCAAATGGAAGCAGAAAACCCTGAAAGTGCTGTCTGGTCTGTGCAGAAGCTCCTCTCCCTGCAAACAGCCGTGAGAATCAACAACAACAAGCCAGTTATTTCCGTGTGTGATGAAGTGTGTGATGTTCTGCTGACAGCGCCACAGCTTCATCAGCTTTTATCACCATTTCAGATAAAGAAGACAAAACAGAAAAGAGCCGCCACTCCTTCCTCATATCCTCCTGGGATGTCTGTCGTCAGCCCAGCAGCGTCTTCACACATTGTCTGTTTGTCAGAGCTGCTCGGTCAGCTGCGTCCCGGTAGCCGGGTCAGGCGATAAACCCTGAGGGATGTATCATTGGATTCTGTAATTATAAATAGGCCCCTGCAGAATCGCTCCCTGGAAATAAATCTAGTTTACTCTATTATTAGCAGCATAAATCCTCCACTCACCCAGAATCCCCGTTTGGCAGAAGAGGAAGGAGCTCCATGCCGGATCGGATGGAGGGTCTCAGAGCTGTTTATGAGGGTGAAGATAATCCTTCACTAAGAGACACCGTCTGATCGTAACTCACAGCATCAAAAAGCCTCCACCACGTGTCTGCAGGAGCTCTGACAGCGAGGAAGGTTCACATCCTCACTTCACCTCCTGCAGCCTCTGATTTAACACAAAAAATAAACTTTACATCAACATCTGGAATAAAGTCTGTTTCTTCCTGTTGTAGATCTGCTGCTTCATGTTCCTGATGTTTAAATCAACACATTAGACTGCAAAGAGTTCATAGTTGACTCAAGGACTGGAAAGTGTGGAGGAAATCACAGTTTGATTTAAATGATGAATCCCCACCCAAATTAACCAGACTTCCTAGACAAACGGACTGGAGTTGGGTTACAGCACTTTGTATTGCCTTGTTGCTGAAAATGTGCTGTATAAATAAAATTACCTTAACAGCAGACTGAACAGAGCTGCTGGAAATGCATCTTAAAAAGCAAACTACAAACCTCCGTCTGGGTTCGGCTGAACTGTACTCCGAGGTTCAAATGCATATGTGAACAGAAGTGGACCAGAGACCGCTCCAAAAGCAGGAAGTGGACTACAATCCAAGGCATTCTGGGTAAATGCAACCAAAACAAATGCGCTAGCCTAGCATTGCAGGGAGAAATGGCTTGTGGGTTTTTAAGTGCAAGACTAAAAGAAAATCCTACAATCTAAAATCCGATGCCTCCATTTTTGTTTCCATTTGGTGAAGGAAGTTGCTCTCAGTGTCTTCAGAGGTTTTTGTGTAGTTTCCTTCAGCGGTTCTTGGTGCAGCGCCCCCACAGGCCAGGAGGGGAACAGGTTGGTTTGACTCAGAGCAGAGAGGAACCAGCAGCTGGAGGTGGAGCAGATGGTAAAACTTTGGCCCTCAATCGAACCGAATCTATAAGGTAGAAAAACAGCCTCAGTGAATCACAGTTTGATTCCCTGAACAAACCAGACTTTCTGGGCAAACAAGCTCAGGTTGGATTAAAGCGAATTAAAACAGAACTGCTGTGAATCCCGGAGCATTTATATTTTGTTGCTCAGAGTAAATTTAATCAGCTATATGTATTTTCAACATTAAATTCTTTAATATTTGACCCTTAGTTTGCTTTGTTACAGTAAATTTTACTTTAACAAGTTGGACTTTAAAACACCTTCTTGGTTTGTTGTGGTGGAGGCATAAAATATGATCATCAGACCTGAAAGTATCCAATGACCTGAAAGATTATTAAATGAAAAATGTGAAGCCCCCAGTGAGGTTCAGCCAATCAGAGAGCATGCTCATGTCATGTGATCAGTCCCAGGCCTCAAACAGTAAAACCTAAACCATGAAAATGTTGAACCTCCTGTAGCGATTTAAATGAATCCATTTAGATCTGAGTCACATTAGGCAGACTTGGTGTCTTTTTCTTGTTTTACATCTTTACTCGAGTAAAAGTAGCTATCCAAATAGTTACTCAAGATTTAAAGAGTTTTAGATAAAAAAAAAAAAAGCTACTCAAATAACATCCCATTTAATATTTAAAATATAATGATCAGATTGACAAAAATGTAAAGTTGTGTGCAAGTTCTGGTATTTTAAACCAAAGCAAAAATGAAAATTCAGGCATAAGAAACACTTTCCCAAATCATTTATGTTCAATAAAATGTATGTTAATGTGTACACAAGTTGAAGTACTTCCAGTGACAATATAGAAAGTTTATGGTTTATTCTCCTGATCTCCAAATGGCTCAGAGAGAAAATAACAGTAGAAGAACAAAGATTGTGCAAAAACAGGAGGTCTCACTTAAACATAAACTGAGTTTGAGACAGAATCCTGAGCATTTCTGATTAAAATATGTTTGTTCTTCATTCAGTGAAGTTACTTGTTGTTTGTTCAGTATCCATACATTTTATTCAATTGAGAGTAGTGAGACTGCATTGAAATATTTTTCAAGTAAAAGTGAAATGGTAACATGTCATAAAAATACTCCTAAAAGTACTTTGTAATAAAAAAAAGTTACTCGAGTAACTGTGAGTAGTTACTAGCAGCTCTCCTGTAGTCATCAGTAAGGTAAATATATATCAGAAACCAGAACAGGAAGCTTGGAGGGGATGTGGCTCTAAGCCGCTGTTGGTCCTTTCAGGGTGTTTCTGTCATCGTTTCAACAGTTGAGAACATGGAGGTTCGATCTGCTGCTGATGGTGCTGCAGGCTGCTGCTCAGGAGGACAAATACTTTGAGATCGGAGGGACTCTGACGCTCAACCCAATGTTCTCTGAGGCCATCACCAGCATCACCTGGAAGCATAAAGGGAACATTGTAGCTGAATTCATTAAGGGTTCGGTTCCTCTGGAATATCTGGGTGACTTAAAAGGCCGAACAAACGTGGATCTGACCACCGGAGTGCTGACCATCAGCAACATGAGAAAATCTGACGACGGGCTGTTCACGGTGGAGATCAACAACAGGGTCCTTCCTGTCAGCTTTAAGGCTGTGGGGATCAAGCCTCTCCCTGCACCTGCAGTGGTTCTGAAAAACCCAACAACTTGCTACAAGAACTCGGACTCATGCAACCTGACCTGCAATGGAGACGTCAGAGACTCTGGACCCGTTCAGTACTTCTGGAAGCTGGGAGAAGATGGAGCCTGGAAGGAATCAGGACAGGACTGGATGTTCACCAAGATTCAGATGTCATCGGTTGAAAAGATCATCTGCAAAATTCAGAACCCGATCAGTGAGAGGGAGAGCGGACCTCTGGACATGCTGGTCTTCCCTCCACGCTGCAGCTTCATCTCTGATGTTCTGGGTGTTCTGATGAGATCTGTGGCTCTCCTGGTTCTGTTCGGTCTGTTCGGTTTCTGTTCGGTTTCCTAACCCTAACCATCACATACCTAACCCTAACCAACCAAAACTCAATTCATACCTTAGCCCTAACTCTGACCCCTGACCCAAAAAGAGGGTTTCCCCTCGTGGGGACCAGGCTCCGGTCCCCACAACGTAGCATATGTCAGGAAAATCGTCCCCACAAGGTATTACAAACAAACGCACACCCACACGCACACACACACACACACACACACGCACACACCCACACACGCGCACACACACCCACACACGCACACACACACACACGCACCCACACGCACACACACACACACCGGGGCTGAGATCCAGACTGCATGCTCTCTGTGGTTCTGTGATCCTCCTCCAGCTGCTGGTTCAGCAGGTGGAGCCGGTTGATCCGGGTGGAGAGGAGTTCTCCTCAACGGCAGAACCAGCTCAGGTCGCCGTGGATCCCGGGTTCAAGTTTAAAGACAGGAGAAGACAGCTGGTCGCTACGGCGACCACAGGGGACGGTGGAGGAGGAAAAGGCTTCTCATGTGACACCAGCAGACAATGCAGGGAATGGTCAGCTGTTTGTCCAGCTGCAGGCCGATAATGGCCACTGGCCGACCCGTTCTCAGGAACAGACACGGTGCTGCGTTACTGGTGCATCAGGAGGGCGGACCAGTCCAGGCTCTGCTCCACTGCAGCTTGTTTCCAGCAGCAGAGATCAGCTTTAAGCCTCATCATGTGACAGAACGACAGTGACTAGATAAACTGACTGAACTAAAGGCAGGCGCTGAGGTGTTGGGCTGAGCTCACTCTGCAGTGGCTCTTCAGTCTAACAGGCTCCTCTACTTATCGTTTGGAGGAAAAAAACTAAAAATTAGTTTGAACCAAATGCATTTCTAAAAGTTTCAGTCAGACTCATCTGGCTGAGCTGGAAGTTCAGGGAGAAAACCTGAAACTGTGATTTTATAAAAATGAAAGAAGGCGTCAGAAAGCCAGTTCAGCTGGATGAAGTCCAACTTCCTGCCTCATTTAAAGCTGCAGTATGTTGCTATTAAAATATGTTTACTTCTCTGTTAAAATGATCATGTTGTGACAATATAAGACAGATAATGTATGAAAAAATGAGCTCCTAACTGCAGAAATACAACGCTGTCAGAAACAGCCAATCAGAGCCAGGAGGAGGGTTTTAGTGCTGTCAATCACCCTGGTGCACCTGCTACAAAGTTGCACATTCTGCTACAGCTAATTCACCACAACACAGCCTGCCATGAACACAGATAAATGGTTTTCCTGTAACATTTTTTTTCCACCAATAACTCATTTAACGAAGAGTACGTGAGGATGATTGACAGCACTAAGACCCTCCTCCTGGCTGTGATTGGTTGTTTATGAGCAGCTTGGGAGGAGGTTGATCTTTTCACAGATTATCTGTCTAATAACAAACTGTCAGAACATGATGACAGCTTTAACAAACCTCTGCTGTAAAGTGCGGCTGAGCTCTGTTTTAAATCATATTATTATGTCCAGGTTTGTTGGACCTTTTTTCTCGTTGATTCATGTTTATTAAAGGTCTAAATATGAACGCATTGTCTGAGCTGAAGGTGTTTTCAGTGATGTTGGATGAGCAGAAAGCTGAAAACGACGACCGAAGTGGATTAATCTGTTTGTTTTGTGCTGATCCAGTGGATCTTAAAGCAGCCTGCATGTTTTCACCATGAACACGTCTTTGGTCCAAACTACTGCAGTGATGAATGAGTTCTGATCTGATCACACCCTGAAAACGATCCCAGTTTGGTATGTGCTGCAGCTCAGCCGCCGCTCAGCTGCTGCTCGCTTCGTCCTCAGGGACCGGCCTTCCTCCTCAGCTCTGGGAGGAAGAGGAGGGAACAAAACGATGCAAAATAGGTAAGAAACCCTCACTACAGTGAAACAGCTCCACTCAGGACGAGCAGTGAAACTCAAACACAGATAACAATGAGTCATCTGATGCGAAAGTACAACTGAGGATGAGTCAGATGGACAGAAGAGTGGCTACCAGAAATTATGATGCAAGGAAGAGAAGAGGACTGTCAAAAGGTCCAAAATGGAAGACGGGAGACGGAAAGAGACGGGCGAGTTTGAAGAGCAGAGAGAGACTGCAGCGGATCAGATGTGCAGGGAAGAGAAGAGGGCTTGAGGAGGGGAATTCAAGAAGCAGCGGTCAGTAATTGGGGGGTTCAAAAGTTGATCCACATTCCTGCAGAGTGAGAATACAGAACAATGAGCAGAGAAAGGAGAACGGAGGACAGGCGCAGTTCGCACCGTTCTGCTACGTCTCAGGAGGAAACCAGGCCTTCTCTTAATGCAGAATATCAGCAAACACTGGAAAATGGCCTCCATGGTGGAGTTCTACGACCAGAACCACTGCTGACCCAACAGAACACAAAGACCCGTCTCACATTCCCCAAAACCATCCTGATGACCCAACACTCACTGGAAGGTGTTGGTTCTGTTACATCTGGTGTAAAACAAACTCAGCTTTTCACAACCAGAACTTCTGCTCCTGGTGGTGGCAGTATGATGATCTGGGATTACTGGTCAGCTTGCTGGGACCAGTGGGACCAGTGGAACCAGTAATCCTGCTCCCTGCCTGGAAATCCTGAAGCAGAAAGTCAAGTTGAACTGAAACGTTTAACTGCCAGAGCCTGAAATAAATTCAGAAGTTTATTGATTTAACGAGATTCATTAGAAAACCAGCTATGACGAAATAAATCATTGAACCAAAATATCTTTTCTTCTAAGTAAGAAACGGTAAAACAGAAACACCTCTTGGGAGTTTTAGAAGTCGCCTTGAAGAAACAGGGTGAGGATAAAGAGTCATAGTGAGAAACTTTGTCATTTTAACACGTCATAATCTGTATCTTTATGCCTCAGTGAAATGAGGACGTTTCTTGATTTAACCAGATTTCGCTCCTCCTGCTTCCAGGCTCTGATGAAAGTTTAATATTTCAGTTTAACTTTCTCTTTCAGGATTTTCTGGCAGCTAAACTCTTCTGTATAAAGTGACTTTAGCATGTTTGGGTTTTCAGCAGATTAGAAAACATCTAAACAGCATAAAAAATTCATTAAATCATGATTTTGGCTAGGCCTAGTCAAAGTATGGACTTATATCAGACTGAGGTACTGTGGAATGGAATTGAAAAGTCTGTTTACATTCCTCCATATCAGTAAAAGCTTTATTGGCAGGAACAAACACTGGTGGAGGAACCAGTTATCAAGAAGAAGCCGTTATAAAGTTAATCATGTTTTCATCATGTTAATGTTTGTCAGAGTGTGACATCTGTAAGGAGACGAATCTTTTCCAGCTCTGATTATAAACAACATGATGAGGCCTGAGCTTCAGTAAATATAACTGATGTCTCCATGTAGAGCGGATCTATGTAGAGCATTACACAATAGATGCAGCACGTGATGCTGGGATGGAAATAAACTGACAGAGTCCTGGGCTCACAGCTGGACGTGTCCTTTCTGTCCAACGCTGCTGTCCTCGTCTCACAGCTGCTGTCTGCGTCTCTCTGTCCATGTCTCTCTGTCCGTCTCTCTGTCCGTGTCTCTGTCCGTGTCTCTGTCCATGTCTCTGTCCATGTCTCTCTGTCCATGTCTCTGTCCGTGTCTCTGTCCATGTCTCTCTGTCCATGTCTCTCTGTCCATGTCTCTGTCCGTGTCTCTGTCCATGTCTCTCTGTCCGTGTCTCTCTGTCCATGTCTCTCTGTCCGTGTCTCTCTGTCCATGTCTCTCTGTCCATGTCTCTGTCCGTGTCTCTGTCCATGTCTCTCTGTCCATGTCTCTGTCCGTGTCTCTGTCCGTGTCTCTCTGTCCATGTCTCTGTCCGTGTCTCTGTCCGTGTCTCTCTGTCCATGTCTCTCTGTCCATGTCTCTCTGTCCGTGTCTCTCTGTCCATGTCTCTCTGTCCATGTCTCTGTCCGTGTCTCTGTCCATGTCTCTCTGTCCATGTCTCTGTCCGTGTCTCTGTCCATGTCTCTCTGTCCATGTCTCTCTGTCCATGTCTCTGTCCGTGTCTCTGTCCGTGTCTCTCTGTCCATGTCTCTCTGTCCATGTCTCTCTGTCCATGTCTCTGTCCGTGTCTCTCTGTCCATGTCTCTCTGTCCATGTCTCTGTCCGTGTCTCTCTGTCCGTGTCTCTCTGTCCATGTCTCTGTCCGTGTCTCTGTCCGTGTCTCTCTGTCCATGTCTCTCTGTCCATGTCTCTCTGTCCATGTCTCTCTGTCCGTGTCTCTGTCCGTGTCTCTGTCCGTGTCTCTCTGTCCATGTCTCTGTCCGTGTCTCTGTCCGTGTCTCTCTGTCCATGTCTCTCTGTCCATGTCTCTCTGTCCGTGTCTCTCTGTCCATGTCTCTCTGTCCATGTCTCTGTCCGTGTCTCTGTCCATGTCTCTCTGTCCATGTCTCTGTCCGTGTCTCTGTCCATGTCTCTCTGTCCATGTCTCTCTGTCCATGTCTCTGTCCGTGTCTCTGTCCGTGTCTCTCTGTCCATGTCTCTCTGTCCATGTCTCTCTGTCCATGTCTCTGTCCGTGTCTCTCTGTCCATGTCTCTCTGTCCATGTCTCTGTCCGTGTCTCTCTGTCCGTGTCTCTCTGTCCATGTCTCTGTCCGTGTCTCTGTCCGTGTCTCTCTGTCCGTGTCTCTCTGTCCATGTCTCTGTCCGTGTCTCTGTCCGTGTCTCTCTGTCCATGTCTCTCTGTCCATGTCTCTCTGTCCATGTCTCTGTCCGTGTCTCTCTGTCCATGTCTCTCTGTCCATGTCTCTGTCCGTGTCTCTCTGTCCATGTCTCTCTGTCCATGTCTCTCTGTCCATGTCTCTGTCCGTGTCTCTGTCCATGTCTCTCTGTCCATGTCTCTGTCCGTGTCTCTGTCCGTGTCTCTCTGTCCATGTCTCTGTCCGTGTCTCTGTCCGTGTCTCTCTGTCCATGTCTCTCTGTCCGTGTCTCTCTGTCCATGTCTCTCTGTCCATGTCTCTCTGTCCGTGTCTCTCTGTCCGTGTCTCTGTCCATGTCTCTCTGTCCGTGTCTCTGTCCATGTGTCCTCTCCCTCCTTACATCCTGTCTGGATTCAAACTTCCAGCTTTTCTCCTCATTCAGTCTCACATGAAGACCAGCTGTTGTCCTTTTGTTGCTGCCAGTTGATCATCGTTTCACATCTCGAGTTATCAAAGAAACTAAACAACGTGGATGTTTTACAGTTCCCACAGTAGGACCGTGGTTACCATGGCGACACATTCCACCTCCCCCTAACAAGGGGTCACATCCCACAGAGTGATGTCACTGAAGACTGTTTTCCCTCCAGTTGTTCCCTCTTGAAGAGTCGGTTCTGGGCCAGGAGAGCAGCAAACACAGCCTGGTTCTGGTGGAGTCGTGGAGCCAGAGGCTTTATTCTGACCGACCCAGGAGACTGACACCAGAATGAGAGCTGTGTGAGCTGAGACATTTCAGACCAGATGCAACCCTGAACCCATTTCACATAGAAGATGCTTCATTTCATCCAGACGTCTCATTATTTACACCAAATTTTAAAGAAAAAAACTTTTCATTGATGACTCACAGGCACAGGAACCTGTCCAGGCAGGTAAGGTCAAGGTAAGCTCAGGTGGGAGGAGGCAGAGAAGGCCCTGCTGGAAAACCTCAGGTCACATGGAGGTCAGAGGGAGCAGCAGTGCAGATCTGAGGAAGCAGGATTCAATAAGGAATCATGGTGCTGAGAGCAGAAGAGGATCTGGAGGATGACTCAGTGACCAACAGAGACGAGGAAGTTCTGGAGGGATGATTATGATCTGGACAAAACCATCAGCAAGAAGCGCAGACAAGAGGCCCATGGCGACTCTGGAGGAGCTGCAGAGAGTCTTATTCTGCAAAAGTTTTACTTTGTTTGACCCGTTAACAACGTGAGTGATGGTTCCTCAGTAAACGAAGCACCAAATAGACCGGCGTTCACTCCTCAGTCTGATTTAATGCTCCATGTGGAGAACTTCATAAACCCGGTGCTGAAATCCAATCCACAGGATTCCTGATCCGGTTCCAGGTTGGTATGAAGTTAGAAGGAAGTGGGAGAAATATTTATAAAGAAGTTAGAATAAATAATAATATCAGACCTTTAATGGTTTTCTGTTTATTAGACGATCTTTGATTTGGATGAATTCAACATCAGAATAAAACAAACTGCAGCATCACCAACCTGACCGAGAGGAAGATGAGCTGCGCTTCATCTCCTCACGGCAGATACAGCTCTGTGTGTGTGTGTGTGTGTGTGTGTGTGTGTGTGTGTGTGTGTGTCTGTGTGTGTGTGTGTGTGTGTGTGTGTGTGTGTGTGTGTGTGTGTGTGTTGTGGCCGATAGTCACTGTTACACAATCGCTTTCAGTTTCCTCGCCCTGCCTGCCTGCCTGGTGGCTCCCCGCCCACCGCTGCTCTCTGCCTGCCTGCCTGGCTGACTGACTGACTGCTGGGCGGACTGGGGCAGAACCGAGCCGACCAGTTCCGTGTTCTGTCCTCCCACGGCGCACACGGGCCGGGCTGAAGTGAGCGGGACGCGCAGGCGGCGCCATGGTGGACGTCCCGGTGGAGGTGAGCCGCGTGTTTTTATTTCCTGATTATTTCTCATCTTATTCATCCTCTGACGTCGCCGCGTTCTGGACAAAACTTTGACGCTGCCTGGCAGGCTGGACCTCCTCTTCTTCCTCCTCCTCCTCTTCGTCTGCCCCCCCACCATGCCCACCGAAACGCAAAGTGCGTTGCCGCGCACGCGCACATGCGGGATCGCGATGCGTTCACGCAAATCGAGCTGCTTGGTTCCGTTTAAAGGCTGTGACGTCATCCTCCGTAACTTTTACCGTCCGTATACGAGCGGCGCGCGCGAATCTGCGCGCGTGTACGGCGGCGGCGGATCCAGCAAAGGGTCAGCGCGGCGCGTACACGTGTCGCATGTGTGTCACGGCGCAGCGCGGCGCCTGCTGATGTTGTTTTGACACAGATGACGTAGAACGTGACGCGCCTGAACGATGAGATAAGCAGTTCCACTCCGCGTGCGTGCATGCACGAAGGAGCAGGCAGGCGCACGCGCGCGCGCCGCTGGTTATTTGTGACGGACACCGAGGAGGATTCTGGGCTGGAGAAAGGATTCAGGGTAGTTTCTGGTAGCAGCAGAGTCAAACTGGCTGGATCCAGCTCTGCGGGAGGACCAGCGCCGCGCGCGCACACACACCTGAGCGACACGCAGCGGCCGCGCGCGCACGGCAGCTGCACCTGACAGGAAAGTAGGACTCCGCTTCAATCAGACCTGACGGTACCGGAGGCTCAGATATGCTGAGGTACTCTGACCCAGAACGCTCCTGATTGGACAGTTTCACCATGACACAGGCTGACGTCATCAATGAACAGGTGAAAAGTTTCTGAGCGGTTCGGTTCCGAAACTTTGGGCTTTTATGTTGTTGTAGTTAACAAGAAACCAATTAGATTCACTTCATTAAAATGAAACTGTGACGATTTTTAAATAATTAAATCCATCCATGAGGTCGAACTCCTGTTTGTTAACCAGTAGATGGTCTCAGTTCTGGTTCTGGTCATATTTCTCCAGTCTCCAGATTAGCAGCTCCGTTAATCCCAACCAGGATGAGCGTGTTGCCATGGTGCCTCTAGGGGTTTACAGGAAGGAACCTAAAAGGTCCACAATGCATTTCACCTTCCAGTTACAGTCATGCAGCTACCTAAAAATAAGTCGTTTTTATTGTCACTTTTACTGTTACAACGTTAATACTGCAAAATATTATCACCAAAACTTACTTCATCCTGCAGATTAAAGCTTCTTTGGTGGCAGCCATGATGGATTCTTATAAGACAGAAGAATCTGCTGAGTAATGTAAGAGGCTGAGAGCCCAAAGCACTGCTATCTGAATCCCACATTAGAAACAAAAACAGCTAAACAAGCAGCTTGTGTGTAAAAATGATCAAACATATCAAACCATGTTGGAGGATGAGTGTGAGAACCAAATCAAACCTGAATGTGTCTGCTGTGCTTCCTGTTGGGGATCTGACGGGTTACAGAACCAGTCTGGGTGGAACGGACTGGGAGTGATGGGAGTCTGGGTTGATCTGGCCTGATTTGACCAAAAACTGCAAACACACCAACGTTTTTAATCATAAAGTATTCGTATGGAGATGAAATCAAAAAGTTTCTGCACATGTCCAGCTTCCTGTGAGCCGTTTGAACTTTGAACTCTGTTTCTGCTCTGCAGTCAGCCGAGATGAGTTTCCTCTTCCTGTCACTGAAATCCAGTTTTTATCCACCTGGAGAATTTTGTAAATTTGTCAAAATAACATGACTCAATATTTATCCTTCATATTTGAGTTTTTCCAGCAGATTCCCAGTCAGACTCGTTCTGTCTGCAGCTCCACTTCCCTTTGGCTCTGGATCTTCTTCTTGTCTCTTCCTATGATTTAGACTCAGGCTGGACTCGTGGAATAAATCAGTCTGTGGTGAAACTCCTTCAGTCTCTGACATTAATTGCTCTTCACTTTAATTTACAGCAAAGATCAGAGCAGAAACGGAGGTGATTCACCAGGACGAGGTAAATAAAGTCAGCAGACGATTCAGAGCTGTTAGACGGGTTTCAATATGACGTCCTGCTCCTTCGCATTCACTGGCAGTTAGGTGCAACAGAACCGTCCGGTCCAGATGAACGGGTCACGACCCGTTTTAAGGTGTGTGTGTGTGTGTGTGCGTGTGTGTGTGTGTGTGTGTGTGCAGCTGGGACGCTCAGCAGAATCCAGAATGTTTTTAAAAATCCAAAACTTCCTTTAATTTGTCAAAGTGGGGATGAACTGGGAGCGAGTCATGCAGTCATCCTGCTACTTCCAGAAATAAACTTTATTTTTGAAAAAGTGGAGAACTTTGAATATAACAAACATAATTTTGTTGTCTGGATATTTTTTATTTCTAACTGAAATACATCACGCCTGAAACGATTAATTGGATTAATCAATTATTGAAATTATTGTCAACTAATTTAGTAATTGATTAATCGTTAACTTGAGCACACAGAGTAAAAAGAACAGCACAGTAAGTAATTAGGTCAAAACTGAAACTTTAATGCAACAAATTTGCATTTAATATTTAAAAAAACTTTGTACGAATTCTGTAAAGGAAAAATCTGCATTTTTATCCAATGAATCAATTATTCATCAGAATGATTGATAGATGTTTATTTGTTTAGATTTGTTTATTTAATATTTAAATATTAATCTGAATTTGCAGCTGGTTGAACTGATGACTCATCAGATGGGAAACGGGTCAACATTCCCGACTTTATTTGGATTTGATTTCCTGTTTTCTAAACGTCTGTTTTCGTCTCCTCAGGTGAGATCAGTGAGAGGTTAAAGGTCAGCAGCGTCACCTCCTCATTAGCTCACCTCTGACCCCTGACGGATTAAAAATGGCCTCCTGGCTGGGAGGTGAAGCTTGCCGAGTCGTCGTTTTCCCCGCTGAGGATCTGTGGGATGTGTCTGAGTGAAGGACAGAGACGCCAGAGGAATTTTCTCGGTGGTTTGGTGACGATGGACTAACGTCTGAGTGGATTGTGCTGTTTGCTGAACTTCAGGCTCATTATGGAGCAGGACTTCATACAGTAGGACCTTCGACCCGCTCTGCCGCTCGTTACGCTTTCATTTCTGACTCTGCTGCTGTGAATGGACCTCCAAGTCTCATAACGCTCGGGGGAGACTCCAGACACACAGAAAACTACAAATATGGCCGCCACGGGACGGAAGCACTTGGTAAAAGATTTCAACCATTTCATCACCTGCTACCTGTGCCGAGGTTACCTGATCAAACCGACCACAGTCACCGAGTGCCTGCACACCTGTGAGTAAACATCCTGTTCCCTCAGCTTCGGCTTCCTGTTCCCTCAGGTCACATGTTTATGGTTCATAAAGTCAGAACCCAGCTGGCAGCTGAAGTAGGGAGGAGAATAGTTCCTTAAAGTTATACATAGATTTATCTAAACCACATTTCTGAAGTTTGAGACTTTAGGAAAGTCTGGATCACATGAAATTGTTGAGTAACTTGTGATCCTTCATCTGTTCATTAGAGGTTTGAGGATGTATTTTCAAGTTGGAATCGTAATGACTGGTCTTTGACTAGGACCTTTTAAAGGTGGTGGGTTGTTAAAGCTGCCTTTTTGTCAGTGAACCTCACAGCTCCGGGTTTGTCCTGTATGTCAGAGACGTGGCGTCATGTGATTGGACGTCGTATCTAAGCTGATCTCAGCTGCTGCTGATTCTTCTGACCCTGTGTGAACCGTTGTGTCTTGCAGTCTGTAAGAGCTGCATCGTGCAGCACTTTGAGGAGAGCAACGACTGTCCTAAATGTGGCATCCAGGTCCATGAGACCAACCCCCTGGAGATGCTGAGGTGGGGTTCTCCTCTGACCCGGTATTCCTCTGTTCTTTCTGCCGGACCTGGTTCTGTAACGTTTGTCCCTCTGGTCTCAGGCTGGACAACACCCTGGAGGAGATCATCTTCAAGCTGGTGCCTGGACTCAGAGAAAGTGAGTCTGCAGTTTGTTGGGATAACAGGACTAGATGAGGCAGTTAGAGAGATTCAGGAACTATTACACTATCAGTTCTGATCAGAGAAACTCACCAGAGACGAAGTCCATCCACTGTCTGGAGGACATCGTCCCTGAAGTCCTTCATCCATCGTCTTCTGTAGAAATTCAGACTTAATCCTGAGATAAACGGAGCAGGAGTTTCTCCGCTGAGCTTCCCGTTTCTGACTGAGGATAATTTAAGGCAACATGTCGACTTTCTTCTGCTGCTGCTGGTTGAACTGAAACTAAAATTGCTAAAGCTATAAAAACATCTGAAAGTCTTTTTTATTTTGGTATTTCTGTCAGATGCTTTCTCTATTTTTATCCCTTGAGGCGTTTTGTCTGATGTTTTCCTGTAAATGTTTGTTTCGTTGCTGTGAGCCAGAAGAGGAACAGCAGGAACTGGAGTTCTGGAAGAAGAACCAGCCGAAGGAGAACGGCCAAGGTAAGCCGGCTCCGTTTCCCTGACGAAGCAGAGCTCCTCCTCATCCTCACCCCTGACCCGTCTTTGTGTCCAGAGAGCCTGCGGTGTCTTCCTGACGGCGGCGCCGCTGGGGGCGCCGATGACGATGGTGAGGGCGGTGAAGATGGAGACTACCACAGGAGCGACCCTCAGATCGCCATCTGCCTGGACTGCCTGCACAACGCGGGTCAGTCCGGGGAGAGCAGCGTGACGGTGAGCCTCACGCCGGAACGCCTGACCTTTAACCTGACGGACCTCTAACTCACCGCTCTGCTCCTGCCAACCAGGACCTGATGAAGAGGTTCATCCGCTGCTCCAGCAGGGTTACCGTGGGAACCATCAAGAAGTTCCTCAGTCTTAAACTCAAGCTGCCGAGCTCTTATGAGGTCAGCTCCAGGTTTCTTCTTCTGCACCTTGTTTAAGCCTCATTAAATCACCTAAAAGGAAAAGAAAGATTAAGAATCTGAAATGTGGACATTGTAGTGCAGAAAGTTTTGGGTGTTTGTAAGTTTGTTGTAAGTTTGTTGTAAGTTTGTTGTAAGTTTGTTGTAAGTTTGTTGTAAGTTTGTTGTTTCAAACGAGTTTAAAACAGTTTAAGAACAATCAGGTTCAGGCCAGTTTTCTGTTTTTTGCGTATTGTCAGCAGCTTCCATGGTGCATTCAGGGACCATGCAGCTAGAAGCTGGTGAACCGTCTCTGAATACTTCCTGGACGGTTCCAGGTCTACTTTCCTGAAACTTACAGAGTAACTTTCTGGGTTTCACAGGTTACATTAACTTACAGGTGAAACTTTAAGGTCCAGAAAAGTAACAGGGTACCTCATGTTCCAGCGCAGACCCAGATGCTAGCCTGTAAGTGCTTAAGAACGCTTTGAGCTTCTATAAGTAACCTGGAAACCCTGGAAACTAAAAGTAATATTACAGAACCAGTAATATTTAAATGTAAGTTAGATGTGAGTCATTATTTCCAGGATAAAACGGCTCCTTCCTGCTGACTGATCAGAAACCAGACACTCTCACTCGTTAACATATTCAGAGCAGCCTCCCACTCATGACCTCAACAAACTTCCCCTCTCCTCATCTTTGTCGTGATTAACCCTCCAGCCGGCCTTTGACTCAGACTCTCACTGATCTCTGTTCTTCCAGCTGGATGTGCTCTGCAACGGAGAAATCATGGGCCGAGATCACACCCTGGAGTTCATCTACATGACCCGGTGGCGGCTGCATGGAGAGAACGTAAGCCAGTCTCCTTCACTTCCTGTTCAGCTAACCGCGTCTGCATGCACGTGCAAACACATTAATTATCAGGAAGGCGTTTATCTGTGCAGCGTGGAGCCGGAGGCTGCAGGAGTTTGATCTGAGTTCACTTCATTTGGTCTGAGTGAAGTGAAGGCTTGTGGATGCAGGCGGAAGTTACCGGATGGTTGTGGGTTTGTGTTTGAGTGGAGCATGAACAGATGCTGACTGACTGACTTCTCTGTTTTAGCAGGAACTACAGTTTGATTCTGACTGTAAGTTCAGTCATACTACAGATATTACAGCTGCTGCTAGAA
The DNA here is from genome assembly GCF_051168715.1 of Poecilia mexicana. Taxonomy (NCBI): domain Eukaryota; kingdom Metazoa; phylum Chordata; class Actinopteri; order Cyprinodontiformes; family Poeciliidae; genus Poecilia; species Poecilia mexicana. The sequence goes on along the minus strand of NW_028263384.1, from coordinate 21,595,273 downwards.
AGTCCAGATCTGCAGCAGGAACTGGAACCTGTAGAGCATTTATCATAAAGGAGTAGTTTTAGTTTTCTCACAGGAGCAAAACGTAAGAACAACCAGAAACAACCGAATCTGAATGGTTGTTACACTCAGTTAATTTAAGTAACTTTTTTGAAAAATATTATTAGCATTATGGATTTACTGAAGTAAAATTCAGATTTTCTACCCACTAAATGAAAAACAAACATGTTTTAACCAAAACTTCACCAGACACAGACACACACCTGCAGTTTTTCTACAAGTTTCATCAGTTTTATATTGAAAGAAACTGATTTGGAAAATTGTTTTTTTTCCTGATTTTTTGTTACTTATATGAATTATTATAATTTTGGTCTTTAAAATACCAAAATTTCCACCAAACTTAATATTTTGATGATGTAATTTTTAAATATTAAATGATTGATAATTTGATCAGTTATGTATTATAGATGGTTACGTTTTACTTGGGTAAAAATCTGTTAAGTTGTTTTACTCTAATTTGAGTATATTTTTGTTTACTCCTCCCTCCTCTGAGAATAATAATAACAAGTAACTGTGTGTCAGCAGGACCGTCCATATTACTCTTAAATCAAAGTATCTGTCAGCTTCAGGGCCTTAAAATGAGCTAAAAATGAAGCTGATTCAACTCTGGATCAGATCCAAGTTAGATAAAAGCTTTGTGCCTGGAAGGACGTGGTTTAAAACTTTTGCACAGGTCTGCGTCATGAATGAAGCCTGTTAGAGACGTGGGCTGCAGGTTGAGGGTAACTACGGCGTGCAGACAGCTGCGCCTGCAGGGGGCAGCAGATCCCGGGTCAGGGGGAATAAATCCAGGCCCATCAGCTCCAGCTATGACCTTTGACCTCATGGATGTTGCATAACTCCCACTAATGGATCCCTTCCTCAGATCCAGAGAAAGATGTTCCACCTGATTATTCAGTCAACTGGTTCCAGGATGATCCAGTTTGGACTCTGACCGACCTGACTGGACCTCAGTAAAGGTTAAAATGCTGGGAGTGTGTGATGATGTAACCATGTGAAAACTGGAAACATGTCAGGAACCACAGGGATCAGAGACAACAGCTTCCTGTGGCCATATAAAACCATTTCAGCTCTAATTTACAACAAATGTCGTTTGGAAGAACTTTACCAGAAAAAGTCATTTAAATGCCAATCAGACAGGTGAGCCGCAGGTTTAGTTTCAGCTTCTGTCAGAACATCCCTAAATAAATTCAGTAGTTTCACCTGGTTCCTTTCTTTGGGTCTGGAATCAATACAGGATAAAGAGAAATCAATAATTGACCTTTTGAAGGAACATGTTCTGTGTTTGACCCGGTTCTGCCAGAACAAGAAGCCCAATCCTCACTGGCCCAGTGGATCAGGGTTTAGTTTGGCTGATTAGAGTAAATACGATGAAATGATTTTAATTCATGAGGGAAAAGCCAGGAGCTTCGCCCCTGAACGGCGTCCGCCCGGCTCCCTGATGCAGAACCAGAACCAGAACCAGACTTCAGACTTATTTACGCCCCAAACGCTGAGTCATCAATATTAGCAGGTTGTTATTTTTAGCTCCGGTTTGATGCTGCAGGTAATGTAAGGAGAGTGACAGAGACGAGAAGAAGATCAGATTATTTCTGCCTGAATTAATCTGATTGTAACGTTAAAAGGAACATTAGAGCAGAAACTTCTTGTAAAATCTGTAAAATTTATTAAAAAACCATTTCAGTCAGATCCAATCAGGGCTCATCGTTGTTTTACGAGAAAATGCTGCTGCAGATTTTCATAAACATCACCCAGTATGATGTATCGTTGCTGCAGTCAAAGCTCTCTGTTGAAGATTGGGAAGCAATATTTAATATCTGAAAAGTTTTCACACCCCTTCAAATGTCTAAATAAACCTGGACGGCAGAGCTGAGAAACAATCAGTTTCAACCTAATGGAGGGAAAACAACTTTTCACTCCCTTAAACTAAAACCAGAACCAGAACCAGACGGTGGTCCAGTGTTCAGCCTTCTTTTATCCCAATTCTGGACTTGGTAAAACCAGCCTTAAGGTTCTCCGGGTCTCAGACGGTGAGGTTCTGTTATCGAATCTCTGGACTCTGAGGTTTATGGAGAATGAGAGTCAGAAACCCAGAGGCTCAGTGAGACCCGGTTCAGACCTGGATCAGACTTGGTTCTGTTTCCTGGGAGGAATGACGCACCAGAACGCAGAAGGACGGTGCAGCCGCTGTGTGTCGCTGACAGCCTGGAGCTGCCAGCAGCTGCACAGACTCTGCACTGAAACATGGAGGCATCATCATCTGCGCTACGCTAACGCGGCATTTAGCAGAAGCTAATGCTAATGCACTATATGAACATTGTTGCTTAGCGGAAGCTAATGCTAAAACGCTATGCTAACCTCTTGCTTAGTGGAAGTTACATCTGAGTTTCCCCACTGAGGGACAATAAAGGTTCGCATCCATGATGCTACAGCTCTGAATATGAGTATTAATCATTTTAAATGTTTCCTTTTTTAGTAAAGTAAAAACTGACTTCCTGACCTCAAACTCCAGCAGTGGTTTTCTTGTGATGTGTTTTTATTTTTATTCCTCCAACATGTCGGTCCTCTCAGACGTATCCGATGGTTCTGGAGTACCGGCCGCGGATCGACTTCGGCTGATCCGGCCGCAGCAGGACAAAAACAAGCATCCATACAGCGTCTCCACACCGACACCAACGCCTACAAGTGCAGATAAAGAGAGATTTAGATGTATTTTTGTACAGCCGATGATGAAGTGCTTCTGTTGTTGCGTTGAAAAGCCTTTATGCTACATAGAATAATATATGCTATAATATATGCTATTTTTAAATGTATGTCCCTGTGCCTAAAATCCTGTTTGGAACGATCATATCTCCAGTTTGCCTGTCTAACTAACTGTAGATTAAATGTTGATTTTTTACTGCTTCGTCTCTGTTTATTGGTTTTATTCTTCCTGAAATAATCAGTGAAACAAAGTTTCTGCTGTGAAGCTCCAAAGGAAGCTACGTTTCTAAAACCCAAACGTCTGAAACATTTTTACATGTTTGCACGTTTTGCTGTATTTGTGAACTTCACAGCACAATAACTGAGTAATTGGCCTAGTAATAAAGATCTGTTGATTTTTTGTTGGTGCCTTTGAGCCTCTAATAAATCATGATTTCCATAATGTTGGGTGATCCTGCAATCGGCCGATATTTACGTGTGAAACTGATCTTATTTACCGCCACACAGGTCTGAAAATCACTGCAGCTTTACTTCATGTGCAGTTAGAACAAGCTTTCCTGGTTCCACAGGAATTAACTGTTCTTCAGTAGAATAAAACTGGAACATTGAAGGTGTATCGTGACAATAAAACACTGGAGCGTGTCACTTAAAAATTTATATCAAAATTGGCAGGTCAGGACTTTTAAAGATCACTGATTGATCAGAAATCTGTTACTAAGAGCTGATTTACTGAAGGAAGCAGGTGAAACCAGACCTGCAGCTCCATGCAGCTCTGATTTCACCTGCCAGGATTTGAACCAGTGACTTTTTTTCTGCCAGCTGATTTAACTCAACTTTATAGAAACTCCAAATGAAGCAGAATAGAAAAGGAGACATGAATCCAGGTGTGTTTGGTTCATCATTCACTGTTTATCAAACCTTTCCTCACTCGTCCTTCCAGAGGATTCCTCTCTCCCTGCCAGCTGTTTCTGTCCCGGTTGGACTTATTCAGGCCAAACGTCCCTGCTGGTTCTGTCTGACTGGCTGATGCTGCTGCCCTTCAGAGGAACACAAAACTTTAAAGGTTGAGAAAAATGATCTGAACCTGCAGCTCAAAACATCAGCCGTGATCTGGAGAATCCAGAAAGGAAACTTCCTGCAGACGGTGTGAGGAAAAGAGGCGTAGTTCTGATCTGAGCAGGAAGCGGAGGAGCTCCGTCACCCAGAGAGGAGCTCCATCACCCAGAGAGGAGCTCCATCACCCAGAGAGGAGCTCCATCACCCAGAGAGGAGCTCCATCACCCAGAGAGGAGCTCCGTCACCCAGAGAGGAGCTCCGTCACCCAGAGAGGAGCTCCATCACCCAGAGAGGAGCTCCATCACCCAGAGAGGAGCTCCATCACCCAGAGAGGAGCTCCATCACCAGAGAGGAGCTCCGTCACCCAGACAGGAGCTCCATCACCCAGAGAGGAGCTCCATCACCCAGAGAGGAGCTCCGTCACCCAGAGAGGAGCTCCGTCACCCAGAGAGGAGCTCCGTCACCCAGAGAGGAGCTCCATCACCCAGAGAGGAGCTCCATCACCAGAGAGGAGCTCCGTCACCCAGACAGGAGCTCCATCACCCAGAGAGGAGCTCCATCACTTAGAGAGGAGCTCCATCACTTAGAGAGGAGCTCCATCACCCAGAGAGGAGCTCCATCACTTAGAGAGGAGCTCCATCACCCAGAGAGGAGCTCCATCACTTAGAGAGGAGCTCCATCACCCAGAGAGGAGCTCCATCACCCAGAGAGGAGCTCCATCACCCAGAGAGGAGCTCCATCACTTAGAGAGGAGCTCCATCACCCAGACAGGAGCTCCGTCACCCAGAGAGGAGCTCCATCACCCAGAGAGGAGCTCCATCACCCAGAGAGGAGCTCCATCACTTAGAGAGGAGCTCCATCACCCAGAGAGGAGCTCCGTCACCCAGAGAGGAGCTCCGTCACTTAGAGAGGAGCTCCGTCACCCAGAGAGGAGCTCCATCACCCAGAGAGGAGCTCCATCACCAGAGAGGAGCTCCATCACCCAGAGAGGAGCTCCATCACTTAGAGAGGAGCTCCATCACCCAGAGAGGAGCTCCATCACCAGAGAGGAGCTCCATCACCCAGAGAGGAGCTCCATCACCAGAGAGGAGCTCCATCACCCAGACAGGAGCTCCGTCACCCAGACAGGAGCTCCATCACCCAGAGAGGAGCTCCATCACCAGAGAGGAGCTCCATCACCCAGAGAGGAGCTCCATCACTTAGAGAGGAGCTCCATCACCCAGAGAGGAGCTCCATCACCAGAGAGGAGCTCCATCACCCAGAGAGGAGCTCCATCACCAGAGAGGAGCTCCATCACCCAGACAGGAGCTCCATCACCCAGACAGGAGCTCCGTCACCCAGAGAGGAGCTCCGTCACTTAGAGAGGAGCTCCATCACCCAGAGAGGAGCTCCATCACCCAGAGAGGAGCTCCGTCACTTAGAGAGGAGCTCCATCACCCAGAGAGGAGCTCCATCACCAGAGAGGAGCTCCATCACCCAGAGAGGAGCTCCGTCACCCAGAAAGGAGCTCCATCACCCAGACAGGAGCTCCATCACTTAGAAAGGAGCTCCATCACCCAGAGAGGAGCTCCGTCACCCAGACAGGAGCTCCGTCACCCAGACAGGAGCTCCGTCACCCAGACAGGAGCTCCGTCACCCAGAGAGGAGCTCCGTCACCCAGACAGGAGCTCCGTCACCCAGAGAGGAGCTCCGTCACTTAGAGAGGAGCTACGTCACTTAGACGTGGTTTAGAGCTGTGTGGTGTAGAATGAGGTGTAGGGTTAGCTACACCTCATTCTTGGGCCAAGTTTTAGCAAAAAATGAGTTTTTTTACATTGATGTTCCCATAATGCCAATTTATTTTCAAAATGTCATATTACACATGTAATTGTTCAGTGGTGATGCAGCTGGTGAAGCTGCTTCATTGCACACTGAGCTCTGCTGACATGCTGGAGCCGGATGTACTGAAGCAGAGAAACATCTACATGCTACGGGCCCCGGCCCTTAAAAAGGCAGGTTGAGTCCCTGTACCTGAAAACTAGGAAACTGTGTGTCTGCAGTGGATGAGCCATGTTCAGGTGAACCTGCTCCAGCGTCTGACAGACGTTCCTCTGAAACGTGAAGCGTCCTGACCTGACCCCGTCCTCTCAGCGTGCCGCCCTGATGCCAACTCAAACAGCAGACGGTCCTTGAACGCCTCACTGATGAGGCCGATCCAGAACATGTAAACATCTTTATCTGCTCCTGGTTTATTTCTGCTGCTCCTGCTTCACGTTGTGATGTTAATGAGACCTAAATATCCGTCTGCTGCTCCAGGAGAGCAGGGAAAGTCAGAGGAGGAG